>NW_027513250.1:1281666-1922500 GCF_048772815.1 Callospermophilus lateralis | reverse complement strand
TCAAAAAATAGAACTGATCACCAAAACATTAAACTAGGTATGTATGAGCTCAAAAAAAACAAAATAAAATGTGGGAAAAGGCAATAATAAAATAGATATTGAAAAAAGCATCCTGGTTCTATCTTAGATGTAAGGGTAGCCAAGCTGGAATTTTGGATATCAGCTGATATGGACTTGAGTCAAATCATCTTCTTTTTGTTCTGTAGAAATCGCTTCAGTTAATCTCTCTGGAATCCAAATCGGCTGTTGTTCTCTCTGTGGAAACACACAAACAGGCCCCTGGCTCCAGACAATCATTGGGTCAGGACCTTGGTTAATCTCTCTGGAATCCAAATCGGCTACTGTTTTTCCTGTGGAAACAGACAAACAGACCCCCGACTCCAGACAATTACTGGGTCAGGACCTTTCCATTGTCCTGTTAGAATATCTTTCCAAAGAACCTTGGGCTTATGCACATTTTTTGGACACATATGCCTTTCCCCAGCACTAAGTCCTGATGAATCCAAATTTTAAAAGTTTAGAATAAAAAGGGTTATTTTAAGTTTGTCTTTGGGGAATATATACCCTTTCCCAATTGCGTCCTTTTTGCTTTAATAAGTACTTTTCAATAGTTTGATGAGCTTTTTCAACTATGCCTTGTCCCTGTGGATTGTATGGGATTAATGTTATATGAGTAATGCCAAATGATGACCAAAATTGTTTAAAAGAGGTAGAAGTATAACCAGGGGCATTATCTGTTTTTAACTGTTTGGGAACGCCCACAGTGGCAAAATTTTGTAAGCAATGAGTGATAATATCTTTAGTTTTTTCTCCGGCATGAAGGGTGCCCATCAAAAATCCAGAAGAAGTATCAACTGTAACATACAAATATTTTAATTTTCCAAATCCTGGCAAGTGTGTGATGTCCATCGGCCAAATATGATTAGGTATCAATCCTCTAGGATTGACTCCAAGATTAACTTGTGGTAAAAAGGTCACACAATTTTGACATTGTTTTATTATTTGTCTAGCTTTTTCCTTAGTTATTTTAGAAGGCTTTTGTAAGGTATTAGCTTTGACATGGAACTTTTTACGAAAATTTATAGCTTCTTCTAGTGTAGAGAAAATATGTATGTCATGTGTACTTTTATTTGCTAAATCATTGCCCAAACTGATGGCTCCAGGCAATCCTGTATGTGCCCTGATATGTCCTATAAAGAATGGATCTTTTCTGTCCCAGATTGTACTTTGTATAGTGGAAAGCAAGGAGAAAACAGTAGAGGAATGGGAAATCCTACCAGCATCTTCAAGACATACTATAGCATTAACTATATGCTGACTATCAAAAATAAATTAAATACAGAATCTTTAAACATCACAAAAGCTTGTAATACTGCATTAAGCTCTACATTTTGAGCTGATTGTTTGGGTACTAGAAATGTAAAAGTTTGATCAGGTGTAACTATTGCTGCTGTACCATTATTTGATCCATCAGTAAATATATTTGGAGCATTCATGATAGGTGTTTTTCTTGTCAATTTTGGAAAAATTACAGGATGCGATGACCAAAAAGACAATAAAGGATTAGATGGTAAGTGATTATGAAATGAAACATTAGATTTGCACATGATTATTGCCCAAGTATTTAACTCATTAACTAACTCATCAATTTGATTCAGAGTATGTGGAGTAATAATTTTATTGGGAGCAATCCCAAGCACTCACTTTGCTGCTTTTATTCCTTTGAGTATTAATTGTCCTATAGCCTCAGGGTACCTAGTAAGAATAGTGTTAGGAGAATAAGATAAATGTATCTATTATAATGGACCTTCTTGCAAAAATACTCCTGTAGGAATATTTTTTGTTGGTAGACAATAAATAATAAAGGCAAACTTATATCAATTCTATCCAATTGCATATTTTCCATATATGTTTCAATGATTTTTAATGCCTTTCTTGCTTCAGGCGTTAACATGTACCGTGAATTGGGATATGATGGACCTTTTAGGATATCAAATAAATATCCCAACTCTCCTGTTGGTATACCTAGATAAGGCCTTATCCAATTTATGTCTCCTAATAACTTTTGAAAGTCGTTATGTGATTTGAGTTGATCTACTTGTATTTGAATTTTTGGTGGCGGTACATGGTTGAGGATAATAGAACACCTAAATAATTAATTGGAAAATTTAATTGTACTTTATCTATTGCTATATCTAGATTATTTTTTAATAAATTTGTAAGTGTGGCATAACATTCTAGCAATGTGTTTTTAGCTTTGTGTGCTAATAATACATCATCCATATAGTGAAATATTTGTAGTTCAGGATTTTGATTTCTAAGTGGCTTGATTACTTTGTTAAAATAAATTTCACACATTGTTGGGCTGTTATCCATCCCTTGAGGCAGTACTTTCCATTCATATCTCTGATTAGAACCTTCATGATTCAGTGCAGGGATAGTAAATGCAAAACGTGGACTATCTTCAGGATGAATTGGAATTGAAAAAAAAAAAAAAACCTTTAATATCTATAAGTAATTTTGTTAAACACTCCTCCTATGGGCAATTCCTTTTAAAATGTCCTGTTTGTTCACAATTGTAGCATGTTCTTGACCTGGCATCTAATGCCTGTTTTAGTGCAGCTGCCACAATTTGCCCTTCTTCATTAATGTCTCTGGCATCTAAAGACTGTTTTACTGCAGTTGCCACGACTTGCTCTTGTTCATTAATGTCTCTACATAATTTAATATATGTGTTTAAATCTTCTTGTTTCCATGGTCTAATTATATCTCTGCACCAACTATTCGCTTGCTCATAAGCCAGTTTTTTTAGTAATAGCATTGCTTGTTCTGTTTTCCCAGAACCTCTGGTACCTGTTTGAATAAGCCTATCGACAAATTCAGCATAAAGTTAATTAGCTCCTTGTATTACTTTAGATAATTGACCTTGTAAACCTCCAAGTCCTTGTAAAGTCTTCCATGACTTAATTGCATCTACAGCAATTTATGCACATACACCAGAATCATATGCAATTTGTTGCTGCTGATCCTCATAAGGTCCCTTTCCTAACAACATATCTAGATTTCTCTGAGGATAACCAGCTGCTGCATTTCGCATAGCCGTCTCCTTGCAAAATTCCTCATTGTCAACCTTCCGTAACAGGTATTGTCCTCCATTTAGCACAACTTTACACATATTAGCGCAATCCGCTGGCTTCATGTTCAAGTTGTTAATGGTTTCGACCATGCTTACAGTGAAGGGTGCTTGAGGACCATAGGTTGTTACAGGCTCTTTTATCTGCTTCACTGTTTTAAAATTTAAAGCATGGTAAACTCGCTGCCCTCCTACCTCAAATATAGGGCATGTTAATATTTGAGATCTTGTCTCAGGATCCAAACTATCAACTTTGGGGGTTGGGGGCTTCCCAGCATATGGAGGTGGCCTTGTTAGTTGGACACTTACGTCCTCTGGTGATAGAAAAGTATTAGTAGCAGTCTCCTGTAGAGGTGGTTCTGTTGGTTGGACACTTACACCCTCTGGTGATAGAAAGGTGTTAGTAGTAGTCTCCTGTTGTAAATTTCCCCCTGATGGCTTTTACTGTTTTACACTTTCTTTCTCTGTCTGACTAGCTTGAGAGGCCTTCTCTTTTACATGATTTTTTTCCTCTGACTGGTTCGAGAGACCTTCTCTTTTACTTGAATTTTTTCCTCTGTCTGACTAACTTGAGAGACCTTCTCTTTTACTTGAATCAATATGTCTTCTCCTTCCTCTACCATTGTCTGAACTGAAGGCTTTTGACTAAACAAACAAGATACGAAAGTCCACAATGGCAATGTGCCAACTGGCAGAGTCCCTGGGCTTTTCTTTTCTATTCTTTTTAAATCTTCACCATGATGGTTCCATTGTGATATATTTAACAACTCCTCCTTAAAAAGCCATGGGCTACATTTTTGTATTGTATCAACGTATGCCCTGACTGCTCTTAATTTTACTGGGATGCCTCCTTCCTCTAACAATTTACTTAACACTTTTTCAGTTTGTTTTTTTTTTCTAATTTCTGATGCCATATTTCTACTATAATACAACCCAACAAGATAACACCAAACAAAACAGAGATAGAATAAATAAAAATGGAAAAACAAAATATCATTATAGCCTTTCTCTCTATCTGTTCCTCAGACACAAATAATTTTTCTTCAGATGTGAGCGGTTTTTCTTCCGTCTCACTCGTCTCCAGGGACAGGCAATTTAAAGCAAATGTGAAGCAAAACAAAAGAGGAATATTAAAATGGCTACCCATCCTCTTGTCCTGCCCTCAGGGGCGAGCAGTTTACCTTATCAGTTACCCTCAGTCGCTCCCCATGCGAGCCACCAAATGCTGCAGTCTGGCTGGGCACAATCAGGAGCCACTTTTTAAAAGAAAGCAAGTTTACTTTTAGAACCACACACGCCAAGCAAAAGAGCATCTCAGGAAAAACCCTCAGAGCCCCAACTGTCACCACCGGCTTCCCACAAGCCTTTCCCTCCCACACAAGCCTCTCTCCACTTCCCACAATCCTCCTGCTCTTGAGGCCGATTGGCTGGGTCACGTGTGGAGTCAAAAAAGTCCCCCAATGAGCAGCTCTGTGATCTGAAAAGGCAGGGAAGCAGCCCAATGAGCATCACCGCAGAGGAGCCAATCAGCTAGATGTTGCTGGGGCCGCTGTGAGCCAAATATCAGCTGGCAGTCTGAAAGGGTGGGGAAACAGCTCAATGAGCATCTCCAATGAGCATCACCGCAGAGGAGCCAATCAGCTAGATGTTGCTGGGGCCACTGTGAGCCAATCATCAGCCGGCAGCTGAAAGTTTGCAGGCAGCTGGAAGTTTGCTGGGCCCCTTAGGCTGCAGCTATGAACAGGAGTTGTATGCACCATTCACTGAAGGTAGTTTTCAGTACTAGGAAACAAATATGTATTTCAGGTGGATGAATATTTCTGACAATAATCTGGTGAAAAGTTGATTATAAATCCACATACTTGAACATGAATGAATTTAGGGAGTGCAAATAAGACATATATATTTCATATTTTGAAAAATCTGTAGAGTGTGTGTGTATACACACACACACACACACACACACACACACAGATATTAAAATGTAGCAACATATATGCCAATCGAAATTCACCATGAAATACACATCATTCACAGATCCAAACATATTCAATTTACTTAACAGGGATTTATGTATAATGTTGTTCTACTAGGAGGCTCTCCCATAGTTTGAATTTCAGTTCCAACAGCGTTTACGAGGAGTGATCCCTTCTCAAAATTTGTATCTGCAAAGTCAGCCACCTCACAAGAATGTAGGTGTGATACCAGCTGGGATTCGATATGTGCATATAAAAATACATGTGCTGAATAGGCTACACACAAAGGGAGACAGGAATTCACATATTTGTTAACTTTAAAAACACATGGATATCTATTTCAATTAAAAATAGACTGGATTTATAACACCTAACCTTTATCATGCAAAAGGCAAGTTCAAGAATACACCATGCCTCTTCTGAACTGCTTGTATTTCAATTCTGATTTGGTTACTTTTCTGCATCATATTAGAATTAGTAGTCAGAGTGTAGTAGGGTATAAGTTAGTGTCAGGGATTCAGTATTTCAAATGGAAAATTGGAAAATGAATCCAATGTGTATGCAATATGTGTTACACAAATAACTTCCCACTCTAATTCAGAAAATGGCTTGACATAACCTTCGCCCAAAGAAAGACAAAATTAGAGGAGAAGAGTCAGAAAATCTGTAAATACATATATGGAATGGAAAATTCTCAGAAGTTTAAAACTTTTGAGGCTTTAGAGGAGCTTCCAAAACTTAGGGACAGGGTAAAACTCCACAAACATGGAACTCTACTGGCCTAAAGACTTCTGGAGATACTGACAATGAGGTTGGGCACTTGAAATATACGTTGTTGTCAGGAGCTTTAGCTTCCTTTTTAGTGAGAACATCAAAGCTGAGTCTGCATCTATGTGACCTGGAGGACATGGTTTCCTATTTTTCAATGAACATGAGGCAGCAGTGTTGAATTTTCTCTTTGTAGCTAAACTGTGACCACTCAGGGCTAAGTGTCTCCCCATGTGGACTTGAAAGCCATTTGGTCATCCTCCAGTGTTCGTGTTATTTCTTGCTACTGCACTGGGTGTTTTGTATTTGCTTCAAGGCATATAAGGAGTTCAACTGAGACACAGTCCTGGAGGGTGTCCTGTAATATGTGGGGGGTCAGAGTCTGCAGGAGAATGCAACAACCAGGCTTCTATCCAACATTGCTTGCCCCCTTGATCATAGCAACCAGATTGTGAACATTGCCCTGAAAACTCTCTATGTAACAATATGCCTTTATATACAAGGGTGTGCTGGCTGCACCATGTCATTCACAAGCCATTTGGAGCCAGTGTAAGATCCACATGACCCCACCACAGATGTTTTATCACACACCTGCACACCACTGCTCTAGGCCTACTACTCAGAAAGCTCCAACTTACTGACATCTCAGTTCTAGGCACTGTCTGGTACCCTCATGATCAGCAACAGGACATCCTAAGGTTCTCCAGTGCCACCTGGTCATGGAAATTTCAAAAATGAAGTTTTTGAAATTTCATAAATGAAGTTGAAGGCACTGTGGGTTTCAATTCATTCAGGAACCATTAAATGATGAGGAAGCTCATTTCAATGAAAGCTCTGGAGAACTCTCAGATACAAGGCTTCCCAAAGAGTAGGCAAAAGGTCACATTGTGGTCTACAATGTGAGGTCCATGTGTGTTTTTACTCTCAACTACGGCTGCCAATCTTTCAGAATAAAATCATGGCATATCTTGGATGAGATTCCCAGTGCTCTGTGGAAAGACCCCTGGGCGTAGATCTCAGTTTCCAAGGACGACTCTCATGGGTGGACTCCTAAAATCCAAACACAATACATGGCAATACTTCTCTGAGGTCAGTTACAGAACACAGTCTCTAAGGGGAATCACACCTGAGTTCAATCCTAGGTGGACCCAGTCATCTCTTCCAAACGCCAAACAAATGACCACAATTAAAACCAAAACACTCCCACATGGCCCTTATCTTCTTCCAATAGACACACATAATAACCATTGGCTGGGGGTTTTCATGAGGGGCGCTGTGCAAGACAGTGTCCAAAATAAACTTCCTTGCCCCTCATTTGCCTAAAGTCAGGGTGTCCTGGACACCCTTCCTGTTAACCATGAGTGATCAAATAGGACTGCTGTTAATACTGTTCCAATACTCCAATTTGAGGCCTACTGGCTCTGGGGTTTAGATTCTTTATGTGAATTGGAGTTATGAGAAAACCCACGCATCTCTGGGGTAGCCTCTGCAGGGCTTTGAAGAACTCATTTGACCGAAAGATCCCGATTCACAATTGATAAAGGTCAGGATCCTTAGAGGAAGGCGAGAGACTTCATCCACAATGATTGCTCTTTTGGCCATTTTGGTTTTGGATACAGAAGAGATTTTTCTTTAGATCCCTCAGGTGCTGAAAATCTAACCACAGCATCACAGAGGGCAAAGAGGCTTATTCACACCCATCCCATTTCAAAGCAATTAAGCAAAGAGCCACAGGTGATGCCCATTCATTACAATTTGAAAACTGTTTGCTTCAGCCTTCACCAAGGGGTGGCCTGAGGCAAAGACCTTCCTGACATTCAGGGCAACAGAACAATAGGTAAGCAAAAGGCCCAAAGCAGGGTTTCCCACTGAGACTCTTCTGGTCACGCTGGTATCTGAGTTTTCTGATATGCTCGCCATTTCCTTCAGCTATCCAGTACATGGCCATGTCACAGAGTTTGGTGGTGGTACATATCTTGAACACAAAACCATTTTCCCATTCTGGACAGTGCCCACAATTCAGGAAGAAAACAGAAACTTAAGGAGATAGGAGGTGTTGCCAATCGAAAAGTCAAACCGCAGTCCATTCACAAATTGGGCAGAATGAATGCTGGGAAGCTTTCTACTAGACAGGTCACATCCATTGATACATTCTCTTTTCTAATGTCGACAACCACGGACACAGTGGGATACACAGACCTAGAAACACTCGCCTTTTCAAATGACTTACTAGAAATAGTCCACTCCAAACCAAACAAACTGCTTTTCCTATCAATTCTCAGAACATGTGACAAAGCCACAAACACACACCCACACCCACAAAGGCAACTTCTTTACCCAAGAAGGTCTGTGAATATCCGGAGTGTCCTCTGACTGGTTGGCCATTATTTGTTCCCCCAAAATGGCCTGTCCTGTCTCAGATCTGGTCTCCTTGGCCAACACTGTGAAGTTGTCAGGAGCCAGGGGTGAGCCACTACCTGCTTTTTCATGAAAGACCCCTCTCCAGAGCTTTCCTGGCATTTGGCCATCCTCATATCAGTAGGTACCAAAAAAGACTTACTCTGTCCTTGGTAAATCCAAATAAGTTAGCCCACTGGGACTGTGACTGGGACTGTCTCTGGATGCCAGGCTTCTTGGATCCCAAGTTCAGAGAGCTCCATCACCAATAAATTAGTTAGTTCACTTCCTTCAGGAACTGAATTATGACACTGCCTTGGCAACCACTTAGTTTTAACAGTAGCTTCGAAGGGTCTCATGTGATGGAGGCTGCCTCTACTTCCTGTGACAGTTTCACAAGTTAAAATGGTATATCAACCATAGGCACCTGGGAACAGCTCACAATACAAGCCTCGTTTGGTCCGTCTTCTCTACATAAAGAAGAAAGTGGCTGATTCAGACAAATCCCTTCATTCTGAGCAGGTTGTTTGCCATGGAAGATGACTTTTGCTCTCTCAGGTCCTAAATAGCTGCATACATCTTCTCCAGGGATCATTTCTGCATGGACCTTGAGGTTCTCTGCCGGTGGAAGATCCCCTCTATTTCTGTATTGTAAGACAAACTCTGTCCCTGCTCTTCTGTATAGTTAGATTGAGGGAAAAGTGTATGGTAAGGCTCAATAACAGGTTCGATTTGGCTTAGGAATCATTCTGATTGATGAATAATGGTATTGGGTACCTGTGATATTTACAAGAATATACAAGTGAAATATAAGTATGAAAACAGAAATCTAGGTAAGATATGAAGCCCAGAAGAGCATTAGGCCCTTGATTGGGATACTTAGCTTTGAATTTTGTTCTGCACAGATGTGTCAGATAAATCGATATACCATGGCATAGGACCTTTTACCTTGGATGATTGAATGTTGAAGAGAACATCCAGTCAAACAGGGATAGTCGGTATTATTAGAAAGATAGTTGGTAGGTTTAGGAAGAAGGGTGAGTATAGGATTGGCAGCAAAAGTTCTTTAGCAATTGGGTTTCAGATAGAGAGTGAATGTAAAAGTTAGTATATGTGAAGAGTCAGTCACAATGATGAACTGGGGAAAATATATAGGAAAGCAGATATGAATACAGACATTATGAAATCAGGCAAAGTATAAAGTCAGTGATAGGATTAGGCATTTTTAACAGGGTTGTTGTTGAATATATAATCTAAGGAAGAAACAAATATGTACTCAACAATAGGATTGACATTTGAGAGCATTAGGCAACCTGCACATAGATGTTTTTAGTAATCCATGCTCACTTTCCATTTAGGCTTTCGTACAATCAAAGTGTGACCTTTGCTTTTTTGTCGAGAATATTACTGTGATAAAATGTATATGGACATCAGGTGACATGAGTATTTCTTCCACCATTTCTGTGAGCAATATTTTGAAGACGTATAAATAAGTGTTGGGTGTAAAATTAGGTGTACCTGGAGTCTTTGGATATAGAGATAATGCATGAATAGACCATCCTGAGAATAAATAATATAACTGGTTCCAACTTTAAATAATTTTTTGAATTGATATCTGAAAATATACAGAAAATCTTATATTGCTATACAATCATTCATTCCATCCTGTTACATTCTAATGGTAATATGAGTGTTATGGCTTATCATGAAGAGTGTGTGAGTTTTGCTTCAAAAGTGATTGTGGAAGTCAAAAATAATGTGTTTGGCAAGAAGTCTCATGAAAAGACCAGTCCAGAGACCTGGAGGAATAAATGTGTTCTGAAGAAGGAATTGATTAAACATGAAAAAAAAAATTCTTATAAATTTGTGAAACTCTGGATGAAATATATATACTATGAGATATATATATATATATATATATATGTATATTTGAATATATGTAGAATACATAGTTAAAATATATGTATGAAAACAGAAATCTAAGTAAGATTTGAAGCCCAGAAGGGCATTGGTCCCTTGATTGGGACTACTTAGCTTTGAATTACTTTCTGCAAAGTTGTCTCAGATAAATCCATATACAATGACATAGGACCTTGTACCTTGGATGATTGAATGTAGAAGCGAACATCCAGTCAAAAAGGGATAGTTGGTAGTGAAAGTTTAATAAAATAGGTACTTGTCACTTCCTGTGTTTCTGTACGCTTAATAAAACACTGTTGAAATCTTGAGAATTGTTTGCTAATCTTGTTCCCAGAATGTGCTGTCCCCATCTGCCAAACTGCAGATTGTACTCCCTCACCCGGTTAAGCGCTAACCACCCACTGACCCTTACCCATCAATAAACTTCCCTCCCTGCCCTCTCCAAGAAAAGTATATAAGCTCTGCTGAAGCTGTTCTCAGGGCTCTCTGCTCTATTCAAGTGAACTCTGAGCCCCAGCATGCTGGACCCCCAGTAAATCCTTTGCTGTTGCATGTTAAAGTCTCTTGGTTGTCCCTTCCTCTGACACTAGCCCGACCTTTACATATGGAGGTTCCACAGAGATCAAGCAGCAGTGGACGAGAGACCCCAATGGACCCCCCTCAGATAAGTAAGGCGCCTCTTTCTGGTTTCAGGTTTCAGGTTAGGGTTTGGCAAAATGGCTGTCAATGAAGAGTGTGAGCTCTCTCTGATGGTGGCTGACAGTCGTGTTACAGAACCACAGGCCACGTCCCTGGAGGACGCCTGAGAGGACTCGGGAAATTGAGGAACAATAGTCTCCTTGACTCAGTGATATTTTGTTTCGGATTCAGTATTGCCAGTCCATCGGATTTTGCCGGCTACTCAGTCATGGTCTCGGTGTTGAACGTCCATTGCCTGTCTTTATTGTCTTGTCTTGCCTGTGTCATGTGTCTTGCTTTCACTGTTTGTGTATCTCTCATTATGGAACAGAGCACTTCAATGCCTCTGTCCCTGACCCTTGATCACTATACCAAAGTCCGTTTAAGGGCTCAGAATCTCTTTATTTCAGTAAAGCCCCGGATGTGGCAGACTCTCTGTACCTCAGAATGGCCCACCTTTGGAGTCGGATGCCCCCTAGAAGGATCTTTCTACTTCCCACTAATTTATAATTCAGAGATATTGTCTTTCAGCCGTGGCCAGATAGTCATCTGGATCAACAGCCATATATTTTAATTCAGCAGGACCTCAGCAAATTTCCTCCTCAATGGGTCAAGCCTTTCCTTGCCCCTGCCCCCGCAATGACTCCTTCCCCCAGGAACTCACAAACACTCTGCTCCTCCTCCTCCTCCACACTCTGTTTTCCCTGTGTCACCAGATTTGAGTCTACTGGACTCTCCTCCCCCTCCTTATCCCCTGCCCTCATCCTCTAACCCCCAACACCCTCTAAGTGATACCCCTGCTGCTGACTCAGCCTCTCCTCCATTGAAGGAAGCTAAGCCGGCCCAGCGCCCTCCAGGTAATTCCCCTGCAGCACACACAGCACCTCCTCCCATGGAGGAAGCTGGCCCTGCTAAAGGAACTCGCTGGCGGTGAATGATTGAAAACCCTGGAACTCTTGGGATGCCTCCCCTTCGACCCTATGGACCAATGATTGACAATGGCCATTGGGGGAAAATTCAAGCCTACCAGTATTGGCCGTTCTTCTCTTCAGACCTATGTAACTTAAAAAATTACAATCCCCCTTTTTCCGAGGACCCCACCCGGCTCTCAGGTGTGGTTGAGTCATTGATGTTTTCACACCAGCCTACTTCGGATGACAGCCAACAACTGCTAGGGACTTTCTTCATGACAGAGGAAAAAAAGGGAATTCTCCAGGAAGCTAAAAAAAAATCCTTGGACCAGGTGTGCATCCGACACAACTTACCAACATAATCAAAGCCGGCTTTCCCTTGAACCGACCCAACTGGGACCCCAACACCTTTGAAGGTAGGGAGCATCTGTCCACTTATCGCCGGGCTCTAATAGTGGGTCTCCGAGCAGCCGCTAGTGACCAACTAATTTGGCCAAGGTAAGAGAGATTATCAGGGGCCTGATGAATCTCCCTCTATGTTTCTAGAAAGAATTATGGAGGCATATAGGAGCTATAATCCTTTTTATCGTCAGGCAGAGAATCAAAAGGCATCTGTCACGATGGCCTTTATTGGGCAAACTGCCCTGGATATTAAAACAAAGTTACAAAGCTTAGATTGATTGCAAGATATGACTTTGAGAGATTTAGTCAGAGAAGCTGAGAAGGTATACTATAAGAGAGAAACTGAGGAAGAGAAGGGAGCAAATGGAGGATAAAAGAAACAAAAGGCAGAGTAAGGCGTTGACTAAGGTCCAGGTCACAACAACAAATAGGCCAAAAATTAAGAAACAGGGAGACAAGAAGGTATACGTTGGCCCACGACAGACGCCACCCTTGGCCTCAGATCAATGTGCCTACTCAAACAAAAAGGACACTGGGCCAAAATTGACATAGAAAGCGACAGCCACGCCAGCCAGCCATTCTGACTCTGGAGGATGACTAAGAAAGTCGGGGCTCAGATCCCCTCCCCGAGCTCAGAGTAACTTTTGAAGTGGAGGGGACCCCAGTAAACTTTGAAGTGGATACAGGGGCAATATACTGAGCCCATAAGGCCACATTGGGCCCTCTATCAAATAAAAAATCTCTATTTCAAGGGGCTAATGGCAGTAAATATCGGGCTTGGACAACTAAGAGGACCATGGACCTGGGAAAAGAAAAAATCCATCACTCCTTCCTAGTAGTCCCAGAATGCCTGGCCCCATTGATCGGCGGAGATCTGCTCACCAAGCTCTGGGCCAAAATAAATTTTAACCCTGAAGGCCCTTAAGTGGAATTTCTAAATCTTTCAGTAAAAACTCCAAGAGCCACGGCTCTAACTATGTCAGTAGAAAATGTACATCAACTCACTCACCTTGGTTCAAAGAAACTGCAGGCATTCCTGAAGGATCAAGAACAGAGTTTTCCACTAACAGACTCACAGTGAAGAAAATAACTGAATGGGTATCAAAAGCCTGTCGGGTTCATCAATTGGTAAATGCTTACCATTCCAAGCTTCCTGTATGAAAGCACATACGAGGAACCAAACCAGGACAATACTGGGAAGTGGACATTACTGAAATAAAGCCAGCAAGGTATGGACTTAAATATCTCCTAGTCTTTGTAGATACATTTTCAGGATGCATTGAAGCCTTCCCCACAAAAAAAAAGAAAAAAAAAAAAAAGAAATAGCGCAAATTTTGGTCAAGAATATCCTAGAAGATATTTTTCCAAGATACAGCCTGCCTAAGTTAATAGGGTCTGATAATGGACCGGCGTTCATGGCCCAGGTAAGTCAGGGGTTAGCCAGGACCCTGGGGATTAATTGGAAGTTACATTGTGCTTATAGACCCCAGAGTTTAGGACAGGTAGAAAGAATGAACCAAACCATTAAACAGACCTTAACAAAATTAAGCTTAGAGACCCGAATAAAAGATTGTACTATGCTCCTGCCTTATGCACTGTTAAATGAAGAAAATACTCTGATTTTAGTGTAACCTCACCCCCTATGAAATTCTCTATGGTGCCCCTTCTCCAGTAAGGGACCTAACACCAACTCTAAGACCTTACAATCCCTTCCACAGCAGCTTGCTTGACAGACTTAAAGCTCTTGAAAGAATTCAGTGACACCTGTGAAAACAGCTGGCCACTGCCTACCAAACTGGGCATGAGGGGACTCCACATCGATATCAAGTAAGAGACTTTGTCTTCGTAAGACGACATCAGGTGACATCGCTGGAACCCCGCTGGAAAGGACCATTCCAGGTGCTACTTATAACACCTACAGTGGTAAAGGTAGATGGAATCACTTCCTGGATCCATGCCTCTCATCTCAAGCCTGCGCCCTGTGCAGACATTGACTGGAAACTGGAATTGGCTGGAAACTGGAAAAGACTGGTAACCCTTTCAAATTGCACATTCGCCGTGTGGATAAGGCTATAGACTCTCCCCTTGACCACCAGTATTTCTAACCCTCATCACCCCTTTCAGCAGCGATGGCTGATCACAAATCCTACTGGACAAGAAGTTTAATCAATCTTGCATACAGCCCCCTTAGGGACCTGGTGGCCATCTCTCCACCCAGACATTTGTCAGCTGGCTATATGTCTTTCCTATTCAGATATCCCTGAAGAAGAGGATCCCACTAAAATTCCATTAAATCCCTTCGGTATCATATGTAATGGAAACAAACATTATGGATGTAGGGACACGTGAGCCAGATGCAGGTCTGCTAGCCTAGATTACTATGTTTGCCCGGTGAACTATCAAAGCCACAAACAGCCATGGCTGTGTGTGGGAAAAGCCGACTTCTTCTGTAATCAAGGGGATGTGAGCATACAGGGGCTGCATGATGGAACCCAAACTCCTAATCAAATTCAGTACACAGCATTGGCCATATTACCAATAAGATAACCTAAATCGATGGCCCCCAGAGGGGTCTCTAGATCCTCAAATTCTGTGGAACCTTTTTAACTTTGGGAAGGGCTCAAAGGCGTGAAAAGAGATTCCCCTATGTGGAGGCCTTTTCCGTCCTTCGCTCACATCCTGAACTATGCTTCTCCAATAGATCCTCACCCTCAGCCTTCTGCTCTAGTCTCTCTGCTGTCACTCCCACCTCAACAACCTGATTTCTCCCATCCCGTTACTAGATCAACAACCCAAACATCCGCCGGTTCTCAGACCATTGCCCCCTTGCTGAGGTAGCAGGCTTTTTGGATACACACTCCCATCTTCCCCTCTTTTCTACCTGTTCTACTGCTCAAGTTTTTGTTGCTAGAAAATCCCAAACCCCTTTCCCATTATTCTTTTACATCTCTCCGTACTCATTCTCAGATCCTCGGAACTGCTCTAAGTCCCGCCTTCCCTCTCTTTCCCCTCTGTTCCACACCCACAGAAAAGTCTTAACTGATCTTCTCCAGATGTCTTCACCATGGCTGACTTTAGGACGTTCAGCAAAAGAGTCCCTATAAAAGAGTTCAGTGTAGACAAACTTCCTGTTTTCATGTGGCCCTGTTCTACTTGGCCACTGGCTAAAACAATCAGTACTTGTAAGCTAGACACCCCCTTACTAGTTTTTCACAAAATATGTGAACAAGGCCTCTGACTTTGAGCTGGGGCTTCAAAGAGATGGCTACATTTCTATGATAAAGAAGTTACCAACTGGCTCCATGGTAATAGCTGGCAAGCGGAAAAAAGAAAGGGATGAAATATCTCTCCCCCTCCCAGGTGTCCTTGAAAAGTTAATTTGCTCAGAACAGAGGAAAAAAACATAAAAAAACTGCTTTTTGTGAATTTCTGCTGACTGTGAACTTCTGAGCACATTCCCTTACATGTTGGGTACAAAATTCTGAAACTTCCTAAACTTGGGGTTCATGGGATTAATTGATTACAACAGAAGCAATGCCCTCTGAATCCGTTTGCAACCAAATAGGACTGTTTCCCTAGCTTTGGTGCTATCTTAGGTGCCTTGTCTTGACTGTTCCTACAACAGTATAATTCTATATACTTAAACATTTTTATGTTTTCATTAAATGGTCAACAGTGGTGATTAAATGTGTAATGGTGCAGAGGTTACCCAGAGTGCTCTATCATGATGCAGGTTCATTTGAAGATCAAA
Organism: Callospermophilus lateralis; assembly: GCF_048772815.1. Lineage (NCBI taxonomy): Eukaryota > Metazoa > Chordata > Mammalia > Rodentia > Sciuridae > Callospermophilus > Callospermophilus lateralis. The sequence goes on along the minus strand of NW_027513250.1, from coordinate 1,906,564 downwards.
CAGGGGGGCATACAAGCCGGTTCCACAGGGAACATATATCCCTCACTTCAGCCATCCTATTAGGAATACGAGTTGCTGCAGGGGAGGTCACAGGAACCACTGCCTTGGTCCATGGTACACAGCAAAATACCCAATTAGAAGCAGCAATAGACCAAAACTTAAAGATATTAGAAACCTCCATCACAGCTTTGTGGGAATCTTTAACCTCTCTCTCTGATGTTGTTTCATACAACAATCGAGGGTTGGACCTCCTCTTCATGAGAGAATGGTGCCTTTGTGCTGCATTGAGGGAAGAATGTTATTTTTATGGCAACAATACTGGAGTTGTAAAAAATTTATGAGTAAAATAAAAGGATGCCTTGAAGAGTGTCAACGAAAGAGAGAGGCCCAAAAAGGGTGGTTTGAGTCTTGGTTCACACAGTCCCCCTGGTTAACTATACGTTTATCAACCTTGGCCAGTCCAATAATAATACTCACATTCTTGCTAACTATAAAACCCTGTTTGCTCAACCATGTATTTTCATTTCTCCAAGCTCAAATTAGACAAGTTAAACTTATGGTAATACCCCACTAGCAGACATAGAATGTGACACCACTCCAATGATCACTTTTATGATTAAAAGTAGCCAGAAGAAGACGTGGGGAATGAAAGGTTAATAAAATGGTACTTGTCACTTCCTCTTTTTCTGTATGCTTAACAAAACACTGTTGAAATCTTGAGAACTGTTTGCTAATCTTGTTCCCAGAATGTGCTGTCTCCAACTTCCAAAATATATAATGTACTCCCTCTCCCGGTTGCATGCAAACTGCCCACTCGCCCTGACCCATCAATAAACTTCCCTCCCTGCCCTCTACAAGGAAAACACATAAGCTCTGCTTAAGATGTCCTCAGGGCTCTCTGCTCGATTCAAGGGAGCTCTGAGCCCCAGCATGCTGGACCCCCAATAAACCCTTTGCTGTTCCATGAGACAGTCTCTTGGTGGTCTCTTCCTCCAACGCTCACCTGAACATTACTTGGATGATTGAATGTAGAAGAGAACATCCAGTCAAAAAGGGATAGTCGGTAGGATTAGGAAGATAGTCGGTATGTTTAGGAAGGAGAGTGAGTATAGGATTTGGAACAAAAGTTTTTAGCAATAGGGTTTTGGTTAGAGAGTGAATGTAAATGTGAGCACATATGAACCATCACAATGATGAACTGGGGAAAATATGTAGGAAAGCAGATATCAATAGAGACATTACGAAATCAGGCAAAGTATAAAGTGTGTGACAGAATTAGGCATTTTCAACAGGGTTGATTTTGGATATATTATCTTAGGAAGAAACGAATATATTGTCACAAATAGGATTGACTTTTGAGAGCATTAGGCAACCTGGACATGGATGTTTTTAGTAATCCATGTTCACTTCACATTTAGGCTTTGGTAGAAACATAAGTGTGACCTTTTCTTTTTGTGTCCAGAATATTACTGGGTTAAATTGTATATGTAGATCAGGTGACATGAATATTTCTTCCACCATTTCTGGGAGCCATAATTTGAATACGTATAAATTAGTATTGAGTTTACAATGAGGTGTACCCTGTGTCTATGAATATAGAGACAATGCATGAATAGACTATACTGTGAATAAATAATATAACTGGTTCCACTTTAAATAATGGATTGATTTGATATCTGAAAATATATAAGAAATCTTATATTGATATACAATCATTCATTCCATCCAGTTATACATCTAATCGTAATATTAGGGTTATGGTTTATCATGAACGGTGTGTGAGTTTTGCTTCAAAAGGGATTATGGAAATCGAAAATAATGGGTTTGGTAAGAAGTCTCATGAAAAGACCAGTCAAGAAACATGGAGGAATACATGTGTTCTGAAACAGAAAATTATTGAAAGTGAAACACATTCCCATAATTTTGCTAACTTGTGGATGAAATATATACTCTATTATGTGCATTACCTGAAGAAATAGTAATGTACCAGTGGCGAATAAGAATGAACATGAAAATACACATCATGTCCCATATGAATCTACTTGCATTAATGAGAAACTGGGTCAATTATTGTAGAAATATTAGGATATGTATGCACCATTCACTGAAGTTAGTTTTCACTACTAGGAAGCAAATATGTATTTCAGGTGGATGAATATTTCAGAGAATAACCTTTTGAAATGTTGACTATAAATCCACATACATGAATATGAAAAAATTTAGGGAGTGTATAATAAGGCATATATATTTTATATTTTAAAAAAATCTGGAGTGTGTATATATACACACAGAGAGAGAGAGAGACATTAAAAAGTAGCAATATATATGCCAATCGAAATTCACCGTGATATATATATCTTACACAGATAGAAAAATATTCAATTTACTGAACATGGATTTATGTATAATATTGTTCAACTAGGAGGCTCTCACATAGGATGAATTTTCAAATCCCATAGCGTTCAGGTGGAGTGATCACTTCTCATTATTTGTATCTGTCAAGTCAGACACCTCACAAGAACGTATGTTTGATACCAGGTAGTATTCTATATGTGCATATAAAAATAGATGTGCTCAATAGGTTACATAAAAGGGGAGAGAGGAATTCACATATTTGTTAAATTTAAAAATACATGGAGAACTATTTCAATTTAAATCGACTAGATTTATAGCACCTACATTTTGTCATGCAAAAGCCATGTCCAACTATACACCATGCCTCCTCTGAACTGCTTGTATTTATATTCTGTTTGGGTTATTTTTCTCCATCTTATTAGGATTAGTAGTCAGAGACAAGTAGAGTATGGGTTAGTGTCACGGATTCAGTATTTCAAATGGAAAATAGGAAAATAAATCCAATGTGTATGCAAATATGTGCCACAAAAAATATCCCCACTCTCATCCAGAAAAATGCCTTGAAATTATCTTCGCCCCAGGTAAAACACAATTAGAAAAGAAGAGTTAGAAAATCTGTGAATACATATGTGGAATGGAAAATGCTCAGGAGTTCACAACCTTGGAGGTGGTAGAGGAGTTTCCAAAAGTAAGGGACAGTGTAAACACTCCACAATCATGGAGCTATGCTTGCCTAAGGACTTCTTGAGAAACTGCCTCTGAGTTTGGGCATTTGAAATATATGTTGTTGTCAGGAGCTTTAGCTTCCTTTGAAGTGAGACCATCAAACCTGGGTCAGTATCTATGTGACCTGGAGGACATGGTTTCTTATTTTCCGATGAACATGAGGCAGCAGTGCTGAAGTCTCTTTGTAGGTAAACTGTGGCCTCTTCGGGCAAAGTGACTCCCCGTGTGGACTTTGAAGCCATTTGGTCATCCTCCACTTTTCGTGGTGTTTTTTGCTGCTGCACTGGGAGTTTGGTATTTGATTCATGACATACAAGGAGTTCAACTGGGACACAGTGCATGAGGGAGTCTTGTAACATGTGGTGGGTCAGGCTCTGCAGGAGAATGCACCAACTGGGCTTCTATCCCACATTGCTTGCCGCCTTGACCATAGCAACATAATTCTGAACATTGCACTGAAAACTCTGCATATAACAAGATGCCTTTTCATATAATGGTCTCCTGGCTGCATCAAGTCAGTCACAAGCCATTTGGACGCCAATGGCAGATCCACATGGCCACATCACAGATGTATTATCACACACCTGCCTACCACTGCTCTAGGCCCACTACTCAGCAGGCTCCAACTTACTGGCATCTCTGATCTACACCATTTTCATGAAACCCAGTCAATCAAGGCACTGTCTGTTACACTCATGATCAGCAACAGGACATCCAATGGTTCTCCAGTGCCATCTGGTCATTGGGAATTTCAAAAATTTCATGGTGTTTATCTTTCCATTTTTCAAGAATGAAGTTGGAGGCACTTTGGGGTTTCCATTCATCCAGGAACCATTACATGGGGAGGAAGCTCATTTCAATGAAAGCTCTGAGGAACTCTAACAGGCAAGGCTTCCCAAACACTGGCCAAAAGGTCACATGAAGCCAGGCCCATTGAGGTCTACAACGTGAGGTCCATGTGTCTTTTGACTCTAACTATGGCTGCCAAGTTTTTCAGAATAAAATCATGTGAAATCCTTGCGGAGATTTTCAGCTCTCTGTGGAAAGCCATCCTGGGCCTAGATCTCAGGTTTCAAGGGCAACTCTCATGTGTGGCCTCCTACAATGCCAACACAATTAATGGCAATACTTCTCTGAGGTCAGTTCCAGAACTCAGTCTCCAAGGAGAATCACACCAGAGTTCAAGTCCATGTGGACCCTGTCATCTCTTCCAACTGCCACACAAATGACCACAATTAAAACCAAAACATTCCCACATGGCCCTCATCTTCATCCATATAGGCACTCATCATAAACTCTGGCTGGAGCTTTCCATGAGGGATGCAGCCCAAGACAGTGTCCAAAATATCCACCATTGCCCCTCATTTGTCTAAATTTAGGGTGGTCTGGAAACCCTTTCTGTGAACCAAGAGTGATCAAATAGGCATGCCGTTAATACTGCTCTGCTTCTCCAATTTGAGGCCTACTGACTGTCAGGTATAGATTGCTTATGTGATTTGGCATCATGAGAGAAACCAAGCACTTATGCAGGACTTTGAATAACTCATTTGACCTATAGGAATCCTATTCTCACTTGATGGACGTCAGGAACCTAACAGAGGAAGGCAAGAGACTTCATCCACAATGACTGATCCTTTTGCCATTTTGGTTTTGGATGCACACATGGGATCTTCTTTAGATTTATCAGGAGCTGAGAATTTTAGCCACAGCCTCAACCAGGGCCTAGTGTCTGATTAAGACACATCCCTTTCCAAAGAAATTAAGCAAAGAGCCACAGGTGATGCCCATTCATTTCCATTTGAAAACTGTTTCTTCAGGCTTCAAAAAGGGGTGGCTTGAAACAAAGACCTTCCTGACATTCAAGGCAACAGAACCATAGGTAAGCAAATGGTCCAAAGCAGCGTTTCTCCAATGAGACTTTACTGGTCACACTAATATCTGAGATGTTCCCATTCCCTTCAGCTATCAAGAACATGGCCATGTCACAGAGCATGGAGGTTGTACATATCTTGGACAATAAATCATGAGCTCATTCTGGAGAGTGGCCAGAATTCAGGAAGAAAACCGGAACTTAGGAAGTTAGTAGTTGTTTCCTATCCATAAGACAAGCCACAGTCTATTCATCACTTATGAACGATGAATGCTGGGAAGCTTTCTACTAGACAGGACACCTCCATTGATGCATTCTCTTTTCTAATGTCTAAAACCACGGACACAGTGGATACACAGACATAGAAACACTCGCCTTGTCAAAAGAGTTACTATCAACAGTAGACTCCAAAGCAAACGAACCACCTTTTTTACCTATTCGCAGAATATGAGACAAAACCACAAACTCACACCCACACACATAAAGTCACCTCATTCCCAAAAGTGGATCTGTGACTATCTGGAGTGTCCTCTGACTGGTGGGCCATACTATGTTCCTCTCGAAATGGCCTTTCCTCTCTCAGATTTTGTCTCCTTGGCCAACTCTGTGATGCTTTGAGGAGCCTGCAGTTAGCCACTACCTGCTATCTCAGGAAAGGCCTCTCTTCAGAGCTCAATTGGCATTTGGCCATCCTCAAATCAGTAGGTACCAAGAAGGTCTGAATCTGTACTTGGTAAATACAAACAAGTGAGCCCACTGGGACTGGGACTGGGACTGGCTCTCGGTGCCTGGCTTCTTGCATCACAATTTCAGAGAGTTCCATCACCAAGGAAGTTAGCTAGGACACTTCCTTCAGGAACTGAATGAGGTCACTGCCTTGGCAACAACTTTGTCCTAACCGTTGCTTCCAAGGGTTCCATGAGATGGAGGCTGCTCCTACTTTGTGTGACAATTTGACTTGTTACAATGGTATATCAAAATAGGCACCTGGGAACAGCTCTCCACACAGGCCTGCTTAGGTCCATCTTCTCTATATTAAGAAGAGAAAGGCTGATGCATACACATCCCTTCGTCCTGTTCAGGTTGTTTGCCATGAAGATGGATTTTGCTCTCTCAGATACTTCATAGCTGCCTACATCTTCTCCAGGGATCATTTCTGCATCAAACTTTGAGGTTCTCAGCAGTTGGAAGATACCCTACATTCCTGTATTGTAAGGCGAACTCTGTCCCTGCTCTTTTGTAATTTTAGATTGAAGCAACAGTGTATGGTTAGGGTTAATAACAGGTTCGATTTGGGTAAGGAATCATTATGCGGGATGAATAATGGTATTGGGAACCTGCAATATTTATAGGAATATAGAGATGAAATATAAGTATGAAAACAGAAATCTAGGTAAGATTTGAAGCTCAGAAATGCATTGGGCAACTGATTGCGATACGTAGCTTTGAATTACGTTCTAGATACATGTTTCAGAAAAATCGATATACAATGGCATAGGATCTTGTACCTTGGATGATTGAATGTAGTAGAGAACATCTACTCAAAAAGGGATAGTCGATAGGATCAGGAACATAGTCAGTATGTTTCGGAAGAAGAGTGAGTATAGGATTTGGACCAAAGTTCATAAGCAATAGGGTTTCGGTTAGAGAGTGAATGTCAATGTCAGCACATGTGAAGGGTCAGTCACAATGTTGAACTGGAGAAAATATGTAGGAAAGTAGATATCAATAGAGACATTAGGAAATCAGGCAAAGTACAAAGTGAGTGAAAAAATTAGACATTTTCAATGGTATTGAGGTTGAATATATAATCTTAGGAAGAAACAAATATGTAGTCACCAACAGGATGATCATTTGAGAGCATTAGGCAACCTGGACATGGATGTTTTTAGTAATCCATGTTCAGTTTCCGTTTAGGCTTTGTTACAGTCATACGTGTGACTTTTGCATTTTGTGTCCAGAATACTACTGTGATAACATGCATATGTAGATCAGGTGACATTAGTATTTCTTCCACCATTTCTGGGAGCAATATTTTGAAGATGTATAAATTAGTATTGGGGGTACAAAGAGGTGTAACCTGTGTCTATGAATATAGAGATAATGCATGAATAGACCATACTGTGAATAGATAATATAACTGGTTCCACTTTACAAAATGTATTGAATTGATATCTGAAAATATATAAGAAATCTTATATTAATATGAAATCATTCATTCCAACCAGTTATACATCTAATAGTGATATTATAGTTATGATTTATCATGCAGTGTGTGTCCATTTTGCTTCAAAAGTGATAAAGGAATTCGAAAATAATGTGTTTGGAAAGAAATCTCATGAAAAGATCAGTCAAGAAACATGGAGGAATCCATGTGTTCTAAAGCAGGAAGTGATTGAAAGTGAAACAAATGCCTATAAATTTGCTAATCTGTGGAGGAAATATATATCCTATGATGTGCATAAACTGAAGAAATTGTAATGTCCCAGTGTTGAATAAAAATGAACATCGATAAACACATCATGTCCCATAGGCATCTACTTGCATTGATGATAAACTGTGTCAGTTACTATAGAAATATTAGGATTTGTATGCACCATTCACTGAAGTTAGTTTTCAGTACTAGGAAACAAATATGTATTTCAGGTGGATGAAATTTTTTGAGAATAATCTTGTGAAAAGTTGATTATTCTCAAATGAACATGAATAAAATTAGGTAGTGTATATAAGACACATATATTTCATATTTTGAAAAATAGAAGGAGAGAGTGTATATATATATATATATACACACACAGACACACACACATACACACCCAGAAACATTAAAAATAGCAATATATGCCAATCAAAATTCACCATGAAATATATATCATCCACAGATCCAAAAATATTCATTGTACTGAACATGGATTTGTGTATAATTTTGTTCAACTAGGAAGCTCACCCATAGGTTGAATTTTCAGTTCCAACGACATTTAGAAGGAGTGATCTTTTCTCTCAATTTGTATCTGCCAAGTTAGCCACCTCACAAGAATGTACGTGTAGTACCAGGTAGGATTCTCTATGTGTATATAAAAATATATTTGCTGAGTAGGCTACAGAGAAAGAGAGACAAGAATTCACATATTTGTTATCTTTAAAACCACATGGACAACTATTGCAACAAAAAATTGTCTAGATTTATAACCCCTAACCTTTAAAATGCAAAAGGCAAGTCCAACTATACACCATGCCTCCTCTGAACTGCTTGTATTTCTATTATGTTTGGGTTATTTTTCTGCCTCATATTAGGATTAGTAGTCAGAGACTAGTAGGGTGTGGTTTAGTGTCAGAGATAAAGTATTTGAAATGGAAAATTGGAAAATGAATCCAATATGTATGCAAATATGTCCTACACAAAAGTCTTCCCACTCTCATGCAGATAAATCCTTTGACATTACCTTCACCCCATGTAAGATGCAATTCGAAGAGAAGAGTTAGAAAATCTGTGAATACATATCTGGAATGGAAAATGCACAGGAGTTCACAACCTTGGAGGTGGTAGAGGAGTTTCCAAAAGTAAGTGACTGTGTAAACACTCCACAAACATGGAACTCTGCTGGACAATAGCCTTCTTGTAAAACTGCCTCTGAGTTTGGACACTTGAAATATATCTTGTTGTCTGGAGCTTTAGCTTCATTTCTGGTGAGACCATCAAACCTGGATCTGCATCTATGTGACCTGGAGGACATCGTTTCTTATTTTCCATTGAACATGTGGTACCAGTGTTGATTTCTCTCTTTGTTGGTAAACTGTGGCCACTGGAAGCTTATTGTCTCCCTGAGTGGACTGTGAAGCCATTTGGTCATCCTGCCCTTTTTTGTGGTGTTTCTTTCTTTTTTTTTAATTTTATTTTTTTATTGGTTGTTCAAAACCCTAAAAAGCTCTTGACATATCAAATTTCATACATTAGCATACATTAGCTTCAAGTGAGTTATGAACTCCCTTTTTTGCCCCAAGTACAGATTGCAGAATCACATGGGTTACACATCCACATTTTTACATAATACCATAATAGTAACTGTTGTATTCTGCTACCTTTCCTATCCTCTACTATCCCCCCTCCCCTCCCCTCCCATCTTCTCTCTCTACCCCTTCTACTGTAATTCATTTCTCACCTTGTTTATTTTCCCATTCCACTTACAACCTCTTATATGTAATTTAGTATAACAATGAGGGTCTCCCTCCGTTTCCATGCAATTCCCCTTTTCTCTCCCTTTCCCTCCCACCTCATGTCTCTGTTTAATGTTAATCTTTTCTTCCTGCTCTTCCTCCCTGCTTTATTCTTAGTTGCTCTCATTATATCAAAGAAGACATTTGGTATTTGTTTTTTAGGGATTGGCTAGCTTCACTAAGCATAATCTGCTCTAGTGCCATCCATTTCCCTGCAAATTCCAAGATTTTGTCATTTTTTAGTGCTGCGTAATACTCCATGGTGTATAGATGCCACATTTTTTTAATCCATTCATGCATTGAAGGGCATCTGGGTTGGTTCCACAATCTAGCTATTGTAAATTGTGCTGCTATGAACATCGATGTGGCAGTATCCCTGTAATACGCTCTTTTAAGGTCTTCAGGGAATAGTCCGAGAAGGGCAATAATAGCTGGGTCAAATGGTGGTTCCATTCCCAGCTTTCCCAGGAATCTCCATACTGCTTTCCAAATTGGCCGCACCAATTTGCAGCCCCACCAGCAATGTACAAGAGAACCCTTTTCTCACTCCAGTAAGATTGGCAGCCATTATGAAATCAAACAACAACAAGTGCTGGCGAGGTTGTGGTGTTTCTTGATGCTGCAATGGGAGGTTGGTATTTGCTTCATGAAATACAAGGAGTTCAACTAGGATATAGGGCTGGAGGGAGTTCTGTCACGTGTGTTGGGTCAGGGTGTGCAGGAGAATTCACCAACCAGGGTTCTATCCCACATAACTTGCCCCCTTGACCATAGCAACTTGATTGTGAACATTGCCCTGAAACCTCTCCATATAACAAGATGCCTTTTCATATAATGGTCTGCTGGCTGTACCAAGTCAGTCACAAGCTATTTGGAAGCCAATGGCAGATCCACATGGCGACACCACAGTTGTATTATCACACACCTGCCCACCACTGCTCTAGGCCCACTACTCAGCAGGCTCCACCTTACTGGCATCTCTGTTCTGCACCATTTTCATGAAACCCAGTCAATCAAGGCACTGTCTGTAACACAACAATCAAGGGACTGTCTGCAACAGAACATCCAATGGTTCTCCAGTGCCACTTGGTCATTGGGAATTTCAAAAATATCATGGTATTCATCTATCCATTTTTCAAGAATGAAGTTGGAGGCACTTTGGGGTTTCCATTCTTCAAGGAACCATTACGTGGGGAGGAAGCTCATTTCAATGAAAGCTCTGAGGAACTCTAACAGGCAAGGCTTCCCAAACACTGGCCAAAAGGTCACATGAAGCAAGGCCTATGGAGGTCTACAACGGGAGGTCCATGTGTCTTTTGACTCTTAACTATGGCTGCCAAGTTTTTCAGAATAAAATTATGCGATATCCTTGCTGAGATTTTCAGTTCTCTGAGGAAAGCCATCCTGGGCCTAGATCTCAGGTTTCAAAGGCAACTCTCATGTGTGGCCTCCTACAATGCCAACACAATTAATGGCAATACTTCTCTGAGGTCAGTTCCAGAACTCAGTCTCTAAGAGGAATCACACCTGAGTTCAAGACCATGTGGACCCTGTCATCTCTTCCAACCACCACACAAATGACCACAATTAAAACCAAAACATTCCCACATGGCCCTCATCTTCAGCCGTATAGACACTCATCATAAACTCTAGCTGGAGGTTTCCATGAGGGGCGCAGCCAAAGACAATGTCCCAAATATGCACCCTTGCCCCTCATTTGTCTAAATTCAGTGTGGCCTGGACACCCTTCCTTTGAACCAGGAGTGATCAAATAGGCCTGCTGTTAATGCTGCTCTGCTTCTCCAATTTGAGGCCTACTGACAGTCAGGTATAGATTCATTATGTGATTTGGCATCATGAGAGAACCCAAGTACTTCTGCAGGATTTGAATAACTCATTTGACCCATAGGAATCCTATTCTCACTTGATGGAGTTCCGGAATCTATCAGAGGAAGGCAAGAGACTTCATCTACAATGACTGATCTTTTTGCCATTTTGGTTTTGGATGCACACATGGGATCTTCTTTACATCTATCAGGAGCTGAGAATCTTAGCCACAGCCTCAAACAGGGCCTAATGTCTGATTAAGACACCATCCTTTTCAAAGCAATTAAGCAAAGAGCCACAGGAGATGCCCATTCATTTTCATTTGAAAACTGTTTCTTGAGGCTTCACAAAAGGGTGGCCTGAGGCAAAGACCTTCCTGACATTCAAGGCAATAGAACCATAGTTAAGCAAATGGACCAAAGCAGGGTTTCTCCACTGAGACTTTACTGCTCACACTGATGTCTGAGTTTTCCGAGATGTTCCCATTCCCTTCAGCTATCAAGAACATGGACATGTCACAGAGCTTGGAGGTGGTACATATCTTGCACAATAAATCATGAGCCTATTCTGGAGAGTGGCCAGAATTCAGGAAGAAAACAGGAACTTAGGATGTTAGTAGGTGTTTAAGATCCATAAGGCAAACCACAGTCCATTCATCAATTGAGCAGGATGAATGCTGGGAAGCTTTCTACTAGACAGGACACCTCCATTGATGCATTCTCTTTTCTAATGTCTAAAACCACGGACACAGTGGATACACAGACATAGAAAGTCGCCTTGTCAAAAGACTTACTAGAAACAGTCGACTCCAAACCAAACCAACCACCTTTCTTACCTATTCTCAGAACATGAGACAAAACCGCAAACTCACACCCACACACAAAGGCACCTCCTTCCCAAAAGTAGGTCTGTAACTATCCGGAATGTCTTCTGACTGGTGGGCCATACTATGTTCCCCACAAAATGGCCTCTCCTGTCTCAGATCGTGTCTCCTTGGCCAACTCTGTGATGCTTTGAGGAGCCAACCGTTAGCCACTACCTGCTATCTCAGGAAAAGCTTCTCTTCAGAGCTCTACTGACATTTGGCCATCCTCACATCAGTAGGTACCAAGAAGGTCTGATCTGTACTTGGTAAATCCAAACAAGTGAGCCCACTGGGACAGGGACTGGGATTGGCTCTCGGTGCCTGGCTTCTTGCATCAAAATTTCTGAATGTTCCATCACCAAGGAAGTTAGGTAGGTCACTTCCTTCAGGAACTGAAAGAGGTCACTGCCTTGGCAACAACTTTGCCCTAACCGTTGCTTCCAAGGGTTCTATTAGATAGAGGCTGCCCCTACTTCCTTTGAAAATTTGACTAGTTTCAATTGTATATCAAAATAGGCACCTGGGAACAGCTCTCCATGCAGGTCTGGTTAGGTCAATCTTCTCTACATTAAAAAGAGAGAGGCTGATGCATACACATCCCTTTTTCCTGTCTAGATTGTTTGCCATTGAAGATGGCTTTTGCTCTCACAGGTCCTTCATAGCTGCTGACATCTTCTCCAGGGATTATTTCTGCATCGAACTTTGAGGTTCTCAGCAGTTGGAAGATACCCTACATTCCTGTATTGTAAGGTGAACTCTGTCCCTGCTCTTTTGTAATTTTAGATTGAAGCAACAGTGTATGGTTAGGGTTAATAACAGGTTCGATTTGGGTAAGGAATCATTATGCCGGATGAATAATGGTATTGGGAACCTGCAATATTTATAGGAATATAGAGATAAAATATAAGTATGAAAACAGAAATCTAGGTAAGATTTGAAGCTCAGAAATGCATTGGGCAACTGATTGCGATACGTAGCTTTGAATTACGTTCTAGATACATGTTTCAGAAAAATCGATATACAATGGCATAGGATCTTGTACCTTGGATGATTGAATGTAGTAGAGAACATCTACTCAAAAAGGGATAGTCGATAGGATCAGGAAGATAGTCAGTATGTTTCGGAAGAAGAGCGAGTATAGGATTTGGACCAAAGATCTTTAGCAATAGTGTTTCCGTTACAGAGTGAATGTCAATGTCAGCACCTGTGAAGGGTCAGTCACAATGTTGAACTGCGGAAAATATGTAGGAAAGTAGATATCAATAGAGACATTAGGAAATCAGGCAAAAGTATCAAGTGAGTGAAAAAATTAAACATTTTCAACAGTTTTGAGGTTGAATATATAATCTTAGGAAGAAACAAATATGTAGCCAGCAATAGTATTGACATTTGAGAGCATTAGGCAACCTGGTCAGGGATGTTTTTAGTAATCCATGTTCAGTTTACCTTTAGGCTTTGGTACAATCATACGTGTGGCTTTTGCATTTTGTGTCCAGAATATTACAGTGATAACATGCATATGTAGATCAGGTGACATGAGTATTTCTTCCACCATTTCTGGGAGCAATATTTCAAATATGTATAGATTAGTATTGGGGGTACAACCAGGTGTACCCTGTGTCTATGAATATAGAGATAATGCATGAATAGACCATACTGTGAATAAATAATATAACTTGTTACACTTTAAACAATGTATTGAATTGATATCAGAAAATATATAAAAAATCTTTTATTATTATATAATCATTCATCCCAACCAGTAATACATCTAATGGTGATATTACAGTGATGGTTTATCATGAAGTGTGTGTCCGTTTTGCTTCTAAAGTGATAAAGGAAATCGAAAATAATGTGTTTGGATAGAAGTCTCATGAACAGACCAGTCAAGAAACATGGAGGAATACATGTGTTCTGAAGCAGGAAGTGATTGAAAGTGAAACAAATGCCTATATATTTGCTAACCTGTGGAGGAAATATATATCCTACGATGTGCATAAAATGAAGAAATTTTAATGTCCCAGTGTTGAATAAAAATGAACATCAATATACACATCATGTCCTATAGGAATCTACTTGCTTTGATGATAAACTGTGTCAGTTACTGTAAAAATATTAGGGTTTGTAAGCACGATTCACTGAAGTTAGTTCTCAGGACGAGGAAACAAATATGTATTTCAGGTGGTTGAATGTTTCTGAGAATAATCTTATGAAAAGTTGATTTTATATCCACATACATGAATATGAATGAATTTAGATAGTGTTTAATAAGACACATGTTTTTCATATTTTGAAAAATCTAGAGAGTATATATATATATATATATATATATATATATATATATATATATATACACATATAAAACTCATGGAGAAATATTACAATGAAAATTTGACAAGATTTATAACACATACCCTTGATAAAGCAGAAGGCAATTCCAAGTATATACCATGCCTCCTATTAAAGGCCTGTATTTCTATTCTGTTAGTTTTCTTTTTATCCATCATATTAGCATTAGTAGTCAGAGTCTATTAGGGTATGTGTTAGTGTCGGGGATCAGTATTTCAAATGAAAATAGGAAAATAAATCTAATGTGTATGCAAATATGTGCTACACAAAAATCTTGCCACTCTCATCCAGAACAATTCCTTTACATTAACTTCACTCCAAGTAAGACACAATTAGTGGAGAGGAGTTCGAAAACCTGTGATTACATATGTGGAACTGAAAATGTTCAGGAGTTCACAACATTGGATGTGGTAGAGCAGTTTCCAAAAGTAAGGGAGAGGTTAAACACTCCACAAACGTGGAGCTCTGCTGGCCTTAAGACTTCTTGAGAAAATGCCTCTCAGGTTGGGAACATGAAATATATGAAGTTGTCAGGAGATTTAGCTTCCTCATTGTGACACCATCAAATGTGGGTCTGCATCTGTGTGACCTGGAGGAAATGGTTCCTTATTTTCTAATGAACATGAGGCAGCAGTTCTGAATTCTTTCTTGGTAAACTGTGGCCACTGGGATTTAAGTGTCTCCCCGTGTGGTCTGTGAAGCCATTTGGTCATCCTCCATTTTTGTGGTGTTTCTTACTGCTGCACTGGGAGTTTGGAATTGGCTTAATGAAATACAAGGAGTTCAACTGGGACACAATTCTGGAGGGAGCTCTGACACGTGTGATTGGTCAGGGTCTTCAGGAGAATGTTCGAAACATGGGTCTATCCCACATAGCTTTCCCCTTGACTATAGCAACCAGATTCTGAACATTGCCCTGAAACCTCTCAATAAAACAAGATGCCTTTACATATAAGGGTCTGCTGCCTGCACCATATCAGTCACAAGTATTTTGGAAGCCAAAGGCAGATCCACGTGGTCCCACCACAGATATTTATTCACAAACGTATAGTCCACTGCTCTAGCCCCAATACTCAGCAGGCTCCAACTTACTGACATCTCGGTTCTATACCATTTTCATGACAACCAGTCAATCAAGGAACTGTCTGGTATACACATGATCAGCAACAGGACATCCAAAGTTTCTCCAGTGCCACCTGGTCATGGAAATTTCAAAAATTTCATGGTATTTGTATAGCCATTTTTCAAGGATGATGTTGGAGGCACTGTGGGTTTCAATTCATTCAGGAACCATTAAATGGTGAGTAAGCTCATTTCAATGAAAGCTCTGAAGAACTCTCACAGGCAAGGCTTCCCAATGAGTGCCCAAAAGTTCACATGAAGCCAGGCTCATTGAGGTCTACAATATGAGGTACATGTGTGTTTTGAGTCTCAACTATGACTTCCAAGTCTTTCAGTAAAAAAATCATGTGTTACCCTGGCTGAGATTCCCAGTGCTCGGTGGAAAGCCACCCTGGGCCTAGATCTCAGTTTCCAAGGGCTAATCTCATGTGTGGCCTCCTATAATCCCAAAACAATTCATGGCAATACTTCTCTCAAGTCAGTTCCAGAACTCAGTCTCTAAGGAGTATCAGAGCAGAGTTCAAGCCCTGGTGGACCAAGTCATCTCTTCCAACCGCCACACAAATGACCACAATTAAAACCAAAACACTCCTACATGACCCTCATCTTCTTCCATAAAGACACTCATCATAACATATGGCTGGAGGTTTCCATGAGGGGCACAGCCCAAGACAGTGTCCAAAATAAGCTCCCTTGCCCCTCATTTGCCTAAAGTCAGGGTGGCTTGGACACCCTTCTTGTGAACCAGGAGTGATCTTTAAGGGTAAAAGAAATTGAAATTAAAGTGTAAAATTAAAGTGTAAAAGACCGGGTTTGTAAAGTTTCTAAGATTCAAGGCCTGATTTAAAATGTAAAGGACCAGGTATTGTTAAGTTCCTATGCTACATGAAAAATCTGAAATTCCTGTTACTTGTAGGACAATTTCTGGACTGCCCAGTAAATATTCCCCCTGATCGCCTGGTTGTTTAATAACCTAGGACCCTGTGTGGCTTGGCACATATGCATCGCAGGGCCTAATCTAATCAATTTGAATCTGTACCCCGCTGTAGAACTGACCTATCCCTCCTGCCTGACATGTTCCCACCAATGAATGAACTAATCATGTTTAGGATTTGTTGTTTGATTTTCCCGCAGTGTATGATGATTTGTTAAAAGATACTGTGATATATGTAAAGTCTCGCCCTCCCCAAAAAGTGTACTTAAGCACTGCTCAACCTCAGCTCGGAGATCTGGGCTGCTCTCCCTTCTTGAGTGACCACGGAGCCCTAGCATACTGGATTGGAGCCTCAATAAATGTCTTTTGCTGTTGCATGAGCCGTGGTCTCATACATGAACATGAATGAATTTAAGGAGTGTATAATAAGACACATATATTTCATATTTTGAATAATCTATAGAGTGCAGATTTTTCACAAAACACATACAGAGATATTAAAAAGTAGCAATATATATGCCAATCAAAATTCATCATGAAATACACATCATACACAGATCCAAAAATATTTATTTTACTTAACATGGATTTATGTGTAATGTTGTTCAAATAGGAAGCTCACGCATAGGTTGAATTTATAGTTCCTACATCGTTTAGGAGGAGTGATCTCTTCTCACAATTTGTATCTGCCAAGTAGGCCACCTCACAATAATGTACGTGTGGTACCAGGTAGGATTCTATTTGTGCATATAAAAATACATGTGCTGAATAGGCAACAGAGAAAGGGAGACAGGAATTCACATATTTGATACCTTTCAAAACACATGGAGAACTATATCAATTAAAAATTAACCAGATTTTTAACAACTACCCTTTATCATGCAAAAGGCAAGTCCAACTATACAACATGCCTCTTCTGAACTGCTTGTATTTCTATTCTGTTTGGGTTATTTTTCTCCATCATATTAGCATTAGTAGTCAGAGTCTAGTAGGGTATGCGTTAGTGTCATGGATTCAGTAATTCAAATGGAAATAAAGGAAAATGAATCCATTGTGTATGCAAATATACGCTACAAAAAAACTTTCCACTCTCATTCAGAGCAATGCCTTGACATTACCTTCACCCAAGTAAGACACAATTAGAGGACAAGAGTTAGAAAATCTGTGAATACATATCTGGAATGGAAAATGCTCAGGAGTTCACAAGCTTGGGCATTTTAGAGGAGTTTTCAAACTTAAGGGACAGGATAAACAGTCCAAATTCATGGAACTCTGCTGGCCTAAAGACTTCTTGAGAAACTGCCTCTGAGGTTGGGCACTTGAAATATATGTTGTTGTCAGGAGCTTTAGTTTCCTTTGTAGTGATACCATCAAAGATGGGTCTTCATTTATCTGACCTGGAGGACATGGTTTCTTATTTTCCAAAAGAACATGAGGCAGCAGTGCTCAATTCTTCCTTTGAAGGTAAACTGTGGCCACGGAGGGGTAAGTGTCTCCCCGTCTTGACTGTGAAGCCAATTGGCCATCCTACAATTTTCGTGGTGTTTCTTGCTGCTGCACTGGGCTTTTGGTTTTTCCTTCATGAAATACAAGGAGTTCAACTGGGACACAGTGCTGGAGCGAGTTCTGTCACGTGTGGAGGGTCAGGGTCTACAGGAGAATTCACCAACCAGACTTCTATCCCACATAACTTGCAACATTATCCATAGCAAACTGATTCTGAACATTGTCCTGAAACCTTTACATATAACAAGATGCCTTTACAGATAAGGGTCGGCTAGCTGCACCATGTAAGCCACAAGCCATTTGGAAGTCAATGGCAGACCCAAATGGCCCCTCCACAGATGTTTTATCATACACTTGCACACCACAGCTCTGGGCCCACTTCTCAGCACTCTCCAACTTACTGGCATCTCTGTTCTACACAATTTTCATGAAATCGAGTCAGTTAAGGCACTGTCTGGTACACTCATGATCAGCAACAAGACATCCAAAGGTTCTCCAGTGCCACCTGGTCAGGGGAATTTCATGGTATTTATAGAGCCGTTTTTCAAGGATGAAGTTGGAGGCACTGTGGGTTTCAATTCATTCATTAACCATTAAATGTTGAGGAAAATCATTTCAATGAAAGCTCTAGAGAACTCTCACAGGTAAGGCTTCCCAAAGAGTGGCCAAAATACACATATATTTCATATTTTGAAAAATCTTGACAGTATATATATATATATATATATATATATATATATATATATATATATATACAAACAGACACAGACATTAAAAACTAGCAATATATATGCCAATCGAAATTCATCATGAAATATATATCATCCAAGTATCCAAAAATATTCATTTTACTGAACATGGATTTATGTATAATGTTGTTCAACTAGGAAGCTCACCCATAGGTTGAATTTTCAGTTCCAACAGCGTTTAGGAGGAGTGAACTTTTCTCACAATTTGTATCTGCCAAGTCAGCCACCTCACAAGAATATATGTGTGATACATGGTACAATTCTATATGTGCATATAAAAATACATGTGCTGAATAGGATACAAAGAAATGGGGGAGACAGGAATTCACATATTTGATAAGTTTAAAAATACATGGACAACTCTTTCAACAAAAAATTGACTAGATTTAAAACTCCTTCCCTATATAATGGAAAAGTTAATTCAATGGTACACCATGCCTCCTCTGATATGTTTGTATTTCTGTTCTGTTTGGGTTATTTTTCTCCATTACGTTAGGATTAGTTGTCAGAGTCTTGTAGGGTATGGGTTAGTTTCAGGGATTCAGTATTTCGAAAGGAAAATTGGAAAATGAATCCAATGTGTATGCAAATATGTGCTACACAAAAATCTTCCGACTCTCATCCACAACAATGCCTTGACCTTAACTTCGTCCCAAGTAACACATGTAGAGGAGATGAGTAAGAAAATCTGTGAATACATATCTGGAATTTAATATGCTCAGGAGTTCACAAACTTGCAGGTAAAGGCGAGATTCCAAAAGTAAGGGACAATGTAAACACTCCAAAAACATGGAGCTCTGTTAGCCTAAAGGCTTCTGGAAAAACTGGCTCTGATGTTGGGCTCTTGAAATATATGTTGTTGTCAGGAGCTTTAGCTTTTTTTGTAGTGAGACCATAAAAGCTGGGTCTGCATCTATGTGACCTGGAGGAGATGCTTTCTTATTTACCAATGATCATGAGGCAGCATTGCTGAATTATCTCTTTCGGGGTCAACTGTTTCCACTTGGGGCTAAGTGTCTCCTCATGTGGACTGTGAAGCCATTTGATCATCCTCCAATTTTTGTGATATTTTTTGCTGCTACACTGGGAGTTCAGTATTTGCTTCACGAAATACAAGGAGTTCACCTGGGACACAGTGCTGGAGGGAGTTCTGTCACGTGTGGTGGGACAGGGTCTGCAGGAGAATGCACAAACCAGGCTTCTGTCCAACATAGCTTGACCCCTTGACCATAGGAACCTGTTTCTGAACATTGCCCTGAAACTTATCCATATAACAAGAATCATTTACATATAAGGGTCTGCTGGCTGCACCATGTCAGTCACAAGCCATTTGGAAGCCATTGGGAAATCCACATGGAAGCACCACAGATGTTTTATCTCACACATGCCCACCTTTGCTCTAGGCCCACTATTCAGCAGGCTCCAACTTACTGGAATCTCTGTTCTACACCATTTTCGTGAAACCCAGCCAATCAAGGCACTGTCTGGTACACTCATGATCACCAACAGGATATCCAATGGTTCTCCAGTGCCTCCTGGATATGGGAATTTCAAAAATTTCATGGTATTTATCGAGCCCATCTTTCAAGGTTGAAGTTGGAGGCACTGAGTGTTTCATTTAATTCGGTAAACATTAAATGGTGAAGAAGCTCATTTCAAAGAAAGATCTGGAGAACTCTCACTGCCAAGACTTCCCAAAGAGTGGCCAAAAGGCTACATGAAGCCAGGCCCATTGAGGTCTACAATGTGAAGTGCATTTGTGTTTTGACGCTCAACTATTGCTGCCAAGTGTTTCAGAATAAAATTATGTGATACCTTGGCTGAGATTCCCAGTGCTCTGTGGAAAGCCACACTGGGAATAGATCTCAGTTTTCAATGGTGACTCTCATGTGTGGCCTCCTAATATCCCAACACAATTCATGGCAATACTTCTCTGAGGTCAGTTCCAGGACTCAGTCTCTATAGGGTATCACACCAGAGTTCAAGCCCAGGTGGACCCAGTCATCGCTTCCAACTTCCACACAAATAACCACAATTAAAACCAAAATACTCCCACATGGCTCTCATCTTCTTCCATATAGACACTTCTCATAACCTCTGGCTGGATGTTTCCATGAGGGGCGCAGCCCAACACAGAGTCCAAATAACCTCGCTTGCCCGTCATTTTCCTAAAGGCAGGGTGGCCTGTACACCCTTCCTGTGAACCACAAGGGATCAAAAATGCCTTCCTTTAATACTGCTCTGCTTCTCAAATTTGAGGCCTACTGACTGTCAGGTATAGATTCTTTATGTGATTTGGAGTCATGAGAAAACACAAGCATGTATGGGATAGCCTTTGCAGGGCTTAGAAGAACTCATTTGATTCAAAGGATCTCTATTCTCACTTGATGTTGGTCAGGAACCTAAGAGAGGAAGGCGAGAGACTTCATCAACAATTACTGATCTTTTTCCCATTTTGGTTTTGGATGCACACATGGGATCATTCTTTAGATCCATCAGATGCTGAGAACCTAAGCCACAGCCTCACACAGGGCCAAGAGACTGATTCCGACACATCCATTTCCAAAGAAATTAACAAAGAGCCACAGGTGATGCCCATTTATTTCCATTTTAAAACTGTTTTCTTCAGGCTTCACAAAGCGGTGTCTTGAGGCCAAGACCTTCCTCACATTCAGGGGAAGAGAAGAATTGGTTAGCAAAAAACCCAAAGCAGAGTTTCTCCACTGAGGCTTTCCTGGTCACACTGATATCTGAGTTTTTTGAGATGCTAGCCATTCCCTTTAGCTATCCATTACATGGCCTTGTCACAGAGCTTGGAGGTGGTACATATCTTGGACACAAAACCATGAGCCTATTCTGGAGAGTGGCCAGAATCAGGAAGAAAACAGGAACTTAGGAAATTAGTAGGTGTTGCCCATCCATAAGGGAAGCCACAGTCCATTCATCAATTGGGCAGAATGAATGCTGGGTAGGTTTCTACTAAACAGGAAACATCCATTGATGAATTCTCTTTTCAAATGTCTACAACCACAGACACAGTGGGATACACAGACATAGAAACACTCACTTTGTGAAACGACTTACTAGGAACAGTCCACTCCAAACCAAACAAACCGCCTTTTTTACCTATTCTCAGAAAATGAGACAAAACCACAAACTCACACCCACACCCACAAAGGCACCTCCTTCCCCCAAAGAGGTCTGTGACTATCCGGAGTGTCCTCTGACTTGTGGGCCTTATTATGTTCCCTGAAATGTTCTGTCCTGTCTCAGATCTGGTCTTTTTGGCCAAATCTGTGAAGTGGTCAGGAGCCAGCTGTGAGCAACTTCCTGCTTTCTCAGGAAAGGCCCCTCTTCTGAGCTCTCCTGAAATTTGGCCATTCTCACATCAGTAGGTACCAAGAAAGACTGACTCTGTTCTTGGTAAATCCAAATAAGTGAACCCACTGGGAATGGTACTGGGACTGCCTCTGGTAGCCTGGCTTCCTCGATCCCAAGTTCAGAGAGTTCTATCACCAAAGAAGTGAGGAAGGTCACCTCCTTTGTGAACTGAATGAGGTCACTGCTTTGGAAACCACTTTGTCCTAAAATTTGCTTCCAAGGTTCCCATGAGATTGAGGCTGCCCCTATTTCCTGTGATACGTTCACAACTGAGGATTGTATATCAACCATAGGCAGCCGGGAACAGCTGTCTACACTGGACTGGTTTGGTCCATCTTCTCTACATTAAGAAGAGTGAGGCTTATTCTGACACTTCCCTTCATCCTGACCGGGTTGTTTGCCATGGAAGATGACTTTTGCTCTCTCAGGTCCTTCATAGCTGCCTACATCTTCTCCAGGAATCATTTCTGCATGGAACTTTGAGGTTCTCAGCAGGTGGAAGATCCCCTACACTCCTGTATTGGAAGACTAATTCTGTCCCTCCTCTTCTGTAAAGTTAGATTGAGGAAACATTGTATGGTTAAGGTTAATAACAGCTTCCATTTGGGTTAGGAATCATTCTCTTGGATGAATAATGGTATTGGAATTTTGCGATATTTTCAAGAATATATAGGTGAAATATAAGTATGAAAAAAGAAATCTAGGTAATTTTTGAAGCACAGAAGGGAATTGGCCCCACTATTTTGATTCTTAGCTTTGAATTATGTTCTGCACAGGTGTCTCAGATTAATTGATATACAATGGCATAGGACCTTGTCTTTTGGATGATTGAATGTCGAAGAGAAAATCCAGTCCAAAAGGGATAGTTGGTGGATTAGGAAGATATTCGGTAGATTTAGAATGAAGAGTGTGTATAGCATTTGGACCAAAAGATCTTTAGCAATAGGGTTTTGGGTAGAGAGTGAAAGTAAATGTCAGCACATGTGAAGAGTCAGTCATAATGATGAACTGGGGAAAAAATACAGGAAATCAGATTTCAATAGAGACATTAGGAAATCAGGCAAAGTATAAAGTGAGTGATAGGATTAGACATTTTCAACAAGGTTGAGGTTGAATATGTAATTTCAGGAAGAAACAAATATGTAGTCACCAATAGGATTCACTTTTGAGAGCATTAGGCAACCTGGACATGGATTTTTTTTAATCCATGCTCACTTTCCATTTAGGATTTGGTACAATCATAAGTGTGACCTTGCTTTTTGTTTCCACAATATTACTGTGATTAATGTATATATAGATCAGGTGACATGAGTATTTCTTCCACCATTTCTGGGAGCAATATTTTGAAGACATATAATTTAGTATTGTGGGTACAAATAGGTATACTCTGTGTTATTGAATATAAAGATAATGCATGAATAGACCATAATGTGAATAAATAATATAACTGGTTCCAAATTTAAATAATGGATTGAATTGATATCTGAATATATACTGGAAATCTTATATTGATATTCATACAATCATTCCAACCAGTTATACACCTAATGGTAATATCACTGTTATTGTTTATCATGAAGTGTGTGTGAGCTTTGCTTCTAAAATGATTATGGAAATTGAAAATAATGTGCTTGGAAAGAAGTCTCATTAAAAGAGCAGTCAAGAAACCTGGGGGAATACATATGTTCTGAAGCAGGAAGTAATTGAAAGTGAAAAAAATGCCTATAAATTTGTGAATTTGTGAATGAAATATGTATTCTATTATGTGCAAAAACTGAAGAAATATTAATGTACCAGTTTTGAATAAAAATGAACGTCAAAATACATATCATGTCCCATAGGAATCTACTTGCATTGACGTTAAACTGAGTCGTTTACTATAGCAATATTAGGATTTGTATGCACCATTCACTGAAGTTAGTTTTCAGTATTAGGAAACAAATATGTATTTCAGGTGGATTAATATTTCTGAGAACATTCTTATGAAAAGTTGAATATAAATCCACATTCATGAACATCAATGAATTTAGGGAGTATATAATAAGACACATACATTTCATATTTTGAAAAATCTGGAGAGTTTATACATATATATATGCACACACACACACACACACACACACACGTATACATTAAAAAGTAGCAATATATATGCCAATCTAAATACATCATGAATTATATATCATCCACAAATCCAAAAATCTTCATTTTCCTGAGCATCGATTTATGTATAATGTTGTTCAACTAGGGAGCTCACCCATAGTTTGAATTGTAAGTTCCAACAGCATTTAGGAGGAGTGATCCCTTCTCACAATTTGTATTTGCAAAGTCAGCAACCTCACAAGTATGTACATGTGATACCAGGTAGGATTCTATATGTGAATATAAAAATGCATGTGCTGAATAGGGTACAGAGAAATGGAGACAGGAATTCTCATATTTGTTAACTTTAAAAACACATGGAGAAGGGAGGGGCAGAGCCGCCAACCGCGCCTGTAAGGTAGGCGGACCTGCGAGCCACCCATAGAACAGGCCTAGCGGCCCGCCATCGTGAAAGACACATCACCCTGGTTGGGGGTTGGGCAGAGCCACTGCACGTCTGCAAGGAACGCGGACATGCGACCCACAGGCAGAACAGGCCCAGACACCCGCGGAGGGGCAGAGACACCCCTTGCGACTTCAAGATAGGTGAACCTGCGACCCACCGGCTGAAGCGGCCAAGCTGCCTTCAGAGGGGCAGAGCCGGCCCCCGCGCCTGTGAAGTAGGTGGACCTGCGAACACCGACAGACCAGGTGCTAGGCCCCGCCAGGGTGCTAGACACATAACCAGGTTTGGGGAGGGGCCGAGCCGCTGCCCGTACCTGCAAAGCAGGTGGACCTCTCACCCAGAGGCAGAACAGACCCAGCGACCTACCAGCGTGGTAGACACATCGCCCCGGTTTGGGGGGGGGCAGAGATGCCACTCACGCCTGCAATGTAGACAGCCCTGCAACCCACAGACAGAAGAGGCCCAGCGGAGCGCGGAGGGGCAGAGCCGACGCCTGTGCCTGCAAGGTAGCTGGACCTGTTACCCACTGGCTGAACAGGACCAGCACCCGCAGAGGGGTAGATCAACTGCCCGCTCCTGCAAGGTAGGCGGACCAGCTACCAAGAGGCAGAACAGGCCCAGCGGCGTGCTGGTGTGGTAGGCACATTGCCCCAATTGGAGGAGGGGCAGAGCCGCTGCTTAAGCCTGTGAGGGAGACTTTTCAAAAATACAATAGCAATATAAACATTTAGGGGTAAAATTCAATAACACAAAAGTTTCACCAAGCCGAAAAAAACATGAACAGTAGGGAAAGACAAGGAAAGAAAGGACCACAAGCAACGCAGGTCAACTCAACATTAGAAGAGGTAATATCTGCAGCATATGGAATGTCAGATAAAGAATCAGGATATACTTGCTTCAGATGATCTGGAGTCTCCAGGGAGACATTAGACAGCAAAATCAGACAATGAAAGATCACTTTGAAAATGAATTACATAAACAAATCCAAGAAGCAAAAGATCAACTATACAGGGAGATAGAGGTTATAAAAAACACACAAACAGAAATCATAGAAATGCAGGAAGCAATAAACCAACTTAAAAACTCAATTGAGAATACTACCAGCAGAGTAGATCACTTAGAAGATAGAACATCAGACAATGAAGACAAAGTATTTCAACTTGAAAAGAACATAGAAAGCTCAGCAAGACTGTTAAGAAACCATGAGCAGAACATCCAAGAAATATGGGATAACATGAAGAGACCAAACTAAAGAGTAATTGGGATACAGGAAGGTATACAGGTCCAAACCACAGGATTGAGCAATCTATTCAATGAAATAATATGAGAAAACTTTCCAGACATGAAGAATGAGACAGAATCCCAAATCCTAGAAGCCTACAGGACGCCAAATGTGCAAAATCATAAGAGATAAACACCTAGACATATTATAATGAAGATGCCAAACATACAGAATAAAGAGAGAATTTTAAAAGCTACAAGAGAAAGGAAGCAGATTACATTTAGGGGTAAACCAATCAGGATAACAGCTGATCTTTCAACACAGACTCTGAAAGCTAGAAGATCCTGGAATAACATTTTTCAATCACTGAAAGAAATTGGGTTCCAACCAAGAATTGTGTATCCAGCGATTTTAAGCTTCAGGATGGAAGATGAAATTAAAACCTTCCATGATAAACAAAAGTTAAAAGAATTTGCAGCTAGAAAACCATCTCTTCAAAAGATCCTTGGCAAAACATTATAGGAAGACGAAATGGAAAATAACAATGAAAACCAACAGTGGGAGGTAGTACAGTAAAGGGGCGAAAAATAATCAAAGAGAAAAACAAATCATGCTTAGTAACATAAATAAACAAATATGGCTGGAAGGACAACCCATATTTCAAAAATAACCCTAAATGTTAATGCCTTAAACTCACCAATTAAGAGACACAGGCTAGTAGAATGGATCACGAAAGAAGACCCAAAAATTTTCTGCCTACAGGAGATATATTTGATAGGAAAAGACATATATAGACTAAAGGTGAAAGGTTGGGAGAAATCATATCACTCATATTGACTTCGGAAACAAGCAGAAGTGTCCATACTCATATCAAATAAAATAGATTTCAAGACAAAGTTAATCAAAAGGGATAAAGAGGGACACTACATATTGCTCAAGGGAACCATACACCAACAAGACATAACAATCATAAATATATGTGCCCCAAACAATGGTTCAGCTATGTTAATCAAACAAACTCTTCTCAAGTTCAAGAGTCTGGTAGACCACCATACAATAATCATGGGAGATTTCAACACACCTCTCTCACTACTGGACAGATATTCCAAACAAAAGTTGAATTAGGAAACTATAGAACTCAATAACACAATTAATAACCTAGACTTAATTAACATATATAGAATATACCACCCAACATCAAGCAGTTACACTGTTTTCTCAGCAGCACGTGGATACCTCTCAAAAATAGATCATATATTATGTCACAGAACAACTCTTAGACAATATAAAGGAGTATAGATAATACCAGGCATCTTATCTGATCGTAATGGAATGAAACTGAAATCAACAATAAAAGAAGGAAGGAAAATTCATGCATCACTTGGAGAATGAACAATACGTACTGAATGATCAATGGGTTATTGAAGACATCAAGGAGAAAAATAAAAAAAAAATTCTTAGACATAAATGAAAAAGACAGACAGAACATATCAGAATCTATGGGACACATTGAAAGCAGTTCTAAGTGGAAAATTCATTGCTTGGAGTTCTGTCCTTAAAAAAAGAAAAAAAAAACAACAACAAATAAATGATCTCATAGTTCATTTCAAAATCCTAGAAAAAGAAGAGCAAAACAACAGAAAAAGAAGTAGAAGGCAAGAAATAATTAAAATCAGAGCTGAAATTAATGAAATCGAAACAAAAGAAACAATTGAAAAAATTGAAAATACTAAAAGTTGAAAAATTAATAAAATCGACAGACTCTTAGCCATGTTAATGAAGAGAAGAAGAGAGGGAACTCAAATTACTATCATAAGGGATGAAAAAGGCAATATCACAACAGACACTTCTGAAATACAGAAGATAATCAGAAATTATATTAGAAGATAGTGAAGGCAACAATAAATTTCTTAAGTCATATGATCTGCCCAGATTGAGTCAGGAGGATATAGACAACCTAAGCAGACCAATATCAATTGAGAAAATAGAAGAAACCATCCAAAGACTACCAACTAAGAAAAGCCCAGGACCGAATGGGTATACAGCAGAGGAGGCCAATATCACCCTGATTCCTAAACCAGACAAAGACCCTTCAAAGAAACAAATGTACAGACCAATCTCTCTAATGAACCTAGATGCAAAAATCCTCAATAAAATTCTGGCGAATCAGATACAAAAACATATTTAAAAAATTGTGCAACATGATCAAGTAGGATTCATTCCTGGGATACAAGGCTGGTTCAATATACGGAAATCAATAAATGTTATTCACCACATCAATAGACTTAAAAATAAGAACCATATGATCACCCCAATAGATGCAGAAAAAGCATTCAATAAAGTACAGCATCCCATTATGTTTAAAACTCTAGAAAAACTGGGATAACAGGAACATACCTCAATGTTGTAAAAGCAATCTATGCTAAGCCTCAGGCTAGTATCATTCTGAATTGAGAAAAAATTGAAGGCATTCCCTCTAAAATCTGGAACAAGACAGGGATGCCCTCTCTCACGATTTCTGTTCAACATAGTTCTCGAACACTGGCCAGAGCAATTAGACAAATGAAAGAAATTAAAGGCATAAAAATAGGAAAAGAAGAACTTAAATTATCACTATTTGCAGATGACATGATTCTATACCTAGTAGACCCAAAAGGGTCTACAAGAAAGTATTAGAGATAATAAATGAATTCATCAAAGTGGCATGATATAAAATCAACAATCATAAATCAAAAGCATTCCTGAATATCAGCAACAAATCCTCTGAAACGGAAATGTGGACAACCACTCCATTGAGAGTATAATCAAAAAAAATAAAATAAAATATTTGGTTATCAACATAACAAAAGATGTGAAAGACTTACACAATGAAAACTACAGAACCCTAAAGAGAGAAATAGAAGAAGATCTTACAAGATGGAAAAATATACCCTGTTCATGGATAGGCAGAATTAACATCATCAAAATGGCGATATTACCAAAAGTTCTCTATAGGTTTAATGCAATGCCAATCAAAATCCCAACGGCATTTCCTGTAGAAATAGATAAAACAATTATGAAATTCATATGGAATAATACAAGACCCAGTATAGCAAAGACAACTCTAAGCAGGAAGTGTGAATCAGGCGGTATAGCGATACATGTCCTCAAACTATACTACGGAGCAATAGTAACAAAAAGAGCATGGTACTGGTACCAAAACTAGTGGGTGGACCAATGGTACAGAATAGAGGACACAGAAATCAATCCACAAAATTACAGCAATCTTATATTTGATAAAGGAGCTAAAAGCATAAACTGAAGGAAGGATAGCATCTTCAACAAATGGTGCTGGAAAAACTGGAATTACATATGTAAGAAAATGAAACTGAATCCCTTTCTCTCGCCATGCAGAAAAGTTAACTCAAAATGGATCAAGGAGCTTGATATCAAATCAGCGACACGGCGTCTGATAGAAGAAAACTTTGGCTATGATCTACATACTATGGGGTCGGGCTCCAAATTCCTCAATAGGACACCCATAGCATAAGAGTTAATAATTAGAATCTACAAACAGGACTTACTCAAACTAAATAGATTTTTCTCAGAAAAAGAAACAATAAGAGAGGTAAAAAGGGAGCCTACATCCTGGGAACAAATCTTTACTCCTCACACTTCAGATAGAGCCCTAATATCCAGAGTTATACAAAGAACTCAAAAAATTAAACAATAAGCAAATGAATTACCCAATCAACAAATGGGCCAAGGACCTGAACAGACACTTCTCAGAGGAGGACATACAATCAATCAATAAGTACATCAAAAAATTCTCACCATCTCGAGCATTCAGAGAAATGCAAAACAAACCCACCCTAAGATACCATCTCACTGCAGTAAGCTTGGCAGCCATTATGAAGTCAAACGACAACAAGTGCTGGCGAGGATGTGGGAATAAGGGTACACCTGTACATTGCTGGTGGGACTGCAAATTGGTGCAGCAAATTTGGAAAGCAGTATGGAGATTTCTTGGAAACTTGGGAATGGAACCGCCATTTGACCCAGCAATTCCCCTTCTCGGTCTAATCCCTATAGACCCAAAAAGTGCATGCTACAGGGACACTGATAAATCTATGTTCATAGCAGCACAATTCACAATAGGAAGAGTGTGGAACCAACCTAGATGCCCTTCAATAGATGAATGGATTAAAAAAAATGTGGCATTTATACACAATGGAGTATTACTCTGCATTAAAAAATGACAAAATCATACAATTTGCAGAGAAATGGATGGCATTAGAACGTATTATGCTACGTGAAGATAGCCAATCACTAAAAAACAAATGCCAAATGTTTTCTTTGATATAAGGAGAGTAACTAAGAACAGAGTTGGGAGGAAGAGCATGAGAAGATGATTAATATTAAACAGGGGTGAGAGGTGGGAGGGAAAAGGAAAGAGAAGGAAAATTACATAGAAATGGAAGGAAACCCTCATGGTTATACAAAATTAAATACAAGATGAAGTGAGGGGAAAGGGGACAAAAACAAGTGGAAGAAATGAATTACAATAGATGGGGTAGAGAGAGAGGATTGGAGGGGAGGGGATGGGAGATAGTAAAGGACAGGAAAGGCAGCAGAATACAACAGACACTAGTATAGCAATATGTAAAATAGTGGATGTGTAACTGATGAGATACTGCAATCTGTATACGAAGAAAAATGGAAGTTCATAACCTACTTGAATCAAAGTGTGAAATATGACATGTCAAGAACTATGTAATGTTTTGTAGAACCAACAATAAATATTAAAGGAAAAAAAAACACATGGAGAACTATTTCAATGAAAAATTGACTAGGTTTATAACACCTACACTTTATCATGCAAAAGGCAAGTCCAACTATACACCATGCGTCTTCAGAAGTGCTTGTATTTCTATTCTGTTTGGGTTATTTTTCTTCATCATATTAGGATTAGTAGTCAGAGTTTGGTAGGGTATGCGTTAGTGTCAGGGATTCAGTCTTTGGAATGGAAAATTGGAAAATGAATCCAATGTGTATGCAAATATGTGCTACACAAAAATCTTCCCACTCTCATCCAGAACAATGCCTTGACGTTACCTTCACGCCAAATAAGAAACAATTAGAGGAGAAGAGTTAGAAAATCTGTAAATACATATCTGGAATGGAAAATATTCAGGAGTTCACAAACTTGGAGGTGGTAGAGGAGTATCCCAAAGTAAGGGACAGGGTAAACACTCCACAAACATGGAGGTCTGCTGGCCTAAAGACTTCTAGAGAAACTGCCTCTGAGGATGGGCACTTGAAATATATGTTGTCAGTAGCTTTAGCTTCCTTTGTAGTGAGATCATCAAAGCTGGGTCTGCATCTATGTGACCTGGAGGACATTCTTTCTTGCTTTCCAATACACATGAGGCAGCAGTGCTGAATTCTCTCTTCGTATGTAAACTGTGGCCACTGGGGTCTAAGTGTCTCCCTGTGTGGACTGTGAAGCCTTTTGTTCATCCTCCATTTTCGTAGAGTTTCCTGCTGCAGCACTGAGAGTTTGGTATTTGCCTCACAAAATACAAGGAGTTCAACTGGAACACAGTCCTGGAGGGAGTTCTGTCATTTGTGGTTTTTCAGGGTCTACAAGAGAATGCACCAACCAGGCTTCATTCCCACATAACTTGCCCCCTTCTCCATAGCAACCTGATTCTGCACATTGCCCTGAAAACTATCCATTTAACAAGACACCTTTACATATAAGTGTCTGGTCACTGCACCGTGTCAGTGACAAACCATTTGGAAATCAATGGCAAAACCACATGGCGCAACCACAGATGATTTATCACACACCTGCACACCACAGCTCAGGGCCCACTACTCAGGAGGGTCCAACTTAATGGCATCTCTGTTCTACACCATTTTCATAAATCCCAGTCAATCAAGGCACTGTCTGGTACACTCATGATCAGCAAGAGGTGCTGACAATTTAAGCCACAGCCTCACACAGGGCCCAGAGTCTGATTCAGACATAACCATTTCCAAAACAATTCATCAAAGAGGCACAGGTGATGCCAATTCATTTCCATTTGAAAATTGTTTTCTTCTGGCTTTATAAAGGGGTGGCCTGAGGCAAAGAGGTTCCTGACATTCAGGGCAACAGAACAATAGTTAAGCAAAAGGCCCTAAGCCAGGTTTCACCATAGAGACTTTCCTGGTCACACCAATATCTGAGTTTTCTGGTGTGCTCGCCATTCCTTTCAGCTAACTAGTACATGGCCATGTCACAGAGCTTGGAGGTGGTACATATCTTGGACAAAAAACCATGAGCCTTTCTGGAGAGTTGCCAGAATTCAGGAAGAATTCAAGAACTTAGGATGATACTAGGTGTTGCCCATGGATAAGTCAAGCCTCAGTCCATTCATTAATTGGGCAGGATGAATGCTGTGAAGCTTTCTACTAGACAGGACACACCCATTGAGCCATTTTCTTTTCTAATATCTACAACTAAGGACACAGTGGGATACACAGACATAGAAACAGTCTCCTTGTCAGATGACTTACTAGAAACAGTCCACTCCAAACCAAACAAACCTCCTTTTTTACCTATTCTCAGAATATGAGACAAATCCACAAACTGACATCCACACACACAAAGTCACCTCCTTCCCCAAGTATGTCTGTGACTATCCGGAGTGTCCTCTGACTAGTAGGCCATAGAATGTTCCCCAGAAATGGCCGGTCCTGTCTCATATCTGGTCTCCTTGGCCAATTCTGTGAAGTTTTCAGGAGGCAGTGGTGAGCCATTTCCTGCCCTCTCAGGAAAGGACCCTCTTCAAAGCTTTCTTGGCATTTGGCCACCCTCACATCAGTAGGTACCAAGAAAGACTGACTCTTTACTTGGTAAATCCAAACAAGTGAGCCCACTTGGACTGGGACTGGTACTGGCTCTTGGTGCCTGGCTTCCTGGATCACAAAATTCAGAGAGTTCCATCATGAAAAAAGTGAGGTGAGGTCACTTTCTTCAGAAAATGAATGAGGCCACTGTCTTGGCCACCACTTTGTCCTAACAGTTGCTTCCTAGTGTCTCAGGAAAAGGAGGCTGCCTCTATTTCCTGTGACACTTTCACAAGTTAGAATGGTATAGAAACATAGGCACCTGGGAACAGCTCTCCACACATGCCTGGTTTCATACATCTTCCCTACATTAAGAAGAGATAGGATGATTCAGACACATCCTTTCATCCTGATCGGGTTGTTTGCAAAGAAAGATGACTTTTGCTGTCTCAGGTCCTTCATAGCTGCCTACGTCTTCTCCGGGGATCATTTCTGCATGGATTTTGTGTTACTCAGCAGGTGGAAGATCTCCTAACTTCCTGTATTGTAATACTAACTTTGTCCCTGCTCTTCTGTAAAGTGAGATTGAGTGAACAATCTCAGTTTACAGAATGGTTAGGGTTAATAGCATGTTCGATTTGGGTTATGA
This sequence comes from Callospermophilus lateralis, assembly GCF_048772815.1. Taxonomy (NCBI): domain Eukaryota; kingdom Metazoa; phylum Chordata; class Mammalia; order Rodentia; family Sciuridae; genus Callospermophilus; species Callospermophilus lateralis. The sequence goes on along the minus strand of NW_027513250.1, from coordinate 1,873,430 downwards.
ATCATTTTGCTGGATGAATAATGATATTGGGAACCTGTGATATTTACAAGAACATGGAGGTGAAATATAAGTATGAAAACAGAAATCTAGGTAATATTTGAAGCCCAGAAGGACTTTGGGCCCTTGATTGGGATACTTAGCTTAAATTATGTTCTGTGTGACCTTTGCATTTTGTGTCCAGAATATTAGTGTGATAATATGTATATGTAGCTAAGGTGACATGAGTATTTCTTTCACCATTTCTGTGAGCAGTATTTTGAAAACTTATAAATTAGTACTGGGGATACTATTAGGTTTACCCTGTTTTGATGAATATAGAGATGATGCATTAATAGACCATACTGTGAATAAATTATATAACTGGTTCCAAATTTAAATAATGGATTGTATTGATATCTGAAAATATATAGAAAATCTTATATTGATATACATACATTCATTCCAACCAGTTATATATCTAATTGTAATGTTAGGGTTATCATTTATCATGAATAGTGTGTGAGTTTTGCCTCAAAAATGATTATGGAATCGAAAATAATATGTTTAGAAAGAAGTCTAGTAAAAAGACCAGTCAAGAAACATGGAGGAACATATGTCTTTCGAAGGAGGAAGTGATTGAAAGTGAACCAAATGTTTGTAAATTTGTGAACTTGTGAATGAAAGGAAATATCTTATGATGTCCATGAACTGAAGAAATAATAACGTACCAGGTTTGAATAAAAATGAACTTTAACAAACACAATAGAGACATTAGGAATTCTGGCAAAGTATAGTTCGCAGTGAAAGGTTAATAAAATAAGTACTTGTCACTTCCTGTTTTTCTGTATGCTTAACAAAACACTTTTGAAATATTGAGAACTGTTTGCTAATCTTATTCCCAGAATGTGCTGTCCCCAATTGCCAAACTGCAGAATGTACTCCCTCAACCGGTTGCACGCAAACCGCTCACTCGCCCGGACCCATCAATAAACTTACCCCCCTGCCCTCTCCAAGGAAAATATATAAGCTCTGCTTAAGCTGTTCTCTGGGCTTTCTGCTCTATTCAAGTGAGCTCTGAGCCCCAGCATGCTGGACCCCCAATAAACCCTTTGCTTTTGCATGAGACAGTCTCTTGGTGGTCTCTTCCCCCGATTGTCACCGGACCTTTACATATGGAGGTTCCACTGAGATCCGGCAGCGGTGGACAAGAGACCCCAACGAACTCCTCTCAGGGTAAGTAAGGTGCCTCTTTCTGGTCAGGTTTCAGGTCAGGGCTTGGCAAAATGGATGTCAATGAAGAGCGTGAGCTCTCTCCAACGATGGCTGACAGTCATGTCACAGAGCCACAGGCCAAGTCCCTGGGTGACGTCATAGAGGACTCAGAAAATTGAGGAACAATAGTCTCCATGACTCAGTGATATTTTGTTTCAGATTCGTTATTGCCAACCGATCGGGTTCTGCCAACTACTAAGTCCTGGTCTCAGTGTTGGACTTCCATATCCTGTCTTTATTGTCTTGTCTTGTCTGTGTCGTGTGTTGTTGCTTTTACTGTTTGTGTATCTTTCATTATGGGACAGAGCACTTCAATGCCTCTGTCTCTGACCCTTGATCACTGCACCAAAGTTTGCTTAAGGGATCAGAATCTTTCTTTTTTAGTAAAACGCTGGACCTGGCAGACTCTCTGTGCCTCAGAATGGCTCACCATTGGATTTGGATGGACCCTAGAAGGATCTTTCTACTTCCCACTAATTTAAAAAGTCAGAGATATTGTCTTTCAGCCAGGACCACACAGATACCTGTGAAGACAGATGGCCACTGCCTACCAACCCGGGGACGAGGGGAATCAACATCAATATCAAGAAAGAGACTTGTCTACATTAGACGACATCAGGTGTCATCCATGGAACCCCGCTGAAAGGGACCATAGAAGGTGCTACTTATAACACCTACAGAAGTAAAGGTAGACAGAATCACTTCCTGGATCCATACCTCTCATCTCAAGCCTGTGCCCTGTCCAGACTCTGGCTGGAAACTGTAAAAGACAGGTAACCCTTTCAAATTGTGTATTTGCCTTGTCAATAAGGCTATAGACTCTCCCCTTGACCACCAGTAGTCCTAACCCTCATCAGCCCATTCAGCAGCAATGGCTGATCACAAATCTTACTGGACAAGAAGTATGGTCTATCTCACATACCGCCCACTTAAGGACATGGTCGCCATCTCTCCACAGAGAAATTTGTCAGCTGGCTATAGGTCTTTTCCATTGGGATATCCCTGATGAAGTGGATCCCACTAAAATTCCATTAAATCTTTTCTCTACCATAGATAATGGAAACAAATATTATGGATGTAGGGACACGCGAGCCAGATGCAGTTTGGCTAGCCTAGATTACTATGTTTGCCTGGCGGACTATCAAAGCCACAAACAGTCACAGCTGTGTTGGGGGGAAGCCGACTTCTTCTGTAAGTCATGGGGATGTGAGCATTCAGGGACTGCTTGATGGAACCCAAACTCCTCATCAAATTCTGTACACAGCATTGGCCATATCCAATTAGATAACCAAAATTGATAGCCCCCAGACGGGTCTCTAGATCCTCAAATTCTGCGTGACCTTTTTAACTTTTGCAAGTGCTCAAAAGTGTGAAAGGAGATTCCCCTATGTGGAGGCCTTTTGGCTCCTTTGCTCACATCCTGAACTATGCTTCTCCAATAGATCCTCACCCTCAGCCATCTGCTCCATACTCTCTGCTCTTACTCTCACCTAAGCAACCTGATTTCTCCCCTCCAATTACTAGTTCAAAAACCCAAACCTCCGCCCATTCTATGACCATTGCCCCCTTGTTAAGGTAGCAGGTACTGAGGTACACCTTAACCCACTCACTCCTCTCTTCTCTTGTCATTGCCTGCACCGGGTCCCACCAGGTCCTCTTACTAGCTAACACAAAGTTCAAACCAGCTGAGGAGAGCCCTCAGACCCTTATCGAAGATGTAATGTAAATGGCCTTTAAAGTTGCTTTGTCATCACTGAAAACAGGTTACTAAGTATTTAAAGTCCCTCACAGGCTTTTGGGGATACTAACTCCCATCTTACCCTCTGCTCTACCTGTTGTACTGCTCAAGATTTGTTCCTAGAAAAATCCAAAACCCCTTTCCCATTATTCTTTTACATCTGTCCTACCTCATTCTCAGATCCACGGAGCTGCTCACAGCCACGCCTTCCCCGTCTTCCCCCTCTGTACCAGGCCCACAGAAATGTCTTAACTAACCTTCTCCAGAAATCTTCAACATAGCTGAATTTAGGACTTTCAGAAAAAGAGTCCCTATAAAAAATTTCTAAGTACATAAACTTCCTCTTTTCGTGTTGCCCTATTCTACTTGGCCACTGGCTAAAAAATCAGCAATCCTAAGCTAGACACCACCTTACTAGTTTTTCACAAAATATGTGAACAAGGCCTTGGCCTTGAGCTGAGGCTTCACAGAGATGGCTACATTTGTAAGATAAAGAAGTTACCAACTGGGCTCCATGGTAACAGTTGGGAGGGGGAAAAAATAAAGGGAATATAATGCTCTCCCTCACCCAGGTGTCCTTGAAAAGTTAACTTTCCCACAACAGAGGAAAAAAAACAGAATACAAACTGCTTTTTGTGAACTGCTTAAGACTGTGAACTTCTGAGCCCCTTCCCTTATATGTTGGGTACAAAATTCTGAAAGTACCTAAACTTGGGGTTCCGGGGATTTAATTGATTACAACAGAAGTAATGCCCTCTGAATCTGGTTGCAAACAAATAGGACTGTTTTCCTGTCTTTGGTACTATCTTAGGTGCCTTGCCTTGTCCGTCCCTACAACAGTATAATTCTATATACTTAAAACATTGTTTATGTTTTCATGAAGTGGTCAACAGATGTGATTAATTGTGTAGTTGTGCAAATGTTTCCCAGAGTGCTCTATTAACACAGGTACATTTGAAGATCAAATAGGGGGGGCATAAAACCTAGTTCCACTGGGAACATATATCACTCACTTTTGCGATCCTATTAGGAATACATGTTGCTGCAAGGGTGGGCACAAGAACCACTGCCTTGGTCCATGGGACAAAACAAATGACCCAAATAGAAGCAGCTATAGACCAAAACTTAAAGATATTAGAAACCTCCATAACAGCATTGCAGGAATCTTTAACCTATCTCTCTGAAGTTGTTTTACAGAACAGACGAGGATTGGAACTCCTCTTCATGTGAGAAGAGGGCCTTTGTTTTGCATTGATGGAAGAATGTTGTTTTTATGCCAACCATATTGGAGTTGTAAAAAAATCTATGAGTAAATTAAAAAGATGACTTGAAGAGCGTCAACGACAGAGAGAGGCCAAAAAAGGGTGTTTTGAATCTTGGTTCACAAAGTTCCCCTGGTTAACTACGCATTTATCAACCCTGGCCGGTCCAATAATAATCCTCATATTATTGCTAACTATTAAACCCTGCTTGCTCAACCATGTAATTTATTTTCACCAAGCTCAAATTGGACAAGTTAAACTAATGGTAATACCCCACTAGCAGACATAGAATGTGACACCCCCCAATGATCATTTTTATGATTAAAAGTAGCCAGAAAAAGAAGTGTCGAATGAAAGGTTAATAAAATATGTAGTTGTCACTTCCTGTTTTTCTGTACGCTTAACAAAACACTGTTGAAATCTTGAGAAATGTTTGCCAATCTTGTTCCCAGAATGTGCTGTCCCCAACTGTCAAACTGCAGAATGTACTCCTTCACCAGGTTGCATGCAAATTGACCACTCGCCCTGACACATCAATAAACTTCCCTCCCTGCACTCGCAAGGGAAAGTATTTAACCTCTGCTTAAGCTGTTCTCAGGGCTCTCTACTCTTTTCAAGTGAACTCTGAGCCCCAGCATGCTGGACCCCCAATAAACCCTTTGCTGTTACATGAGATAGACTCTTGGTGGTCTCCTCTTCCGACACTCGACCGACCTTTACATGGATGATTGAATGTAGAAAAGAACATCCAGTCAAAAAGGGATAGTCAGTGGGATTAGGAATATAGTCCGTAGGTTTAGGAAGAAGAGTGAGTATAGGATTTGGACCAAAAGTTCTTTAGTAATAGGGTTTCGGTTAGAGAATGAATGTAAATGTCAGCACATGTGAAGAATGAGTCACAATGATGAACTGGGGAAAATATGTAGGAAAGCAGATATCAATAGGGACATTAGGAAATCAGGCAAAGTATAAAGTGAGTGATAGGATTAGAGATTATCAACAGGGTTGAGTTTCAATATATAATCTTAGGAAGAAACAAATATGTAGTCACCAATAGGATTGACATTTGAGAGTATTAGGCAACCTGGACATGAATGTTTTTAATAATACAGGTTCACTTTCTATTTAGCCTTTGGTACAATCATAAGTGTGACTTTTGCATTTTATGTTCCGAATATTACTGTGATAAAATGTATATGTAGATCAGGTGACATGAGTATTTCTTCCACAATTTCTGGGAGCAATATTTTGAAGACGTATAAATTGAGGACTCTAGGATATGCCAACAAACAATTCTTACACAAACTTTTACCAATGTGGTTCCAAAGGTAGAGGCGCATACGCAAGGAATGCAAAGTGAACTAATTCTAACCAAAAAAAAAAGAAAAAAAAAATTGATACTTTATCTTCCACTTCTTGTGCCACTCCTGTTTCAAATTACTTAGTCTTGACTGCATGTCTCCTGCAGAAATAATCAAAATCTCTGGAATACGTCTTTTGTTTGTTTTGCTTTTGCAGTGCTGCAGATAGAACCCAGGGCCTCCACATGCTCCGGAAAGCAGTTGACTGCTAAACTACATCCATGCTCCCCACCCCCACTACTTTTTTGTTGTTTTGAGAAAGGGTCTTAGTAGCTGGGATTTCAGGCATGCACTATTGCACCAGACTCCTGAATATATCTTGCCACTACATTTAGATGCAGAATTGGCTCAACAATAAGAAATTAAGAGGGTGTGAATAAAATAGTAATAGTGAAGAACCACTAAGAATACAGAGAAAGCACACTAAACAATACCTTTTGTTCAAATGCAATCTCTTTTAAAAGATTTTTTAAATGGATGACAATAAACTTCTGAAAAACAGACACAAATATCTTTCCTATCCTTTGCCTGAATTTCAATACTTTAAATTTTATTTTAATTACAGCTTTACTGAGATACAAATTTATATACCATGCAATCTATTGTATCACATGTGTATCTATTTTATATCCAGTATGGTTATTTCAATAAAATGACACACTAACTTTTCTGAATGAGTAGAATTACTAGTTACTACTAGGGTTCAATTCCTAGCTTTGCAAAAGCAAACAAACAAACAAACAAAGTTGGCTAACGGATCACATATTCTAATATTCCTAGCATTTTTTCAGTACAAAAAACCCACATTATCCCACAAAGGGATATGAAATAGAATTATATTTTTTTCATCTGGGTATGCTAAAGACAAGTCTATTTAGAAAATCCTGTTGATTCAAATGTTGTTGAAAATAATATAAAAATACTTTAATAAAGAATGCAAAATAAAAAAAAATAAATTAGTATTGGGGGTACAAAGAGGTGTACCCTGTGTCTATGAATATAGAAGTAATTCATGAATTGACAATACTGTGAATAAATAATATAACTGATTCCACTTCAAATAATGGATTGATAGAGTTGATATCTGAAAATATATAAGAAATCTTATATTGATATAGAATCATTCATTCCAATGAGTTATACATCTAATGGTAATATTAGGGTTATATTCTATCATGAAAGGTGTGTGAGATCTGCTTCAAAAGTGAGAATGGAAAAGGAAAATAATGTGTTTGGAAAGAAGTCTCATGAAAAGACCAGTCAAGAAACATAGAGGAATGCATGTGTTCTGAAGTAGAAAGTGATTGAAAGTGACACAAATGCAAATAATTTTGCTAACTTGTGGATGAAATACATATCCTATGATGTGAATAAACTGAAGAAATAGTAAAGTACCAGTGTTGAATAAAAATGAACGTCAAAATGTACATCATGTCCCATAGTAATCTACTTGGATTGATGTTAAACTGGGTCAGTTACTGTAGAAATATTAGGATTTGTATGCACCATTCACTGATGTTACTTGTCAGTACTCGAAAAAAAAATATGTATTTCAGGTGGATGAATAATTCCGAGAATAATCTTGTGAAAAGTTTATTATAAATCCACATACAAGAATATGAATGAATTTAGGGTGTGTAAAAGAAGACAGAAGTATTTCATATTTTTAAAAATTTGGAGAGTGTATATATATATATATATATATATATATATATATATATATATATACACACACACACACACACACACACACACAAACAAACACATATACACACAGAGACATTGAAATGTAGCAATATATATGCCAATTGAAATTGATGTAGAAATACATATCGTCCAAAGATCCAAAAATATTTATTTTACTGAACATGGATTTGTGTATAATGTTGTTCAACTAGGAAGCTCCCCCTTAGGTTAAATTTTCAGTTCCAACAGCGTTTAGGAGGAGTGATCTCTTCTCATAATTTGTATCTGCCAAGTCAGCCACCTCACAAGAATGTACATTTGATACCAGGTAGGATTCTATATGTGCATATAAAAATGCATGTGCTGAATAGGCTACAGACAAACGGAGACAGGAATTCAAATACTTGTTAAATTTAAAAACACATGGACAACTATGTCAACAAAATATTGATTAGATTTATAACTCCTACACTATATAATGCAAAAGGCAAGTTCAACTATACACCATGCCTCCTCTGAACTTCTTGGATTTCTATTCTGTTTGGGTTATTGTTCTCCATCATATTAGGATTAGTAGTCAGATTCTAGTAGGTTATGGGTTAGTGTCAGGAATTCAGTATTTCGAATGGAAAATTGGAAAATGAATCCAATGTGTATGCAAATATGTGCTACAAAGAAATCTTCCAACTCTCATCCACAACAATGCCTTGAAATTACCTTCACCCCAATTAAGACACAATTAGAAGAGAAGAGGTAGAAAATCTGTGAATATATATCTGTAGTGGAATATGCTCAGGAGTTCACAATTTTGGAGGTTGTAGAGCAGTTTCCAAAAGTAAGGGACAGGGTAAACACTCCACAAACATGGAGCTCTGTTGGCCAAAAGATTTCTTGAGAAACTGCCTCTGAGGGTGGGCACTTGAAATATATGTGTTTGTCAGAAGCTTTAGCTTCCTTTCTAGTGAGACCATCAAAGCTGGGTCTGTATCTATGTGACATGAAGATCTTGGTTTCTTATTTTCCAATGATCCTGAGGCAGCAGTGCTGATTTCTCTCTTTGTATGTAAACTGTGGCCACTGGGGGCTAAGTGTCACCCCATGTGGACTCTGAAGCCATTTGTTCATCCTCCAACTTTTGTGGTGTTTCTTGCTGCTGAACTGGGACATTGGTATTTGCTTCACGAAATACAATGAGTTCAACTGGAACACAGTGCTGGAGGAAGTTCTGTCACGTGTTGTGGGTCACGTTCTGCAGGAGAATGTACCAACCAGGCTTCAATACCAGATAGCTTGTCCCCTTAACCTCAGCAATCTGATTCTTAACATTACCCTGAAACCTCTCCATATAACAAGATGCCTTTACATAGAAGGGTCTGCTGGCTGCACCATGTCAGTCACAAGCCATTTGGAAGTCAATAGCAGATCCACATGGTCCCACCACAGATATTTTATCACACACTACTGCTCTAGGTCCACTACTCAGCAGCCTCCAACTTATTGGCATCGCTGTTCTAGATAATTTTTATGAAACTCAGTCAATAAAGGCCCTGGCTAGTATACTCATGATCAGCAACAGACCATTTAAGAGTTCTCCAGTGCCACCTGTTAATGGCCTCCACAGGGCTTTGAAGAACTCATTTGACCCAAAGAATGCCTAATCTCACTTGATGGAGGTCAGGAACCTTACAGAGGAAGGCAAGAGACTTCATCCACAATTACTGATCTTTTTGCGATTTTGGTTTTGAATGCACACATGGGATCTTTCTTTAGATCCATCAGGTGCTGAGAATCTAAGCTATAGCCTCACATAGGACCAAGAGGCTGATTCAGACGCATCCCTTTCCAAAGCAATTAAGCACAGAGCCACAGTTGATGCCCATTTATTTCCATTTGAAAACTGTTTTCTTCAGGATTCACAAAGGGATGGCCTGAGGCAAAGACTTTCCTCACATTCAGGGCAACAGAACAATAGCAAAAGGCCCAAAGCAGGGTTTATCCACTGAGACTTTCCTGGACACACTGATATTAGAGTTTTCTGAGATGCTCGCCATTCCCTTCATCTATCTTGTACATGGCCATGTCACTCAGATTGGAGGTGGTACATATCTTGGACACAAAACAATGAGCCTATTCTTGAGAGTGACCAGAATTGAGGAAGAAATCAGGAACTTAGGAAGATTGCAGGTGTTGCCCATCCATAAGGCAAGGGGCAGTCCACTCCTAAATTGGGCAGGATGAATGCTGGGAAGATTTCTACTAGACAGGACACATTGATGCATTCTTTTTTCTAAGGTCTACAACCACGAACACAGTGGGTTACAAAGACATGCAAAAAATCGCCTTGTCAAACGACTTACTAGAAGCAGTCCACTCCAAACCAAACAAACCGCCTTTCCTACCTATTCTCATAAGAAGAGACTAAACCACAAAATCACACACACACGCGCAAACGCACCTCCTTCATTCAAGTAAGTCTGTGACTATCTGGAGTGTCCTCTGACTGGTGGGCCATACTATGTTCCCTCAAAAGGCCTGTCCTGTCTCAGATCTGGTCGCGGTGAACCACTACCTGCTTTCTCAGGAAAGGCCCCTCTTCAGAGCTCTCCTGGCATTTGAAATCCTCATATCAGTAGGTACCAAGGAATACTTAGTCTATCCTTGGTTTTTCCAAACAATGGAGCCCACTGGGACTGGAACTGTGACAAGGTCTTGGTATTCTCTGTTTTCCTGGAGCCCAAGGTCAGGGAGTTTCTTCACCAAGGAAGTGAGGTAGGTCGCTTCATTCAGGAACTGAGTGAGTTTACTGCCTTTGCAACCACTTTGTCCTAACAGGTGATTGCAAGGTTCCCATGAGGTGGAGGCTGCCCCTACTTCCCGAGACAGTTTCAACAGTTAGAATGGTATATCAACCATAGGAATCCGGGAACAGCTCTCCACACAGGCCTGGTTTGGTCCCTCTTGGCTACATTAAGAAAAGAGAGGCTGATTCAGACACAATGCTTCATCCTGAGTACGTTGTTTGCCATGGAAGATGACTTTTGCTCTCTCAGGTCCTTCATAGCTGCCTATGTCTTCTCCAGGGATCGTTTCTGCTTAAAACTTTGAGGATCTCAGCATATGGAAGATCCCCTACATTCCTGTATTGTAAGACCAACTCTGTCGCTGCTCTTCTGTAATGTTAGATTGAGGGAACAGTGTTTGGTTAGGCTTAATAACAGGTTCGATTTGGATTAAGTATCATTCTGAGCGATGAATAATGGTATTGGGAATGTGCGATATTTACAAGAATATTTAGGTGAAATATAAGTATGAAAACAGAAATCTAGGTAAAATTTGAAGCCCAGAAGGGCATTGGGCCTTTAATTGGGATACTTAGCTTTGACTTACGTTCTGCACAGATGTCTTAAATAAATCCATATACAATGTCATAGGACCTTGTACCTTGGATGATTGAATGTCACGAGAATATCCAGTCAAAAAGCTATAGTCGGTAGGATTAGGAAAAGTGTCGGTAGGTTTAGAAAGAATAGTGATTATAGGTTTTGGAGGAAATGTTTTTAGCAATTGGGTTTCGGTTAGAAAGTGAATTTAAATGTCAGCACATGTGAAGAGTCAGTCAAAATGATAAACTGGGAAAATATTTAGGAAAGCAGAAATCAATAGAGACATTAGGATATCAGGCAAAGTATAAAGTGAGTGATAGGATTACACATTTTCAACAGGCTTGAGGTTGAATATATAATCTTAGGAGGAAACAAATATATAGTCACCAATAGGATTGACATTTGAGAGCGGTAGCTACCTGGACAGGAATATTTTTAGTAATCCATGCTCACTTTTCATTTAGGTTTTGGTACAATCATAACTGTGACATTTGCATTTTGTTTCCAGAATATTACTGTGATAACATGTACATGTAGATCAGGTGACATGAGTATTTCTTCCACCATTTCTGGGAGCAATATTGTGAAGACGTATAAGTTAGTACTGGGGGTACAAATAGGTGTACCCTGTGTCTATGAATATAGAGATAATGCATGAATAGACCATACTGTGAATAAAGAGTATTACTGGTTCCAACTTTGAATAATGGATTGAATTGATAAATGAAAATATAGAGGAAATCTTATATTGATATATATACATTCATTAAAACCAAATATACATCTAATGGTAATATTAGGGTTATGGTTCATCATGAAGAGTGTGTGAGTTTTGCTTCAAAAATGATTAAGGAAATCGAAAAAGAAACCTCATGAAAAGATCAGTCAAGAAACATGGAGTTATACATGTGTTCTGAAGCAGGAAGTGATTGAAAATGAAACAAATGCCTATTAATTTTCGAATTTCTAGATGAAATATATATTTTATGATATGCATAAATGGAAGAAATTGCAATGTACCAGTGTTGAATAAAAATGAATTTCAAAATACACATCATGTCCCATAGAAATCTATTTGCATTGATGTTAAACTGGGTAAGTTACTGCAGAAATACAAGGATTTGTATGCACCATTCACTGAAGATAGTTCTCAGTACGAGGAAACAAATATGTTTTTCAGGTGTGTGAATATTCCTGGGAATAATCTCGTGAAAAGTTGATTAAAAATCCACATACATGAATATGAATTATTTTAGGGAGTGTATAATAAGACACATATTTCATATTTTGAAATATCTGGAGAGTATGTATACACACACAAACAGACTTTAAAAAGTAGGAATATATATGCCAATTGAAATTCACCATGAAATATATATCATCCACAGATCAGAAATATTTATTTTATTGAACATGGGTTTTTGTGTAAAGTTGTTCAACCAGGAAGCTCACCCATTGGTTGAATTTTCAGTTCCAGCATCATTTAGGAAGAGTGAACTATTCTAACAATTTGTATCTGCCAAGTGAGCCATCTCACAAGAATGTACGTGTGATTCCAGGTAGGATTCTATATGTGCATATAAAATTACATGTGCTGAATAGGCTGCAGAGAAAGGGAGTCAGGTATTCACATATTTTTAACTTTAGAAATACATGGAGAAATATTTCAACAGAAAATTGACTAGATTTATAACTCCTACCCTATATAATGCAAAAGGCAAGTCCCACTATACAACATGCATCCTCTGAACTGCTTATATTTCTATTCTGTTTGGGTTTTTATTCTCCATCATATTAGGATTAGTAGTCAGAGTCTAGTAATGTAGTGGTTAGTGTCATGGATTCAGTATTTCTAATGGAAATTTGGAAAATGAATCCAATGTGTATGTAAATATATGCTACACAAAAATCTTCCCACTCTCATCCAGAAAAATGCCTTGACATTACCTTCACACCAAGAAAGACACAATTAGAGGAGAAGAATTAGAAAATGTGTGAATACATATATTCAATGAAAAATCCTCAGAAGTTCACAACCTTGGAGGTGGTAGAGGAGTTTCCAAAAGTAAGGGACAGGATAAACACTCCACAAACATGGAGCTCTGCTGGCCTAAAGACTTCTTGAGAAATGCCTCTGAGTTTGGGCACTTGAAATATATGTTGTTTTCAGGAGCTTTAGCTTCTTTCTAGTGAGACCATCAAAGCTGGGTCTGCATCTATGTGACCTGGAGGACATGGCATCTTATTTTTCAATGAACATGAGGCAGCAGTGCTGGTTTCTCTCTTTGCAGGTAAACTGTGGCCACTGGGGGCTAAGTGTCTCCCCGTTTGGACTCTGAAGCAATTTGGTCATGATCCACTTTTCGTTGTGTTTCTTGCTGCTGCACTGGGAGTTTGGTGTTTGCTTCATGAAATACAAGGAGTTTATCTGGGACACAGTGCTGGAGGGAGTTCTGTCACGTGTGGTGGGTCAGTGTCTGCAGGAGAATGCACCAACCAGGCTTCTATCCACATAGCTTTCCCCCTTGACCATAGCAACCTGATTCTGAACATTGCCCTGAAACCTCTGCATATAACAAGATGCCTTTACATAGAAGGGTCTGCTGCCTGCACCATGTCAGTCACAAGGCATTTGGAATCCAATGGTAGATCCTCATGGCCGTACCACTGATGTTTTATCACACACCTGCCCACCACTGCTCTAGGTCCACTTCTCAGCAGACTCCAACTTACTGGCATCTGTGTTCTACACCATGTTAAAGAAACCCAGTCAATCTAGGCACTCTCTGGTATACTCATGATCAGCAACAGGACATCCAAAAGTTCTCCAGTGCCACCTGGTCATGGTAATTTTAAAAATTTCATGATATTTATGTAACCATTTTCAAGGATGAAGTTGGAGGCATTGTGGGTTTCAATTATTCAGAAACCATTAAATGGTGAGGAATCTCATTTTAATGAAAGCTCTGGAGAACTCTCACAGGCAAGGCTTCCCAAATAGTGGCCAAAACGTCACTTGAAGCCAGGCCCATTGAGGTCTAAAATGTGAGGTCCATGTGTGTTTTGACTCTCAATTGTGGCTGCCAAGTCTTTCAGAATAAAATTATGTGATTCTCTGGCTGAGATTCCCAGTGAACTGTGGAAAGTCCCCCTGGGACTGGATCTCAGCTTCCAATGGCGACTCTCATGCGTTGCCTCCGAAAATCTTAACACAATTCTTCTCTGAGGTCAGTTCAAGAACTGAGTCTCTAAGGGGAATCACACCAGAATTCAACCCAGGTTGAACCAGTAATCTCTCACAATTAAAACCTAAACACTCCCACATGACCCTCATCTTCTTCCATATAGACACTCATCATAACCTCTGGCTGGAGGTTTCCATGAGGGCACAGCCCAAGACAGTGTCCAAAATAAGCTTCCTTGTCCCTCATTTGCCTAAAGTCACGTTTGCCTGGACACCCTTCCTATGAACCAGGAGTGATCAAATAGGCCTGACATTTATACTGCTCCACTTCTCCAATTTGAGGCCTACTGACTGAGGGGTTTAAATTCTTTTTGGGAATTGGACGCATGAGAAAACACAAGAACTATGGGCAAGCCACTGCAGAGCTTTGAAGAACCCATTTGACACAAAGGATCCCTATTCTTCCTTGATGGAAGTAAGTGCCCTACCAGAGGAAGGCAAGAGACTTCATCCACAATGACTCTACTTTTAGCCATTTTGGTTTTGGATGCACATATGGAATCTTTCTTTAGATCCATAAGGTGCATAGAATCTAAGCCACAGCCTCACACAGGGCCAAGAGGCTGATTCAGGCACATCCCTTTCCAAAGCAATTAAGCAAAGAGTCACAGGAGATGCACATTTATTTCCAATTGAAAAGTCTTTTGTTAAGGCTTCCAAAAGTGTTGGCCTGAGGAAAACACCTTCCTGACATTCAGGGCAACAGAAAAATATGTATGCATAAGGCCCAAAGCAGGGTTTCTCCACTGAGATATTCCTGGTCACACTGCTATCTGAGTTTTCTGAGATGCTCGGCCATTCCATTCAGCTATCCAGTACATGGCCATTTCACAGACCTTGGAGGTGGTACATATCTTGGACACACAACCATGAGTCTATTCTTGAGAGTGACCAGAATTGAGTAAGAAATCAGGAACTTAGGAAGATTGCAGGTGTTGCCCATCCATAAGGCAAGCCACAGTCCATTCATAAATTGGGCAGGATGAATGCTGGGAAGCTTTCTACTAGACAGGACACATTCATTAATGCATTCTCTTTTCTAATGTCTACAACCACTAACACAGTGGGATACACAGACATAGAAAAACTCGCATTGTCAAAGGACTTAGAAGAATCAGATAATTCCAAACCAAACAAACCTCCTTTCCTACCTATTCTGAGAACATGAGACAAAACCACAAACCCCACCCAAACTCACAAATTCAACTTCTTCCCCCAAGTAGGTCTGTGACTATCCGGAATGTCCTCTGACTTGTGGGCCATACTGTGTTCTCCCGAAATGGCCTGTCCTGCCTCAGATCTGGTCACCTTGGCCAACTCTGTGAAGTTGTCAGGAGCCAGTGTTGAGCCACTACCTACTTTCTCAGGAAAGGCCCCTCTTCAGAGCACTCCTGGCATTTGGCCATCCTCACATCAGTAGGTACCAAGAATGACTGACTCTGTCCTTGGTAAATCCAACAAGTGAGCCCACTGGAACTGTGACTGGGACTGGCTCTGGGTGCCTGGCTACTTGGATCACAAGTTCAGAGAGTTCCATCACCAAGGAAGTTAGGAAGGTCATTTCTTCGGGAACTGAATGAGGTCACTGCCGTGGCAACCACTTTGTCCTAACACTTGCTTCCAAGGGTCCCATGAGATGGAGCCTGCCCCTAATTCCTGAGACACTTTCAAAAGTTAGAATGGTATACCAACCATAGGTACCCAGGAACAGCTCTCCACACAGGCCCGGTTTGCTCCATCTCCTCTACGTTAAGGATAGAGAGTCTGATTCAGACTCAACCCTTCATCCTGACCAGGTTGTTTTCCATGGAAGATTACTTTTGCTCTCTCCGGTCCTACATAGCTGCCTACATCTTCTCCAGGGATAATTTCTGCATTGACCTTTGAGGTTTTCAGCAGGTTGAAGATCCCCTACATTCCTGTATTGTAAGAACAAATCTGTCCCTGCTCTTCTGAATACTTAAATTGATGGAACAATGTATGGTTAGTGTTATTAACATGTTCAATTAAAACCAAAACACTACCACATGGCCCTTATATTCTTCCATATAGACACTCATCATTACCTCTGGCTGGAGGTTTCCACAAGGGGCGAAGCCCAAGACAGTGTCCAAAATAAGTTCCCTTGCCCCTCATTTGCCTAAAGTCTGGGTTTCCTGGACACCCTTCCTGTGAAGCAGGATTGATCAAATAGGCCTGCCATTAATAATGCTCTTTTTCTCCTTTTTGAGGCCTACTGAACGTGAGGTATTGATTCTTTATGTGATTTGGAGTCATGTGAAACCCAAGCACCTTTTCTCGTCTTTGAAGAACTCATTAGACCCAAAGGATCCCTATTCGTACTTGATGGAGGTGAGGAGCCTAACAGAGGAAGCAAGAGACTTCATCCACAATGTCTGATCTTTTTGCCATTTTGGTTTTGGATGCACACATGGGATCTTTCTTTAGATCGATCAGGTGCTGAGATTCTAAGCCACAGCCTCACACAGAGCCGAGAGGATGATTTAGACACATCCTTTTCTAAAGCAATTAATCTAAGAGCCACGGGTGATGCTCATTCATTTCCATTTGAAAGCAGTTTCTTCAGGCTTCACAAACTGGTGGTCTGAGGCAAAGACCTACCTGACATTCAGGTCAACAGAACAGTAGGTAAGCAAAAGTCACAAAGCAGGATTTCTCTACTGAGACTTTACTGGTCACACTGATATCTGAGTTTTCTGAGATCCTCCCCATTCATTTCAGGTATCCAGTAAATGGCCATGTCACAGAGCTGGGAGGTGGTACATATCTTGGACAAAAAAAAATGAGCCTATTCTGGAGAATGGCCAGAATTCAGGAAGAAAACAGGAACTAAGGAATATAGTAGGTGTTGCCCATCGATAAGGCAAGCAACAGTCCATTCATAAATTGGGCAGGATGTGTGCTGGAATGCTTTCTACTTGTCAGGACACATGCATTGATGCATTCACTTTTCTCATATCTACAACCACCGACAAAGTGGGATACACAGACATAGAATCACTCACCATGTCAAATGACTTATTAGAAACAGTCCACTCCAAACCAAACAAACTGCCTTTCCTACCTATTCTCAGAACATGAGACAAAACCATAAACTCACATCTACACCCACAAAGGCATATCTTTTACCCACATAGGTCTGTGAGTAACCAGAGTGTCCTCAGACTGATAGGCCATACTATGTTCCCCCGAAATGGCCTGTCCTGTCTCAGATCTGGTCTCATTTACCAACTCTCTAAAGTTTTCAGGAGACATCGGTGAGTCACTACCTGCTTTCTCAGGAAAGGCCCCTCTTCAGAGCTTTCCTGGCATTTAGTGATCCACAAGAAAGACTGACTCTGTCCTTGGTAAATCCAAACAAGTGAACCCACTGGGAAAGGGACTGGGACTGGCTCTTGGTGCCTGGCTTCCTGGATCCCAAGTTCAGAGGGTTCCATCACCAAGGAAGTGAGGTAGGTCACTTCCTTCAGGAACTGAATGAGGTCACTGCCTTGGCAACCACTTTGTTCTAACATTTGCTTCCAATGGCTCCATGACATGGAGGCTGCCCCTACTTCCTGTGTCACATTCACAAGTTAGAATGGTATACCAACCATAGGCACCCGGGAACAGTCAGAGTCTACTAGGGTATGGCTTACTGCCAGGAATTCAGTATTTCAAATAGAAAATAGGAAAATGAATCTAATGTGTATACAAATATATGCTAGACAAAAATCTTCCCACTGTCCTCTACAACAATGCCTTGATATTTCCTTCACCACAAGTAAGACACAATTAGTGGAGAATAGTTTGAAAATCTGTGAATATATATCTGGAAAAAAAATGAATGGAGTTCACAACCTTGGAGGTGGTAGAGGAATTTCCAAATGTAAAAGAAAGGATAAACACTCCACAAACATGGAGCTCTGGTGGCCTAATAAATTTTTGAGAAACTGCCTCTGAGTTTGGGCCCTTGAAATATTTGTTGTTGTCAGGAGCTTTAGCTTCCTTTGTAGTGAGACCATCAAATCTGGGTCAGCATCTATGTGACCTGGATGACATGGTTCCTTATTTTCTATTGAACATGAGGCAGCAGTTCTGAATTCTCTCTTTGTAGGTAAACTGAGGCCACTGGGGTCTAAGTGTCTAACCGTGTGGTCTGTGAAGCCATTTGGTCATACTCGAATTTTTGTGGTGTTATTTACTGCAGTACTCTGAGTTTGGTATTGGCTTCATGAAGTACAAGGAGATAAACTGGGACACAGTCCTAGAGGGAGTACTCTCATGTGTGGTGAGTGAGGGTCTGCAGGAGAATGCACCAACCAGGCTTCTATCCCAAAAAGCTTGCACCCATGTCCATAGCAACCTGATTCTGAACATTGCCATGAAACCTCTCCATATAACAAGATCCCTTTATTTGTAAGGGTCTGCTGGCTGCACCATGTCAGTCACAATCCATTTGGAAGCCAAGGGAAGATCCATGTGGCCCCACGACAGATGTTTTATCATACACCTGCCAACCACTGCTCTAGGCCCACTACTCAGCAGGCTCCAACTTTCTGGCATCTCTGTTCTACAACATTTTCATGAAACCCAGTCAATCAGGGCACTGTCTGGTATACTCGTGATCAGCAACAGACATCCAAAGATTCTCTAGTGCCACCTGTTCATAGGAATATCAAAAATTTTATGGTGTTTATCTAGCCAATTTTCAAGGATGAAGTTGGAGGCACTGTGGGTTTCAATTCATTCAGGAACCATGAAATAGTGAGGAAGCTCATTTCAATGAAAGCTCGGGACAACTCTTACAGGCAAGGCTTCCCAAGGAGTGGCCAAAAGGTCACATGAAGCCAGGCCCATTGAGGTTTACAATTGAGGTCCATGTGTGTTTTGACTCTCAACTATGGCTGCTAAGTCTTTCTGAATAAAGTCATGTGATATCCTGGCTGAGAATCCCAGTGCTCTTTGGAAAGCCAACCTGGGCCTAGATCTCAGTCTCCAAGGGCAACTCTCATGTGTGGCCTCCTAAATTCCAAACACAATTCATGCCAATACGTCGCTGAGATCTGTTCCAGAACTCAGTCTCTAAAGGGAATCACACAAGAGTTAAAGCCCAGGTTGACCCTGGAATATTTTCCAACCGTAACACAAATGACCACAATTAAACCAAAACACTCCAACATGGCCCTCATCTTCTTCCATATAGACAGTCATAATAAACTCTGGTTGGAGGTTTCTATGAGGGGCGCAGCCCAAGACAGTGTTCAAAATAAGCTCACTTGCCACTCATTTGCCTAAAGTCAGGGTGGCATGGAAACCCTTCCTGTGAACGAGGGGTGATCAAATAGGCCTGCCATTAATACTGCTCTACTTCTCCAATTTGAGGCCTACTCTCTGTGGGGTATAAATTCTTTATGAGAATTGGGGTCATGAGAAAACCCAAGCACCTATGGGCTACCCTCTGAAAGGATTTGAAGAACCCATTTGAGTGAACCAAGGAGTTGGATCAAAAGACTTTAGATATAGGGTTTTGGTTAGAGAGTGAATGTAAATTTCAGCATATGTGAAGAGTCAGCCACAGTGATGAACTGGGGAAAATGTGTAGCAAAGCAGATATCAATAGAGTTATTAGGAAATCAGGCAAAGTACAAAGAGAGTGATAGGATAAGACATTTTTAACAGGGTTGAGTTTGAATATACAATCTTAGGAAGAAACAAATATGTAGTCACCAATAGGAATGATATTCGAGATCATTAGTGAATCAGGACATGGATGTTGTTAGTAATACATGCTCACTTTCAATATAGGCTTTGGTACAATCATAAGTGTGACACTTGCATTTTTTGTCAGGAATATTACTGTGATGAAATGCATATGTATATCAGGTGACTAGAATATTTCTTCCACCATTTTTGAAAGCAATATTTTAAAGGCTTATAAATTAGTATTGGGGATACAAATAGGTATACCCTGGGTCTATGAATATAGAGATGATTCTTTAATAGACCATACTGTGAATAAATAATATAACTGGTTCAAAATTTAAATAATGGATTGAATTGATATCTGAAAATATACAAGAAATCTTACATTGATATACATACATTCATTCTGAACAGTTATACATCTAATGATAATATTAGTGTTACGGTTTATTATGAAGAGTGTGTGAGTTTTGTTTCAAAAGTGATTATGGAAATCGAAAATAATGTGTTTGGAAAGAATCTCATGAAAAGAACAGTCAAGAAACATGGAGGAATACATGTCTTCTCAAGTAGGAAGTGATTGAAATTGAACCAAATGCCTATAAATTTGTAAAATTGTGGATGAAATGATATATCCTATATTGCCCATAAACTGCAGAAATAGTAATGTACCAGTGTTGAATAAAAATGAACTTCAAAATACACATCATGTCCCATAGGTGTCTACTTGCATTGATGTTAAACTGGGTGAGTCACTGTAGAAATATTAGGATTTCTTAGCACCATTCCCTGAAGTTAGTTTTCAGTACTAGGAAACAAATATGTATTTCAGTGGATGTATATTTCTAAGAATAATCTTGTGAAAAATTGATTATATATCCCCATACAGGAACATGAATGAATTTAGGCAGTGTATAGTAAGACACTTATATTTCATATTTTTAAAATCTGGAGACTATATATATATAGACACAAACACACACACATTATAATGTAGCAATATATATGCCAATTGAAATTCATCATGAAAAATAACTCATCTGCATATCAAAAAATATTCATTATACTGAACATGGATTATGTATAATGTTGTTCATCTAGGAAG
Organism: Callospermophilus lateralis; assembly: GCF_048772815.1. Taxonomy (NCBI): domain Eukaryota; kingdom Metazoa; phylum Chordata; class Mammalia; order Rodentia; family Sciuridae; genus Callospermophilus; species Callospermophilus lateralis. The sequence goes on along the minus strand of NW_027513250.1, from coordinate 1,852,694 downwards.
GTCACCCATGGGTTGAATTTTTAGTTCCAACAGCCTTTAGGAGAAGTGATCTCTTCTCACAATTTGTATCTGCCAAGTCAGCCACCTCACAAGAATGTACGTGTGAAACCAGGTAGGATTCTATTTGTGCATATAAAAATACATGTGCTTAATAGGCTAAAGAGAAAGAGAGACAGAAATTCACATATTTCTTAACTTTAAAAACACATGGAGAATTATTTCAACAAATAATTGACTAGATTTATAACTCCTACCTTATATCATGCAAAAGGCAAGTACAACTACACACCATGCCTCTTCTGAACTGCTTGTATTTCTATTCTGTTTTGGTTATTTTTCTCATCATATTAGTATTAGTAGTCAGAGTCTATAAGGGTATGGGCTAGTGTCAAGGATTCAGTAATCCGAATGAAAAATTGAAAAATGAATCCAATGTGTATGCAAATATGTGCTACAAAAAAATCTTCCTTCTCTCATATAGAACAATGACTTGACATTACCATTGCCCCAAGTAAGTCACAATTAGAGGAGAAGAGTTAGAAAATCTGTAAATATATATCTGCAATGAAAATGCTCAGGAGTGCACAACCTTGGAGGTGGTAGAGGAGTTTCCAAAAGTAAGTGACATGGGAAATACTCCACAGACATGAAGATCTGCTGGCCTAAACACTTCTTGAGAAACTGCCTTTGAGGTTGGGCACTTGAAATATATGTTGTTTTCAGGAGCTTTCGCTTCCTTTATAGTGAGACCATCTAAGCTGGGTCTGCATCTATGTGACCTGGAGGACATGGCATCTTATTCTCCAATGAACATGAGGCAGCAATGCTGAATTCTCTCTTTGTAGGTAAACTATTGCCACTGGGGGCTAAGTGTCTCCCCGTGTGGACTGTGAAACCATTTGGTCATCTTCCACTTTTCGTGGTGTTTCTTGCTGCTGCACTGGTAGTTTGGTATTGGCATCACGAAATACAAGGAGTTCAACTGGGACACAGTGCTGGAGGGAGTTCTGTCACGTGTGGTACGTGTACCCTGGTCTACAGTAGAATGCACCAACCAGGCTTCTATCCCACATAGCTTGCCCCCTTGATCATAGCAACCTGATTCTAAACATTACTCTGAAACTTCTCCATATAACAAGATGCCTTTATATACAATGGTCTGATGGCTGCACCATGTCTGTCTCAAGACAATTGAAAGTCAATGGCAGATCCACATGGCCCCACCACAGATGTTTTATCACACACCTTCCCACCACTGCTCTAGGCCCACTACTCTGCAGTCTCCAACTTTCTGGCATCGCTGTTCTAAACATTTTCATGAAGCCCAGTCAATCAAGGCACTGTCTGGTATACTCATGATCAGCAAAAGTACATCAAAAGGTTCTCCAGTGCCATCTGGTCATGAAAATTTCTAAACATTCATGGTATTGATCTAGACAAATTTCAAGGATGAAGGTGGAGGCACTGTGGGTTTCAATTCATTCAGGGACCATTAAATGTTGAGGAAGCTCATTTCAATGAAAGATCTGGAGAACACTCACAGGCAAGGCTTCCCAAAGAGTGGCCAAAAGGTCACATGAAGCCAGGCCCATTGAGGTCTACAATGTGAGGTCCATGTGTGTTTTGACTCTCAACTATGGGTGCCAAGTCTTTCAGAATAAAATCATGTGATATCCTAGCTGAGATTCTCAGTACTCTTGGGAAAGCCACCCTGGGCCTAGATCTCAGTTTCAAAGCGCGACTCTCATGTGTGGCCTCCTGAAATCGCAACACAATTCATGGCAATACTTATCTGAGGTCAGTTCCAGAACTCATTCTCTAAGGGGAATCACACCAGTGTTCAAGCCCAGTTGGACCCAGTCATCTCTTCCATCTGCCACACAAATGACCACAATTAAAACCAAAACACTCCCACATTGTCCTCATCTTCTTCCACATAGACACTCCTCATAACCTCTGGCTGGAGTTTTTCATGAGGGGCACAGCCCAAGACAGTAGCCCAAATAAGCTTTCTTGCCCCTCATTTGCCTAAAGTCAGGGTGGCCTGGACACCCTTCCTGTGAACCAGGAGTGATTAAATAGGGCTGCCATTAATACTGCTCCACTTCTCCACTTTGAGGCCTTCTTACTGTGGGGTTTAGTTTCTTCTTTTAAAAAAAATTGAAATTCAATTGGAAAGTTAAAAAAAAATTGTATTGCAGAATATTAAATTTCTTATGCAAAAGCCTTTATCTTGTTTGTGAGGGAAACCTTGATGCCTTGCCAATCTGGTTATATGGAGACACTGAAAATTTTCTGTTACATACTACATGGATGAATGGCTACAGCACATCGTTTTTTCAAACTGAAAGGCAGATAACAGCAAGTAAGATAACAAATAAAAGCCAATTTTATTAAAAAATAAAGTTGTAAAATGTCTCAAATATTGGAAATTAAATTCCTATTTTTTCTTTTTTTTTGGTTGTTCAAAAGCTCATGCTATATCATCTTTCATACATTTGACTCATTTGGGTTATGAACTCCCATTTTTACCCCAATACAAATCGCAGAATCACATCAGTTACACACTCACGTTTTTACATAATGGCATATTAGTGATTGTTGTATTCTGCTACCTTTCCTATTCCCTACTATCCCCCTCCTTTCCCCAACCATCTACCCTCTATACCTCATCTGCTATTGTTCAATTCTCTCCCTTGTTTCCCCCCCTTTCCCCTCACAACCTCTTATATGGAATTTTGTGTAACATTTAGTGTCTCCTACCATTTCCATATGCTTTCCATTCTCTCTCCCTTTCTCTCCCCCCACTCATCTCCATTTAGTGTTAATATTTTCCTCATGCTCTTCTTCCCTGTTCTGTTCTTATTTGCTCTCTTTATATCAAAGAAAACATTTGGCATTTGTTTTTTAAGGATTGGCTAGCTTTGCTTAGCATTATATGTTCTAATGCCATCCATTTCCCTTCAAATTCAATGATTTTTGTCATTTTTTAATGCTGTATAATACTCCATTGTGTATAGATGCCCCTTTTTTTATCCATTCGCCTATTGAAGGTCATCTAGTTTGGTTCCACAGTTTAGCTATTATGAATTGTGCCGCTATGATCAGTGATGTGGCAGTATCCCTATAGTGCGCTCTTTTAAGATCCTCAGGGAATAGTCCGAGAAGTGAGATAGCTGGGTCAAATGGTGGATCCTTTCCCTGCTTTCCCAGGTATCTCCATACTGCTTTCCAAATTGGCCTCAACATTTTGCAGTCCCACCAGCAGTGTACAAGTGTACCCTTTTCCCCACATCCTCGCCAACACTTATTGTTGTTTGATTTCATAATGGCTGCCAATCTTACTGGAGTGAGATGGTATCTTAGGGTGGTTTTGACTTGAATTTCCCTAACTGCTAGAGATGGTGGGCATTTTTTCATGTTCTTGTTGATGGATTGTATGTCCTCCTCTGTGAAATTTCTGTTCAGGTCCTTGGCCCATTTGTGGATTGGTTTATTTGTTATCTTATTGTTTAATTTTTGAGTTCTTTGTATATTCTAGATATTAGGGCTCTATCTGAAGTGTGAGGGGTAAAAATTTGTTCCCAAGATGTAGGCTCTCTATTTACCTCTCTTATTGTTTCTCTTGTTTCGAAAAAAACTTTTTAGTTTAAGTAAGTCCCATTTGTTGATTCTTGTTATTAAGTCTTGTGCTATGGCTGTCCTATTAAAAATTTTGGAGCCCAACCCCACAGTATGTACATCGTAGCCAAATTTTTCTTCTATTAGATGCAGTGTCTCTGATTTTATATCTTGCTCCTTGATCCATTTAGAGTTAACTTTTGTGCATGGCGAGAGAAAGGGATTAATTTTCATTTTGTTGCATATGGATTTCCAATTTTCCCTGGACCACTTGTTGAAGATGCTATCCTTCCTCCATTGCATGCTTTTAGGCCCTTTTTCAAATATAAGAAAGTTGTACTTTTGTGGATTGGTTTCTGTGTCCTCTATTCTGTACCATTGGTCCAGCTGACTTTTGTGATACCAGTACCACGCTGTTTTTGTTACTATTGCTTTGTAGTACAGTTTGAACTCTGTTATCGCTATACATCCTGATTCACACTTCCTGCTTAGAATTGCTATTGCTATTCTGTGTCTATTGTTTTTCCATATGAAATTCATGATTGCTTTATATATTTCTACAAGAAATGCCATTGGGATTTTGATTGGCATTGCATTAAACCTGTAGAGAACTTTGGGTAATATCGCAATTTTGATGATGTTAGTTCTGCCTATACATGAACAGGGTACATTTTTCCATCTTCTAACATCTTCTTCTATCTCTTTCTTTAGAGTTATGTAACTTTCATTGTATAAATCTTTCACCTCTTTTTTTAGGTTGATTCCAAGTATCTTATTTTCTATGAGGATATTGTGAATGGAGTGGTTTTCCTCATTTCAATTTCAGAAGTTTTGTTGCTGATATACAGGAATGCCTTTGATTTTTTCTTGTTGATTTTATATACTGGGACTTTGCTGAATTCATTTATTAACTCTAGCAGTTTCTTTGCATACCCTTTAGGGTTTGTTAAATATATTATCATGTCATCCTCAAATAGCGAATATTTAAGTTCTTCTTTTTCTATTTTTATGCCTTTAATTTCTTTTGTCTGTCTAATTGCTCTGGCTAGTATTTCAAGAACTAAACTGAATAGAAGTGGTGATAGAGGGCATCTCTGTCTTGTTCCAGATTTTAGAGGGAATGCCTTCAGTTTTTCTCCATTTAGGATGATGCTAGCCTGAGGTTTAGCATATATAGCTTTTACCATGTTGAGGTAAGTTCTTGTTATCCCTAATTTTTATAGTGTTTTGAACATAAAGGAATGCTGTACTTTGTCAAACGCTTTATCTACATCTATCGAGATGATCATATGGTTTTTGTCTTTAAGTCTATTGATGTGGTGGATTACATTTATTGATTTCCATAAATTGATCCAGGCTTGCATCCCAGGGATGAATCCTACTTGATCATGAAGCACAATTATTTTGATATGCTTTTGTATTCAATTCACCATGATTTTATTGAGAATTTTTGCATCCAAGTTTATTAGAGGTATTGGTCTGTAGTTTTCTTTCTTTGAAGTGTCTTTGTCTGGTTTTGGAATCAGGGTGATGTTGGCCTCATAGAATGAATTTGGAGGAACTCCTTCTTTTTCTATTTTTTGAAATTGCTTGAAAAGTATTGGTATTAATTCTTCTTTGAGGGTTTTGTAGAACTCCACTCAATACCTATCCGTTCCAGGGCTCTTTTTGGTTGGTTGTCTTTTGATGGTTTCTTATTTTTCTTCCTTTGTTATTGGTCTATTTAAATTGTTGGTGTCTTCCTGACTCAATCTGGGCAGATCATATGACTTAAGAAATTTATCGATATCTTCTTTATCTTCTATTTTATTGGAATATAGGTTTTCAAAATACTTTCTAATTATCTTCTGTGTTTCTGTAGTGTGTGTTGTGATATTTCCATCTTTATTCCATATGTTAGTAATTTGAGTTCTCTCTCTTCTTCTCTTCGTTAGCATGGCTAAGGGCCTGTCGAACATATTTATTTTTTCAAAGAACCAACTCTTATTTATTTCAATTTTTACAATGTAGATTTTTTGTTTCAATTTCATTGATTTCTCCTCTAATTTCAATTATTTCTTGTCTTCTACTACATTTGATGTTGTTTTGCTCTTCCTTTTCTAGGTTTTTGAGGTGTAGTGTGAGTTCATTTATTTGTTGTTGTTTTTTTCTTTTTTTGAGGAAAGAATTACAAGAAATGAATTTCCCTCTTAAAACGGCTTTCATTGTGTCCCATACAATCCGGTATGTTGTGTCTCTATTGTCATTTGTCTCTAAGAATTTTTTTATCTCCTCCTTTATGTCTTCTGTAACCCACTGATCATTCAGTAACATATTGTGCATTTTCCATGTGATGTAGAATTTTTCCTTCCTTTTTTTTTCATTGATTTAAAGTTTCAATCCATTATGATCAGATATGGTGCATGGTGTTATCTCCATACCTTTATATTTACTAAGAGTTTCCCTATTGCATAATATATGGTCTATATTGGAGTAGGATGAATGTGCTGCTGAGAAGAACGTGTATCCACTTGATGATGGTTGATATATTTTATATATGTTGGTTACGTCTAGGTTATTGATTGTGCTATTGAGTTCTATAGTATCTTTATTCAGCTTTTGTCTGGAGAAAGGCAAGAGACTTCATCCACTATGACTGCCCTTTTTGCCATTTTAGTTTTGGATGCACACATGGGATCTTTCTTTAGATCCATCAGGTGCTGAGAATCTAAGCCACAGGCTCACACAGGGCCAAGATGCAGATTCAGAAACATCCCTTTCCAAAGCAATTAAGCAAAGAGCCACAGGTGATGCCCATTTATTTCCATTTGAAAACTGTTTTCTTCAGTCTTCACAAAGGGGTTGCCGGAGGCAAAGACCTTCCTGACATTCAGGGCAACAGACAGGGAAGCAAAAGGCCCAAAGCAGGGTTTCTCCACTGAGACTTTCTTGGTCACACTGATATCTGAGTTTTCTGAGATACTCGCCATTCCCTTCAGCTATCCAGTACATTTCCATGTCACAGTGCTTGGGGTGGTACATATCTTGGACACAAAACCATGAGCGTATTCTAGAGAGTGGCCAGAATTCAGGAAGAAAACAGGAACTTAGGAAGATGGCGAGTGTTGCCCATTTATAAGGCAAGCTGCAGTTCATTCATAAATTGCACAGGATGAATGCTGGGAAGCTTTCTAGTAGACTGGACAATTCCCTTGATGCATTTTCTTTTCTAATGTCTACAACCACGGACACAATGGGATATATAGACACAGAAACACTCGCCTTGTCAAATGACTTACTAGAAACAGTCCACTCCAAAACTAACAAACCACCTTTCCTACCTATTCTGAGAACAGGAGACAAAACAACAAACCCACAACCACACCCACAAAGGCACCTCCTTCCCCCAGTAGGTCTCTGACTATCCAGAGTGTCCTCTGACTGGTGGGCCATGATATATTCCCCCATATTGGGGTGTCCTGTCTCTGATCTGGTCTCCGTGGCCAACTCTGTGATGCTGTCAGAAGCCAGCGATGAGCCACTACCTGCTTTCTCAGGAAAGGCCCCTCTTCAGATCTTCCTGGCATTTGGCCAACCTCACATCAGTATGTACCAAGAAAGACTGACTCTGTCCTTGGTAAATCCAAACAAGTTTGACCACTGGGACTTGCACTGGGACTGGCTTTGGGTGCCTGGCTTCCTGGATCCCATGTTCAGAGAGTTTCATCACCAAGGAAGTAAGTTGAGTTCATTTCCTTCAGGAACTGAATATTAGGATTAGTAGTCAGATTCTAGTAGGGTATGGGTTGGTGTCAGGGATTCAGTATTTCAAATGGAAAATAGAAAAATTAATCTAATGTGTATGCAAACATGTACTACAGGAACAACTTCCCACTCTCTTCCAGAACAATGGTTGACATAACCATCACTCCAAGTAAGACACAATTAGAGGAGAGGAGTTAGAAAATCTGTGAATACATATGAGAAATGTAAAATGCTCAGAAGTTCACAACACTGGAAGTAGAAGAACAGTTTCCAAAAGTAAGGGAGAGGGTAAACACTTCACAAACATGGAGCTCTGCTGGCCTAAAGACTTCTTGAGAAACTTCCTCTGTGGTTGGGCACATGAAATATTTGTAATTGTCAGGAAATTTAGTTTCGTTTGTAGTGACACCATGAAATCTGGGTCTGCATCTATGTGACCTGGAGGACATGGTTCCTTATTTTCTAATGAAAATGAGGCAGCAGTTCTGAATTCTCTCTTTGTAGGTAAACTGTGGCCACTGGGAGCTAAGTGTCTTCCCGTGTGGTCTGTGAAGCCATTTGGTCATGCTCCAATTTTCAGGGTGTTTCTTACTCCTGAACTGGGAGTTTTGTATTAGATTCATGAAATACAAGGAGTTCAACTGGGACACAATGATAGAGGGAGTTCTGTCACGTGTGGTTTGTCGTGGTCGACAAGAGAATGTACGAACCAGGCTTTAATCCCACATAGCTTTCCCACTTGACTATAGCAACCTGATTCTGAACATTGCCCTGAAACCTCTCCATATAAAAAGATGCCTTTACATATAAGGGTCGGCTGCCTGCACCATGTCAGTCGCAAGTCTTTTGGAAGCCAATGGAAGATCCAGGTGATCCTACCAAAAATATTTATTTACACACCTACAGTCCACTGCTCTATGCCCACTACTCAGCAGGCTCCAACTTACTGGCATCTCTGTTCTACAACATTTTCACGAAACCCAGTCAATCAAGGCACAGTTTGGTACCATCATGATCAGCAACAGGACATTCAAAGTTTATCCAGTGCCACCTGGTCATGGAAATTTCAAAAATTTCATGGTATTTATCTAGCCATTTTCAAGGATGAAGTTGGAGGCACTGTGGGTTTCAATTAATTCAGGAACCATTAAATGGTGAGGAAGCTCATTTCAATGAAAGCTCTGGAGATCACTCACGGGGAAGGCTTCCCAAAGAGTGGCCAAAAGGTCACATGAATCCAGGCCCATTGAGGTATACAAAGTGAGATCCATGTGTGTTTGTATTCTCAACTAAGGGTCCCAAGTCTTTAAGAATTAAATCATGTGATATCCTGGCTCAGAATCCCCGAGCACTGTGGAAAGCCATCCTGGGCCTAGATCTCAGATTACAAGGGTGATTCTCATGCGTGACCTCCTAAAATCCCAACACTATTTTTTGCAATACTTCTCTGAGGTCAGTTCCAGAACTCAGTCTCTAAGCGTAATCACACCAGAGTTCAAGCTCCGGTGGACACAGTCATCTCTTCCAACTACCACACAATTGACCACAATTAAAACCAAAACACTCCCATATGGCCCTCATCTCCTTCCATATAGACACTCATCATAACCTCTGGCTGGAGGTTTCCATGAGGGGCGCAGACCAAGACAGTATCCACAATAATCTACCTTGCCCCTCATTTGCCTAAAGTCAGGGTGGCCTGGACACGCTTCCTGTTAACCAGGAGTGATCAAATAGGCCTGATGTTAATACTGTTCTGCTTGTCCAATTTGAGCCCTACTGACTGTCAGATATTGATTCTTTATGTGAATTGGAGTCATGAGAAAACCCAAGCACCTATGGGCTAGCCTCTGCAGGTTTTGAAGAACTCGTTTGACCCAAAGGATTCCTATTCTCACTTGATGGAGGTCAGGAACCTTACAGAGGAAGGCGAGAGACTTCATGCCAATGACTGCACTTTTGGCCATTTTGGTTTTGAATGCACGCATGGGAAATTTCTTTAGATCCCTCAGGTGCTGAGAATCTAAGCCACTGCCTCATACAGAGCCAAGGGGCTGATTCAGACACATCCCTTTTCAAAGCAGTTAAGGAAAGAGCCACATGTATGCCCAATAATTTCCATTTGAAAACTGTTTTCTTCAGGCTTCACAAAAGGGTGGCCTGAGTCAAAGACCTTCCTGAAATTCAGGAAAACAGAACAATAGGTAAGCAAATGGTCCAAAGCAGGGTTGCTCCACTGAGAATTTCCTGGTCACACTGATACTTGAGTTTTCTGAGATGCTTGCCATTTCTTTCAGCTATCCAGTACATGGCCAGTCACAGAGCTTGAAGGTGGTACATATCGTGAACAAAAAACCATGGTCCTATTCTGTAGAGTGGCCAGAATTCAGAAAGAAAACAGGAACTTAGGAATATAGCAGGTGTTGCGCATCAATAGGGCAAGCTACAGTCCATTCATAAATGGGGCAATTTGAATGCTGAGAAGCTTTCTACTAGACAGGACACATCCATTGATGCATTCTCTTTTCTAATGCATACAACCACGGACACAGTGAAATACTGAGACATAGAAACACTCGCCATGTCAAAAGACTTACTAGAAACACTAAACTTCAATCCAAACAAACCGACTTTAATACCTATTCTAGGAAAATGAGACAAAACCACAAACCCACAACCACACCCACAAAGGCACCTCCTTCCCCCAAGTAGGTCTGTGACTATCCAGAGTGTCCTCTGACTTGTGGGCCATAATATGTTCCCCCAAATTGGCCTGTCCTGTCTCAGATCTGGTCTCCTTGGCCAACTCTGTGAAGTTCTCAGTAGCCAGCGGTGAGCCACTACCTGCTTTCTCAGGAAAAGCCCCGCTTCAGAGATTTCCTCTCATTTGGCCTTCCTCACATCTGTAGGTACCAACAAAGACTGACTCTGTCCTTGCTGAATCCAAACAAGTGAGACCACTGGGACTGGGACAGGTACTGGCTCTGGGTGCCTGGCTTCCTGGATCCCAAATTCAGAGAGTTTCATCACCAAGGAAGTTAAGTGAGGTCCCTTCCTTCAGAAATTGAATGAGGTCACTGTCTTGGCAACCACTTTGTCCTAACTGTTGCTTTCAAGGGTCCCATGATATGGAGGCTGCCCCTACTTTCTGTGACACTTTCACAAGTTAGAATGGTATATCAACAATAGGCACCCAGGAATAGATCTCCACACAGGCCTAGTTTGGTCCAACTTCTCTACGTTAAGAAGAGAAGCTGATTCATACACAACCTTTTATCCTGACCAGGTTGTTTGCCATGGAAGATGACTTTTGGTCTCTCAGGTCCTTCATAGCTGCCTACCTCTTCTCCAGGGATCATTTCTGCATGGACCTTTGAGGTTCTCAGCAGGTGGAAGATTCCCTACATTTCAGTATTGTAAGATCAACTCTTTCCCTGCTCTTCTGTAAAGTTAGATTGAGGGAACAGTGTATGGTTATGGTTAATAACATGTTCGGTTTGGGTTAGAAATCATTCTGCTGGATGAATAATGGTATTGGGAACTTGCTATGTGTATAAGAATATATAGGTGAAATATATGTATGAAAACAGAAATGTAAGTATGATTTGAAGTCCAGAAGGGCATTGGGCTCTTGATTTGGATATGCAGCTTTGAATTACGTTCTGCAGAGGTGTCTCAATTAAATCGATATACAATGCCATAGGACCTTGTACCTTGGATGAATTAATGTAGAAGGAACATCTAGTCGAAAAGGGATAGTCCGTAGTGAAAGGTTAATAAAATAGGTACTTGTCACTTCCTGTTTTTCTGTATGCTTAACAAAACACTGTTGAAATCTTGAGAAATGTTTGCTAATCTTGTTTCCAGAATGTTCTGTTCCCAACTGCCAAACTGCAGAATGTACTCCCTCACTCAGTGTCATGCAAACCGCCCACATGCCCTCACCCATTAGTAAACTTCCCTCTCTTCCCTCTCCAAGGAAAGTATATAAGCTGTGCTTAAGGTGTTCTCAGGGCTCTCTGCTCTATTTAAGTGAGTTCTGAGCCACAGCATGCTGAACCCCAAATAAACCCATTGCTGTTGCATGAGACAGACTCTTGGTGGTCTCTTCCTTCCACACTCGCCCGACCTTTACATATTGAGGTTCCACCGAGTTCTGGCAGTGGCAGACGAGAGACCCCAATGGGCTCCTCTCCGAGCAAGTAAGGCGCCTCTTTCTGGTTTCAGGTTTCATGTTAGGGGTTGGCAAAATCTCTGGCGATGAAGAGCCTGAGCTCCCTCCGAAGGTGGCTGAGAGACGTGTCACGGAGACACAGGGCACCTCCCTGAGGGACGCCGCAGAAAACTCGGGAAATTAAGGAACAATAGTCTCCTCAACTCAGTGATATTTTGTTTCAGATTCGGTATTGTCATCCCATCGGGTTTTGCCGGCTACTCATTCCTGGTTTCAGTGTTTGACGTCCATTGCCTGTGTTTATGGTCTTGTCTTATCTGTGTCATGTCTCCTTGCTTTTGCTGTTTGTGTACCTTTCATTATGGGACAGAGCAGTTCAATGCCTCTGTCCCTGACCCTTGATCACTGGAACAAAGTCCGCTTAAGAGCTCAGAATCTTTCTTGTTTTAGTAAAATGCTGGACCTAGCAGAATCTCTGTGCCTCAGAATTGCCCACCTTTGAATTCGGATGGCCCCTAGAAGGATCTTTCTACTTTGCACTAATTTAAAAATTCAGAGATATTATCTCAGCCGGGGACACATAGCCATCTGGATCAACAGCCATATATCTTAACTTGGCAGAACATCTGCAAATCTCCTCCTCCATGGGTGAAGCCTTTCCTTGCCCCTGCCTCTGCTCCTACTCCTTCCCCCATGATCTCTCAAACCCTCTCAACCTCCTCCTCCTCCACCCCCTGTTCTCCCCGAGTCACAGATTTGACTCTACTGGACTCTTCTTCCCTTACTAATCCCCTGCCCTTGTCCCCTAACCCACAACACCCTCAAATGGATTTCCCTGCTGCTGACTCAGCCTCTTTACCATTGGAGGAAGCTAAGCCGGTAATAGGGTCTGATAATGGACCGGTGTTCATGGCCCAGGTAAGTAAGGGGTTAGCCAGGAACCAGGGAATTAATTGGAAGTTATATTGTGCTTATAGATACCCGAGTTCAGGACAGGCAGATAGAATAAATTGAACCATTAAAGAGACCTTAAGAAAATTAAACTTAGAGAACAGCATAAAAGATTGGACTATGCTCCTGCCTTATGCAATGTTTCATGCAAGAAATACTCCCTCTGTTTCTTTGAGTAACCTTAGCCCCTGTGAAATTCTCTATTGTTGCCCTCCTGCAGTAAGGGACCTAAGCCCGACTCAAAGACCTAACCATTCCATCCACACCCCCTTGCTTGACAGACTTAAAGCTCTAAAAAGAACTCAGTGATACCTGTGTAAACAGCTGGCCACTGCCTATCAAACTGGGGACAAAGGGACTCCACATCGATATCAAGTAAGAGACTTCATCTACGTAAGACGACATCAGGTATCATGCTTGAAACCCCGCTGGAAAGGACCATAGCCGGTGCTACTTATAACACCTACAGTGGTAAAGGTAGACGGAATCAATTTCTGGATCCATGCCTCTCATCTCAAGCCTGCGCCCTGTCCAGACTCTGGCTGGAAACTGGAAAAGACTGGTAAAACCTTCAAATTGCGTATTCGCCATGTGGATAAGTCTGTGGACTCTCTCCTTGGCCACAAGTAGTCCTAAGCCACATCAGCCCATTCAGCAGTGATGGCTGATCACAAATCCTACTGGAAAAGAAGTATAATCTATCTCACATACAGCCCCCTGAGGGACCTGGTGGCCATCACTCCTCCCAGACATTTGTCAGCTGGCTATAGGTCTTACCTATTGGGATATCCCTGATGAAGAGGATACCACTAAAATTCCATTAAATTACTTCTGTACCATAGATAATGGAAACAAACATTATGGATGAAGGGACATGCAAGCCAGATGCAGGTTGGCTAGCCTAGATTACTATGTTTGCCGGGCAGACTCTCAAAGCCACAGTCACGGCTGTGTGGGGGGAAAGCCGACTTCTTCTGTAAGTCATGGGGATGTGAGAAAACAGGGGCTGCCTGATGGAACCCAAACTCCTCATCAAATTCAGTACACATCATTGGCCATATTACCAATTAGATAAGAAGAACCGATGGCCCCCAGAGGGGTCTCTAGATCCTCAAATTCTGCGTGACCTTTTCCCTCCTTCACTCACATCCTGAACTATTCTTCTCCAATAGATCCTCACCCTCAGCCTTCTGCTCCAGACACTCTGCTGTCACTCCCACCCCAGCAACCTGATTTCTCCCCTCCAATTACTAGATCAAAAACCCAAACCTCTGCCGGTTCTCAGACCATTGCCTCCTTGCTGAGGCAGCAGTTACTGAAGTACCCCTCCACCCACTCACTCCTCTCTTGTCCTGTCAGTGCCTGCACCGGGTCCCGCCAGGTCTTCTTACCAGCTAAACCAAAGCTCAAACCAGCTGAGGAGAGCCCTCAGTCCCCTATCTAAGATGTAATAAAAATGGCCTTTAAAGTTGGTTTGTCATCACTGAAAACAGTTTACTAATAATTAAACGTCCCTCATATGCGTTTTGAGATACTCACTCCCATCATCCTCTCTGCTCTACCTGTTCTACTGCTCAAGTTTTTGTTGCTAGGAAAATCTCAAACCCGTTTCCCATTATTCTTTTACATCTCTCCTTCCTCATTCTCAGATCCACGGAGCTGATCTCAGCCCACCTTCCCCGTCTTCCCCCTCTGCACTAGGCCCACAGAAAAGTCTTAACTGACCTTCTCCAGAAGTCTTCACCATGGCTGACTTTAGGACTTTCAGCAAAAGAGTCCCTATAAAAGAGTTCAATGTAGATAAACTTCCTCTTTTCGTGTTGCCCTGTTCTACTTGGCCAGTGGCTAAAAAAATCAGCACTTCTCAGGTAGACACCCTTTTACTAGTTTTTCACAAAATATGTGAACAAGGCCTCTGTCCTTGAGCTGGGGATTCACAGAGATGGCTACATTTCTAAGATAAAGAAGTTACCAACTGGGCTCCATGGTAACAGCTGGCAGGGGTAAAATAAGAAAGGGAAAAAAAAGCTCTCCCCCTCCCAGGTGTCCTTTAAAAGTTAACTTGCCCAGAACAGGGGAAAAACAGGAACAAATACTGCGTTTTTGAACTTCTGCAGACTGTGAGCTTCTGAGCACCTTCCCTTACATGTTGGGTACAAAATTCTGAAACTACCTAAACTTGAGTTTCAGGGGATTAATTGATTACAACAGAAGCAATGCCCTCTGAATCCGGTTGCAACCAAATAGGACTGTTTCCCTGTCTTTAGTGCTATCTTAGGTGCCTCGCCTTGTCCGTCCTTACAACAGAATAATTCTATATACTTAAACCTTGTTTATGTTTTCATGAAATGGTCAACAGATGTGATTAATCGTGTAATGGTGCAGATGTTTCCCAGAGTGCTCTATTATGAAGCAGGTTCATTTGAAGATCAAATAGGGGGACATACAACCAGGTTCCACTGGGAGCATATATCCCTCACTTTAGCCATCATATTAGGAATAGGATTTGCTGCACGGGTGGGCCCAGGAACCACTGCCCTTGTCCATGTGACACAATAAATGACCCAATTAGAAGCAGCAATAGACCAAAACTAAGATATTAGAAACCACCATCAGAGCTTTGCATGAAACTTTAACCTCTCTCTCTGAAGTTGTTTTACAGAACAGTTGAGGTTTGGACCACCTCTTCATTAAAGAAGGGGGCCTTTGTGCTGCATTGAGGGAAGAATGTTGTTTTTATGCCGAACATACTGGAGTTGTAATAAAATCTATGAGTAAATTAAAAAGACACATTAAAGAGCATCAACAAGAGAGAGAGAGACCCAAAAAGGATTGTTTGAGTCTTGGTTCACACAGTGCCCCTGGTTAACAACGTTTTTATCAACCCTGGCCGGTCCAATAATAATCCTCATATTATTGATAACTATAAAACCCTGTTTTCTCAACCGTGTAATTTCTTTTCTCCAGGCTCAAATTGGACGAGTTAAACTTATGGTAATACCCCACTAGGAGACATAGAATGTGAAACCCCCCAATGATAATTTTTATGATTAAAAGTAGCCAGAAAAAGAAGTGAGGAATGAAAGGTTAATAAAATAAGTACTTGTCACTTCCTGTATTTCCCTATGCTTAACAAAAAACTGTTGAAATCTTGAGAAATGCTTGCAAAACTTCTTCCCAAAATGTGCTGTCCCCAACTGCCAAACTACAGAATGTACTCCCTCACCCAGTTGCATGCAAACTGCCCACTCGTCGTGACCCATCAATAAACTTCCCTCCCTGCCTTCTCCAGGGAAAGTATACAAACTCTACTTAGGCCATTCTCAGGGCTATCTGCTCTATTAAAGTGAGCTCTGAGCCCCAGCATGCTGGAAACCCAATAAACCTTTTGCTGTATCATGAGTACTCTGTTGGTCGTCTCCTTCTCCGAAGCTTGCCCGACATTTACTTGGATGATTGAATGTAGAAGAGAACATCCAGTGAAAAAGGTATAGTTGGTAGGATTAGGAAGATAGTCAGTAGGTTTAGGAAGAAGAGTGAGTATAGAATTTAGAACAAAAGTTCTTTAGCAATACGGTTTCAGTTAGAGAGTGAATGTAAATGTGAGCACAGTTGAAGAGTCAGTCACAATGATGAACTGGGGAAAATATGTAGGAAAGCAGATATCAATAGAGACATTATGAAATCAGGGAAATTACAAAGTGAGTGACAGGACTAGATATTTTGAAAAGGATTGAGTTTGAATATATAATCTTAGGAAAAAACAAATATGTAGACACCAATAGGATTGATATTTGAGAGCATTAGGCAAATTTCAGGTGCATGAATATTTCTGAGAATAATCTTGTGAATAGTTGATTATAAATCCAGATACATGAACATGAATGAATTTAGGGAGTGTATATGAGACACATATATTTCATTTTTTGAAATATCTGGAGAGTGTGTATATATATATATATATATATATATATATATATATATATATATATATATATATATACACACACACAAAACACACACAGACAAAAAAGTAGCAATATATATGTCAATCAAAATTCATCATATAATATATATTATCCACAGATCTAAAAATATTCATTTTACTGAACATGGATTTTTGTTCAACTAGAAAGCTCACCCATATGTTGAATATTCAGTTTCAATGGGGTTTAGTAGGAGTGATCTTTTCTCTCAATTTGTATCTGCCAAGTCAGCCACCTCACAAGAATGTACGTGTGGTACCAGGTAGCCAACCTGATTCTGAACATTGCCCATAAACCTATCCATATAACAAGATGCCTTTACATATAAGGGTCTGCTTGCTGTACCCTGTCAGTCACAAGGCATTTGCAAGCCAATGGCAGATCAACATGGCCCCACCACACATGTTTTATCACACACCTTCACACCACTGCTCTAGGCCCACTAATGAGCAGGCTCCAACTTACTGGCATCACTGTTCTACACAATTTTCATGAAACAAAGTCAGTCAAGGCACTGTCTGGTACACTGATGGTCAGCAACAGGATATCCAAAAGTTCCCCAGTGCCACCTGGTCATGGGAATTTCAAAAATTTCATGGTATTTATCAAGCCATTTGTCGAGGATGAAGTTGGAGGCTCTTTGGGTTTCAATTTATTCAGGAACCATTAAATGTTCAGGAACCTCATTTCAATGAAAGCTCTAGAGAACACTCACAGGCAAGACTTCCCAAAGTGTGGCCAAAAGGTCACATGAAGCCAGGCCCATTGAGGTCTACAATGTGAGGTCCATGTGTGTTTTGACTCTCAACTGTGGCTGCAAAGTCTCTCAGAATAAAATCATGTGATATCCTGGCTGAGATTCCCAGTGCTCTGGGGAAAGCCACCCTGCACCTAGATCTCAGGTTCCAAGGGCGACTCTCATGCATGGCCTAGTAAAAACCAAACACAATTCATAAAAATACTTCTCTGAGGTCAGTTCCAGAATTCATTCTCTAAGAGGAATCACAACAGAGTTCAAGCCCAGGTGGATCCAGTCTTTTCTTCTAAGTGCCACACAAATTACCACAATTCCAAACAAAACGCTCCCACATAACCCTTTTCTTCTTCCATATAGACACTCATCATAACCTCTGGATGGAGGTTTCCATGAGGGGCGCAGGACAGGACAGTGTCCAAAATAACCTCCCTTGCCCCTCATTTGCCTAAAGTCAGTGTGGCCTGGAAATCCTGACTGTGAAACAGGAGTGATCAAATCGGCCTGCCGTTAATACAGCTTGGCTTCTCCAATTTGAGGCCTACTGACTGTAGGGTTTAGATTCTTCATGTAAATTGGGGTCATGAGAAAACCCAAGCACCTATGGGATAGCCTCTGCAGATCTTTGAAGAACTCTTTTGAAACAAAGGATCCCTATTCTCACTTGATGGATGTCAGGAACCTTAGAGAGTAAGGCGAGAGTCTTCATAAACAATGTCTGCTCTTTTGGCCATTTTGGTTTTTAATGCACCCATGGGATCTTTCTTTAGATCCATCAGGTGCTGAGAATCTAAGATACAGCCTAACACAGGGCCAAGAGGCTGATTCAGACACATCCCTTTCCAAAGCAATTAAGCAAAGAGCCACAGGTGTTGCCCATTCATTTCCATTTGAAAACTGTTTTCTTCAGGCTTCACAAAGGGGTGGCCTGAGGCAAAGAACTTCCTGACATTCAGGGCAATAGAACAATAGGTAAGCAAAAGGCCCAAAGCAGGGTTTCTCCACTGAGATTTAATGGTCACACTAATATCTGATTTTTCAGAGATGCTCGCCATTCCTTTGAGCTATCCAGTACATGGTCATGGCACAGAGCTTGGAAGTGGTACATACCTTAGACATAAAACCATGAGCCTATTCTGGAGAGGGGCAGAAGTCCAGAAGAAAACTGAAACTTAGGAAGATTGCAGTTGTTACCCATCGAAAAGGCAATCTGAAATCCATTCATAAATTGGACAGGATGAATGCTGGGAAGCTTTCTACTAGACAGGACACATCCATTGATGCATTTTCTTTTCTAATATCTGCAACCACGGACACAGTGTGATAGACAGACATAGAAACACTCGCCTTGTCAAATGACTTACTAGAAACAGTTCATTCCACACCAAAAAAAGCGCCTTGCCTACCTATTCTCTGAACATGAGACAAAACCAGAAACCCACCCCCACACCCACAAAGGCACCTCCTTCCCCCAAGAAGTTCTGTGACTATCTGGAGTGTCCTCTGACTGGTGAGCCATACTATATTCCCATGGAATGGCCTGATCTGTCTCAGATCTGGTCTCCTTGGCCAACTCTGTGCAGGTGTCAGGACCCAGAGGTGAGCCACTACCTGCTTTCTCAGGAATGACCCCTCTTTAGAGCTTTCCTGGCATTTGGCCATCCTCACATTAGTAGGTACCAAGAAAGACTGACACTGTCCTTGGTAAATCCAAACAAGTGAGACCACTGGGACTGGGACTGGGACTGGCTCTGGGTGCCTGGCTTCATGAATCCCAAGTTCAGAGATTTCCATCACCAAGGAAGTGAGGTGAGGTCACTTCCTTTAAGAACTGAATGAGGTCACTGCCTTGGCAACCACTTTGTCCTACCAGTGGCTTCCAAGTGTTACATGAGAAGGAGGCTGCCCCTACTTCCTGTGACACTTTCACAATTTAGAATGGTATACAACCATAGACACCCAGAAACAGCTACCCACACAGGCCTGGTTTGGTCCATCTTCTCTAAATTAAGATGTGAGAGGCTGATTCAGACAGAACCCTTCATCCTGAACAGGTTGTTTGCCATTGAACATGACTTTTGTTCTCTCAGGTCCTTCATAGCTGCCTACATCTTCTTCAGTCAACATTTCTGCATGGAACTTTGAGGTTCTCAGCAGGTGGAAGATCCCCTACTTTCCTGTATTGTAAGTCCAACTCTGTCCCTCCTCTCTGTAAATTTAGAATGAGGGAACAGTGTATGGTTAGGGTCAATAACATATTTGACTTGTGTTAGGAATCATTCTGCTGGATGAATAATGGTATTGGGAACCTGCAAAATTTATAAGAATATATATTTGAAATATAAGTATGAAAACATAAATCTAGTTACGATTTGAAGCCAGAAAGGGCATTGGGCCCTTCTTTGGGATATTTAGCTTTGAATTACATTCTGCATTTTAATCTCAGATAAATCTATACACAATGGAATAAAACATTGCACCTCAGATGCCTGAATGTCGAAGAGAACATCCAGTCAAAAATGGATAGTCGGTAGGATTTGGAAGATAGTAGGTTTAGGAAGAAGAGTGAGTCTTCGAGTTGGACCAATAGTTTTTTAGCAATAGGGTTTCGTTTAGAGAGTGAATGTAAATGTCAGCACATGTGAAGAGTCAGTCACAATGATGAACTGGGGAAAATATGTAGGAAAGCAGGTCTCAATAGAGACATTAGGAAATCAGACAAATTATAAAATGCGTGATAGGATTAGACATTTTCAACAGGGTTGAGGTTGAATATATAATCATAGGAAGAAACAAATATATAGTCCCCAACAATATTGACACTTGGGAGAATTAGGCATCCTGGACAAGGATGTTTTTAGTAATATATACTCACTTTCAATTTAGGGTTTGGTACAATCATAAGTGTGACCTTTGCATTTTTGTCCAGAATATTACTGTGATAAAATGTATATGTAGATCAGGTGACATGAGTATTTCTTCCACCATTATGGGAAGCAATATTTTTAAAAGCCATAAATTAGTATTGGGTATACAAATAGGTGTACCCTGTGTCAATGAATATAGAGATGATGCATGAATAGATCGTACTGTGAATAAATAATATAACTGGATCCAACTTTAGAAATTGGAATTAGAATAAATTGATATCTGAAAATATACAGGAAATCTTATATTGATATTGGTATACATACATTCATTACAACCAATTATAAGTCTAATGGTAATATTAGGGTTACGGTTTATCATGAAGAGGGTGTGTGAGTTTTTCTTCAAAAGTGATTATGGAAATCGAAAATAATGTGTTTGTTAAGAAGTCTCATGAAACGACCAGTCGAAAAACCTGGAGGACTACATGTGTTCGGAAGCAGGAAGTGATTGAAAGTGAAACAAATGTCTTTAATTTTGAAATTTTGGGTGAAAAATTTATCCATGGATGTGCATAAACTGAAGAAATAGTACTGTACCAGTTTTAAATAAAAATGAACGTCAAAATACACATCATGTCCCATAGGAATCTACTTGCATTGATGTTAAACTTGGTAAGTTACTGTAGAAATATTAGGATTTGTATGCACCTTTCACTGAAGTTTGTTTTCAGTACTAGGAAACAAATAAGTATTTCAGGTGGATGAATATTTCTGAGAATAATCTTGTGCAAAGTTGATTACAAATCCACATACATGAATATGAATGTATTTAGGGAGTGAATAATAAGACACATATATTTCATATTGTGAAAAATCTGGAGAGTATATATATATATATATATATATATATATATATATATATATATATACAAAACACACACAGACATTATAAAGTGGCAATATATATGCCAATAGAAATTCATGGTGAAATATATATCATCCATAGATCCCGAAATATTAATTTTAATGAACATGGATTTATGAATAATGTTGTTCAACTAGGAAGGTCACCCATAGGTTGAATTTTAAGATCCAACAGCATTTAGCAGGAGTGATCTCTTCTCATAATTTGTATCTGCCAAGTCAGCCACCTCACAAGAATGTATATGTGATACCAGGTAGGATTCTATATGTGCATATAAAAATACATGTGCTGAATAGGCTACAGAGAAAGGGATACAGGAATTCACATATTCATTAACTTTAAAAACACATGGAGAACTATTTCAATTAAAAATTAACTAGATTTATAACACCTAACCTACATAATGCAAACGGCAAGTCCAACTATACACCATGCCTCTTCTGAACTGCTTGTATTTCTATTCTGTTTGAGTTATTTTTCTCCATCATATTAGGAATAGTAGTCAGAGTCTAGTAGGGTATAGTTTCGTGTCAGGGATTCAGTATTTTGAATGGAAAATTGGAAAATGAATCCAATGTGTATGCAAATATGTGCTACACAAAAATCTTCCCACTTTCATCCACAACAATGCCTTGACATTACCTTTGCCACAAGTAAGACACAATTAGAGGAGAAGAGTTAGAAAATACGTGAATACATATCTGGAATGGAATACGCTCAGGAGTTCCCAACCTTGGAGGTGATAGAGCAGTTTCCATAAGTAAGGGACATGGTAAACACTCCACAAACATGGAGCTCTGCTGGCCTAAATACTTCTTGAGAAACTGCCTCTGAGGTTGGGCACTTGAAATATATGTTGTTGTCAGGAGCTTTAGCTTCCTTTATAGTGAGCCCATCAAAGCTGGGTCTGCATCTATGTGACCTGGAGGACATGGTTTCTTATTTTCCAATGAACCTGAGGCAGCAGTGCTGAATTCTCTCTTTGTAGGTAAACTGTGGCCACTGGGGGCTAAGTGTCACCCCGTGTGGACTGTGAAGCCTTTTGGTCCTCTTCCACTTTCTGTTGTGTTTCTTGCTGCTACACTGGGACTTTGGTATTTGCTTCACGAAATACAACAATTTCAACTGGGACACAGTGCTGGAGAGAGTTCTGTCACTGTGGTGGGTCACGGTCTGCAGGAGAATGCACCAACCAGGCTTCTTTCCCACATAGCTTGCACCATTGACCATGTCAACCTGATTCTGAAAATTGCCCTGAAACCTCTCCATATATCAAAATACCTTTACAAATAAGGGTCTGCTGGCTGCACCATGTCCTTCACAAGCCATTTGGTAGCCAATGGCCAAACCACATGGACCTACCACAGATGTTTTATCACACACCTGCACACCTGCCCACCACTGCTCTAGGCCCACTACTCAGCAGGCTCCAACTTACTGGCATCTTTTTTCTACATTATTTTTATGAAACCCAGTCAATCAAGGCACCCTCTAGTATACTCATGATCAGCAACAGGACACCCAAAGATTCTCCAGTTCCACCTGGTCATGGGATTTTCAAAAATTTCATGGTATTTATCTAGCCATTTTTCAAGGATGAAGTTGGAGGCACTGTGGGTTTCAAGAACCACTAAATGTTGAGGAAGCTCATTTCAATGAAACTCTGGAGAACTCTCATAGGCAAGGCTTCCCAAAGAGTGTCCAAAAGGTCAAATATAGTCAGGCCCATTGAGGTATACGTTGTGAGTTCCATGTGTGTTTTGACTCTCAACTATGGCTACCAAGTCTTTAAGAATAAAATCATGGGATATCTTGGCTGATATTCCAAGTGCTCTGTGGAAAGCCACCCTGGGCCTTGATCTCAGTTTATAAGAGCGACTCTCATGCGTGGCCTCCTAAAATTTCAACACAATTCATGCAATACTTCTCTGAGGTCAGTTCCAGAACTCAGTCTCTAAGGGGTTTCACACCAGACTTCAAGCCCAGGTGGAACCTGTCATCTCTTCCAACCGTCACACAAATGACCACAATTAATACCAAAACAATCCCACATTGCCCTCCTCTTCTTCCATAAAGGCACTCATCATAACATCTGGATGGAGGTTTCCATGAGGGGCACAGCCCAAGACAGTGTCCAAAATAAGCTCCCTTGGCCCTCATTTGCCTAAAGTCAGGGTGGCTTGGACACCCTTCTTGTGCACCAGGAGTGATCTGTAAGGGTAAAAGAAATTGAAATTAAAGTGTAAAAGTTAAAGTGTAAAAGACCGGGTGTTGTAAAGTTTTTAAGCAGCAAGGCTTGTTTTAAAATGTAAAGGACCAGGTATTGTTAAGTTCCTATGCTACACGCAAAACCTGAAATTCCTGTAGCTTGTAGGACAATTCCCGGAGTACCCAGTAAATATTCCCCCTGACCGCCTGGTTTTTTAATAACCTAGGACCCTGTGAGGCCTGGCATAGAGGCATTGCAGGGCCTAAACCAATCATTTTGAATGTGTACCCCGCTTTAGAACTGACCTATCACTCCCGCCTTACATGTTCCCACCAATAAATGAACTAATCATGTTTAGGAATTGTTGTTTGATTTTCCTGTGGTGTATGATGATTTCTTAAAGGAGACTGTAATATATGTAAAGTCCCGCCCTGCCCAAAAAGTGTACTTAAGCACTGCTCAACCCCTGCTCGGGGCTCTGGGATGCTCTCCCATCTTGAGTGAGCACGTAGCCCCAGCATGCTGGATTGGATCCTCAATAAACACCTTTTACTGTTGCATGAGCCACAGTTTCTTGATGGTCTCTTCCTCCAACATTCGCCGGAACCTTACATTTGGTGCATTGGCCGGGAATCACGCAGCGCAGGACAAGGAGACCTCAACGAACCTTTCTGGGGGTAAGTAAGGCGCCTCTTTCCTTCAAAAATGATTATGGAAATCGAAAATAATGTGTTTGGAAAGAATCTCATGAAAAGAACAGTCAAGAAACATGGAGGAATACATATGTTCTGAAGCAGGAAGTAATTGAAAGTGAACCAAATGCCTACAGATTTGTGAACTTGTGGATGAAAAGTTATATCCTATGATATCCATCAACTGAAGAAATAGTAATGTACCACTGTTGAATAAAAATGAACTTCAAAATACACATCATGTCCCATAGGATTATACTTGCATTAATGTTAAACTGGGTCAGTTACCATGCAAATATTAGGATTTGTAAGCACAATTCACCGAAGTTTGTTTTCAGTACTGGAAAATAAATATGTATTTTATGTGGATGAATTTTTCTGAGAATAATCTTGTGCAAATTTGATTACAAATCCACATACATGAATATGAATGTATTTAGGGAGTGAATAATAAGACACATATATTTAATATTGTGAAAAATCTGGAGAGTATATATATATATAAATATATATATATATATATATATATATATATATATATTTATTTATTTATTTATTTATAAAGATAAAAACACAGACATTAAAATGTAGCAATATATATGCCAATCAAAATTCATCATGAAATATATATCATCCTCATATCCAAAAATATTCTTTTTACTGAGCATGGATTTATGTATAATGTTGTTCATTTGGAAATTCACCAATTTGTTGAATTTCTGTTCCATCAGTATTTAGAGGGAGTGATCTCTTTTCACAATTTGTATCAACCAAAAACAGTGAGCTCACAAGAATGTATGTGTGATACCAGGTAGGATTCTAAATATGCATAATAAAATACATGAGATGAATAGGCTACAGAGAAAAGGAGACAGAAATTTACATATGTGTTAACTTTAAAAACTCATGGAGAAGTACTACAATGAAAAGTTGACTAGATTTATAACACATACACTTGATAAAGCAGAAGGCAAGTACTAGTATACACCATGCCACCTATGAATGGCCTGTATTTCTATTCTGTTAGGTTTCTTTTTCTCCATCATATTAGGATTAGTAGTCAGAGTCTAGTAGGGTATGGGTTAGTGTCAGGGATTCAGTATTTCAAATGGAAAATAGGAAAATGAATCTAATGTGTATGCGAATATTTGTTAGACAAAAATCTTCCTACTGTCATCCAAAAAAATGCCTTGATATTTCCTTCACCACAAGTAATACACAATTAGTGGAGAAGAGTTTGAAAATCTGTGAATATATATCTGGAAAAGAAAATGCTCAGGAGTTCACAACCTTGGAGGTGGTAGAGGAATTTTCAAAAGTAAGGTAAAGGGTAAACACTTCACAAACATGGAGCTCTGGTGGCCTAATTAATTTCTGAGAAACTGCCTCTGAGTTTGGGCCCTTGAAATATTTGTTGTTGTCAGGAGCTTTCGCTTCCTTTGTAGTGAGACCATCAAAGCTGCGTCAGCATCTATGTGACCTGGATGACATGGTTCCTTATTTGCAATAGAACATGAGGCAGCAGTTCTGAATTCTCTCTTTGTAGGTAAACTGAGGGCACTGGGGTCTAAGTGTCTAACCATGTGGTCTGTGAAGCCATTTGGTCATACTTCACTGTTCGTGGTGTTTCTTACTGCTGCACTGGGAGTTTGGTATTGGCTTCACAAAATACAAAAAGAAAAACTGGGACACAGTGCTATAGAGAGTACTCTCACGTGTAGTGGGTGAGGGTCTGCAGGAGAATGCACCAACCAGGCTTCTATCCCCAAAAGCTTGCACCCATGTCCATATCAACCTGATTCTGAATATTGCCCTGAAACTTCTCCATATAATAAGGTCCCTTAACTTGTATGGTTCTGCTGGCTGCACCATGTCAGTCACAAGGCATTTGGAAGCCAATGGCAGATCCACATGGCCCAACGACAGATGTTTTATCATACACCTGCCCACCACTGCTCTAGGCCAACTAGTCAGCAGGCCTCAACATTCTGGCATCTCTGTTCTCACCGTTTTCATGAAACCCAGTCAATCAATGCAATGTCTGGTACACTCGTGATCAGCAATAGACATCCAAAGGTTCTCCAGTGCCACCTGTTCATAAGAATTTAAAAAATTTCATGGTATTTATCTAGCCAATTTTCAAAGATAAATTTGGAGGCACTGTGGCATTCAATTCATTCGGGAACCATGAAATGGTGAGGAAGCTCATTTCAATTAAAGCTCGGGAGAACTCTCAGAGGCAAGGCTTCCCAAAGAGTGGCCAAAAGGTCACATTAAGCCAGGCCCATTGAGGTCTACAATTGAGGGCCATGTTTGTTTTGACTCTCAACTATGGCTTCCAAGTCTTTCTGAATAAAGTCATGTGATATCCTGGCTGAGATTCCCAGTGCTCCTTGAAAGCTATCCTGGGCCTAGATCTCAGTCTCCAAGGGCAACTCTCATGCGTGTCCTCCTAAAATCCCAACACAATTCATGCCAATACTTCTCTGAGATCTGTTCCAGAACTCAGTCTCTAAGGGGAATCACTCCAGAGTTCAAGCACAGGTGGACCCAGTCATCTCTTCCAACCACCACACAAATGACCACAATTAAACCAAAACACTCCCACATGGCCCTCACCTTCTTCAATTTAGAGACTCATCATAACCTCTGGCTGGAGGTTTCCATGAAGGGCGCAGCTTAAGACAGTGTCCAATATAAGCTCACATGCCCCTCATTTGCCTAAAGTCAGGGTGGCATGAAAACTCTTCCTGTGAAGCAGGAGTGATCAAATAGGCCTGCCAATAATACTGCTCTACTTCTCCAATTTGAGGCCTATTCTCTGTGGAGTATAGATTCTTTACGTGAATTGGGGTCATGAGAAAACTCAAGCAACTATGGGCTACCTTTTGCAGGGCTTTGAAGAATCCATTTGAGTGAGTCAAGGAGTTGGACCAAATGTTCTTTAGATATAGAGTTTTGATTAGAGAGTGAGTGTAAATGTCAGCATATGTGAACAGTCAGTCACAGTGATAAACTGGGGAAAATGTGTAGGAAAGCAGATATCAATAGAGACATTAGGAAATAAGGCAAAGTACAAAGTGAGTGATAGGATAAGACATTTTTAACAGGGTTCAGTTTCAATATATAATCTTAGGAAGAAACAAATATGTAGTCACCAATAGGAATGGTATTTGAGATCATTAGTTAATCAGGGCATGGATGCTGTTAGTAATACATGCTCACTTTCAATATAGGCTTTGATACAATCATAAGTGTGACCCTTGCATTTTGTTTCAGGAATATTACTGTGATGAAATGTATATGTATATCAGGTGACTACAGTATTTCTTCCACCATTTCTGAAAGCAATATTTTAAAGACTTAAAAATTAGTATTGGGGATACAAATAGGTATACCATCGGTCTACGAATATAGAGATGATGCCTTAATAGACCATACTGTGAATAAATAATATAACTGGTTCAAACGTTAAATAATGGATTGAATTGATATCTGAAAATATATAGGAAATCTTATATTGATATACATACATTCATTCCAACCAGTTATACATCTAATGGTAATATTAGCGTTATGGTTTATCATGAAGAGTGTGTGAGTTTGGCTTCAAAAGTGATTATGGAAATCAATAATACTGTGTTTGGAAAGAATCTCATGAAAAGAACAGTCAAGAAACATGGAGGAATACATGTGTTCTGAAGTAGGAAGTGATTGAAAGTGAACCAAATGCCTATAAATTTGTGAAATTGTGGATGAAAGGATATATCCTATAATGTCCATAAACTGCAGAAATAGTAATGTACTAGTGTCTGAATAAAAATGAACTTCAAAATACACATCATGGTCCCATAGGTGTCTACTTACATTGATGTGAAACTGGTTCAGTCACTGTAGAAATATTACGAATTGTATACACCATTCACTTAATTTACTTTTCAGTACTAGGAAAAAATATGTATTTAAGGTGGATGAATATTTCTAAGAATTATTTTGTGAAAAGTTGATTATAAATCTACATACACACACATGAGTTTATTTAGGGAGTGTATAATAAGACACATATATTTCATATTTTGAAAATCTTAAGAGTAGATATCTATATCTATATAGATAGATAGATAAATAGATAGATACACGCATACACAGACATTAAAATGTAGCAATATATATGCCATTCGAAATTCATCATGAAATATATATCATCCACGTATCCAAAAATATTCATTTTACTGAACATTTATTTATACATAATATTGTTCATCTAGGAAATTCACCCATAGGTGGAAATTCCAGTTCCATCTGTATTTAGAGGGAGCGATCTCTTCTCACAATTTGTATCTTCGAAAATAAGCGATCTCACAAGAATGTACATGTGATACCAGGTAGAATTCTAAAAATGCATAAAAAAATACATTTGATGAATAGGCTACAGAGAAAGGGAGACAGAAATTTACATATGTGTTAACTTTAAAAACTCATGGAGAAGTATTACAATGAAAAGTTGACTAGATTTATAACACATACCATTGATAAAGCAGAAGGCAAGTCCAAGTATACACCATGCCTCCTATGAAAGGCCTGCATTTCTATTCTGTTAGGTTTCTTTTTCTCCATCATATTAGGTTTAGTAGTCAGAGTCTAGTAGGGTATGGGTTAGTGTCAGGGATTCAGTATTTCAAATGGAAAATAGGAAAATGAATCTAATATGTATGCAAATATGTGCTACACAAAAATCTTCCCACTCTCAGCCAGAACAATGCTTTGACATTACCTTCGCCCCAAATAAGACACAATTAGTGGAGAAGAGTTAGAAAATCTGTGAATACATATGTGGAAAGGAAAATGCTCAGAACTTCACAAACTTGTAGGAGGTAGAACAGTTTACAAAAAGGGAGAGGGTAAACACTTCACAAACATGGAGCTCTGCTGGCCTAATGACTTTTTGAGAAACTGCCTCTGAGGTTGGGCAGTTGAAATATGTTTTTGTCAGGAGCTTTTGCTTCCTTTGTAGTGAGACCATCAATGCTGGGTCTCCATCTATGTGACCTGGATGACATGGTTCCTTATTTTCTAGTGGACATGAGGCAGCAGTGCTGAATTCTCTATTTGTAGGTAAACTTTGGCCACTGGGGTCTAAGTATCTAACCGTGTTGTCTGTAAAGCCATTTGTTCATGCTCCACTTTCGTGGTGTTTCTTACTGCTGCACTGTGAGTTTGGTATAGGCTTCACGAAATACAAGGAGTTCCACTGGGACACAGTGCTGGAGGATGTACTCTCATATGTGGTGGGTGAGGGTCTGCAGTAAAATGCACCAATGAGGCTTAAATCCCACATAGCTTTTCAACTCGACAATAGCCCCCTTATTCTGATCATTGGCAGGAATCCTCTCCATATAACAAGATGCCTTTACATAGAAGGGTCTGCTGGATGTACCATGTCAGTGACAAGTCATTTCTAAGCCAATGCCAGATCCACATGGACCCACAACTGATGTTTTTTCACACACCTACACTCCACTGCTTTATGCCCACTAGTCTGCAGGCTCCAACTTACTGGCATCTATGTTCTACAGCATTTTCATGAAACACAGTCAATTAAGGCACTGTCTGGTACAATCATGATTAGCAACAGGACATCCAAATGTGCTCCAGTGCCACCTGGTCATGGTAATTTCAAAAAATTCATGGTATATATCTAGATATTTTTCAATAATGAAGTTGGAGGCACTGTGGGATTCAATTTATACAGGAACCAATAAATGGTTAGGAATCTCATTTCAATGAAAGCTCTGGTGAACTCTCACAGGCAAGGCTTCCCAAAGAGTGGGCAAAAGGTCTCATGAAGCCAGGCCCATTGAGGTCTACAATGTGAGTTGCATGTGTGTTTTGACTCTCAACTATGGCTGGAATCTTTCAGAATAAAATCTTGTGATATCCTGGCTTAGATTCCCAGTGCTCTGTGTAAAGTCACCCTGGGCCAAGATCTCAGATTCCAATGGTGAATCTCATGTGTGGCCTCCTGAAATCCCAACACAATTCATGGCAATACTTCTCTGAGGTCAGTTACACAACTCAGTCTCTAAGGGGAATCACAACAGAGTTCAAGCCCAGGTGGACCCAGGCATCTCTTCCAATTGCTACACAAATGATGACAATTAAAACCAAAACACTCTCACACGGCCCTCTTCATCTTTTATATAGACACTAATCATAACCTCTAGCTGGAGGTTTCCATGAGGGGCACAGCCCAAGACAGTGTCAAAAATAAACTCCCTTGCCCCTCATTTGCCTAAAGTCAGGGTGGCCTGGACAACGTTAGTGTGAAACAGAAGTGATCAAATAGGCCTGCCGTTAATACTACTCCACTTCTCAAATTTGAGGCATACTGACTGTGGGGTATAGATTTTTAGTGTGAATTGGAGTTATAAGAAAACCCAAGCACCTATTGTCTCCCCTCTGCAGCCCTTTGAAGAACTTATTTGACACAAATGATCCCTATTCTCACTTGATGGAGGTCAGGAATCTTACAGAGGAAGGCAAGAGGCATCATCCACAATCACTGATCTTTTTTCCATTTAGGTTTTGGATGCCCACATGGGATCTTTCTTTAGATTCATCAGGTGCTGAAAATCTAAACCACAGTCTCACACAGGGCCAAGAGGCTGATTCAGACACATCCATTTCCAAAGCTATGAAGCAAAGAGCCACAGGTGATGCCCATTCATTTCCATTTTAAAACTGTTTTCTTCAGGCTTCACAAAGGGGTGGCCTGAGGCAAAGACCTTTCTGACATTCAGAGCAACAGAACAATAGGTAATCAAAAGGCCCCAAGCAGGGTTTCTCCACGGAGACTTTCCTGGTTACTCTGATATATGAGTTTTCTGAGATGCTCGCCATTCCCTTCAGCTATCCAGTACATGGCCATGTCACAGAGCTTGGAGGTGGTACATATCTTGTACAAAAATACATGATACTAATCTTGAGAGTGGCCAGAATTCATGAAAAAATGGAAAATTAGGTAGATAGCCGGTGTTGCCCATGGATAAGGCAAGCCTCAGTCCATTCATTAATTGGAAAGGATGCATGCTGGGAAGCTTTCTACTAGACAGGACACAACCAATGAGCTATTTTTTTTTCTAATATCTACAAAGAAAAATACAGTGGGATACACAGACATAGAAACAGTCTCCTTGTCAAATGACTTACTGGAAACAGTCCACTCCAAACCAAACAAACCTCCTTTTTTACCTATTCTCAGAACATGAGAAAAAAACCACAAACACAAACCAACACCCACAAATGCAACTTTTTCCCACAAGTAGGTCTGTCACTATCTGGAGTGTCCTCTGACTGGTAGGCCATATGATGTTCCCCAGAAATGGCCTTTCTTTCTCACATCTGGTCTCCTTGGTCAACTCTGTGAAGTTGTCAGGAGGCAGTGGTGAGCCAATTCCTGTCCTCTCAGGAAAGACCCCTCTTCAGAGCTTTCTTGGTATTTGGCAACCCTTACATCAGTAGGTACCAAGAAAGACTGACTCTGTCCTTAGTGAATCCAAACAAGTGAGCCCACTGCAACTGGGACTGGGACTGGCTCTGGGTGCCTGGCTTCCTGGATCACAAAATTCAGAGAGTTCCATCACCAAGGAAATGAGGTGAGGTCACTACCTTCAGGAAATAAATGAGGTCCCTGTCTTGGCCACCACTTTGTCCTAACAGTTGCGTCCTAGTGTCTCCTGACATGGAGGCTGCCCTACTTCCTGTGATACATTCACATGTTAGAATGGTATAGAAACCATAGTCACCTGGGAACAGCTCTCCACACAGGCCTGCTTTGGTCCATCTTCCCTGCATTAAAAATAGAGAGGATGACTCAGACACATCCTTTCATCCTGACCATGTTGTTTGCCATGGAATATGACTTTTGTTCTCTCAGGTCTTTCATAGCTGCCCACATCTTCTCCAGGGATTATTTCTGCATGGATTTTGAGGTACTCAGCAGGTGTAAGATCTCCTAACTTCCTGTATTGTAATATCAACTTTATCCCTCCTCTTCTGTAAAGTGAGATTGAGGGAACATTGTATGGTTAGGGTTAATAGCATGTTCCATTTGGCTTAGGAATCATTCTGCTGGATGAATAATGGTATTGGGAACCAGCGATATTTAAAACAATATAGAGGTAAAATATAAGTATGAAAGCAGAAATCTAGGTAATATTTGAAGCCCAGAAGGATTTGGGCCCTTGATTGGGATCCTTAGCTTGAGTAATGTTTTGCACCGAGGTCTCAGTTAAATCGATATACAATGGCATAAGACCCTGTACCTCAGATGATTGAATGTAGAAGAGAACATCCAGTGAAAAAGGGATAGTGTGTAGGATTAGAAAGATAGTCAGTAGGTTTAGGAGGAAGAGTGAGTCTAGGATTTGGACCAAAAGTTCTTTAGCAATAGGTTTCGGTTAGAGAGTGAATATTAATAGCACCATATGTGAAAAGTCGGGCACAATGATGAACTGGGAAAAAATATGTAGGAAAGCAGACATCAATAGAGACATTAGGAAATCAGGCAAAGTATAACGTGAGTGATAGGATTAGACATTTTCAACAGGGTTGAGGTTGAATACATAATCTTAAAAAGAAACAAAAATGTAGTCACCAATTGGATTGACATTTGAGAGCATTAGGCAAACTGGGCATGGATGTTTTTAGTAATCCATGTTCACATTCCATTGAGGCTTTATTGCAATCATAACGGAGACCTTTGCATTTTGTGTCCAGAATATTACTGTGATAATATGTATATGTAGATCAGGTGACATGAGTATTTCTTCCACCTTTTCTGGGAGCAATATTTTGAAAACATATGAATTAGTACTGGGGATACTAATAGGTTTACCCTGTGTTGATGAATATAGAGATGATGCATTAATAGACCATACTGTGAAAAAATTATATGACTGGTTCCAAATTTAAATAATGGATTGTTTTAATATCTGAAAATATAGAGGAAATCATATATTGATATACGTACATTAATTCCAACCAGTTATATATCTAATGGTATTATTAGGGTTACCGTTTATCATGAATAGTGTGTGAGTTTTGCTTCAAAAATGATTATTCAATCGAAAATAACGTGTTTAGAAAGAAGTCCAGTGAAAAGACCCGTCAAGAAACATGAAGGAATATATGTGTTCCGAAGGAGGAAGTGATTGAAAGTGAACCAAATATTTATAAATTTGTGAACTTGTGAATGAAGGGATATATTTTATGATGTCCATAAACTGAATAAATAATAACGTACCAAGTTTGAATAAAAATGAACTTTAACAAACACATCATATCAAATAGGAATGTATTTGCATTGATGTTAAACTTGGTCAGTTACTCTAGAAATATTAGGATTTGTAAGAACCCTTCCCTGAAGTTAGTTTTCAGTACTAGGAAACAAATATGTATGTCAGTGGATGTATATTTCTGAGAATAAACTTGTTAAAAGTTAATTATAAATCCACATATATGAATATGAATGAATTCAGGCGGTGTATAAGAAGACATATATTTCATATTTTGGAAAATCTGGAGACTATATATATATATATATATATATATATATATATATAGACACACAAACACACACACATTATAATGTCACAATATATATGTCAATCGAAATTCATCATGAAAAATAACTCATCCGCATATCCCAAAATATTCATTTTATGAACATGGATGTATGTAGAATGTTGTTCATCTAGGAAGCTCACCCATGGGTTGAATTTTCTGTACCAACAGCATTTAGGAGGAGTGATCTCTTCTCACAAATAGTATCTGCCAAGTCAGTCACCTCACAAGAATGTACGTGTGAAACCAGGTAGGATTCTATTTGTGCATATAAAAATACATGTGCTTAATAGGCTACAGAGAAAGGGAGACAGGAATTCATATATTTCTTAACTTTAAAAACACATGGAATAGTGTGTAGTGTCCCTCTTTATCCCTTTTGATTAACTTTGGCTTAAAAAAAAGAATTTTATTGAGAATTTTTGTATATATGTTTGTCAGGAATATTGCTCTGAAGTTTTCTTTCCTTGATGTGTCTTTGTCTGATTTTGGTATGTGAGTGATACTAGCCTCATGAAATGAGTTTGGAGGAGTTCCATCCTTTTCTATTTTATGGAATAATTTGAGGAGTATTGTGATGAATGCTTCTTTGAAGGTCTTGTAGAACTTGACTGAGAATCTGTCTGTTCCTGGGCTTTGCTTGATTGGTAGGCTGTTGACAGCAACTTCTATTTCATTGCTTGAAATTGATTTGTTTAAATTGTTCATGTCCTACTAATTCAGTTTGGGTATATCTCTAAAATTTTATTGATGTCATCATTGTATTTTAATTTATTAGAGTATAAATTTTCAAATTAGTTTTCAATTATTCTCTGTATTTTATTTGTGTACTCTGTAAAAGTTCTTTTACGATCCTTAATTTTAGTAATTTGAGGTTTGTTTTCTTCATTAGCTTGGTTAAGGATGTGTCAATTTTATTTAGTTTTCGAAGATTAAATTTTGTTTTGTGTCAAAAAAAATAACACATGGAAAAGTATTTCAGCAAATTGAATAGATTTATAACTCCTACCTTATATCATGCAAAAGGCAAGTCCAACTATACACCATGTCCCTTCTAAAATGCTTGTATTTCTATTCTGTTTGGGATATTTTTCTCCATTATATTAGTATTAGTAGTCAGAGTCTAGTAGGGTATATGAATGTTTCTGAGAATAATCTTGAGAAAAGATGATTATAAATACACATTCATGAATATGAAAAATTTAGGAAGTGCAAAATAAGACAAAAATATTCCATATTTTCAAAAATTTGGAGAGTATATCTATATCTATCTATATCTATATCTATATCTATATCTATATACACACACACACACACAACACTCACAGACATTAAAAAGTACCAATATAAATGCCAATAGAAATTCATCAGTAAATATATATCATCCACAGATGCAAAAATACTTATTTTACTGAACATGAGTTTATGTATAATGTTGTTCTACTAGGACGCTCTCCTATAGGTTGAATTTTCATTTAAAACAGTTTTAGGAGGAGTGAACTCTTCTCACAATTTGTATCTGCCAAGACAGCCACCTCACAAAAATGTACGTGTGATACCTGGTAGGATTCTATATATGCATATAAATATACATGTGTGAATAGGCTACAGAAAAGGGAAACAAGAATTCACATATTTGTTAAATTTAAAAACACATGGAGAATATTTCCATTAAAATTTGACTAGATTTATAAGACCTACCTTATATAATGCAAATGTCAAGTCCAATATACAACATGTCTCCTCTGAAGTGCTTGTATTTCTATTGTGTTAGGTTAATTTTTCCCATTATAATAGGATGAATAGTCTGAGTCTACTAGGTATGGGTTAGTTTCAGGGATTCAGTATTTGAATGGAAAATTGGAAAATGAATCCAATGTGTATGTAAATATATGCTGCACAAATATCCTCCCGCTCTCATCCAGAACAATGCCTTGATATTACCTTCACCTCAAGTAAGACGCAATTAGAGGAGAAGAGTTACAAAATCAGTGAATACATCTCTGGAATGGAAAATGCTCAGGAGTTCACAACCTTGGAGGTGGTAGAGGAGTTTCCAAAACTAAGGGACAGGGTAAACACTCCACAAACATGGAGCTCTGCTGGCCTAAAAACTTTTTGAGAAACTGCGTCTGAGCTTCCGCAATTGAAATATATGTTGTTTTGAGGATATTTGTCTTCCTTTGTAGTGAGACCATCAAAGCTGGGTCTGCATCTATGTGACCTGGAGGACATGGTTTCTTATTTTCCAATGAACAAGATGAAGCAGTGCTGAATCCTCTCTTTGTAGGTAATCTGAGGCCACTGGGGACTAAGTGTCTCCCCGTGTGGACTGTGAAGCCATTAGGTCCTCCACCACTTTTTGTGGTGTTTTTCCTGCTGCACTGTGAGTTTGGTATTTGTTTCACGAAATACTAGGAGCTAAACTGAGACACAGTGCTGGAGGGAGTTGTGTCACGTGTGGTGGGTCAGGGTCTGCTAGAGAATGCACCAACTAGGCTTCTATCTCTCACAGCTTGCCCCATTGCCCCCTTGTCCATATCAACCTGATTCTTCATTTTCCTCTGAAAATTCTCCATATAACAAGATGCCTTTACATATAAGGGTCTGCTGGCTGCACCATGTCTGTTACAAGCCATTTGGAATCCAATGGTAGATCCACATGGCCCTACCACGGATGTTGTATCAAACACCTCCCCACCACTTCTCTAGACCCACTACTCAACAGGCTCCAACTTACTGGCATCTCTGTTCTACACCATTTTCATGAAACTCAGTAAATCAAGGCACTGTCTGGTATACTCATGAACAGTAACAGGACATCCAATATTTCTCCAGTGCCACCTGGTCATAGGAATTTCAAAAATTTCATGGTATTTATCTAGCCATTTCTCGAGCATGAAGTTGGAGGCACTATGGATTTCAATTCATGCAGCAAACATTAAATGGTGAGGAAGCTCATTTCAATGAATTCTCTGGAGAACTCTCACAGGCAAGGCTTCCCAAAGAGTGGACAAAAGGTCACATTAGGCCAGGCCCATTGAGGTCTACAATGTGAGGTCCATGTGTGTTTTGACTCTCAACTATGGCTGCCATTTCTTTAAGAATAAAATCATGTGATATCCTTGCTGAGTTTCCCAGGCCTCTGTGGAAATCCACCCGGGGCCTAGGTCTCAGTTTCCAAAAGCGACTTTCATGCTTGGCCTCTTAAAATCCCAACAAAATTTATGGCAATGTTTCTCTGAGTTCAGTTCCAAAACCCAGTCTCTAAGGGGTATCACACCAGAGTTCAAGCCTACGTGTACCCAGTCATTTTTTCCAATGCCACACAAATGACCAAAATTAAAACCAAAACACTCCCACATGGCCCTCATCTTATTCCATATAGGCAATCATCTTAACCTCTGGCTGGATGTTTCCATGAGGGGCCCAGCCAAAGACACTGTCCAAAATCAGCTCGTTTGCCCCTCATTTGCCTAACGTCAGGGTAGCCTGGACACAGTTTCTGTGAACCAGGAGTGAACAAATAAGCCTGCCGTTAATACTTCTGTGTTCCTCCAATTTGAGGCCTACTGATTTCAGATATCGATTCTTTAGGTGATTTAGAGTCATGCAAAAACACAAGCACCTCTGCAGGGCTTTGAAGAACTCATTTGACCCAAAGAATCCCTATTCTCATTTGATGGAGTGCAGGAACCTAACAGAGGAAGGCAAGAGATTTCATCCACAATGAATGATATTTTTTGCCATTTTGGTTTTGGAAGCTCACATGGGATCATTCTTAAGATCCATCAGGTGCTGAGAATCTAAGTCACAGCCACACACAGGTCCAAGAGGCTGATAAAGACACATTCCTTTCGAAAGCAATTAAGCAAGAGCCACAGGTGAGGCCCATTCATTTCCATTTGAAAACTGTTTTCTTCAGGCTTCACAAAGGGGTGGCCTGAGCAAAGACCTTCCTGACATTCAGTGCAACACAACAATAAGTAAGCAAAAGGCCCAAAGCAGGGTTTCTGCACTGAGACTATCCTGGTCACATTGATATCTGAGTTTTCTGAGATGCTCGCCATTCTCTTCAGCTATCCAGTACATGGCCATGTCACAGAGCTTGGAGGTGGTACATATTAAGGACACAAATCCATGAGCCTATTCTGGAGAGTGGCCAGAATTCAGGAAGAAAACAACAACTTAGAAAGATAGCAGGTGTTGCACATTGATAAGACAAGCTGCAGTCCATTCATATATTGGGCAGGATGAATTATGGGAAGATTTATACTAGACAGGACACATCCATTAATGCATTCTCTTTTCTAATGTCTACAACAACGGACACAGTGGGATACACAGAAACAGAAACACTTGCCGTGTCAAATGACTTACTAGAAACTGTCCAGTCCAAACCAAACAAACCGCCTTTCCTATCTATTCTCAGATCATGAGACAAAACAACAAACCCACACCCACTCCCACAAAGGCACCTCCTTCCCCCAAGTAGGTCTGTGACTATCCGGAGTGTCCTCTGACCGGTGGGCCATACAATGTTCCCCCGAAATGGCCTGTCTTCTCTCAGATTGTGTTTCCTTGACCAACTCTGTGAAGATGTCAGGAAAAAGTGGTTAGCCACTACCTGTTTTCTCAGAAATGGTCCACCTTCAGAGCTCTCCTGACATTTGGCCATTCTCACATCATTAGGTACCAAGAAAACTGACTCTGTCCTTGGGAAATCCAAACAAGTGAGCCCACTGGGAATGGGACTGGTACTGCATTTGGGTGCCTGGGTTCTTGGATACCAAGTTCAGAGAGTTCCATCACCAAGGAAATGAGGTATGTCACATTCTTTGGAACTGAATGAGGTCACTGCCTTGGCAACCACTTTGTCCTAACAGTTGCTTCCAAGGGTAACATAAGATGGAGGTTGCCCCTACTTCCTGTGACACTTTCATAAGGTAGAATGTATATCAACCATTGGCACCCGGGGACAACTTTCCACTCAGGCCTGGTTTGGTCCCTCTTCTCTACAATAAGAAGAGAGATGCAGATTCAGAAACATCCCTTCATTCTGACCAGGTTGTTTGCCATGGAAGATGACTTTTGCTCTCTCAGTTGCTTCATACCTGCGTACAACTTCTCCAGGTATCATTTTTGCATGAACATTTGAGGTTCTCATTAGGTGGAAGGTCCCCAACTTTCCTGTATTGTAAGGACCACTCTGTCCCTGCTCTTCTGTAAAATGATTGAGGGAACAGTGTATACTTGGGGTAAAAAACAGGTTTGATTTGGGTTACGAACGATTCTGTGCGATGAATAATGGTATTGGTAACCTGCAATATTTACAAGAATATAGAGGTGATATATAAGTATGAAAAGAGAAATCTAGGTATGATTTGAAGCCCAGAAGGGTTTTGCCCTTGATTGGGATACTTAGCTTTGAATTATGTTCTGTAAAGGTGTCTCAGATAATTCGATATACAATGGCATAGGACCTTGTACAATGGATGATTGAATTTAGAAGAGAACATCCAGTCAAAAAGGGATATTCAGTAGGATTAGGAAGATAGTCGGTAGGTTTAGGAAGAAGAGTGAGTATAGGATTTGGACCAAAAGTTCTTTAGAAATACACTTTTGGTTATAGAGTGAATGTAAATGTCAGCTCATATGAAGAGTCAGTCACTATGTTGAACTGGGGAAAATATGTAGAAAAGCAGATATCAATAGAAACATTACGAAAACAGGCAAATTATAAAGTGAGTGATAGAATTGGACATTTTCAACAGGGTTGGGTTTGAATGTATAAATTAGGAAAAAACAAAAATGTAGTCACCAATAGGATTGACAATTGACAGCATTAGGCAACCTGGACACGGATGTTTTTAGAAATCCATGTTCACCTTCCATTTAGGTTTTGGTACAATCATAAGTGTGACCTTTCCATTTTTGTCCAGAATATTACTGTGATAATGAGGTGACATGAGTATTTCTTTCACCATTTCTGGGAGCAATATATTGAAGATGTAAAATAAGAATCGGGGTACAAAGAGGTGTACCCTGTTTCTATGAACATAGAGGAAAAAGCATGAATAGACCATACTGTGAATAAATAATATAACTTTTTTGAACTTTAAATAATGAATTGAACTGATATCTGAAAAATTAAAGGAAATCATATATTGATATACAATCATTCATTCCAACCAGTGATATATCTAATGGAAATATTAGTGTTTTGGTTTATCATGAAGAGTGTGTGAGTTTTGCTTAAAAATGATTATGGAAATTCAAAATAATGTGTATGGAAAGAAGTCTCATGAAAAGACCAGTCAAGAAACCCTGAGAATACATGTGTTCAGAAGCAAGAAGTGATTAAAGTTGAAACAAATGCCTATTAATTTGTGAACTTGTGGATGAAATATATATCCTATGATGTGCAAAAACTGAAGAAACAATAATGTACCAGTGTCGAATACAAATGAATGACAAATTACATATCATGTCCCATAGGAGTCTACTTGCATTGATGTTGGGCTGGGTCAGTTACTGTAGAATAATTAGGATTTGTATGCACCATTCACTGAAGTTAGTTTTCAGTACTAGGAAACAAATATGTATTTCAGGTGGATGAATATTTCTGATTATAATCTTGTGAAAAGTGGATTATAAATCCACATACATGAACATGAATGAATTTAGAGAGTGTATATTAGACATATATATTTCATATTTTGAAAAATTTGGAGAGTATATCTATATCTATATCTACACACACTCACACACACACACACACACACACACAACACTCACAGACATTAAAAAGTGCCAATATAAATGCGAATCGAAATTCATCAGTAAATATATGTCATCCAGAAATGCAAAAATATTTATTTTACTGAATATGACTTTATGTACAACGTTGTTCGACTAGGACGGTCTCCTATAGGTTGAGTTTTTATTTCCAACAGCATTTAGGAGGAGTGCACTCTTCTCACAATTTGTATCTGCTAAGACAGCCACCTCACAAAATGTACGTGTGATACCTGCTAGGATTCTATATATGCATATATATATATATATACATGTGTGAATAGGCTACAGAAAAGGAAAACAAGAATTCACATATTTGTTAAGTTTAAAAACACATGGAGAATATGTTCATTAAAATTTGAATATATTTATAACTCCTACCTTATATAATGCAAATGTCAAGTCCAACTATACAACATGTCTCCTCTGAAGTGCTTGTATTTCTATTGTGTTGGGTTAATTTTCCCCATTATATTAGGATGAATAGTCTGAGTCTACTAGGTATGGCTTAGTGTCAGGAATTCAGCATTTCGAATGGAAAATTGGAAAATGAATCCAATGTGTATGTAAATATATGCTGCACAAATATCCTCCCGCTCTCATCCAGAAGAATGCCTTGACATTACCTTCACCCCAAGTAAGACACAATTAGAGGAGAAGAGTTACAAAATCAGTGAATACATATCTGGAATGTAAAATGCTCAGGAGTTCACAACCTTGGAGGTGGTAGAGGACTTTGCAAAACTAAGGGACAGGGTAAACACTCCACAAATATGGAGCTCTGCTGGCCTAAAAACTTTTTGAGAAACTGCGTCTGAGCTTCCGCCCTTGAAATATATGTTGTTTTCAGGAGATTTGTCTTCCTTTGTAGTGAGACCATCAAAGCTGGGTCTGCATCTATGTGACCTGGAGGACATGGTTTCTTATTTTCCAATGAACAAGATGAAGCAGTGCTGAATCCACTCTTTGTAGGTAAACTGAGGCCACTGGGGACTAAGTTTCTCCCCGTGTGGACTGTAAAGCCATTTGGTCCTCCTCCACTTTTTGTGGGTTTTTTGCTGCTGCACTGTGAGTTTGGTATTTGTTTCACGAAATACTAGGAGCTAATCTGGAACAGAGTGCTGGAGGGAGTTCTGTCACGTGTGGTGGGTCAGGGTCTGCTAGAGAATGCACCAACTAGGCTTCTATCTCTCACAGCTTGCCCCATTGCCCCCTTGTCCATATCAACCTGATTCTTAATTTTCCTCTGAAAACTCTGCATATAACAAGATGCCTTTACATATAAGTGTCTGCTGGCTGTACCACGTCAGTTACAAGCCATTTGGAATCCAATGGTAGATCCACATGGCCCTACCACGGATGTTTTATCAAACACCTCCCCACCACTGCTCTAGACCCACTACTCAGCAGGCTCCAACTTACTGCCATCCTATTCTACACCATTTTCATGAAACTCCGTAAATCAAGGCACTGTCTGGTATACTCATGATCAGCAACAGGACATCCAATGTTTCTCCAGTGCCACCTGGTCATAGAAATTTCAAAAATTTCATGGTATTTATCTAGCCATTTTTCAAGCATGAAGTTGGAGGTACTGTGGGTTTCAATTCATTCAGCAAACATTAAATGGTGAGGAAGCTCATTTCAATGAAATCTCTGGAGAACTCTCACAGGCATGGCTTTCCAAAGAGTGGTCAAAAGGTCACATTAGGCCAGGCCCATTGAGGTCTACAATGTGAGGTCCATGTGTGTTTTGACTCTCAACTATGGCTGCCATTTCTTTAAGAATAAAATCATGTGATATCCTTGCTGAGATTCCCAGGCCTCTGTGGAAATCCACCCGGGGCCTAGGTCTCAGTTTCCAAGAGCGACTTTCATGCGTGGCCTCTTGAAATCCTAACAAAATTCATGGCAATGCTTCTCTGAGTTCAGTTCTAAAACCCAGTCTCTAAGGGGAATCACACCAGAGTTCAAGCCCACGTGGACCCAGTCATTTTTTCCAATGCCACACAAATGACCAAAATTAAAACCAAAACACTCCCACATGGCCCTCATCTTATTCCATATAGTCAATCATCTTAACCTCTGGGTGGAGGTTTCCATGAGGGGTGCAGCCCAAGACAGTGTCCAAAATCAGCTCGTTTTCTTCTCATTTGCCTAAAGTCAGGGTGGCCTGGACACCGTTTCTGTGAACCATCAATGATCAAATAAGCCTGCCGTTAATTCTTCTGTGTTTCTCCAATTTGAGGCCTACTGATTTCAGGAATAGATTCTTTATGTGATTTAAAGTTATTCAAAAACCCAAACACCTCTGCAGAGATTTGAAGAACTCATTTGACCCAAAGAATCCCTATTCTCACTAGATGGAGTTCAGGAACCTAACAGAGGAAGGCAAGAGACTTCATCCACAATGAATTATTTTTTGCCCTTATGGTTTTGGATGCACGCATGGGATCATTCTTTAGATTCATCAGGTGTTGAGAATCTAAGTCACAGCCACACACATGGCCAAGAGGCTGATTCAGACACATCCATTCTCAAAGCAATGAAGCCAGAAGCCACAGGTGATGCCCATTCATTTGTATTTGAAAACTGTTTTCTTCAGGTTTCACAAAGGGGTGGCCTGAGGCAAAGACCTTCCTGACATTCAGTGCAACACAACAATTAGTAAGCAAATTGCCCAAAGCAGGGTTTCTGCACTGAGACTTTCCTGGTCACACTGATATCTGAGTTTTCTGAAATGCTTGCCATTCTCTTCAGCTATCCATTACATGGACATGTCACAGAGCTTGGAGGTGGTACATACTTTGGACACAAAACCATGAGCCTATTCTGGAGAGTGGCCAGAATTCAGGAAGAAAACAGCAACTTAGAAAGATAGTAGGTGTTGCACATCGATAAGACAAGCTGCAGTCCATTCATATATTGGGCAGGATGAATTATGGGAAGACTTATACTAGACAGGACACATCCATTAATGCATTCTCTTTTTAATGTCTACAACAACGGACACATT
This sequence comes from Callospermophilus lateralis, assembly GCF_048772815.1. Taxonomy (NCBI): domain Eukaryota; kingdom Metazoa; phylum Chordata; class Mammalia; order Rodentia; family Sciuridae; genus Callospermophilus; species Callospermophilus lateralis. The sequence continues at coordinate 1,809,330 of NW_027513250.1, read as the reverse complement.
GGGATACACTGAAACAGAAACACTCGCCTTGTCAAACAACTTACTAGAAACTGTCCACTACAAACCAAACAAACCGCCTTTCCTACCTATTCTCAGAACATGAGACAAAACAACAAACCCACACCCACTCCCACAAAGGCACCTCCTTCCCCCAAGTAGGTCTGTGACTATCCGGAGTTTCCTCTGACTGCAGGCCATACTATGTTCCCCCTAAATGGCCTGTCTTCTCTCAGATCTTGTTTCCTTGTTCAACTCTGTGTAGTTGTCAGGAAAAAGTGGTTAGCCACTACCTGCTTTCTCAGGAAAGGTCCCTCTTTAGAGTTCTCCTGGCATTAGGCCATCCTCACATCAGTAGGTACCAAGAAAACTGACTCTGTCCTTGGTAAATCCAAACAAGTGAGCCCACTGGGACTGGGACTGGGACTGCCTCTGGGTGCCTGGCTTCTTGGATACAAATTTCAGAGAGTTCCATCACCAAGGAAATGAGGTATGTCACATTCTTTGGAACTGAATGAGGTCACTGCCTTGGCAACCACTTTGTCCTAACTGTTGCTTCCAAGGGTCCCATGAGATGGAGTCTTCCCCTACTTCCTGTGACACTTTCACAAGGTAGAATGGTATATCAACCATAGGCACCCAGGAACAGCTCTCGACACAGGCCTGGTTTGGTCCATCTTCTCTACAATAAAAAGAGAGAGGCTGATTCAGACACATCCCTTCATCCTGACCAGGTTATTTGCCATGGAAGATGACTTTTGCTCACTCAGGTCCTTCATACCTGCCTACAACTTCTCCAGGTATCATTTCTGCATGGACCTTTGAGGTTGTCAGCAGGTGGAAGATCCCATAATTTCCTGTATTGTAAGAACCACTCTGTCCCTGCTTTTCTGTAAAATGAGATTGAGGGAACAGTGTGAGCTTAGGGTTAATAACAGGTTTGATTTGGGTTATGAATCATTCTGTGTGATGAATAATGGTATTGGGAACCTGAGATATTTACAAGAATATAGATGTGAAATAAAAGTATGAAAACAAAAATCTAGGTATGATTTGAAGCCCAGAAGGGTTTTCCCCTTGATTGGGATACTTAGCTTTGAATTATGTTCTACAAAGATGTCTCAGATAATTCGATATACAAGGGAGTAGGACCTTGTACCTATGATGATTGAATTTAGAAGAGAACATCCAGGCAAAAAGTGATAATCGTTAGGATTAGGAAGATAGTTGATAGCTTTAGGAAGAAGAGTGAGTATAGGATTTGGACCAAAAGTTCTTTACCAGTAGGGTTTCGGTTATTGAGTGAATGTAGATGTCAGTACATATGAAGAGTCAGTCACTATGATGAACTGGGGAAAATATGTAGAAAAGCAGATATCAATAGAATCATTACAAAATCAGGCAAAGTATAAAGTGAGTGATAGAATTAGTCATTTTCAACAGGGTTGAGTTTGAATATATAAATTAGATAGAAACAAATATGTAGTCACCAACAGGATTGACAATTGATAGCATTAGACAACCTGGACATGGATGTTTTTAGTAATCTATGTTCACTTTCCATTTAGGCTTTGGTACAATCATAAGAGTGACCTTTCCATTTTTTGTCCAGAATATTACTGTGATAATGAGGTGACATGAGTATTTCTTTCACCATTTCTGGGAGCAATATATTGAATATTTAAAATTAGAATTGGGGGTACAAAGAGGTGTACCCTGTGTCTATGAACATAGAGATAAAGCATGAATAGAACATACTGTGACTAAATAATATAACTTTTTTGAACTTTAAATAATGAATTGAATTGATATCTGAAAAATTACAGGAAATCATATATTGATATACAATCATTCATTCCAACCAGTTATATATCTCATGGAAATATTAGTGGTTTGGTTTATCATGAAGAGTGTGTGAGTTTTGCTTCAAAAGTGATTATGGAAATCTAAAATAATGTGTTTGGAAAGAAGTCTCATGAAAAGACCTGTCAAGAAACCCTGACAATACTTGTGTTCTGAAGCAAGAAGTGATTAAAGTTGAAACAAATGCCTATAAATTTGTGAACTTGTGGATGAAGTGTATAACTTAAAATGTACAAAAACTGAAGAAATAATAATGTACCATTGTTGAATACATATGAACGTCAAATTACATATCATGTCCCATAGGAGTCTACTTGCATTGATGTTAGACTGGGTCAGTTTCTGTAGAATAATGAGGATTTGTATGCCCCAATCACTGAAGTTAGTTTTCAGTACTAGGAAACAATTATGTATTTCAGGTGGATGAATATTTCTGATTATAATCTTGTGAAAAGTTGATTATAAATCCACATACATGAACATGAATGAATTTAGAGGGTTTACATTAGACACATATATTTTATATTTTGAAACATCTGCAGAGTGTACAGATACATTATACACACACACAAAAAAAATAAACACTCACATACATTTAATAGTAGCAATATATATGCCAATCGAAATTCATCAGTAAATATATATCATCCACAGATGCAAAAATATTTATTTTACTGAACATGAATTTATGCATAATGTTCTTCTACTAGGAAGCTCCCCTATAGGTTGAATTTTCAGTTCCAACAGCGTTTAGGAGGAGTGAACTCTTCTCACAGTTTGTATATGCCAAGTCAGCCACCTCAAAAATGTACGTGTGATACCTGGTAGGATTCTATATGTGCATATAAATATACAAGTGTGAATAGGCTAAAGAGAAAGGGAAACAAGAATTCTCGTATTTTTTAAGTTTAAAAACTCATGGAGAACTTCTTCGATTAAAAATTGACTAGATTTATAACTTTACCTTATATAATGCAAAACGCAAGTTCAACTATACAACATGCCTCCAATGAACTGCTTGTATTTCTATAGGTTTGGCTTATTTTTCTCTATCATATTAGGATGAGTTGTCTGAGTCTAGTAGGTATGGGTTAGTTTCAGGGATTCAATATTTCAAAATGAAAATTGGAAAATGAATCCAATTTGTATGCATATATATGCTGCACAAATATCCTCCCACTCTCATCCAGAACAATGCCTTGACATTACCTTCACCCCAAGTAAGACACAATTAGAGGAGAAGAGTTAGAAAATCAGTGAACACATATCTGGAATGGAAAATGCTCAGGAGTTCACAACCTTGGAGGTTGTAGAGGAGTTTCCAAAAGCAAGGGATAGGGTAAACACTCCACAAACATGGAGCTCTGCTGGCCTAAAAGTTTTTTGAGAAACTGCCTCTGAGATAGGGCACTTGAAATATATGTTGTTTTCAGGAGATTTGGCTTTCTTTGTAGTGAGACCATCAAAGCTGGGTCTGCATCTATGAGACCTGGAAGACATTGTTTCTGATTTTTCAATGAACATGAGGCAGCAGTGCTGATATTTTTCTTTTTAAGTAAACTGTGGCCTCTGGGGTCTAAGTGTCTCCCCGTTGAACTGTGAAGCCATTTGGCCCTCCTACACTTTTTGTGGGGTTTTTGCTGCTGCACTGGTAGTTTGGTATTTGCTTCATAAAATAGAAGGAGTTCAACTGGGACACAGTGCTGGAGGGAGTTCTGTCACGTGTGGTGGGTCAGGGACAGCAGAATAATGCACCAACCAATCTTCTATCCCTCAAAGCTTGCCCCATTGCATCCTTGTCCATAGCAACCTGATTCTGAACATTGCCCTGAATCCTCTCCATATAACAAGATGCCTTTAATTATAAGGGTCTGCTGGCTGCACCATGTAAGCCACAAGCCATTTGTAAGCCAATGGAAGATCCAAATTACTCCAACACAGAAGTTTTATCACACTCCTGCCCACCACAACTCTAGGCCCACTTCTCAGGAGGCTGCAACTTACTGGGACCTCTGTTCTACACCATTTTCATAAAACCCAGTCAAGCAAGGCACTGTCAGGTACATCCATGATCAGCAGCAGGACATCCAAAGGTTCTCTAGTGCAACCTAGTCATGGGAATTTCAAAAAATTCACGGTATTTATCTAGAAATTTTTCAAGGATGAAGTTGGAGGCACTGTGGGTTTCAATTTATTCAGGGACCATTAAATGGAGAGGAAGATTATTTCAATGAAAGCTCTGGAGAACCCTCACAGGCAAGGCTTCTCAAAGAGTGGACAAAAGGTCACATTTAGCCAGGCCCATTGAGGTCTACAATGTGAGGTCCATGTGTGTTTTGACTCTCAAATATGGCTGCCAAGTCTTTCGAATGAAATCATGTGATACCTTGGCTGAGATTCCAGTTCTCTGTGCAAAGCCACTCTGGCGCTAGATCTCAGTTTCCAAGGGTGACTCTCATACATGGCCTCTTTAATCCCAACACAATACTTGGCAATAGTTTTCTGAGGTCAGATTCTGAACTCAGGCTCTAAGGGGAATCACACCAAAGTTCAAGCCCAGGTAGACCCAGTTATGTCTTCCAACTGCCACACAAATATCCACAATTAAATCCAAAACACTCTCACATGTCACTCATCTTTTCTAAATACACACTCATCATAACCTCTGGCTGGAGGTTTCCATGAGGGGTGCGGCCCAAGACAGTGTCCAAAATAACCACCCTTGCCCCTCATTTGCCTAAAATCAGGGTGGCCTGGACATCCTTCCAGTGAACCAGGAGTGATCAAATTGGCCGGCCATTAAGATGGCACTGCTTCTCCAATTTGAAGCCTACTGACTGTGGGGCTTAGAGTCTTTATGTGATTTGGAGTCATGAGAAAAATCAAGCACTTATGGGCTATCCTCTGCAGGGTTTTGAGGAACACATTTGAACCAAATGATCACTATTCTCACTTGATGAAGGTCAGGAACCTTACAGAGGAATGTGAGAGACTTCATCCAAAATGAATGCTCTTTTGTCCATTTTGGTTTTGGATGCACACATGGGATCTTTCTTTAGATCCATCAGGTGCTAAAAATCTAAGCTGCAGCCTCACACAGGGCCAAAAAGCTGATTCAGACACATCCCTTTCCAAAGCAATTAAGCAAAGAGCCAGAGGTGATGCCCTTTCATTTCTGTTTGAAAACTATTTCTTTTGGCTCTACAAAGGTGTGGCCTGAGGCAAAGATGTTCCGGACATTCAGGGCAACAGAACAATTGGTAAGCAAAAGGCCCAAAGCAGGGTTTCTCCATTAGAATTTTCTGGTCACACTCATATCTGAGTTTTCTGAGATGCTCCCATTCCCTTCAGCTATCCAGTACATGGCCAAGTCTCAGAGCTTGGAGGTGGTACATATTTTGGACACAAAAAAATGAGCCTATTCTGGAAATTGGCCAGGATTCAGGAAGAAAACAGGAACTTAGCAAGATTGTAGGAGTTGCCCACCCATAAGTCAAGCCACAGTCCATTCATAAATTGGGCAAGATGAATCTTGGGAAGCTTTCTACTAGTCAGGACACATACAATGATTCATTCTCTTTTCTAATGTCTAAAACCACGGACACAGTGGGATACACAGACATAGAGACACTGGCCTTGTCAAACGACTTACCAGAAACAGTTCACTCCAAAACAAATAAACCGCCTTTCCTACCTATTCTCAGAACATGAGACAAAACCTCAAACCTACACCCACACACACAAAGGCAGCTCCTTCCCCCAAGTAGGTCTGTGACTATCAGGAGTGTCCTCTGACTGGTGGGCCATACTATGTTCTGATGAAATCGCGTGTCCTGTGTCAGATATGGTCTCATTGGCCCAATATGTGAAGTTGTCACTAGCCAGCTGTGAGCCACTACCTGCTTTCTCAGGAAAGGCCTCTCTTCAGAGCTTTCCTGACATTTGTCCATCCTCACATCAGTAGGTACTAAGAAAGACTGACTCTGTCCTTGTTAAATCCAAACAAGTGAGACCACTGGGACTGGGAATGGGACTGGCTCTGCGTGCCTGGCTTCCCGGATCCCAAGTTCAGAGAGTTTCATCACCAAGGAAGTGAGGTGAGATTAATCTCTTCAGGAATTTAATGAGGTCACTGCCTTGGCAACCACTTTGTCCTAACAGTTGCTTCCAATAGTCCTATGAGATGGAGGCAGCCCTTACTTCCTGTGACACTTTCAAAAGTTAGAATGGTATATCAACCATAGGCACCAAGGAACAGCTCTCCACACATGCCTGGTATGGTCCATCTTCTCTACATTAAGAAGAGAGAGGCTTATTCAGACAAAACCCTTCATCCTGGAAAGGTTGTTTGAGATGGAAGATAACTTTTGCTCTCTCAGGTCCTTCATAGCTGCCTAATCTTCTCCAGGGATCAAACCTGCATGGACCTTTGAGGTTCTCAGCAGGAGGCAGATCCCCTACATTCCTGTATTGTAAGACGAACTCTGTCCCTGCTCTTCTGTAAAGTTAGGTTGAGGGAAGAGTGTATGATTAGGGTTATTAACATGTTTGATTTGGATTACGAATCCTTCTGCAGGATGATTAATAGTATTGGGAACCTGCAATGTTTATAAGATTATAGAGGTGAAATATAAGTATGAAAACAGAAATGTTGGTAAGATTTGAAGCCCAGAAGGGCATTAGGCCCTTGATTGGGATACTTAGCTTTTAATTACGTTCTACACAGATGTCTCAGATAAATTGATAATCAATGGCATAGGACCTTATACCTTGGATGTTTGATTTTAGAAGAGAACATCCACTCAAATTGAGATAGTCGGTGGGATTAGGAAGATAGTCGGTAGGTTTATAAAAAAAGAGTGAGTATAAAAATTGGACAAAAAGTTCTGTAGCATTAGGGTTTCGGTTATAGAGTGAATATAAATGTCAGCACATGTGAAGAGTCAGTCACAATGATTAACTGGGGAAAATATGTAGGAAGGAAAATATCAATAGAGACATTACGAAATGAGGCAATTATATAGTGAGTGATAGGATTAGACATTTTCAACAGGGTTGAGATTGAATACATAATCTTAGGAAGAAACAAATATGTAGTCACCAATGGGAATGACATTTGAAAGCATTAGGCAACCTGGACATGGATGTTTTCAGTAAGCCATGTTCACTTTCAATTTAGGATTTGGTACAATCATAAGTGTGACCTTTGCATTTTGTGCCCAGAAAATTATTGTGATCAAATATATATGTAGATCATATGATATGTGTATTTCTTCCACCATTTCTGGGAGCAATATTTGAGGACACATAAATTAGTATTGTGGGTACCAAGTGGTGTACCCTGTGTCAATGAATATAGAGATAATGCATGAATAGACCATAGTGTGAATAAATAATATAACTTTTTTCTCTTTAAATAATGGATTGAATTGATATCTTAAAATATATAGGAAATCATATATTGACATACAATCATTCACTCCAACCAGTTACATATATAATGGTAATCTTAGGGTTATTGTTTATCATGAAGTGTGTGTGAGTTTTGTTTCAAAAGTGTTTATGGAAATCGAAAATAATGTGTTTGGAAAGAAGTCTCATGAAAAGACCAGTCAAGAAATATGGAGGAATCCATGTCTTCTGAAGCTGGAATTGATTGAAGGTGAAACAAATGCCTATAACTTTCCTAAGTTGTGGATGAAATATATATCCTGTGATGTGCATAAACTGATGAAATAGTAATGTACCAGTGTTGAATAAAAATGAAGGTCAAAGTACACATCATGTCCCATAGGAATCTACTTGCATTGATGTTAAACTGGGTCAGTTACTGTAGAAAGATTAGGATTGCATGCATTATTCACCGTAGTTAGTTTTATTTCATTTTTATTTATGGTTGTTCAAAACATTACATAGTTGTTGTTATAACATATTTCACACTTTGATTCAAGTGCGTTATAAACTCCTATTTTTACCCCATGTACAGATTACAGAATCACATCAGTTACACATCTATTGATTCACATATTGCCATACTAGTGTCTATTGAATTCTGCTGCCTTTCCTATCCTCCACTATCCCCTCTCCCCTCCCCGCCCCTCCCCTCTTCTCTCTCTACCCCCTCTACTGTAATAAATTTGTCCCCCTTGTATTATTTTTCTCTTTCTCCTCACTTTCTCTTGTATGTAATTTTGTATAACCCTGAGGGTCTCCTTCCAATTCCATGCAATTTTCCTTCTCTCTCCCTTTCCTTTCCACCTCTCATCCCGCTTTAATGTTAAGCATCTTGTCATGCTCTTCGTCTCTCCTCTGTTCTTAGTTACTCTCCGTATATCAAAGATGACATTTGGCATTTGTTTTTTAAGGATTGGTTAGCTTCACTTAGCATAATCTGCTCTAATGCCATCCATTTCCCTCCAAATTCTATGATTTTTTTTTATTTTTCAATGCAGAGTAATACTCCATTGTGTATAAATGCCACAGTATTTTATCCATTCTTTCATTGAAGGTTATCTAAGTTGGTTTCACAGTCTTGCTGTTGTGAATTGTTCTGCTATGAACATCGTTGTAGCAGTGTCCCTGTAGCATGCTGTTTTTAGGTCTTTAGTGAATAGACTGAGTAGGGGAATAGCTGGGTCAAATGGTGGTTCCATTCCCAGCTTTCCAAGAAATTTTCATACTGCTTTCCAAATTGGCTGCACCAATTTGCATCCCACCAGCAATGTAGAAGTGTACCTGTTTCCCCACATCCTTGCCAGAACTTGTTGTTTGACTTCATAATGGCTGCCAATCTTACTGGAGTGAGATGGTATCTTAGGGTGGTTTCGATTTGCATTTCTCTGACTGCTGGAGATGGTGAGCATTTTTTCATGTACTTGTTGATTGATTATAAGTCCTCATCTGGTCCTCAGCCCATTTGTTGATTGGGTTATTTGTTATCTTATTGTCTAATTTTTTGAGTTTTTTGTATACTCTGGATATTAGGGCTCTATCTGAAGTGTGAGGAGTAAAGATTTCTTCCCAGGATGTAGGCTCCCTATTTACCTCTCTTATTGTTTCTTTTGCTGAGAAAAAACTTTTTAGTTTGAGTAAGTCCCATTTGTTGATTCTAGTTATTAACTCTTGTGCTATGGGTGTCCTATTGTGGAATTTGGAGCCCGACCCCACAGTATGTACATCGTAAGCAAATTTTTCTTCTATCAGACACTGTGTCTCTGATTTGATATCAAGCTCCTTGATCCATTTTGGGTTAACTTTTGTGCATGGCAAGAGAAAGGGATTCAGTTTCAATTTGTTACATATGGATTTCCAGTTTTCCCAACACCATTTGTTGAAGATGCTATCCTTCCTCCATTGCATGCTTTTAGCCCCTTTATCAAATATAAGATAGTTGTAGTTTTGTGGATTGGTTTCTGTGTCCTCTACTCAGTACCATTGGTCCACAAGCCTGTTTTGGTACCAGTACCATGCTATTGTTTTTACTATTGCTCTGTAGTATAGTTTGAAGTCTGGTATCGCTCTACCGCCTGATTCACACTTCCTGCCTAGCATTGTTTTTGCTATTCTGGGACTTTTATTTTTCCATATGTATTTCATGATTGCTTTCTTTATTTCTACAAGAAATGCCTTTGGGATTTGATTGGCATTGCATTAAACCTATAGAGAAATTTTGGTAATATCACCATTTTGATGATGTTAGTTCTGCCTTTCCATGAACAGGGTATATTTTTACATCTTCTAAGATCTTCTTATATTTCTCTCTTTAGGGTTGTGTAGTTTTCATTGTATGAGACTTTCCCCTCTTTTGTTAGGTTGATTCCCATCTTTTTTTTTTAGGATATTGTGAATGGAGTGGTTGTTCTCATTTCCATTTCAGAGGATTTGTCCCTGATATAGAGTAATGCCTTTGATTTATGCGTGTTGATTTTATATCCTGCCACTTTGCTGCATTCATTTATTAGCTCTATTAGTTTCTTTGTAGACCCTTTTGGGTCTGCTAGTTATAGAATCATGTCATCTGCAATAGTAATAATTTAAGTTGTTCTTTTCCTATTTTTATGCCTTTAATTTCTTCCGTCTGTCTAATTGCTCTGGCCAGTGTTTCGAGAACTGTATTGAACAGAAGTAGTGAGAGAGGGCATCCCATTCTTGTTCCAGATTTTAGAGGGAATGCCTTCAATTTTTCTAGATTCAGAATGATGCTAGCTTGAGGATTAGCATAGATTGCTTTTACAATATTGAGGTATGATCCTGTTATTCCTAGTTTTTCTAGAGTTTTGAAGATAAAGGGATGCTGTACTTTGTCGAATGCTTTTTGTGCATCTATCGAGATGATCATATGGTTCTTATTTTTAAGTCTATTGATGTGGTGAATAACATTTATTGATTTTCGTATATTGAACAAGCCTTGCATTCCATGGATGAATCCTACTTGATCATGGTGCACAATTTTTTTAATATGTTTTTGTATCTGATTCGCCAGAATTTAATTAGGGATTTTTGCATTTAGATTCCTTAGGGATATTGGTCTGTAGTTTTCTTTGTTTGAAGTGTTTATGTCTGGTGTAGAAATCAGGGTGATATTGGCCTGGTAGAATAAATTTGGAAGATCTCCCTCTTTTTCAATTTCCTGAAATAGCTTGAAAAGTATTGGTATTAGTTCATATTTAAAGGGTTTGTACAACTCTGCTGTATACCCATACTGTCCTGGTCTTTTCTTAGTTGGTAATCTTTGCATGGTTTCTTCTATTTCCTCAATTGATACTGGTCTGTTTAGGTTGTCTATATCCTCCTGACTCAATCTGGACAGATCATATGACTTAAGAAATTTTTCGATGCTTTCACTATCTTCTATTATATTGGAGTATAACGAATCAAATTAATTTCTGATTATCTTCTGTATTTCAGAAATATCTGCTGTGATTGCCAGGGGGTGACAAATAACTTGTGTAGATTGATACAGCAGGAGTGGAAGCCGTTTATTGTAGCATCTGAGCGATATTTATACATTTTATATAGCTTATCTAATTAGCATAAAATAGATCCAGCAGTCAACCAATAAGGAATCTCCACACTTAATGGCTTGCTTTTGTTACTTCACAAACCACTCTCTATGGCATTTGGCCAGGCGCCATCCAGACTTGTTTACAGACCCTAACATTTCTCTGGCAAAATACCAGGTGCCATCCTGACTTGTTTATAGACCTTAACATGTGATGTTGCCCTTTTCATCCCGTATGCTAGTAATTTGAGTTTTCTCTCTTCTTCTCTTCATTAGCATGGCTAAGGGTCTGTCGATTTTATTTATTTTTTCAAAGAACCAACTTTTAGTTTTCTCAATTTTCTCAATTGTTTCTTTTGTTTCGATTTCATTAATTTAAGGTTTGATTTTAATTAAATCTTACCTTCTACTTATTTTGCTGTTGTTTTCCTCTTCTTTTTCTAGGATTCTGAGATGAAGTATGAGATCATTTATTTGTTTTGTTTTTTTTTTTTCTTTTTTTAAGGAATGAAATCCAAGCAATGAATTTTCCTCTTAGAACGGATTTCAGTGTGTCCCATAGATTCTGATATGTTGTGCCTGTGTTTTCATTTATCTCTAAGAATTTTTTAATTTCCTCCTTGATGTCTTCTATAACCCATTGATCATTCAGTAACCTATTGTTCATTCTCCAAGTGATGCATGATTTTTCCTTCCTTCGTTTATCATTGATTTTTAGTTTATATTAGATTATGATCAGATAAGATGCATGGTATTATCTCTACTTCTTTATATTGTCTAAGAATTGCCCTGTGACATAATATATGATCTATTTTTGAGAAGGATCCATGTGCTGCTGAGGAAAAATGTAACTGCTTGATGTTGAGGAGTATATTCGATATATGTCAATTAAGTCTAGGTTATTAATTGTGTTATTGAGTTCTATAGTTTTCTATTTCAACTTTTGTTTGGAAGACCTGTCCAGTGGTGAGAGAGGTGTGTTGAAGTCTCCCATGATTATTGTATGGTGGTCTATTAGACTCTTGATCTTGAGAAAAGTTTGTTTGATGGACATAGCTGCACCATTGTTTGGGGCATATATATATTTATAATGGTTATGTCTTGTTGGTGTATGGTTCTCTTGAGCAGTATGTAGTGTCCCTTTTTATCCCTTTTGATTAACTTTGGCTTGAAATCTATTTTATTTGATATGAGTATGGACACTCCTGCTTGTTTCCGAAGTCCATATAAGTGATATGATTTTTCCCAACCTTTCACCTTCAGTCTATGTATGTCTTTTCCTATCAAATGCGTCTCCTGTGGGCAGCATATTATTGGGTCTTGTGTTGTGATCCATTCTACTAGCCTGTGTCTCTTAATTGGTGAGTTTAAGCCATTAACATTTACGGTTATTATTGAGATAATGGTTGCTCTTCCAGCCCTATTTGTTTATTTATGTTATTAAACATGGATTGTTTTCTACATTGATTATTTCCCCCTTTTACTGTACTACCTCCCACTGTTGGTTTTTATTGTTATTTTCCATTTCCTCTTCCTGTAATATTTTGCCAATGATGTTTTGAAGAGATGGTTTTCTAGCTACAATTTATTTTAACTTTTTTTTAACATCGAAGGTTATGATTTTATCTTCCATCCTGAAGCTTAATTTCGCTGGATTCACAATTCTTGGTTGGAATCCATTTTCTTTCAGTGTTTGAAAAATGTTAATCCAGGATCTTCTAGCTTTCAGAGTCTGTGTTGAAAGATCAGCTGTTATCCTGATTGGTTTACCCCTAAATGTAATCTGCTTTTTTTTCTCTTGTAGCATTTAAAATTCTCTCCTTATTGTGTACGTTGGGCATCTTCATTATAATGTGTCTAGGTGTGGATCTCTTATGATTTTGCACATTCAGCGTCCTGTAGGCTTTTAGGACTTGGGAGTCAGTCTGATTCTTCAAGTCTGGGAAGTTTTCTCGTATTATTTCATTGAATACATTGCTCATTGCTTTGGTTTGGACCTCTATACCTTCCTGTTTTCCAATGACTCTTAAGTTTGGTCTCTTTATGTTATCCCGTATTTCTTGGATATTCTGTTCATGGTTTCTTAACAGTCTTGCTGAGCTGTCTATGTTCTTTTCAAGTTGGAATACTTTGTCTTCATTGTCTGATGTTCTATCTTCTAAGTGTTCTACTCTGCTGGTAGTATTCTCAATTGAGTTTTTAAGTTGGTTTATTGCTTTCTGCGTTTCTAGGATTTCTGTTTGTTATTTTTTACAACCTCTATCTACCTGTATAGCTGATCTTTTGCTTCTTGGATTTGTTTAGGTAATTCATTGTCGAAGTGATTTTTCATTGTCTGATTTTGCTGTCTAATGTCTTCCTTGAGACTCCAGATCATCTGAAGCATGTATATCCCGAGTTCTTTATCTGACATTCCATCTACTGCAGCTATTACCTCTTATAAAGTTGTGCTGACCTGCATTGCTTGTGGTCCTTTTTTCCTTGTCTTATCATACTGCTCGCTTTTCTTTCTGCTTGGTGAAACTGTTGTGATTTTGAAATTTTCCTCCTATATATTTATATTGCTCTTGTATAGTTGCAAAGTCTCCCTTGCATGGGCACAGGGGGGCTGTGCTGCTTCTCCAATTAGGGTGATCTAACTACCTTGCTGACGGGCCACTGGGCTTGTTTTCCTGATCGGTTGCAGGTCTGCCTACCATGCAGGCGCGGGAGGCGGCTCTGCTCTGCCCCTCCTCCAATTGGTGTCACGTGTCTACCAGGCCCGTGGACCCCTGGGGTGTTCTGCCGATCAGTCGCAGGTCTGCCTACCTTGTAGGTGCTGGCGGCGGCTCTGCTCTGCCCCTACTCCAATTGAGGTGACGTGACTGAAACCGCTGTTGACCGGTGATGAGTTCTTGCTTCCCCAATGTTGAAGAATAACACCAGAAAGCACACGCCGAGGCAAGGTCAGAGTAGAAATTAAAGTTTATTAAATGTCAGCAGAAAAGACTTCTCCCGGAGGAAGAAGGGGACCCAAGAGGTGGAATCCGTGGAAGGGCTGTTCTTTCCCCTTTTTATAGTTCTTTCAGTGATGGAATGTAGGTTGGAGGCCTACAGGTGGGCTTAATTATCACCTTTTGGGATGGGCTATCTCCAAGTCTGTTGGGGCTGTTTTCTGAGCTCCATTAACATTCTTTGAGGTGGACTTTGGCCTAGGGCCTTTTTAGGACTTCATTAACATTCCATGAGTTGTCCTGTGTTTTCCCTGAGTCATTCCCAGCATGGCCTCCATTTTAGATTTCACTCGATATTAGACCCAATTTACCTAACTACACTGACTACCTAACTTTAAATCTGGCTTCATTCCCCCATCTAATTTGGGAACTCCTTACTGCTGTAAGGAAGGGGGGCGAAGAAAATCTCTCTGGCTTCTTCAGGCTGAAAAGGGACGGTGTGGGGCAAGCAGTTTGGAGTCCCCCTTTAAAAATCGGGTCTATCGAGTGGGTCCGTGATAGAAGTCTGATTGAGAAGTAATAGATTGGAAGGCCATTTGAGTGATGGGTGGTCTATAAGAGAAACAAGAATTCATTAGTACTGGAACCAGATTGATGCAGCAATAAATCCCATAGCACAGGAATATGCCAATGAGTATGATGGCAAAGACAAAGACTAACAATGTTTTCCACCAGGAAGTACCAAGAACCAGGAGCTAGGATATTGTTTCCATGACAAAGTTGCTGAGGACATGGCTTCTATCTGAGCATGTAAATCTTTAAGGATATTTGTCACATTGCCTTTTCCTTAAGATACAGTTTAATAACTTAATGTCATCTGACTTGCAAAATCCTTTTACTAGTGTGACCTCTGTGTCTAATAGAGAAATCTTTAATTCTGCTACTTAGGGCTGGATAACCATACTAGCAAACACCATGCCTACCTGTGTAGGTTAGAAATAAAGGCCTTGAACTAAAAACTACTCTGGCAGTTCCTTTTGATAGTTATCAGGCATTCCTGTCTGAGAATCTCTTTTGAAGCCTCCAGTTTACTTATTTATGGAAGTTACATTTAACTATTATTTTATTTAAAATGCCCAGGAATAGCTGTGTTTTGGCTTTGACTGTCTTTGCTAAGTGTTTAAGATGAAGCAAGTCAAACTGACTTTTGTTTCCATCTATTGTTAACAGTCAGCTGAGTTTCCTTGGGAGTCCTCAGGAACTTACAGCAGCTTCTCAGATCTGCTAGTGCCATTTGCGCTAGGATGGGTCCAGGCCTTGCTTGACCATGTGGCTTCCCTTGGAAGCATCAGGCATGTCTCCCTTTTCTGATGACCCTCCTCTTCACAGCAAATGCACTGATTGGCTTTCTGTCCTCCACTGGTCTCATTAATCTCCCTGATCGGGAGGTTATGTGGCCTAGAGTTGCAAAGCTCTTTGGAAAAGTCCCCTATCCCCTGACTCAGACTGACTCAGAGGGCAAGAGCCAAATTTTTAATTTTGAAACTTAATCTTAAACATCCAGCAAATAAGTTTTAACAGCCTTATATTAAGAGCACTGGGCCTTAATGTCTATCTCTTTATCCTGTAGGTGATAACTCCTTATCTTACATTAACCCAGGTTGTGAGTTCTTAAATCAGTACCTCTGCAAAACATTAAAAGGCAATCTTTAAGCCATTTTGAAAACTACAAGATAAAATTATCAAGAGTAAAAACATATTTAGTTCATGTAGTAGCTACCTTGAATTTTGGTGAAGTTATACATTATATCCCCTGTTTGAGATCCTAGTAATCTTGACAAAAAACAACTTTTGGGCACAACTTTAAATGTACTGAAATCTAGCCTACTTCTTTCTTAGTCACTTTCACATGCAGTGAGATGGGACACAGAGCCTTATCTCAAGTAAGGTGGGGCTCTTCATAGATCTTAAATACTATAGTTCTGAAACTGATCTTTGCTTTTTAAACATTATTTTACAAAGCCCACATAAATTGTTGTGAACTTGAGCAAACATAACATAATATCACATCTAAAACATGAATTAAAGAAAGGCTGAAATCTTCTAATCTTTTGTAGAAAAGTAGCAAAGTACTGTTGTGTTTTACAATAAAACCTTTACATAGATTAAGCTCTCATTAACTTAAAAAAACACTTGTTGTATCTCAGTGTAAAAAGGTAACATAGAACTGTACATATCTTATTGATAACAAGCCCAGTTCTAGAGCACAAATGATTTAATTATATCTCCAACATGTCTTTCTTTTAAGCCTAAAATTACCATACAACTTTAGAACACCAGCTTGATATAATGCTCTTTCTAAAGCTTCTACCTAACAGACTTGTATACCTGGAAGATGTGAACACATTAATAGCACCAATTACATTGATGTTTTTATATTAACCAAGTTTAGCTTTTAAAGAGATAACATAGCACAATTCTCTAAAACAACAGCACTTGTTTAACCAGCTGTTTAATTTCTTTAAGATTACTTGCTCAAAAACTTATACTTGTAAGCAACTTACACAGACCTTCTTTATATCATTTACTTAAACTCTTTTAAATACTTAATCATATAGGCTCTTATCCAGAAACACATTTCCCTCTATGAAATCCATACCTAGAACCTTCTAGTTTCTTTTTTATCTGTTAACCTCCTTCTGTTCACATTTTGAAACAATACTTGTAAATTTTAAATTTAATCAGATTATTTTATACACATCAACATTTTGTTAGGTTTTATTTTTGAACACCTAGAAAAACTTATAATAAGCTTAATTTTAAAGACATCTTTACTTTCATCTGTTTACCTAATTTAAATTGAGCCATTTGAATCACGTGAATCAAAGATATTTGGATCCATTTTTAAAATTTTCATGAGCGCTCCTCATCTGTCAATTGTTATATCACTGCATGATATATGAACATACATACACACATACAGACATACTGACATACAACACGTAACACAAGTGTAACACAACACAATCGTAAAAGCCTTGTTTCTTTCTCAGGTGAAATCTCATTGCAATGTTTAAAAACTCCATAGTTGATCAAAAATAGAACTTATCAGAAAAACATTAACTTGTCTGTAGGATCAAAATCATGAGCTCAAAAAAAATACAGAATCTAAGAAAAAAGCAAAAGTCCTAGAAAAAATTGACCGGCCTGTAATTACTCTTTGGTTTAATCTAGTTTGAGTTCCCATAAAAAGACACTTTTACTATTTTTTCTTCTTGGGCCTCAGATCTGTCTCCTACTGAGTGCTCCAGGCTTCTTCTATTTGCATATCAGCTTAAGTCCTGGCTGAGGTCTGAGAGAAACTGGGAAAACTGGAATTTTGAGCACAAACCTCATGCCTAAGGCATTTTAGCCATAAATCATAATTTCCAGGTTTGGATGTTGAAAATTATGATACAAGTTTAAGATACAACTCATAAAATTTTATTCCTTTTACAGTAAATTTTCCTACACTAGAAAAACTTGCTCACACAAAACTGAAAATAGGATCTTACTTAATAATATAAAGCTACCATCAGAAGAGATCCCTTCAGGATCATTAAGCCACTTTCTTTGTTCTGAAGTTTCTAAAGTAGTATTAAGTTACATTAAATCACCTGAAAAAATTTTAAAAGAGAACTACACACTACCATGTATATCCAAAATTAAGCTTTAAAAATTTCCAAGACTGTTGCTATTCAATGTTATTTCAATAAGCCAGACCAACGTCCCAATTCAACATTTTCTTTTCCTGAATCTTACACACTAAGGGGAACAGATCCCAAATCATAATTTACTATCCTTGCCCAAATTAATGCACTGGTACACCTAGTGAAATCTTTTCAGGCTACTTAGTTCAAAATTGATGAAAAAATAAAACTGAATGATTGGGAGTTACTTGCCAACTTGGAAGAAGAGTTCTTTTAATTTTCTATCCTAAGTATCTAAGTTCTCTGGCATAGATTATCTGAAATCACAAGCTAAACAATTACCTAACCCTAACTTTTAACTGCAAGATTGTGCAATGCTTCAAACTCATTTAGATACCAGATGTTACAATGAAACATCATCTTTTAGACACACATTTAGCCTAGATTATCCCCAAGAAACAATCAGACAACTAGATAAGAAAATATCTCTCCAGGTTTTGAACTTCCATTTAATTATGACTCCTATCAGTGGCACCATAGATTTCCCCATGAGTGGACCAGATGCTTTCACATAGGGGCAACTATAGGTATAAAATTAAGGGCCTCAGTGTGACTGACTTTACTGCATTCAGGTGGAGTAATCCTTATAGTGCAGGGAAGGAATGAGGAATTTCCCCAGAGCGAAGGTGGCTCTGGCAGCTGCTGGGAAATCCTCAGTCTCCCCTTTACTTATAGGATTAGCTCCTTTGGATAGACCCAATCCCAGGCAATCTGGCATATATCCTAACTTTTCCAGTAGAGTCAGTTTTTATCTGCCTTAGGTCTTGAAGGGGGAAGAGGGTATGTACTTTGATCGGCTCAAATTTCTCTCTTGATTTTTTCCTCAGTGAGTCCAAGATTTTTTCTCTTCATAGCAGATATCATAGCTACGTCTACTTTACACTGTTGGCATAATTTAGGATTTTCCCTTAGAGCAATGAAAACCTGAACATACAGAACCTCACACCATTTCCTTTTTGTAAATTTTATCAAACTGTCCCAATTTTTTTAATACGCAGGCTAGTGGTGCACCTGGCATATTGGAGAGAGAGAAGCTCCCGTCTGAGTGAGAAGAAAACAGGACTCAGGCACCCACGCTGCGCCAGAGAAAACTGTTCTCATTAGGGACGTCTCCCTAGGTTTGAGCTTCCTAAACGGTCCAGAAAACCCGTCTCTCACCTTGCTTTGCCAAGGGGTTTCTGGTCCCCTTTAGCAAAGTGCTAGGGTCTCAGTTTGCCCTGTGCCAGAGACCCTGGGAGGATTCAGACTTAAGGGCATTACTGTATCCTCCTGGCCACTAAAAACCCATTGCAAAAGAGAAACATGCTCTCTTTTGTTGCCTTTTCTCTTTGGACTAGCAGATTACCTGAGGAGTTGATTCTAAAAATGCCTCTCTAGCAGTTTAAAGAGAACACAGCTCATTTTAAACATTGGGCTGTAAAACAGACTATCGAAAGTTACCTATGCACCTTAGGGAACCTGGGCAGATTTTACTAATTATCTCATGCCTTTCTCAGTCCTACAACCTGAATTGCTAACATTTCTGACCTGCAAAGGAAGGGGAGCATCCAGGAGGGATTGGATGCGGGGTTTGGAGTGTTGCGTAGCCCATACGGAGGCAAATGTGATTGGGGCTTTCCCTCAGTGCCATTCATCTACCGATCACCCTAGATACCCCTGGGGGATGTCGGGAGGAGGCTCAAGAGAAAGGAACCTTAAGAATCGTCTGAGAGTAGCCCAGACCGGAATTCCGCAGTTGTTCCAAACTCCTTCCCCCACCTCCACGCATCCGAGGCAGATCGGGATTCGGGACACCGTGTACTCACGCCAATTGCTCTCCGGGCCCAGACAGAAAAGTTGGAAGCGGCTTTGGCAGAACCCAACATGCCTGCTCTGTATTGAACAGGTGATTGAGAGCTGCCTAGGCCGAGAAACCTCTCACCCGAGTCTTGAAGTGTGGCGGCTGCACTAGTTGCGTTTAAGTAGCCGTCGGGTGCCCACGTTACCCTTAAGAGAGAAAGAGAGAGAAAGATGCACCTCAAACAGACATGGGGTGCGTGCACTTACCTCGGTGTAGAATCTCGGTGGGACCTCCAATATGAAACCGCTGTTGACCGGTGACGAGTTCTTGCTTCCCCAATTTTGAAGAATAACACCAGAAAGCACACGCCGAGGCAAGGTCAGAGTAGAAATTAAAGTTTATTAAAGGACAGCAGAAAAGACTTCTCCCGGAGGAAGAAGGGGACCCAAGAGGTGGAATCCGTGGAAGGGCTGTTCTTTCCCCTTTTTATAGTTCTTTCAGTGATGGAATGTAGGTTGGAGGCCTACAGGTGGGCTTAATTATCACCTTTTGGGATGGGCTATCTCCAAGTCTGTTGGGGCTGTTTTCTGAGCTCCATTAACATTCTTTGAGGTGGACTTTGGCCTAGGGCCTTTTTAGGACTTCATTAACATTCCATGAGTTGTCCTGCGTTTTCCCTGAGTCATTCCCAGCATGGCCTCCATTTTAGATTTCACTCGATATTAGACCCAATTTACCTAACTACACTGACTACCTAACTTTAAATCTGGCTTCATGACTACCATGCAGGTGTGTTGCTGGGCCTGTTCCGCCAGTTTGTCGCAGGTCTGCCTACCTTGCGGGCACGGGCAACGGATCTGCTCTGCTCCTATTCCAAATGGGGTGAAGTGTCTACCGCGCCAGCAGGGCGATGGGCCTCTTCTGCCAGTCAGGTGCAGGTGTGCCTACCTTGCGGGTGCGGGTGATGGCTCTGCTCTGCCACTACTCCATTTGGGGGGTCGTGACTACCATGCCGGCAGGTTGTTGGGCCTGTTCTGGGTGCGGGCGAAGGCTCGGCTCTGCCCCTACTAATATTGGGGTGACCTGACTACCATGCCGGTGGGCCACTGGGATTGTACTAGGTGCGGGAGAAGGCTCTGCTCTGCAACTATTCCAATTCAGGTGATTTGACTACCACGCCTGCGGGTCACTGGGCCTGTTCTGGGCAAGAGCGGCAGCTCTGCTCTGCCTCTATTCCAATTGGGGTGACGTGACTACCATGCAGGTGTGTCGCTGGGCCTGTTCCGGGCGTGGGCGGTGGCTCTGCTCTGCCCCTCTGGCTTGATGACAAAGTGAGAGAGACCCGGGTGTTTGTGACTCACTTTCTTTACCAGGAGACCAACTGTTTCTGTCACCGCTGGTATCAATGAAGTTATCTCCTCTGCTGCTTTCTGATGACATCAGATCTCTGCCATGTTGGTATCCCATGCAAAAGGCAGCATTTTGTTCCCTTTGCTGGGTGACTAAAGCAATGGGTGAGTTCTGACCGGCACTCACAAGCCCCGTCTCAATCCTGTTGCACTCCCTATGAAGGCTCGGTTGATATTTACCTCCACAGTATTCAGCAAGACCCGGACCGAGAAGCAGTTTCCGCGGGTTCTTTAGCCCAGGGCCAGATCAGTTCCGGGAGGCGGAATTCGGCCGCTCTGGGCTCGGTGTATGTTCTAATAGAAGCAGGCTCCAAGACGCAGTTTCTGCGGGTTCTTTAGCACTGAGCCTGAGTAATTTGTCTGCAAGACAAAGGTGAATGGCATCCTGAAATTACCGGTTCTATAGCTGAATAAGCTGCGATCAGTCGAAAACAGGGATGGTGACGTCACCTCTCCAAGATGGTGGCCGCTGGGTTCCTCTGTGGTCTGACTGGTGCGGAGAAACGAGTTGGACTGCATGCTTCCCCGTCTCAAACCCAGAATTCAGCACTGAGCACAGTGATTGCATACCTGGCAGGAGCCCACAGTATCTGCACCGCTGTATATTTGCGTTGCTATCTCGTCGTTTCCTAGCACGCACCACAGATTCTAGCCACGGAGCGATTTCCTGAATAAGCCACATGACCTTCTGTGAGGACAAATCACTCGCGTTTGAGTTCCCGTAGCTGATCCTCGTGAGATGGAAATATGTACACTAGGTTTTGGAGAACCACAATTTTGCTGGAAATTCCTAACAAGATAGGTTTTAGCCATTCTAACTCGTCATTCTCCCGCACAGTGACGCGGTATATGGGGGTGATGCACTCCCTTCGCAGCCATCATACGATCCCCTGAAGTTAGTTTTCAGTACTAGGAAACAAATAAGTATTTCAGGTGGATGAATATTTCTGAGAAAAATCTTTTGAAAAGTTGATTATAAATCCACATACATGAATATGAATGAATTTAGGGAGTGTATAATAAGAAAAATATACTTCATATTTTGAAAAATCTGCAGAGTGAAAAAAATATATATATATGTATATATATACATACACACAGAGACATTAAAAAGTAGCATTATGTATGCCAATCGAAATTCACCATGAAATATATATCATCCACAGATCCAAAAATATTCATTTTAATGAACATGGATTTATGTCGTTCAACTAAGAAGCTCACCCGTATCTTGAATTTTCGGTTTCAACAGCATTTAGTAGGAGTGATCTCTTCTCACAATTTGTATCTGCCAAGCCAGCCACCTCACAAAATGTACGAGTTATACCAGGTAGAATTCGATATGTGCATATAAAAATACATGTGATGAATAGGCTACAGAGAAAGGGAGACAGTTATTCACATATTTGTTAACTTTTAAAACACATGGAGGACTATTTCAATTAAAATTCGCTAGATTTATAACACCTACCATTTATCATACGAAAGGCAAGTCCAACTATACACCATGCCTCCTGTGAACCTCTTGTATTTCTATTCTGTTTGGGTTATTTTTCTCCATAATATTAGGATTAGAAGTCAAAGTCTATTAGGGTATGTGTTAGTGTCAGGGATTCAGTATTTCGAATGGAAAATTTGAAAATGTATCCAATGTATATGCAAATATGTGCTACACAAAAAACTTCCCACTCTCATTCATAACAATGACTTGACATTACCTTCGCCCTACATAAGACACAATTAGAGGAGAGGAGTTAGAAAATCTGTGAATACATATGTGGAATGGAAAATGCTCAGGAGTTCACAAATTTGGAGGTGGTAGAGGAGTTTCCAAAAGTAAGGGACAGGGTAAACACTCCACAAACATGAAGTTCTGCCAGCCTGACATCTTGAGAAACTGCCTCTAAGGTTGGGCAATGAAATATATGCTGTTGTCAGGAGCATTAGCTTCATTTGGAGTGACACCATCAAAGCTGGGTCTTCATCTATGTGACATGAATGACATTGTTTCTTATTTTCCAATGAACATGAGGCATCAGTGCTGAATTTTCTATTTGTATGTAACTTGTGGCCACTGGGGTCTAAGTGTCTCCCCGTGTGGACTGTAAATCCATTTGGTCATCCTCCACTATACGTGGTGTTTCTTGCTGCTGCACTGGGAGTTTGGAATTTGCTTCATGAAATACAAGGAGTTCAACAGGGACACAGTGCTGAAGTGAGTTCTGTCAATTGTGGTGGGTCGGGTTCTGCAGGAGAATGCACCAACCAGGCTTCTATCCCACATTGCTTGCCCCATTGACCATAGCAACCTGATTCTGAACATTGCCCTGAAACCTCTCCATATAACAATATGCTTTTACATATAAGAGTCTACTGGCTTCAAAATGTCAGTCACAATCCATTTGCAAGCCAATGGCAGATCCACATGGCCCAACACAGATGTTTTATCACACACCTGCCAACCACTGCTCTAGGACAACTACTCAACAGGATCCAACTTACTGGCATCTCTGTTCTACACCATTTTCATAAAACCAAGTCAATCAAGGCACTGTCTTACATACTCATGATCAGCAACAGGACATCCAAATGTTCTCCAGTGCCACCCAGTCATGGGAATTTCAAAAATTTTTATGGTATTTATCTAGCCAATTTTCAAGAAAGAAGTTGGAGGCACTGTGGGTTTCAATTTATTCAGGAACCATTAAATGGTGAGTAAGTTCATTTCAATGAAAACTCTGGAGAATTCTCACAGGCAAGGCTTCCCAAAGAGTGGCCAAAATGTCAGATTAAGCGAGGCCCATTGAGGTCTACAATGTGAGGTCCATGTGTGTTTTGACTCTCAAA
The DNA here is from genome assembly GCF_048772815.1 of Callospermophilus lateralis. NCBI lineage: Eukaryota > Metazoa > Chordata > Mammalia > Rodentia > Sciuridae > Callospermophilus > Callospermophilus lateralis. The sequence goes on along the minus strand of NW_027513250.1, from coordinate 1,785,751 downwards.
AATGGCTGCCAAGTCTTTAAGAATAAAATCATGTGATATCCTGGCTGAGATTCCCTGTGATCTGTGGAAAGTCAACTTGGGCCTAGATGTCTTTCCAAGGGCAACTCTCATGCATGGCCATCTAAAATCCCAACACAATTCATGGCAATACTTCTCTGAGATCAGTACCACAACTCAGTCTCTAAGGGGAATCACACCAGGGTGCAAGCCCACGTGGACCCAGTCATCTCTTCAAACCACCATTCAAATGTCCACAATTAAAACCCAAACACTCCCACATGGCCCAAATCTTCTTCCATATATACACTCATCATAACCTGTGGCTGGAGGTTTCCATGAGGGGAGCAGCCCACGTCAGTGTCCAAAATAAGCTTCCTGCACCTCATTTGCCTAAAGTCAGGGTGGCATGGACACCCTTCCTGTAAACCAGGAGTGATCAAATAGGCCTTCCTTTAATACTGCTTAGCTTCTCTAACTTGAGGCCTACTGACTTTGAGGTTTAGATTCTTTAAGTGAATTCTAGTCATGAGAAAAACAACCACCTATGGGCTAGCCTCTGCTGGGTTTTGAAGAACTCATTTGACACAAAGGATCCCTGTTCTCACTTGATGGATGTCAGGAACCTACCAGAGGAAGGCAAGAGAGTTAATCAACAATATCTGATCTTTTTGCCATTTTGGTTTTCGATGCATGCATGGGATGTATCTTTAGATCCATCAGGTGCTGAGAATCTAAGCCTCAGCCTCACACAGGGCCAAGAGACTGATTCAGACATATCCCTTTTCAAAGCAATTAAGCATGGATCCACACGTGATGCCCATTCATTTGCATTTGAAAACTGTTTTCTTCAGGCTACACAAAGTGGTGGCTTGAGGCAAAGTTCTTCCTGACATTCAGGGCAACAGAACAATAGGTAATCAAAAGGACCAAAGCAGGGTTTCTCCACTGAGACTTTCCTGGTCAACTGATATCTGAGATTTCTGAGATGCTAGCCATTCCCTTCAGCTATCTAGTACATGGCCATGTCACAGATATTGGAGGTGGTACATATCTTGGACACAAAACCATGATACTATTCTGGAGTGTTGCCAGAATTGAAGGAGAAAACAGGAAATTATGAAGCTAGTAGGTGTTGCCCATCCATAAGGCAAGCCTGATTCCACTCATATATTGGGCACAATGAATGCTGGCAAGCTTTCTAGTAGACAGGAAACATCCATTGATGCCTTCTCTCTTCTAATGTCTACAATCATGAACACAGTGGGATACACAGACACTCGCCTTGTCAAAGGACTTACTAAAAGTAGTCCACTCCAAACCAAACAAACTGCCTTTCCCACCTATTCTGAGAACTTGAGACAAAACCACAAAATCACACCCACACCCACAAAGGCACCTCCTTCCCCCAAGTAGGTCTGTGACTCTCCGGAGTGTCCTCTGACTGGTGGGCCATACTATGTTTCCCCAAAATGACCTCTCCTGTCTCAGTTCTGGTCTGCTTGGCCAACTCTGTGAAGTTGTCAAGAGCCAGTGGTGAGACACTACCTGCTTTCTGAGGAAAAGCCCCTCTTCAAAGGTTTCCTGGCATTTGGCCATCCTCACATCTGTAGGTTCAAAGAAAGACTGACTCTGTCCTTGGTAAATCCAAACATATGAGACCACTGGGACTGGGACAGGGACTGTGTCTGGGTTCCTGGCTTCCTGGATCCCAAGTTCAGAGAGTTTCATCACCAAGGAAGTGAGGTGAGGTCACTTCCTTCAGGATCTGAATTACATCACTGCCTTGGCAACCACTTTGCCCTAACAGTTGCTTCCAAAAGTCCCATTAGGTGGAGGCTGCCCCTGTTTTCCTGTAACACTTTCACAAGTTAGAATGTTATATCAATCATAAGCACCCCGGAACAGGTCTCCACACAGAACTGGTTTGGTCCATCTTTTATACATTAAGAAGAGAGAGTTATTCAGACACAACCCTTCAACCCAACCAGGATGACTGCCATGGAAGATGACTTTTGCTTTCTGAGGTATTTCATAGCTGCCTTCATCTTCACCAGGGATCATTTCTGCATGAACATTTGAGGTTCTCAGCAGGTGAAGATACCCTACATTCCTGTATTTTAAAACCAACTCTGTCCCTGCTCTTCGGTAAAGTTAGTGTATGGTTAGGGTTCATTATATGTTTGATTTGGGTTAGGAATCATTCTGCAGGATGAATAAAGGGATTGGGTACCTGCGATATTTATAAGAATATATAAGTGAAATATATGTATGAAAACGGAAATCAAAGAAAGATTTGAAGACCAGAAGGGCATTGGGCCCTTGATTGGGATACATAGTGTTGAATTACGTTCTGTACAATTGTCTCAGTTAAATCGATATACAATGGCATAGGAACTTGTACCTTGGATGATTGAATGTAGAAGAGAACATCCAGTTAAAAAGGGATAGTCGGTAGGATTAGAAAGATAGTCGGTAGGTTTAGGAAGAAGAGTGAGAATATGATTTGGAATAAAAAGCTTCTTTAGCAATAGGGTTTCGTTTAGAGAGTGAATGTAAATGTCAGTACATGTGAAGAGTCTTTCACAATGATGAACTGGGGAAATTATGTAGAAAAGCAGGTATCAATAGAGACATAACGAAATCAGGCAAAGTATAAATGAGTGATAGGATTAGACATTTTCAACGGGTTGAGTTTGAATATATAATCATAGGAAAAAACAAATATGTTGTCACCAATGGGATTGACATTTGAGAGCATTAGGCAACCTGGACACGGATGTTATTACTTATCCATGTTCACTTTCCTTTTAGGCTTTGGTACAATCATATGTGTGACCTTTACATTTTTTTTTTGTTCAGAATATTTCGGTGGTAAAATGTATATGTAGATCAGGTAACATGAGTATTTCTTTCACCATGTCTGGGAGCAATATTTTGAAGACATATACATTAGTATTAGGGGTACAAAGAGGTGTACCCTGTGTCTATGAATATAGAGATAATGCATGAATAGACGATAATATGAATAAATAATGTATCTGGTTCCACTTTAAATAATAGATTGAATTGAAATCTGAAAATATATAAGAAATCTTATATTGATATATAATCATTCATTTCAACCAGTTATATATCTAATGGTAATATTAGGATTATGGTTTATCATGAAGGGTGTTTGAGTTTTGCTTTATAAGTGATGATGTTAAACGAAAATAATGTGTTTGGAAAGAAGTCTCATGAAAAGACCAGTCAAGAAACATAGAAGAATCATGTGTTCTGAATCAGAAAGTGATTGATCGTGAAACAAATGCCTATAAATTTTCTAACTTTTGAATGAAATATATATCCTATGATGTGCATAAACTGAAGACATCGTAACGTATAAGTGTTGAATAAAAATGAAAATCAAAATACACATCATGTCCCCTAAGAATATACTTGCATTGATGTTAAACTACCTCAGTAACTGTAGAAATATTAGGTTTTGTTTGCACCTTTCACTGAATTTAGTTTTCAGTACTAGAAAACAAATATGTATTTCAGGTGGATGATTATTTCTGAGAATAATCTTGTGGAAAGTTGATTATAAGTACACATATATGAATATGAATGAATTTAGGGAGTGTATAATAAGACACATATATTTCATATTTTAAAAAATCTGGAGAGTGTATATATATATATATATATATATATATATATATATATATATACACTCTCATACATACACACTCACATGCACAGATATAAAAAAGTAGCAATACAGGAGATCCATCATGAAGGCAGGCATGGAAAAATCAAGTCTATGACCTCTTCAGCTGCGCAGGCATCGGGAGTCGTAAACTGTCTAAATGCTGTTTGCTCAGAATCACTAGGCAATGTTGACCTAATGTGGATCTGGTGCGAACATTCTGGGCCCCCCAGAACACACACCGAGCCTGGATCGGCTGCATTCAACCTCCGGTTTGCCTGGTTCTCGTGACTCAGCACTAAGATCCCTCTGAAATAACTGTTCGGCCCTTCTGAACTTTCAGAGGTAAAAGCCAACCAAGCCTTCAAAGGCAGTGGCCACAGGATTGAAACGGCGCTTGGGAGAGACAGTCAGGACCCACCCGTTGCGTTGGTTACCTTGCAAAGGGAACAAACGGTCACCATTTGCATGGGATACCACCATAGCATAGAAATGATGTCACGGGCAGAGGAGATAACTTCATTGAAACCAGCATGACAGGTGTGTAATCCCCTAGCCATCTCTCTCAACACAGTGGGGAAACCTTAAGGGCCCCTCCCAGCTCTGCCGTAAGGGCCTCTCCCAGCTCTCCTGTGAGCGCGATAGCCAGACCTAGGGAATCAGGATTGGCTCCGGACTAGCGGCGTGGAATTCCGGGCTCCTGATTCCACAAGTGCTGACAATTGAGGTCTCTTACACCACGTACCTGTGGCGTGGCTCCCAGAGGGCAAGAAAATTCGCTGGGGGTCCTCAGCCCCAAACTCTACAAACTTAGGGTCTGAGGGAGGCAAACAGGGAGAGTGTGCACAGGCATTCATGAAAACAGGGCTGCCAGGAGTAGAGTTCTGGCTTGTAACCAGTATTGTGGTGAGCGTCACAGGTGATCAGGGCATGGCTTGAGGAAGCACAAGAGAAGGCCCTAGGCACTCAGGATTGGAGATCCGCCAAGTCTGGGAGGAAGAGCTGCTGCACAGTGATTGGTTCCCACTTATTCAGAGGAGAAGCTTGGCCCAGTGCACACAGCTCCACCTACTGAAAGAGAAGTTAATTGAACTCTATGACTGCATGTATTATTATTATTTTTTTAATTTATATTTTTTATATTTCTTTCATTTTCATTTTTGTTGTTGTTGTTCTTTAACTTTTTTAATGTTTTTATTTTTTTATTTTTTATTTTATCATTATTATTATTAATATTATTTTAAATTTTAATTTTCATTTTTTAATTATAATTATTATTTAATTTTTTTTTCTTTCTTTATTTTCTTTTTTTTCTTCTGTCTTTTCATTTCTTTTCAATTTTCTTATTCTCCCTTCCTTGAATTCTACCTGTCTACTCTCATTCTTTTAGTGACTTCTTCCCTTCCCTTCTAATATCTTTCCTCCCAAGCATCAAATAAATTTATAAGAGTAAGCAGTAACTCAGCAGTCAAACAAAACAAGAAGTAACATGAGCAGCATAAAAAAGCAAGGAAGAAAAGGAGTACAAACAATGATGGACAGCCTAAATATTCAGAAGGACCTAGAGTCATCAGAAAAATGGTCATATAAAGAACTCAAGAAATACCTTAGACAGATGGAATGGAACCTTAAAGAGGATACGAGACATCAAAACCAAACAGTGAAAGAACACATTGAAAATGAATTACATAAACAGATATAAAAAGAAATTAAGCATCTTAATTAGGAGATAGAGATTATAAAAATTCAAACAATAATTCTAGAAATGAAGGAAATGATAAACCAAATTAAAAACTCAATTGAGAGTATCACTAACAGAGTGGAGCAAGTAGAAGACAGAATATCAGATAATGAAGACAAAATATATCATCTTGAAAAAAGTCTAGCCAACAAGGAAATGCTGGTAAAAAGTCATGAGAAAAACATCCAAGAGATATGGGATAACATAAGAAAAAAAAAAAACTAATGAGTCATCTGGATAGAGGAAGGTACAGAGATTCAAACCAAGGGAATGAGTAACCTGCTGTATGAAATAATTACAGAAAGCTTTCCAGAAATAAAAATGGAAACGGATAAAAAAAATTGTAGATGCTTACAGGACACCGAGCACACAAAATCACAGTAGACCAATGCCAAGACACATTGTTATGAAGATATCCAATATACAGAACAAAGAGAAAATATTAAAAGCTACAAGAGAAAGGAGGCAGATTACAATCAGGGGTAAACCAAAAATGTTAACAAGAGATTTTTCATCACAGACGCTGAAAGTGAGAACATCCTGGAACAACGTATTTCAAACACTTAAAAACAATGGATGCCAACCAAGAAATCTGTATTCAGCAAAATTAAACTTCAGGTAAGACAACGAAATAAAAACATTTCGTGATAAACAAAAGCTAAAAGAACTTGCAGCCAGAAAACCAGCATTGCAAAGCATCTTAAGGAAAACACTACACGAGGAAAAAATGAATATCAACAACGAAAACCATCAGTGGGAAGTGCCTCATTAATGACAGAGGGCGGGGGAAAAGTTAATCATGGATAAACAAACTAAATTAAAAAAAAAAGATAAATAATCAAAGACGGGTGGCAATACAAACCATATATCAATACTAACTCTAAACTTTAATGGCTTAAACTCGCCAATGAAGTGACATAGGCTTGTAACGTGGATTAAAAAAAACAAATCCAACAATATGTTGCTTCCAGGAGACACATCTGAATGGAAAAGACATTCACAGGCTGAAGGTGAAAGGTTGGGAAAATTTATACCATGAACACGGTCCTTGTAAGCAAGCAGGGGTGGCCATCCTCATATGGAATAAAATCGACTTCAAGACTAATTTAATCAAAAGGGATAAGGAAGGACATTATATACTGTTGAAAGGAACCATTCACCAACAAGACATAACAATTATCAATATTTACGCAGCAAATAATGGTGCTGCAACATTTATAAAACAAATTCTCCTCAAGTTCAAGAATCAAATAGACCACAACACAATAATTACGGGAGACTTCAACTCACCTCTCTCACCATTGGACAGATCCACCAAACAAAAGTTGAATAAAGAAAATATAGAATTCAATATCACAATCAATACCCTAGACTTAACTGACATATATAGAATATATCAACCATCATCAAGTGGATATACTTTTTTCTCACCAGCACATGGATCCTTCTCAAAAATAGACCATATATTATGCCATAGGGCAACACTCAGTAAATATAAAGGGGTGGAGATAATACCATGAATTTTTTTCTGATCACAATGGAATGAAACTGGAAACCAATGGTAAAAGAAGGAAGGAAAAATCCTACATCACATGGAAAATGAACAATATGTTACTGAATGATCAATGGGTTACAGAAGACATAAAGGAGGAAATCAAAAAATTCTTAGAGATAAATGAAAATACAGACACAACATATCAGATTCAATGGGACACAATGAAACAAGATTCAAGAGGCAAATTCATCGCCTGGAGGTCATTCCTCAAAAAAAGAAAAAAACAAAAACAACAAATAAATGAGCTCTCACTTAATCTCAAAGCCCTAGAAAAGGAAGAGCAAAACAACAGCAAATGTAGCAGAAGGCAAGAAATTATTAAAATCAGAGCGTAAATCACGAAATTGAAACAAAAGAAACTATTAAAAAATTAACAAAACTAATAGTTGGTTCTTCGAAAAAATAAATAAGATGGACAGACCCTTAGCCATGCTAACGAGGAGAAGAAGAGAGAGAACTCAAATTACTAACATATGGGATGAAAAAGGCAATATCACAACAGATGCTACATAAATACAGAAGACAATTAGAAATTATTTTGAAAACCTATATTCCAATAAAATAGAAAATAGTGAAGACATCGATAAATTTGTTAAGTCATATGATTTGCCTAGACTGAGTCAGGAGGATACACATAATTTGAACAGACCAATATCAATCGATGAAATAGAAGAGGCAATCAAACTACTACCAACCAAGAAAAGCCCAGGATCGGATGGGTATACAGCGGAGTTTTACAAAACCTTTAAAGAAGAATTAATACCAATACTTTTCAAGTTATTCAGAAAATAGAAAAACAGGGAGCTCTGCCAAATTCATTCTATGAGGCCTACATCACCCTGATTCTGAAACCAGACTAAGACACCTCAATGAAAGAAAACAACAGACCAATATCTCTGATGAACCTAGATGCAAAAATTTTTATTAAAATTCTGGTGATTTGGATACAAAGGCACATCAAAAAAATTGTGCACCATGATCAACTAGGATTCATCCCTGGGATGCAAGGAGGGTTCAATATATGGAAATCAATAAATGTTATTCACAACATCAATAGACTTAAAAATAAGAACCATAAGATGATCTTGATAGATGCAGAAAAACCATTAGAAAAAGTAGAGCATTCCTTTATGTTCAAAACATTAGAAAAACTAGGGATAAAAGGAACATACCTCGACATTGTAAAAGCTATCTATGTTAAGCCTCAGGCTAGCATCATTCTGAATGGAGAAAAATTGAAGGCATTCTTTCTAAAATCTGGAACAAGACAGGGATGTCCTCTATCACCACTTCTATTCAATATAGTTCTCGAAAAACTGGCCAGAGCAATTAGAAAGATGAAAAACATTAAAGACATAAAAATAGGAAAAAAAGAACTTAAATTATCACTATTTGAAGATGACATGATTCTATACATAGAAGACCCAAAAGGGTCTACAGAAAAAAACTACTAGAACTAATAAATGAATTCAGCAATGTGGCAGGAAATGAAATCAACATGCATAAATCAAAGGCATTTCTGTATATCAGCGACAAAACTTCTGAAATGAAAATGAGGAAAAACACTGCATTCACAATATCCTCATAAAAAATTAAATACTTGGGAATCAACCTAACAAAAGAGGTGAAAGATTTACACAATGCAAACTACATAACCCTAAAAAGAGAAGTAGAATAAGATCTTAGAAGATGAAAAAATATACCCTGTTCATGGATAGGCAGAACTAACATCATCAAAATGGCGATATTACTAAAAAGTTGTCTATAGGTTTAATGAAATGCCAATCTTAATCCCAAATGAATTTTTTGTAGAAATAGATAAACCAATCATGAAATTCATATGGAAAAATAAACGACCCAGAATAGCAAAAGCAATTCTAAGCAGGAAGTGTGAATCAGGCGGTATAGCGATACCAGATTTCAAACTATATTACAGAGCAATAATAACAAAAACAGCATGGTACTGGTACCAAAATAGGCGGGTGGACGAATGGTACAGAATGGAGGACACAGAGACTAATCCAAAAAGCTACAACTATCTTATATTTGATAAAGGAGCTAAAAGCATGCAATGGAGGAAGGATAGCATCTTCAACCAATCGTGTTGGGAAAACTGAAAATCCATATGCAACAAAATGAAACTGAATCCCTTTCTCTCGCCATGCACAAAAGTTAACTCAAAGTGGATCAAGGAGCTAGATTCAAATCAGAGACTCTGCATCTGATAGAAGAAAAAGTTGGTTCCGATCTACATATTGTATGGTCAGGCTCCAAATTCTTTAGTAGGACACCCATAGCACAAGAGTTAATAACAAGAATCAACAAATGGGAGTTACTTAAACTGAAAATTTTTTTCTCAGAAAGAGAAACAATAAGAGAGGTAAATATGGAGCCTAGATCATGGGAACAAATTTTTACTCCTCACCCTTCAGATGGAGCCCTAATATCCAGAGTATACAAAGTATACAAAGAACTCAAATAATTAGACAATAAGATAACAAATAACCTAATGGGCCAAGGACCTGAACAGACACTTCTCAGAGGAGGACATAGAATCAATCAACAAGTACATGAAAAAATGCTCTCCATTACTTGCAGTCAGAGAAATGCAAATCAAAACCACCCTAAAATACCATCTCAATCCAGTGAGATTGGCAGCCATTATGAAGTCAAACAACAACAAGTGCTGGCGACGATGTGGGGAAAAGGGTACTCTTGTACATTGCTGATGGGACTGAAACTGGTGCAGCCAATTTGGAAAGCAGTATGGAGATTCCTGGGAAGGCCGGGAATGGAAGCACCATTTGACCCAGCTATTGCCCTTCTCGCACTATTCCCTGAAGACCTTAAAAGAGCGTACTACAGGGATACTGCCAATCGATGTTCATAGCAGCACAATTCACAATTGCTACACTGTGGAACCAACCCAGATTCCCTTCATTAGATGAATGGATAAAAAAATGTTTTTTTTTTATATACTATGGAGGATTACACAGCACTAAAAAATGACAAAATAATGGAATTTGCAGGGAAATGCATGGCACTAGAGCAAATTATGCTTAGTGAAGCTAGCCAATCCCAAAAAAACAAATACCAAATGACTTCTTTGATATAATGAGAGCAACTAAGAACAGAGCAGAGAGGAAGAGCATGAAGAAAAGATTAACATTAAGCAGAGACATGAGGTGGAAGGGAAAGGTAGAGAAAAGAGAAATTGCATGGTAATGGAGGGAGACCCTTATTGTTACAAAAAAAATACATATAAGAGGTTGTGAGTGTAATGGAAAAATAAACAATAAGTGAAATGAATTACAGTATGTAGGGTAGAGAGAGAAGATGGGAAGAGAGCGGAGGGGGGATAGTAGGGCATAGGAAAGGTAGCAGAATACAACAGTAACTAATAAGACATTATGTAAAAATATGGATGTGTAACTGATGTGATTCTGCATTCTATATTTGGAGTAAAAATGGGAGTTCATAACCCACTTGAATCTAATGTATGAAATATGATATGTCAAGAGCTTTGTAATGTTTTGAGCAACCAATAAAAGAAAAAAAAGTAGCAATATATATGCCAATCGAAAATCTTCATCAAATATATATAATCCAAAGATCGAAAAATATTCATTTTACTGAACATGGATTTATGTATAATGTTATTCAACTAGGAAGCTCACCCGTAGGTTGAATTTTCAGTTCCAACAGCGTTTAGGAGGAGTGATCTCTACTCACAATTTGCATCTGCCAATTCAGCCACCTCACATGTGTGTACAAGTGATATCAGGTAGGATTCTATATGTGCATATAAAAATACATGTGCTGAATAGGCTACAGAGAAAGGGAGACAGGGATTCACATATTTGTTAATTTTAAAAACACATCTAGAACTATTTCAACAGAAAATTGACTAGATTTAAAACTCCTACATTATATAATGCAAAAAGCAATTCCAACTATACACCATGCCTCCTCTGAACTGCTTGTATTTCTATTCTTTTTGGGTTATTTTTCACCATCATTTTAGGATTATTAGTCAGAGACTAGTAGGGTAGGGGTTAGTGTCAGGGATTAAGTATTTCAAATGGAAAATTGGAAAATGAATCCAATGTGTATGTAAATATGTGCTACACAAAAATCTTCCCACTCACATCCAGAACAATGCCTTGACATTACCTTCGCCCCAAGTAAGACACAATTAGAGTTGAAAAGTGTAAAAATCTAGGAATACATATATGGAATGGAATATGCTCGGGAGTTCACAACTTTGGAGGTGGTAGAGGAGTTTCCAAAAGTAAAGGACAGGGTAAACACTCCACAAACAAGGAGCTCTGCTGGCATAAGAATTCTTGGGAAATGGCCTCTGAGGTTGGGATCCTGAAATATATGTTGCTGTTATGAGCTTTAGCTTCCTTCGTAGTGAGACCATCAAAGCTGGGTCTGCATCTATGTGACCGGGAAGAGATGGTTTCTTATATTCCAATGAACTTGAGGCAGCAGTGCTCAATTCTCTCTTTGTAGGTAAACTGTGGCCACTGGATTCTAAGTGTCTCCCAGTGGGGACTGTGAAGACATTTGGTCATCCTCCACTTTTCATGGTGTTTTTTGCTGCTGCACTGGGAATTTGGTATTTGCTTCACAAAATATAAGAAGTTCATTTGGGATACAGTGCTGGAGGGAGTTCTGTCACTTGTGGTGGGTCAGGGTCTGCAGGAGAATGCACCAACCAGGCTTCTATCCCACAGAGCTTGCCCCAATAACCATAGTAAACTTATTCTGAACATTGCCCTTAAAACTCTCCATATAACAGGATGCCTTTACATATAAGGGTCTCATGTCTGCACTATATCAGTCACAAGCCATTTGGAAGCCAATGGCAGATCCACATAGCCCCTCCATGATGTTTTTTCACACACCTTCCCACCACTGCTCTAGGCCCACTACTCAGCAGGCTCCAAATTACTGGTATCTCGCGTTCTACATCATTTTCATGAAACCCAGTCAAACAAGGCACTGTCTGGTATACACATGATAAGCAACAGGACATCAAATTTTCTGCAGTTCCACCTGGTCATGGGAATTTAAAAAATTTCATGGTATTTATTTAGCAATTTTTCAAAAATGAAGTTAGAGGCACTGTGGGTCTCAATTCATTCAGGAACCATTAAGTGTTGAGAAAGTTCATTTCAATGAAAGCTCTGAAGAACTCTCAAAGTCAAGGCTTCTCAAAGAGTTACCAAATGGTCACATAAACCCAGGCCAATTGACGTCTACAATGTGAGGTCCATGTATGTTTTGACTCTCATCTATGGCTGCCAAGTCTTTCAGAATAAAATCATGTGATATCCTGGCTGAGATTCCCAGGCCTCTGTGGAAAGCCACCCTGGGCATAGATCTCAGTTTCCAAGAGTGAGTCTTATGTGTGTCCTCCTAAAATCCCAACACAATTCATGGCAATACTTCTCTGAGGTCAATTCCAGAATGCAGTCTCTAAGGGTAATCACACCAGAGTTCAAGCCCAGTTGGACCCAGTCATCCCTTCCAACCGCCACAAAAATTACCACAATTAAAATCAAAACACTCCCACAGGGCCATCATCTTCTTCCATGTAGACACTCATCATAACCTCTAGCTGGAGGTTTCTATGAGCCCAAGGTAGTGTCCAAAATAAGCTCACTTGCCCCTTATTTGCCTAAAATCATGGTGGCCTGGAAACTCTTCCTGTGAACCAGGAGTGATCAAATATTCCTGCTGTTAAAGTGTTCCACTTCTCCAATTTCGGCCTACTGGCTGTAGGGTATAGATTCTTTATGTGATTTGGAGTCATGAGAAAATCCAAGCACATATGGGATAGCCTCTGCAGGGATTTCAAGAACTCATTTGACCCAAAGGATCCCTATTCTCACTTGATGGAGTTCAGGAACCTAATACAAGAAAGCAAAAATATTCATCCACAATGACTGCTCTTTTGGACATTATAGTTTTGGAAGAACATGGGATCTTTCTTTAGATCCATCAGGTGCTGAGAATCTAAGCCACAACCTCATACAAGGACAAGAGGCTGATTCAGACACATCCCATTCCAAAGAAATTAAGCAAAGAGCCACAGGTAGGGTCCATTCATTTCCATATGAAAACAGTGTTTTTCAGGCTACACAAAGGGGTGGCCTGAGGCAAAGACCTTTCTGACATTTAGGGTAATAGAAATAGAATTAAGCAAATGGCCCAAAGAAGGGTTTCTCCACTGAGACTTTACTGCACACACTGATATCTGAGTTTTCTGAGATGATCTCATTCCCTTCAGCTATCCAGAACATGGCCATGTCACAGAGCCTTGTGGTGTTACATATCTGGGAAACAAAACCATGAGTCTATTCTGGAGAGTGGCCAGAATTCACGTAGAAAACAGGAACTTTAGAAGATAGTAGATGTTGCCCATCCATAAGGCAAGCTGCAGTGCATTCATCAATTGCGCAGTATGAATTGCGGAAGCTTTCAACTAGAGACAACATATCCATTGGTGCATTCTCTTTTCTAATGTCTACAACCATGGATACAGTGGGATACACAGACATAGAAACACTCACAATGTAAAACGACTTACTAGAAACAGTCCACTCCAAACCAAACAAACCACCTTTCCTACCTATTCTCAGAACATGAGAAAAAACCACAAACTCACACCTACAACGGCAAAGGCACTTCCTTTCCCCAAATAGGTCTGTGACTATCCGGAGTGTCTTCTGACTGGTGGGCCATATTATGTTCCCCCAAAATGGCTTGTCCTGTTTCACATCTGGTCTCAATGTCCAACTCCGTGAAGTTGTAAGGAGCCAGCGGTGAGCCACTGCCTGCTTTCTCAGGAAAGGCCCCTCTTCAGAGCTCTGCTGGCATTTGGCCATCCTCACATCAGCAGGTACCAAGAAGGACTGACTATGTCTTTGGGAAAAGCAAACAAGTTAGCCCACTGGGTCTGGAGTGGGACTGGCTCTGGGTGCCTGGCTTCCTGGATCCCAAGTTCAGAGAATTCCATCACCAAGGAAGTGAAGTGAGGTCACTTCTTTCAGGAACTGAATATGGTCACTGCCTTGGTAACCACTTTGTCCTAACAGTTGCTTCCAAGGTTCCCATGAGATAGAGGCTGCCCCAACATCCTGTGACACATTCAGAAGTTAGAATGGTATATCAACCATAGGCACCCTGGAACAGCTCTCCACAGAGGCCTGGTTTGGTCCATCTTCTCTACATTAAGAAGAGAGAGGCTGATTCAGACACATCAATTCATCCTGACCAGGTTGTTTGCATGGAAGATGACTATTGCTCTCTCAGGTCCTACATAGCTGCCTACATCTTCTCTAAGGATCATTTCTTCATGGATCTTTGAGGTTCTAAGCAGGTGGAAAATCTTCTACATTTCTATATTGTAAGACCCACTCTGTCGCTGCTCTTAAGTTAGTTATATTGAGGGAACAGTGTATGGTTAGGGTTAATAACATGTTCGATTTGGGTTACGAATCATTCTGCGGGATGAATAATGGTATTGGCAACCTGCGATATTTACAAGAGTATACATGTGAAATATAAGTATGAAAGCAGAAATCTAGGTAAGATTTGAAGCCCAGAAGGGCATTGGGGACTTGAGTGGGATACTTAACTTTGAGTTATGTGCTGCACAAATGTCTCAGATAAATCAATATACACTGGCATCGGACCTTGTACCTTGGATGATTGAATGTTGAAGAGAGCATCCAGTCAAAAACCGATAGTCGGTAGGATTAGGAAGGTAGTTGGTAGATTTAGAAAGAAGAGTGAGCATAGGATTTGGACCAAAAGTTCTTCAGCAATAGGGTTTCGGGTAGAGAGTGTATGTAAATGTCAGCACATGTGAAGAGTCAGTCACAATGATGAACTGGGGAAAACATGTAGGAAAGCAGATATCAATAGAGACATTAGGAAATCAAGCAAAGTATAAAGTGTGTGATAGGGTTAGACATTTTCAACAGGTTTGAAGTTGAATATATAATCTTAGGAAGAAACAAATATGTAGTCACCAATAGGATTGATATTTGAGAGCATTAGGCAACCTGGACATGGATGATTTTAGTAATGGATGCTATCTTTCCATTTAGGCTTTGGTACAATTGTAAGTGTGACCTTTGCTTTTTGTGTCCGGAATATTTCTGTGATAAAATGTGTATGTAGATCAGGTGACATGAGTATTTCTTCCACCATTTCTGAGAGCAATATTTTGAAGATTTATAAATTAGTATGTGGGTACAAATAGGTGTACCCTGTTTCTATTAATATAGACATAATGCATGAATAGACAATACTGTGAATAAATAATATAACTGGATCCACTTTAAATAATGGATTGAATGGATATCTGAAAATATATAAGAAATGTTATATTGATATACAATCATTAATTCCAACCAGTTATATATCTAATGATTATCTTATGGTTATGGTTAATCATGAAGGGTGTGTGAGTTTTTCTTCAAAATTGATTATGGAAATCGAAAACAATATATTTGGAAAAAAAGTCTCATGAATAGACCAGTCAAGAAACATAGAGAAATACATGTGTTCTGGAGCAGGAAGTGACTGAAAGTTAAACAAATGCCTATAAATTTGCTAACTAGTGAATGAAATATATATCCTAAGATGTGCATAAACTGAAGAAATAGTAATGTACCAGTGTGGAATAAAAATTAACGTCAAAATACACATCGTGTCCCATAGGAACCAACATGCATTGATGTTCAACTGGGTCAGTTAATGTAGACATATTAGAATTTGTATGCACCTTTCACTGAAGTTAGTTCTCAGTACTAGGAAACAAATATGTATTTCAGGTGTTTGAGTATTTCTAAGAATAATCTTGTGAAAAGTTGATTATTAATCCACATACATGAACATGAATGAATTTAGGGAGTGTATATAAGACACATAATTTTCATATTTTTAAAAATCTGGAGAGTATACACACACACACACACACACACACACACAAACACAGAAATTAAAAAATAGCAATATATATGCCAATCGAAATTCATCATGAAATATATATCATAAAGATGCAGAAACATTCATTTTACTGAACATGGGTTTATGTATAATGTTGTTCCACTGGGAAGCTCACGCATAGGTTGAATTTTCAGTTCTAACAGCGTTTAGGACGAGTGATCACTTCTCACAATTTGTATCTGCCAAGTCATGTAACTCAAAAGAATGTACGTGTGATACCGTGTAGGATTCTATTTGTGCATATAAAAATACATGTGCTGAATAGGCTCCAGAAAATGGGAGACAGTAATTCACATATTTGTTAACTTTCAAAACACATGGAGAACTATTTCAATTAAAAATTGACTAGATTCATAATACCTACCCTTTATCATGCAAAAGGCAAGTCCAACCCTGAACTGCATGTATTTACGTACTGTTTGGGTTATTTTTCTCCATCATATTAGAATTAGTAGTCAGAGTCTATTAGAATATGGGTTAGTGTCAGGGATTCAGAATTTCGAATGGAAAAATAGGAAAATTAATCCAATGTGTATGCAAATATGTGCTAAAACAAATCTTCTGACTCTCATCCAGAACAATGCCTTGAAATTATCTTCGCCCCAAGTAAGACACAATTAGAGAAGAAAAGTTGCAAAATCTGTGATTACATTTCTGGAATGGAAAATGCTCAGGAGTGCACAAACTTGGAGGTGGTATAGGAGTTTCCAAAAGTAAGAACAGGGTACACACTCCACAAACATGGAGCTCTGCATGCCTAAAACTTTTAGAGAAACTGCCACTGAGGTTGGGCAATGATATATAGGTTTTTGTCAGGAGTTAAGCTTCCTTTGTAGTGATACCCTCAAAGCTGGGTCTGCATCTATATGACCTGGAGGACAAAGTTTCTTATTTTCCAATGAACACAAGGCAGCACTGCTGAATTCTCTCTTTGTAGATAAACTGTAGCCCCTGGGGGTTTATTTTCTCCCCGTGTGGACTGTGAAACAATTTGGTCATCCTCCACTTTTCGTGGTGTTTCTTGCTGCTGCACTTGGAGTTTGGTACATGCTTCACGAAATACAAGGAGTTCAACTGGGAAACAGTGCTGGAGAGAGTTCTGTCACGTGTGGTGGGTTATGGTCTGCAAGAAAATGCACAAACCAGGCTTCTATCTCTCAAAGATTGCTCCCTTGTCCATAGCAACCTGATTCTGAACATTGCCCTGAAACCTCGCCATAGAACAAGATGCCTTTACATATAAGGGTCTGAAGTCTGCACTATGTCAGTCACAAGCCATTTGGAAGCCAATGGCAGATCCACATGGACCCACCATGATATTTTATCACACACCTGCCCACCACTGCTCTACGCCCACTACTCAGCAGGTTACAAATTACTGGCATGTCTGTTCTAAACAATTTTCAGAAAACCCTGTCAATCAAGGAACTGTCTGGTACACTCATAATAAGCAATAGGACATCGAATGTTTCTGGAGTGCCACCTGGTCATGGGAATTTCAAAAATTTCATGGTATTTATCTAGCCATTTTTCAAGGATGACATTGGATGCACTGTGAATTTCAATTATTCAGGAACCATTAAATGTTGAGAAAGCTCAATTCAAAGAAAATTCTGGAGAACTCTCACAGGCAAGGCTTTCCAAAGAGTGGACAAAAGGTCACTTGAAGCCAGGACCATTGAGGTCTACAATGTGAGGTCCTATGTGTTTTGACTCTCAACTATGGCTGCCAAGTCTTTCAGAATAAAATCATGTGATATCCAGGCTGAGATTCCCAGTTCTTTGTGGAAAGCCACCCTGGTCCTAGATCTCAGGTTCCAAGGGCGACTCTCATGCGTGGCCTCCTAAAATCCCAACACAATTCATGGCAATACTTCTCTGAGGTCAGTTTCAGAACTCAGTCTCTAAGGGGAAACACACCAGAGTTCAATCCCTGGTGACCCAGTCATCTCTTCCAACCGCCACACAAATGACCAGAATTAAAACCAAAACACTCACACATGCCCCTCATCTTCTTCCATATAGACACTAATCATAACCTTGGCTGGAAGTTTCCATGAGGCACACAGCACAAGACAATGTCAAAATAAACTCCCTTGCCCTTCATTTGTCTAAAGTCAGTGTTTCTGGACACTGTTCCTGTGAACCAGGGCTGATCAAAGATGCCTGCCATTAATACTGTTCCGCTTCTCCAATTTGAGGCATAGTGACTGTCAGGTATAGTTTCTTTATGTGATTTGGAGTCATGAGAAAACCCAAGCACCTATGGGCTAGCCTCTGCAGGGCTTGAAGGACTCAGTTGACCCAAAGGATCCCTCTTCTCACTTGATGGAGATCAGGAACCTTACAGAGGAAAGCAAGAGACTTCATCCACAATGATTGCTCTTTTGGCCATTTTGGAATTGGATGCACACATGGGATCTTTCTTTAGATCCATCAGGGCTGAGAATCTGAGCCATGGACTCACACTGCACTAAGAGGTGGATTCAGACATATCCCTTTGCAAAGCAATTAAGCAAAGATCCACAGGTGATGCCCATTTATTTCCATTTGAAAACTGATATTTTCAGGCTTTGGAAAGGTGTGGCCTTAGGCAAAGACCTTCCTTACATTCAGGGCAACAGAACAATAGAAAAGCAAATTCCCAAAGCAGAGTTTCTCCACTGAGACTTTCCTGGTCACACTGATATCTGAGTTTTCTGTGATACTCACCATTCCCTTCAGCTATCCAGTACATGGCCATGTCCCAGATTGTGGAGGAGATACATATCTTGAACACAAAACCATGAGCCTATGGAAGAGTGGCCAGAATTCAGGAAGAAATCAGGAATGTAGAAAGGTAGTAGGTGTTGCCCATCTATATGGTAAGCTGCAGTCCATTCATAAATTGGACAAGATGAATGCTGCGAAGATTTCTACTAGACAGGACACATCCTTTGATGCATTCTCTT
Source organism: Callospermophilus lateralis (assembly GCF_048772815.1). Classification (NCBI taxonomy): domain Eukaryota; kingdom Metazoa; phylum Chordata; class Mammalia; order Rodentia; family Sciuridae; genus Callospermophilus; species Callospermophilus lateralis. The sequence continues at coordinate 1,766,783 of NW_027513250.1, read as the reverse complement.
TTCTATTGTCTACAACCAGGGACACAGTGGGATACACAGAATCACTCACCTTCTCAAAGCACTTACTAGAAACAGGCCACTCCAAATTAAACAAACCGACTTTCCTACATATTCTTAGAAGATGAGACAAAATCACTAACGCACAACCACACCCAAAAAGGCACCTTCTTTCCCCAAGTAGGTCTGTGACTATCCGGAGCATCCTCTGACTGGTGGACCATACTATGTTCCCCTGAAATGGGCTGTCGTATGTCAGATCTGGTCTCCTTGACCAAAACTGTGAAGTTGTCAGGAGCCAGCGGTGAGCCACTGCCTGCTTTATCAAAAAAATAGCCCCTCTTCAGAGCTTTCCTGGCATTTGTCCATCTTCAATTCAGTAGTTGCCAAGAAAGACTGACTCTGTCCTTGGTTAATCCAAACATGTGAGACCACTGCAACTGGGACTGGGCCTGCCTCAGGGTGCCTGGCTTCCTGGATCCAAAGTTCAGAGTGTTACATCAACAAGAAAGTGACGTAGGTCACTTCCTCTAGAACTGAATGAGGTCACTGCCTTGGCAACCACTTTGTCCTAACAGTTGCTTCGAAGGGTCCATGAGATGGAGGCTGCCCCTACTTCCTTTGACACTTTCACAAGTTAAAATGGAATATCAACCATAGGCACCCGGGAACAGCTCTCCACACAGGCCTGGTTTGGTCCATCTTCTCTACATTAAGAAGATAGAGACTGCTTCAGACACATCCCTTCATCCTTACCTGGTTGTTTGTCATGGAAGATGACTTTTCCTCTCTCAGGTCCTTCATAGCTGCCTATATCTTCTCCAGGGATAATTTCTGCATGGACCTTTGAGGTCTCTGCAGGTTGAAGATCTCCTACATTCCTGTATTGTAAGACCAACTCTGTCCCTGCTCTTCTATAAAGGTAGATTGAGGGAATCGTGTATGTTTAGGGTTAATAACATGTTTGATTTGTGTTAGGATCATTCTGCTGGATGAATAATGGTATTGGAAACCTGCGATATTTATAAGATTATAGAGGTGAAATATATGTATGAAAACAGAAATCTCAGTAAGATTTAAAGCCCAGAAGGTCATTGGGTCCTTGATTGGGATAGTTAGCTTTGAATTATGTTCTGTGCAGATGTCTCAGATAAATCTATACACAATGGCATAGGATCTTGTACCTTAGATGATTGAATGTTGAGGAGAACATCCATTCAAAAAGGGAGAGTTGGTAAGATTACGAAGAGAGTTGGTAAGATTAGAAAAAAGTGTGAGTATAGGATTTGGACAAAAAGTTCTTTAGCAATAGGGTTTTGGGTAGAGAGAAAATGTAAATGTCAGCACATGTGAAGAGTCAGTCACAATGATGAACTGGGGAAAATATGTAGGAAAGCAGATATCAATAGAGACATAAGGAAATCAGGCAAAGTATAAAATGAGTGATACCAATAGACATTTTCAACAGGCTTGAGATTGAATATATAATCTTAGGAAGAAACAAATATGTAGTCACCAATAGGATTGACATTTGAGAGCATTAGGCAACCTGGACATGGGTGATTTTCATAATCCATACTCACATTCCATTTAGGCTTTGGTACAATCGTAAGTGTGACTTTGCATTTTGTGGCCAGAATATTACTGTGATAAAATGTATATGTAGATCAGGTGACATGAGTATTTCTACCACCATTTCTTGGAGCAATATTTTGAAGAGGTGTAAATTAGTATTGGGGGTACATAGAGGTGTACCATGTGTGTATGAATATAGACATAATGCATGAATAGACCATACTGCGAAAAAATAATACAACTGGTTCAAACTTTAGAAATTGGAATAAATTGATATCTGAAAATACAAAGGGAATCATATATTGATATACATACATTCATTCCAACCATTTATACATCCAATGGTAATATTACGGTTGTGGTTCATCATAAAGAGTGTGTGAATTTTGCTTCAAAATTGATTATGGAAATCGACAGTAATGTGTGTGGAAAGAAGTCTCATGAAATGATCAGTCAAAAACAAAGAGGAATACATATGTTCTGAAGCAGGAAGTGATAGAATGTGTTACAAATTTCTTTAAATTTATGAAGTTGTGGCTGAAATGTATATTCTATGATGTACAAAAACTGAAGAAATAGTAATGTACCAGTGTTGTATAAAAATGAACGTCCAAATACACATCATGTCCCATTGGAATCTACTTGCATTGATGTTAAAGTGGGTCAGTTACTGTAAAAATATAAGGATTTGTTTGCACCATTTACTGAAGTGAGTTTTCAATACTATAAAACAAATATGTATTTCAGATGGATGAATATTTCTGAAAATAATCTTATGAAAAGTTGAATATAAAACCACATACATGAACATGAATGAATTTAGGGAGTGTATAATAAGATACATATATTTCATATTTTGACAAATCTAGAGTGTTTATATATATATATATATATATATATATATATATATATATATATATACAAAATACACACAGAGACATTAAAAAGTAGCAATATATATGCCAATTAAAATTCATCATGAAATATATATCATCCACAGATCCAAAAATATTAATTTTACTGAACATGGATTTATGTATAATGTTTTTTAACTAAGAAGCTCACTCATAATTTGAATTATCAGTTCCAAAAGCGTTTAGGAGGAGTGATTTCTTCTCACACTTTGTATCTGCCAACTTAGCCACCTCTCAAGAATACAGGTGTGATACCAGGTAGGATTCTATATGTTCATATAAAAATACATGTGCTGAATTGGCTACAGAAAAAGGGAGACAGGAATTCACATATGTGTTAACTTTAAAAACACATGCAGAACTCTTTCAACAAAAAATTGACAAGATTTACAACTCCAACCCTATATCATGCAAATAGGAAGACCAACTATACACCATGCCTCCTCTGAAGTGCTAGTATTTCTATTCTGTTTGGGTTATTTTTCTCCATTATATTAGAATTAGTAGTCAGAATCTAGTAGGGTATGGGTTAGTGTCAAGGATTCAGTATTTCGAATGGAAAATTGAAAAATGAATCCAATGTGTATGTAAATATGTGCTACACAAAAATCTTCCAACTCTCATTCAGAACAATGCCTTGACAATACCTTCGCCCCAAGTAAGACACAATTAGAGGAGAAGATTTAGAAAACCTGTGAACAAATATCTGGAATGGAATATGCTCAGGAACCCACAACCTTGGAAGTGGCAGAGGAGTTTCCAAAGGTAAGGGAAAGGGTAAACACTCCACAAACATGGAGGTCTGCTGGCATAGAGACTTCTTGAGAAACTGCCTGTGAGGTTGGGCACTTGAAAAATATGTTGTTGTCAGGAGCTTTAGCTTCCTTTCTAGTGAGACCATAAAAGCTTGGTCTGCATCTATGAGACCTGGAGGACATGCTTTCTTATTTCCCAATGAACATGAGGCAGCAGTGCTAAATTCTCTTTTTAGGTAAACTGTGGCCACTGGGGGCTAAACGTCTCCCCATGTGCACTGTGAAGCCATATGGTCATCCTCCATTTTCATGGTGTTTCTTCCTGCTGCACTGGGAGTTTGGTATTTGCTTCATGAAATAAAAGGAGTTCAATTGGGTCACAGTGCAAGAGGGAGTTCTGTCATGTGTGGTGGGTCAGGTTCTGCTTGAGGATACAAGAACCAGGATTCTATCCCACATAGCTTGCCCCCTTGACCATAGCAACCTGATTCTGAACAATGTCCTGAAAACTCTCCATATAACAAGTTGCCTTTACATGGAAGGTTCTGCTGGCTGCACCATGTCAGTCACAAGCCATTTGGATGCCAATGGAAGATCCACATGGCCCCACCACAGATGTTTTATCACATACCTGCCCACCACTGCTCTAGGCCAACTACTCAACAGAGTCCAACTTACTGGCATCTCTGTTCTACACCATTTACATGAAACCCAGTCAATCAAGGCACTGTCTGGTATATTCATGATCAGTAACAGGACATCCAAATGTTCTCCAGTGCCACCTGGTGATGGGAATTTTATGGTATTTTTCTAGCCATTTTTCAAGGATGAAGTTGGAGGCACTGTGAGTTTCAATTCTTTCAGGAACCATTAAATTTTTAGGAAGCTAATTTCAATGAAAGCTCTGGAGAACACTCACAGGTAAGGCTTCCCAAAGAGTGGCCAAAAGATCACATGATATTATTCCCATTGAGGTCTACAATGTGAGGTCCATATGAGTTTTGACTCTCAACTCTGGGTGCCAAATCTTTCAGAATAAAATCATGTGGTATCCTGGCTGAGAGGCCTAGTGCTCTGTGGAAAGCCATCCTGGGCCTAGAACTTAGTTTCCAAGGGCGACACTCATGCCTGGCTTCCTTAAATCTCAACACTATTCATGGCAATACTTCTCTGAGGTCAGTTTGAGAACTCAGATTCTAAGGGAATCACACCAGAGTTCAAGAACATGTGGACCAAGTCATCTCTTCCAACCGCCACCCAAATGACCACAATTTAAAACAAAACACTCCAACGTGGCGCTCATCTTTTTCCATATAGACACTCATAATGACCTCTGGCAAAAGTTTTCCATGAGGGGCACAGCCCAAGACCGTGTCCAAAATAAGCTCTCTTGCACCTAATTTGCCTAAAGTCAGGGTGGCCTGGACACCCTTCTTGTGAACCAGGAGAGATCAAATAGGCCTCCCATTAATACTGCTTCGCTTCTCCAATTTGAGGCCAACTGACTGTGGGGTTTGGATTCCTTATGTGAATTGGAGTCTTGAGAAAACCCAAGCAACTATGGGCTAGCCTCTGCAGGGCATTGAAGAACTCATTTGAACCAAAGGATCCCTATTCTGACTTGATGGAGGTCAGGAAAGTTACAGAAGAGGCGAGAGACTTCATCCACAAGGACTGCTTTTTTGGCCATTTTGGTTTTGGATGTACACATGGGATCTTTCTTTAGATCCATCAGGAGCTGAGAATCTAAGCCACACCCTCACACAAGGCAAATAGGCTGATTCAGACACATCCATTCCAAAGCAATTAAGCAAAGAGCCACAGGTAATGCCTATTCATTTCCATTTGGAAACTGTTTTCTTCAGGCTTCACAAAGTGGTGGACTGAGGAAAAGACCTTCCTGACATTCAGGGCAACAGAAGAATTGGTAAACAAAAGGCCCCAAGCAGGGTTTCTTCACTGAGACTTTCCTGGTCACACTGATATCTGAGTTTTCTTAGATGCTCGCCATTCCCTTCAGCTATTCAGTACATGGTCATGTCACAGAGCTTCAAGGTTGTACATATCTTAAACACAAAACCATGAGACTATTCTGAAGAGTGGCGAGAATTCAGGAAGAAAACAGGAACTTAGGTAGATAGCAGGTGTTGCACATCAATAAGGCAAGCTGCAGTCCATTCATAAATAGGGCAGGATGAATGCTGGGAAGCTTTCTACTAGATAGGACATATTCATTGATGCATTCTCCTTTCTAATGTCTACAACCACGGACATAGTGGGATACACAGACATAGAAACACTCACCTTGTCAAACGACTTAGTAGAAACAGTTCACTCCAAACAAAACAAACCACCTTTCATACCTATTCTCAGAACATGAGACAAAACCACAAACCCACACCCACACCACAAAGGCACCTCCTTCCCCCATGTAGGTCTGTGACTATCCGGGGTGTCCTCTGACTGGTGGGCCATACTATGTTCTCTGGAAATGGCCTGTTCTGTCTCAAATCTGGTCTCTTTGGCCAACTCTGTGAAGTTGTCAGGGGCCAGCGGTGAGCCACTGCCTGCTTTCTCAGGAAATGCCCCTATTCATAGCTTTTCTTGCATTTGGCCATCCTCACATCAGTAGGTTCCAAGAAAGACTGAGTCTGTCCTTGGTAAATCAAAATAAGTTTGACCACTGGGACTTGGACTGGGACTGGCTCTTTGTGCCTGGCTTCCTGGATTCCAAGTTCAGAGAGTTCCATCACCAAGGAAGTTAGGTGAGGTCACTTCCTTTAGGAACGGAATGAGGTCACTGCCTTGGCAACAACTTTGTCCTAACAGTTGCTTCCAAGGTTCCCATGAGAAGGAGGCTGCCCCTACTTACTGTGACACTTTCACAAGTTACAGTGGTATGTCAACCATAGGCATGCAGGAGCAGCTCAACAAATGCCTGCTTTGGTCCATCTTCTATACATTAAGAAGAGAGTGGCTGATTCAGACACATCCCTTCATCCTGAGCAGGTTGTTTGCCATGGAAGACTTTTGCTGTCTCAGGTCCTTCATAGTTGCCTACATCTTCTCCAGGGATCATTTCTGCATGGACCTTTGAGTTTCTCAGCAGGTGGAAGATCCTCTATATTCCTGTATTTTAAGACCAACTCTGTCCCCACTTTTCTGTAAAATTAGATTGAGAGAACAGTGTATGGTTAGGTTTAATAACATGTTCGATTTGGTTTAGAAAGGAAACTACACGGTTGAGCAAACAGGGTCCTACCGTTAGCAATAATATGAGGATTATAAATGGACCGGCCATGGCAGATAAAAGCATAGTTAACCAGGTTGACTATGTGAACAAAGAATCAAACCTCCCTTCTGGGGCCTCTGTCTCTCTTTGACGCTCTTCAAGTCGTTTTCTTAATTTACTCATAGATTCTTTTACAACTCCAGTATTGTCGGCATAAAAACAACATTCTTCCCTCAATGCAAGCAAAAAGGCAACTTTCTCTCATGAAGAGGAGGTCCAACACTCGCCTGCTCTGTAAAACAACTTCAGAGAGAGAGAGGTTAAAATTCCTGTAAAGCTGTGATGTCGGTTTTTAATGTCTTTAAGCTTTGGTCTATTTCTGCTTCTAATTGTGTCTTTGTTGTGTTTCATGGACTAGGGCAGTTGTTCCTATGCCCACCCCTTCAGCAATTATTATTCCTCATAGGATGGCCAAAGTGAGGGATACAGGTTCCCGGTGGAACCGGGTTGTATGCCCCCCTATTTGAACTTTAAATGAACCTACGTCATGATAGAGCACTCTGAAAAACATCTGCATCATTACATAATTAATCACATCTATTGACCATTTTATGTAAACATAAATAATGTTAAAGTGTATAGAATTATACTGTTTTAGGAATGGACAAGAAAATTCACCTAAGATAGCACCAAAGTGAGGAAAACATTCTTATTTGGTTGCATCCGGATTTAGAGGGCATTGCTTCTGTTGTAATCAATTAATCCCCTGAACCCCAAGTTTTGGTAGTTTTAGAATTTATACCCAACATGTAAGGGAAGGGGCTCAGAAGTTCACAGTCTGCAGAAATTCACAAAAAATAGTTTTTGTTTCTGTTTTTTTTTTTTTTTTCCTCTGTTCTGGGCAAGTTAACTTTTCAAGGACACCTTGGAAGGGGAGAGCTTTTTTGTCTCTTTTTTTTCTCCCTGCCAGCTGTCACCATGGAGACCAGTTTCTAACTTTTTTATCTTAGAAATGTAGGCATCTCGGTGAAGCCCCAGCTCAAGGCCAGAGGCCTTGTTCACATATTTTGTGAAAAACTGGAAAGGCAGTGTCTAGCTTAGGGGTGGTGATTTTTCCAGCCAGTGGCCAAGTAGAACAGGGCAACACGAAAAGTGGAAGTTTATGTACACTGAACTCTTTCAGAGGGACTCTTTTGCTGAAAGACCTAAAGTAAGCCTTGGTGAAGACTTCTGGAGAAGGTCATTTAAGACATTTCTGTGGACCTGGTACAGAGGGGGAAGACGGGGTAGTCTAGGCTGAGAGCAGCTCCGTGAATCTAAGAATGAGAAAAGAGAGATGTAAAAGAAAAATGGTAAAGGGGTTTGGGATTTTCCTAGAACAAAACTTGAGCATTAGAACAGGTAGAGCAGAGGGGAAGATGGGAGTAAATATTCCAAAAAGCCTTTGAGGGACTTTAAATTCTTAGAAACCTCTTTTCAGTGATGACAAAGCAACTTTAAATGCCATTTTTATTACATCGTGGATAGGGGTCTGAGGGCTCTTCTCAGCTGGTTTGAGCTTTGGGTTAGCTTGCTAGAGGACTTGGTGGGACCTAGTGCAGGCCCTGACAGGAAAAGAGAGGAGTGAGTGGGTGAAGGGGTACCTCGGTACCTGCTACCTCAGCAACGGGGCAATGTTCTGAGAACCAGCAGAGGTTTGGGTTTTATATTTAGTAATTGGAGAGGAGAAATCAGGTTGCTAAGATGGGAGTGATAGTAGAGAGTCTAGAGCAGAAGGCTGAGGGTGAGGAACTATTGGAGAAGCATAGTACAGGATGTGAGCAAAAGAGGAAAAAGGATTCCACATAGGGAAATTTCCCCCTTTTGAGAACTTGCCGAAGTTAAAAATGTCACTCAGAATTTGAGGATCTAGAGAACCCTCTGGGGGCCATAGTATTTGGTTGTCTAATTGGTAATATGGCCAATGCTGTGTACTGAATTTGATGAGGAGTTTGGGTTCCACCAGGGAGCCCCTGTATGCTCACATTCCCTTGACTTACACAAGAAGTCGGCTTCTCCCCCACACAGCCGTGGCTGTTTGTGGCTTTGATAGTCCACCAGGCAAACATAGTAATCTAGGCTAGCCAACCTGAATCTGTCTCGCGTGTCCCTGCATCCATAATGTTTGTTTCCATTATCTATGGTACAGAAGAGATTTAATGGAATTTTAGTGGGATCCTCTTCATCAGGGATATCTCAATAGGAAAGACCTATACCGACCTGACAAATGTCTGGGTGGAGAGATGGCCACCAGGTCTCTATGGGGCCTGTATGCGAGATAGACCATACTTCTTGTCTAGTAGGATTTGTGATCAGCCATTGCTGCTGAACCGGGTGATGAGGGTTAGAACTACTGGTGGCCAAGGGGAGAGTCTATAGTCTTATCCACATAGCGAATACGCAATTTGAAATGGTTACCAGGCTTTTCCAGTTTCCAACAAGAGTCTGGACACAGCGAAGGCTTGAGATGAGAGGCATGGATCCAAAAAGTGATTCCGTCTACTTTTACCGCTTTAGGTTTTGTAAGTAGCACCTGGTATGTTCCTTTCCAGTGGGGTTCCAGGGATGACACCTGATGTTGTCTTATGTAGACGAAGTCTCTTACTTGATATTGATTTAGAGTCCCCTCCTCCCCTGGTTGGTAGGCAGTGGCCAGCTGTTTCCACAGGTATCGCTGAGTTCTTTCAATGACTTTAAGTCTGTCAAGCAAGGGGGTGTGGAAGTGATCGTTAGGCCTTAGAGTTGGGGTTAGGTCCCTTACTGGATGATGGGAATCATAGAGAATTTCATAGGGGGTGAGGTTACACAAAGAAAGAGAGGGAATATTTCTCGCATGAAACAGTGCATAAGGCAGGAGCATAATCCAATCTTTTATGCCGGGCTCTAAGCTTAATTTTGTTAAGGTCTCTTTAATGGTTCTATTTATTTTTTCTACCTGTCCTGAGCTCTGGGGTATATAAGCATAATGTAACTTAAAATTAATCCACAGGGTCCCAGTTAACACCTGACTTACCTGGGCCATGAACACCAGTCCATTATCAGACCCTATTACCTTAGGCAGACCGTATCTTGGAAAAATATCTTTCAGAATCTTCTTGAAAATCATTTGTGCAGTTTTTTTTTTTTTTTGTGTGTGTGTGTGTATGTGTGGAAGGCTTCAGTCCATCCTGAAAATGTATCTACAAAGACTAGGAGGTATTTAAGTCCATACCTTGCTGGCTTAATTTCACTATTGTCCACTTCCCAAAATTGTCGTTTTCTGGTTCCTCATAGGTGCTTTCCTCTAGGAAACTGGAAGGGTAAGCATTAACCAATTGACGGACTCAACAGGCTTTTGTTACCCGTTCAGTTATTTTCTTTCGCTGTGAGTCGGTTAGTGGAAAACTCTGTTCTTAATCCTACAGGAATGCCTGCAGTTTCATTGAACCAAGGTGAGTGAGTTGGTGTACATTTTTAACGTAGTGTAGGGCTTTCTGTAATTGCAGCCTGAGCTCAGTGAAGTTGAGGTGTTCAGTGTCAGTGTCCATAGATATTATAAAAAACTTCCTGGTGATAAGGGGTCCATTGGAATTGGGCATCTCCCTCTAACACCGGGTATAAAGGAGCAGCTAAAACGCAAACCCAGGTATCCATAACCTGCAAAAGCCAGCAGTCCCAAGAAACTCTCTGAGTTGTCTCCTGTTAGATGGGGGTGGTATCTAGGCAATGCTTTGTTTTCTGGGCTCAGTGAGCCATCGTTTACTGCCCCTAAGGAAACAGCCCAGGAAGATTACTTCATGCCAGCAAATTTGGGCCTTTTTGGCCGAAACTCTATACCCGAGTTGAGCAAGCTCATATAATAGTGCTTGGGTCCCAGACTCACAGTTTTCCTTGGTGTTGGCTGCCAGTAGCAGGTCATTCATGTATTGAAGCTGGGTGATTTTGGGTGCGTAGTTCTGAAATTGCTGAGATCTCTGTGGAGGGCTTCATCAAAGAGAGTGGGGGAGTTTTTGAACCCCAGTGGGAGTCTAGTCCAAGTTAGTTGACCAGACGTTCAGGTTTCTGGGTCTACCCACCAGAAAGCAAACAGCAAATGACTATCTTTATGCAGAGGCAAGCAAAAGAAAGCATCTTTTAAGTCCAGAACAGTATACCATTTCCGCTCAGGGTTCAGAGTGCTAAGCAGATTGTACGGATTAGGTACCGTGGGGTGAATGTCCTGCACTCTGTTGTTGATCTCTATTAGGTATTTAACAGGGCGATTGTCCCGGTTCCTGGCTTTTTTTTCTAGTAGCAGGGGAGTGTTCATGGCCAATTGACAGGGCCTTAGGACGCCTAAGGTCAGATATTTCTGAATATGGGGCCTTATCTCATCTTTAGCTTTTTTTGCTTAGAGGATATTATTTGACATTAATTGGGGAGGCTGAGGTTTTTAACTCCACTGTTATTGGAGGTTGTTTCACGGCCAGGCCTAACCCAGCAGTTTTTGCCCAGGCATCTGCGTAATCTGTTATCCATTTCTGGCGTAGCTTGCCTGTTTGATCAGTCTTGGGGGGTGTGAAGAGTGGATGTTCATCTTCTACTAATTTAGTTAAAGCCGTAACTATAGGAGTTTATACTAAAGGTTTTAGAAATTTCATTTGGTAGCCTTCAGGTTTAAAAGTTATTTAGGCCAAGAGCTTGGTGAGCAGATCTCTGCCCATCAATGGGTCCAGGCATTCCTGGGTTACTAGGAAGGAGTGATGGATTTTTCCTTTACCTAGGTCCATGGTCCTCTTAGTAGTCTAAGCCCGATATTTACTGCCATTAGCCCTTTGAACTACAGACCTTTTATTTGATAGAGGGCCCAATGGGGCCTTAAGGGCTTCGTATACTGCTCCTGTATTCATTTCAAAGTTTACTGGGGTCCGCTACACTTCAAAAGTTACCCTGAGCTAGGGGAAGTGATCTGAGCCCCAACTTTCTTAGTCATGCACCAGAGTCACAATGGCTGGCTGGCGTGGCTGTCTCTTTATAGGGCACTTTTTGGCCCAGTGTCCTTTTTTTTACAGTAGGCACATTGATCTGAGGCCAGGGGTGGCCTCTGGCATGGCCCCAGGTAACCCTTACTGTCACCTTACGTCTTAATTTCTGGCCTCTTTCTTGTTGTGACAAGGATCTTGGTCAATCCCTTAGTCTGTCTTTTGCTTCTCTCATCCTTCCTTTGCTCCCTTTCTTTCTCCCTGTTTCTCTCTTATAGTATACTTTCTCAGCTTCTCTGACTAAATCTCTCTTTTAAATTTTTTTAATATCCATGGCAGCTTGCCCAATTAAGGCCATTGTTACAGATGAATTTTGATCCGCTGCCTGAGGATCGAAAGGAGTATATCTTTTATATGCCTCCATAATTCTTTCTAGAAACAAAGAGGGAGATTCATCAGGCCTTTGAATAATTTCTCTTACCATGGCCAAATTAGTTGGTCACATAGCAGCCCCTTGGAGACCTGCTATTAGAGCCAGGCAATAATTGGACAGATGCTCTTTATCTTCAAAGGTGTTGGGGTTCCAGTTGGGTTGGTTTAAGGGTAAGCTGGCTTTGATTATGTTGGGAAGTTGTGTGGGTCGCCAATCAGGTCCGAGGATATTTTTTTTTTAGCTTCTTGGAGGTTTTTCTCTTATTCCTCTGTCATAAAGAAAGTCCCTAGGAGTTGTTGGCAGTTATCCCAAGTAGGCAGGTGTAAAAACGTTGGCGAGTTCTCTGAGTTCTTTTAGCCGGGCCAGCTTCCTCCAGGGAATGAGGGGCTCTGTGTGCCACGGGACTGTCATCTGGATGGCGCTGGGCCATCCTAGCTTCTTTGAATGGTGGAGAGTCTGAGTCAGCAGCAGGGGAATCACTTAGAGGGTGTTGGCAGTTGGGGGATGAAAGCAGAGGATAAGGAGGGGGAGGAGAGTCCAGTAGAGTCTTGAGACTCAGGGAGAACAGAGGGTGCAGGAGGAGGAGCAGAGAGTTAAAGAGATAGAATCATGGGGGAAGGAGTAGGAGTCCGTGCAGGGACAAGGAAAGGCTTCACCCTTGGAGGAGGAGATTTGCAGAGGTCCTGACAAGTTAAGATATATGACTGTTGATCTGGACGTCTACGTGGCCCCGGCTAAAAGACAATATCTCGAACTTTTCAAATTAGTGCGAAGTAGAAAGATCCTTCTAGGGACCATCTGACTACAAAGTTGGGTCATTCTGAGACACAGAATCTGCAAGATCTGGCGTTTTACTGAAAAAGAAAGATTCTGAGCCCTTAAGAAGACTTTGGTCTAGTGATCAAGGGTCATGAACAGAGGCATTGAAGTGCTCTGTCCCATAATGAAATATACACAGACAATAAAAGCAATGACACAAGACACAGACAAGACAAGACAATAAAGACAGGCAATGGACGTCCAATACTGAGACCATGACTGAGTGGCCGGCAAAACATGATGGGCTGGCAATACCGAATCCGAAACAAAATATCACTGAATAAAGGAGACTATTGTTCCTCGATTTCATGAGTTCATTCCCCAGGGACATGGCCTGTGGCTCTGTTACATGTGTGTCAGCCACCATGGGAGAGAGCTCACGCTCTTTACCAATAGCCATTTTGTGAAACCCTAACCTGAATCCTGAAACCAGAAAGAGGGGCCTTATTTATCCCCAGAGGAGCCCGTTGGGGGTCTTTCATCTGCGGCTGCCGGATCTCACTGGGGCCACCAGATGTAAAGATCGGGCGAGGGTGGGTGGAAGAGACCACCAAGAGACTGTCTCATGCAACAGCAAAGGCTTTATTGGGAGTCCGGCATGCAAGGGCTCAGAGCTCACTTGAATAGAGCAGAGAGCCCTGAGAACAGCTTAAGAAGTGCTTATATATTTTCCTTGGAGAGGGCAGGAAGGAAAGTTTATTGATGGGTAAGTGCGAGTGGGCGGTTTGCGTGCAACTGGTTGACCGAGTACATTCTGCAGTTTGGCAGTTGGGGACAGCACGTTCTGGGAACAAGAATAGCAAACAGTTCTCAAGATTTCAACAGTGTTTTGTTAAGCATACAGAAAATCAAGAAGTGACAAGTACCTATTTTATTAACCTTTCAATATAAGTATGAAAACAGAAATCTAGGTAAGATTTGAAGCCCAGAAGTTCATTGGGCCCTTGATTGGTATACTTAGCGTTGAATTACATTCTGTAGTGATGTCCCAGAAATATGGATATACAATGGCATAGGACTTTATACCTTCTCGGAGGTCAATTCCAAAACACAGACTCTAAGGGGAATCACACTGAAGTTCAAGCCAAGGTGGACCCAATTATCTCTTCCAACCGCCACACAAATGACCACAATTAAAACCAAAACACTCCCACATGGCACTCATCTTTTTCCATATAGACACTCACCATAACTTCTGGCAAGAGGATTCCATGAGAGGTGCAGCACAAGACAGTGTCCCAAATAAGCTCCCTTTCCCCTCATTTGCCAATAGTCAGGGTGGCCTGGACACCCTCCCTGTGAACCAGGAGTTATCAAATATGTGTGCCATTAATACAGCTCTGTTCTCCAATTTGCGGCCTACTGACTGTGGGGTTTAGATTCTTTATTTGAATTGGATTCATAAGAAAACCCAAGAACCTATGGGCTAGCATCTGCAGGGCTTTGAAGAACTCATTTGACTCAAAGGATCCCTATTCTCACTTGATGTAGGTAAGGAACCTTACAGAAGAATGTGAGGCACTTCATCCACAGTGACTGATTTTTGGCCATTTTGATTTTGGATCCACACATGGGATCGTTCTTTAGATCCATCAGGTGCTGAGAATCTAAGCCACAGGCTCACACAGGAGCAAGAGGCTGATTCAGACACATCCCTTTACAAAGCAATTAAGCAAAGAGCCACAGGTGGTGCCCATTCATTTCCGTTTGAAAACTGTTTTCTTCAGGATTCACAAAGGCGTGGCCTCAGGCAAAGAACTTACTGACATTCAGGGCAACAGAAAAATAGGCAATCAAAAGGCCCATTGCAGGGGTTCTCCACTGAGACTTTCCTGGTCACATCGATATCTGAGTTTTCTGAGATGCTTGCCAATCCCTTCAGCTATCCAGTACATGTCCATGTCACAGTGCTTGGAGGTGGTACATATCGTGGACTCAAAAGCATGAGCCTATTTTGGAGAGTGGCTAGATTTCAGGAAGAAAACAGGAACTTAGTAAGATAGCAGGTGTTGCCCATCGATATGGCAAGCCCTAGTGCATTCATAAATTGGGCAGGATGAATGCTGGGAAACTTTCTACTAGACAGGAAACATCCATTGATGCATTCTCTTTTTCTAATGTCTACAACCACGGACACAGTGGGATACACAGACATAGAAACACTCGCCTTGTCAAACAACTTACTAGAAACAGTTCACTCCAAACCAAACAAACCGACTTTCCTACCTCTTCTCAGAACATGGGGCAAAACCACAAACACACATCCACACCCAAAAAGGCACCTCCTTCCCCCAAATAGGTCTCTCACTATCCGGAGTGTCCTCTGACTGCTGGGCCATACTATGTTCCCCAGATATGGCCTATCCTGTCTCAGATCTGGTCTCCATATCCAACTCTGTGAAGTGGTCAGGAGCCAGCTGTGAGCCACTACCTGCTTTTTTAGGAAAGGCCCCTCTTCAGAGTACTCCTGGCATTTGGCCATCCTCACATCAGTAGGTACCAAGAAAGACTGACTCTGTCCTTGTTAAATTGAAGCAAGTGAGACCACTAGGACTGGGACTGGGACTGACTCTGTGTGCCTGGCTTCCTGCATCCCAAGTTCAGAGAGTTCCATTACCAAGGAAGTGAGGTGAGGTTGCATCCTTCAGGAACTGAATGAGGTCACTGCCTTGGCAACCACTTTTTCCAAACAGTTGCTTTTAAGCGTACCATGAGAAGGAGGCTTACCCTACTTTCTGTGGCACTTTCACAAATTAGAATGGTATATCAACCATAGGCACCAAGAAACAGCTCTCCACACAGGCCTGATTTGGTCCATCTTCTCTATATTAGGAAGAGAGCCTTTAGTCTGGGGAGCACTGCAGTGAACCTTTGCACTAAAACTATTAGCAAGCACCTGGTGGAGGAGTCCTCCATAGGTAAGTGGGGCTTTTATAACATCTGATATCCGGTTAAGGGAGATCTCTTCTGATGACAGAGATGTGGCCTGGGGAGGCTCACATATACTCCTTTCCAGGAGAGTAACCAGAATCGTTCTGTCCTCTGTTCTGTTCTGTAGGGAATTCCTCTGGAACTGTAGAGAGGGGCCGACGGGCACGCATGCACTCCTACCCTGGAGCTATAGCAAGATGTTGCACTGTTCCACTGTTTTTCTGTTTAGGCGCATGGTTTCTGTTTTTTGTGTTTTGTTTTGTGTTCTATTTTTTTGATTGTTTGTTTGTTTTTGTTCATTTTGTTGTGTGATTTCAGTGGTAAAAACTTAAGGATTTTGGACGTAAAAATAGGTAATAAAGAGAGTAAGCCTGACACCCCTTTGGACTGTGTTTTAGGGAACTGCGATGAACTTTACTCGCCTTTGTTAAGCAGGATGATAGAAGCTCCTAGCTGGCTGCCTGGAGCACACCCATTGCAGAGGGCAATGCTTGCTGGGGACCTAAGAACTGAGCATCTCCCAGGTTAACAAGTGAAACTCCTTTAAAACCCCTTGTCACTCCAGATCAAGAGCGTCACAACCTTTGGCAGAGTCCCCTGTGTTTCTCCTTTGTTCGCAAAGCAATAAACCTCCCTTTTTCTTTTTCTCAAAACTCAGTCCTCATTATTAAATTGGTATTAATTGGCGTCAAGTTGAGGAATCGAACTTTAATTTACAAATTTGGTACCCGCCCTCCACCCCGGAACTTTGTGAGAGCTGTCTACTGAAATATTAGGAGATGAAGCATGCTTGGTGTGGAACTGAACAAGAGGAGCTAATCCTGTAAGTAAAAGGAGGGACTGAGGGACTCCCAGCAGCTGCCAAAGCCCTGTTGATTCACGGAATTACCTCCTTCCTCCCCGCACTGTAAGAATTATGCCACCTCTGTCTTGTTAAAAAAGAGAAAAAGAAAAAGGGGACACTAAATGCAGTGAAGTCACCATGGAGACACTTTATTTTACATTTCAGGTTTCCCCTCTGTTAAAACATGTGGTCCCCCCCCCTGTGGATATCTATGGTGCACACTGGTGTAGGAGATTTTTCTCTTATCTGCTCTGGTTTAAACGGTTCTCTCTGACAGCCATAGTCTGAACCTCCTTTCTGTCTGTCTTGTGTCTTTGTATCTGGCCCTTTAAGACATGTGCAATAATGTGTTGATATTATAAATTGTTTCTTGGGAATGATCTTAGCTGAATGTGTGTCTAAATGATGATGTTTTATTTTAACAATCTGGTATCTGAATGGGTTTTTGAAGCATTGCAGAATCTTGCAGTTAAAAGTCGGGTTTAGGTAATTGTTTAGTTTATGATTTCAGATAATTCATGCCAGAGAACTTAAATACTTAGTATGGAAAACTGAAGAACTCTACTTCCAAGTTGGCAAGTAAATTCCCAATCATACAGTCTTTTTTTCACCAATTTTGAATTGGATAGCCTCGGAAAATGTCACTGTGTGTACCACTGCATTAATTTGGACAAGGATAGTAAATCATAGAATTGTATCTGTTGACAAAACAAGATGTAAAGATATAAAATTTTGTGAATTGTATCTTAAATTTGTATCATAATTTTCAACATCCCAACCTCAAAATTATGGTTAAAATGCCTTAGGCCTGAGGTGTCTGCTCAGAATAGCAGTTTTTCCTGCTCCTTCCAGACCTCAGCCATGATTTATATTGAAATGTAAATGAAAGAAGCCTGAAAGCTTAGTAGGAGACTGATTTGAGGCCTAAGGGAAAAAAAAAGTAAATTGTATGGTATTTACTAATTACTAGCCAGTCACTTTTTCTAGGACTCTTTTTTTTTTTCCTTAGATACTTTTTTTTTTTGAGCTCATGATTTTGAGCATACAGACCTAGGTTAATGTTTTTCAGATCAGTTCTATCTTTGACCAACTGTAGACTTTTTGAAACATTGCAATGGAGATTTCACCTGAGAAAAGCTACAAGGCCTTTACTATTATTATGTGTGCACACTTTTGTTATGTGTTATATGTCTACATATACATATGTCCGTATATCATATATATGATACACAAATTAACATATACAAGGAGCGCTCATAAAAAAGCGCTCATTAAAACAAATTTAAATAGGAGATCCAAAGATCTTTAATTCACGTGATTTAAATGTTTCAATTTAAATTGGATAAACAGATAAAAATCAATGTCTTTAAATTTAAGCTTACAATTTTTTTAGGTGTTCAAAAATTTAATAAAATATTAATATCTACAAAATGTCTAATATGCCTTGGTTCTAGGACCTTTCCTTCAACATAAAAATGGTTTACACTGTCAATACATTTCTCTAGTATTTTGATAAATAAGTAAAGTAAATTTGATATGGGATTGCTCATTCATGAGTACTTTTCTTAGATATCTGATTGATTTACTAAGGTCTGAATAAGTTCTTATTAAAGTCTGTATAAGAATATAAAAATAAGTCATGGGTTAATGAGACAAAAATTTCTTAAAACATAAGTTTACCCATAACGTTGTATTTATTAAGTTTTATTTTCTCCAGAGCAAGCAACCATAAAAATTAAACAACTGATTAAATAAGAACTGTTATTTTAGAGCACTGTACTGCCATTGCTTTAAAAGCTAAACTTGGTTAATGTAGAAACATCAATGTAATTGTGATGCTATCAATGTTTTAATATCTTATAGGTATGCAAGTCTGTAAGGTAGAAACTTTAAAAGAGCATTATATCAAGCTGGTGCTCTGAAGTTGTATGGTAAAAAATATATTGGGGATTTATTTACCTGTTATCAATAAGATATGTAAACTTTTATGTTACTTTTTACATTGGGGAACAATTTAAATGTATTTTTTAGTTAATGAGAGCCTAATCGATGTAAAGGTTAAAAACTTTCAGCCTTTCTTTAATTCATGTTTTAAATGTGATATCATATGGTGTTAGCTAATGTTCATGTGACCTCAAACAATTTATGTAAACTTTGTCAAATGATATTTAAAAATAAGGATTAGCTTTAGAACTAAAATACTTAAGATTTATAAAGAGCCCTGCCTTAGCTGAGATAAGGCTCTGTGTCCCATCTTACTACATGTGAGAATGACTACGAAACCAGTAGGTTAGATAATATTTCTTTAAAGTTATGTTAAAAAGTTGGTTTTTTTTTAAGGTCAATATACGTAGGATCTCAAACAGGGGATATAATGTATAACTCAGCCAAAAAATTCAGGGTAGCTGTTACACAAGCTAAGTATTTTTACTTTTGTTAATTTTATTTTGAAATTTTCTTATAAGTGATCTAAAGATTCTCTGTTACTGTTTTACAAACGTGTTGCTTTAAGAACACAACATGGGTTTATTCAATATAATAAGTCATTACTTACAATACAGACAGAATAATACAGATAACAATTAAAAAAAGATAATTATATAGTTATAGACATTAAAGCCCAGTACTCTTAATATAAGGCTGTTAAAATTTATTTGCTGGATGTTTAAGATTAGGATTTAAAATTAAAGTTAAATGAAAAGAGCCAAGAAAACCAATATTTGGCTTTTGCCCTATGAGTCAGTCTGAATCCAGGGAACAGGGGACTTCTCTAAAGAGCTTTGAAACTCTGAGCCACATAACCTCCTCCTGATCAGGGAGATTAATGAGACCACTGGAGAACAGAAAGCCAATCAGTGTATTTGTTATGAAGAGGAGAGTCATCAAAGAAAGGAGACATCCCTGATGCTTCCGAGGGAAGCCAAATGGTCAAGCAAGATCTGGACCCACCTAGCGCAAATGGCACTAGCAGAACTGAGAATCTGCTCTCAAGTTTCCCCAGAATTGACTCCCATAAAAGGTCAGCTGACTGTTAACAATAGATGGAAACAAAAGTCAGTTTGACTGCTTCATCTTAAACACTTAGCAAAGACAGTTAAGAACAAAATACATCCATTCCTGGGCATTTTAAATAATAATAATAATAATAATAATAATAATAATAATAATAATAATATAATGTTAAGGTATGCACTTTATGTTTGCCTCCCAAAATAAGTAAGACTGGTGGCTACAAAGAAGAATTCTCAGACAGGAATGCCTGATACTTATAAAAAGAGACTATCAAGAAGACCTGCCACAGGGATAAGTTTTCAGTTTAAGGCCTACAGATATTCCTAACCTACACAGGTTGGCTTGGTGTTTGCTAGTACAATTATCCAGCCCTGAGTAACAGAATTAAAGGTTTCAAAAAGAGACACAGAGGTCATACTAGTAACAGGATTTTACAAGATCAGATGACATTAAATTATTAAACTGTATCTTATGGGGAGGGACAAGTGTAACAGTAAAAGTTAAATATTAAATTGACAGTCCTGATAACTGGGGATATTAAAGACTGGTGAGGGAACTTCTATACAGTGACATGTTCCAGGTGCTGCAACATTTATTCAGTACTCATGGTTTTTGTTTCTCTCATAGAAGAACCCATCCCCAGATGACTTTACAACCTGTTCTTCCCCAATCAGACTTCAAACCGAACTGACTTCTAAAAGGCAACTCATGTCCCTCAACTGACTTCTAAAAGGCAACTCATGTCCCTCATCCCATGCCCACTCACGTCACCCTGTCTCAGGTCAGAAGAAGAAAAAATGAGTGACACCACTCTTCTTATAACAATGGAGAGAAAGATAAATAGACTATCAATATAAGTAATTAATTAAGTCAGGTAAAATCAGGGAGATCGGTTTTGGGTGAGTTCTAAAAATTTGGAGACTCTTACCTGAGGGATTAAAATTTCCTCAGTGCTCTTCCCGTAATCTATCAAAGATTTGAAAGGGACACAAAGAAAAGGCGGGAATGATAGACCCAACCTGATCTTTAATTTAAATTGGGAGCCATCTTGCCAAAAAGCGATGAAAAGATAATTTTGGCTTTACCATAAATTACTTCAAATTCTAAACCTGCTTGGAATGCCTGCCCACGCCTTGAACTCACCCATGCCCGGCTCTCTGACCAGATAGCAGCCCTCTCTGAAACTTTAGTGACACATCATAAATATTTGCCTTCTCTAGCCAGACAACAACCCTCTCTGAGGCTCTAATGGTCTTCATGAACTCTGATGTAGGGACAGCAAAAAAAATGTAGACTGCCATTAGTGTGATGTTTGTCAGAGTTCTGTTATCTGTAAACCCCCTTTTGTGTAATTTTCTGGGCTATTAAGCTGCCTGTAGGAAAGCTGGGGTTGCTGCCTTTTTCCCGCCGTTTTGTGAGGGAGAGGTAGCACAG
Organism: Callospermophilus lateralis; assembly: GCF_048772815.1. NCBI lineage: Eukaryota > Metazoa > Chordata > Mammalia > Rodentia > Sciuridae > Callospermophilus > Callospermophilus lateralis. The sequence goes on along the minus strand of NW_027513250.1, from coordinate 1,745,858 downwards.
CCAGTGGAAATAATAAGCTTAATTTAATTTGATTTTAATTAGAGTCAGTGGTCTATTCTTGTGTCCTGGTCTAACAGGTAAACACTCCAAAAACATGGAGCTCTGCCAGCCTAAACACTTCTTGAGAAACTTCCTCTGAGTTTGGGCACTTGAAATATATGTTGTTGTAAGGAGCTTTAGCTTCCTTTCTAGTGATACCATCAAAGCTGAGTCTGCATATATGTGACCTGGAGGACATGGTTTCTTGTATTCTAATGAACATGAGGCAGCAGTGCTGAATTTTCTCTTTGTAGGTAAACTGTGGCCACTGGATACTAAGTGTCTCCCCGTTTGGACTGTGAAGCCATTTGGTCATCTTCCACTTTTTGTGGTGTTTCTTGCTGCTGTACTGGGAGTTTGGTATATGCTTTATGAAATACAACGAGTTCAACTGAAACCCAGTGTTGAAGAAAGTTCTGTCACTTGTGGTGGGTCAGGGTCTGAAGGAGAATGCACCAACCAGGCTTTTATCTCACAGAGCTTGCCCCCTTGTCCATAGAAATCTGACTCTGAACTTAGCCCAGAAACCTCTCCATATAAAATGATGCCTTTACATAGAAGGGTCTGCTGGCTGCACCATGTCAGTCACAAACCATTTGGAAGGCAATGGCAAATCCTCATGGCCACACCACAGATGTATTATCACACACCCACCCACCACTGCAATAGGCCCACTTCTCAGCAGGCTCCAACTTACTGGCATCTTTGTTCTACACCATTTTCATGAAACCCGGTCAATCATGGCATTCTCTGGTACACTCATGATCAGCAACAAGACATCTAAAGGTTCTCCAGTGCCACCTGGTTAAGGGAATTTCAAAGATTTCATTGTATTTATCTAGCCATTTTTCATGGATGAAGTTGGAGGCACTGTGGGTTTCAGTTCATTCAGGAAATATTAAATGGTGAGGAAGCTATTTTCAATAAATTCTCTGGAGAAATCTCACAGGCAAGTCTTCCCATAGAGTGGTCAAAAGGTCACATGAAGCCAGGCCCACTGAGGTCTTTAATGTGACGTCCATGGGTGTTCTGACTGTCAACAATGGCTGCCAAATCTTTCAGAATAAAATCATGTGATATTCTAGCTGATATTCCGAGGCTCTGTGGAAAGCCACCCTTGTATTTGATCTCAGTTTCCAAGGGAGAATCCCATGCGTGGCCTCCTAAAATCTGAACACAATTTATGGCAATATTTCTCTGAGATCAGTTCGAGAACTCAGACTATAAGTGGAATCACACCAGAGTTCAAGCCCAGATAGACCCAGTCATCACTTCCAACCACCAAACAAATGACCACAATTAAAACCAAAGCACTCCCACAAGGCCCTCATCTTCTTCCATATAGACACTCATCATAACCTGTGGCTGGAGGTTTCCATGAGGGGCTCAGCCCAAGACAGTGTACAAAATAACCTCCCTTGCCCGTCATTTGCCTAAAGTCAGGGTTGCCTGGACACCCTTTCTGAGAACCAGGAGTTATCAAATGAGCCTGCCGTAAACACTGCTCTGATTCTCCAATTTGAGGCCTACTGACTCTCGGGTATAGATTCTTTATGTGAATTGGAATCATGAGAAAACCCAAGCACCTATGGGCTATCCTCTGTAGGGTTTGAAGAACTCATTTGACAAAAAGGATCCCTATTTTCACTTGATGGAGATCAGTAATCTTACAGAGGAAGGCGAGAAACTTCATCCACAATGACTGCTTTTTTGGCCATTTTGGTTTTGGAAGCACACATGTAATTGTTCGTTAGATGCATCAGGTGCTGAAAATCTATTCAACAACCTCAAACATGGCCAAGAGTCTGATGCAGACACATCCCTTTCCAAAGCAATTAAGCAAAGATCTACAGGTGATGCCCATTAATTTCCATTGAAAACCGTTTTCTTCAGGCTTCAAAAAGGGGTGGCCTGAGGCAAAGACCTTTCTGACATTCAGGGCAACAGAACAATAGGTAAGCAAATGGCCCAAGGCAGGGTTTCTAAAATGATATCTGAATTTTCTGAGATGATCCCATTCCCTTCAGCTATCCAGTACATAGCCATGTCACAGAGCTTGGAGGTGGTTCATGTCTTGGAAACAAAACCATGAGCCTATTCTGGAGAGTGGCCAGAATTCAAGAAGAAAACAGGAATTTAGGAAGACAGTGGTTGTTGCCCATCCATTAGGCAAGACAAAATCCGTTCATAAATTGGGCAGGATGAATGTTGTGAAGCTTTCTTCTATTCAGGACACATCCATTGATGCATTCTCTTTTCTAATGTCTACAACCACGGACACAGTGGGATAAACAGACATAGAAACACTCACATTGTCAAAAGACTTACTAGAAACAGTCCACTCCAATCCTAACAAACCGACTTTCCTACCTATTCTCAGATCATGAGACAAAACCACAAACTCACACCCACACCCAAAAAGTCACCTCCTTCCCCCAAGTAGGTCTATGACTATCCGGAGTTTCCTCTGACTGATGGGCCATAGTATGTTACTTCAAAATGGACTGTCCTATGTCAGATGTGGACTCCTTGGCCAACACTGTGAAGTTGTAAGGTGCCAGTGGTGAGACACTACCTGCTTACTCAGGAAAGGCCCCTCTTCAGACCTTCCTGGCATTTGGCCATCCTCACATCAGTAGTTACCAAGAAAGACTCATTCTGTCCTTGGTAAATCCAAACATGTGAGGCCACTGGGACTGGGACTGGGACTGCCTCTGGGTGCCTGTCTTCCTGGATCCCTAGTTCAGAGAGTTCCATCACCAAGAAAGTGATGTAGGTCACTTCCTTCAGGAACTGAATGAGGTCACTGCCTTGGCAACCACTTTGTCCTAATAGTTGCTTCCAAGTGTCCCAATTGATGGAGGCTGCCCCTACTTCCTGTGACACTTTCACAAGTTTGAATGGTATATCAAACATAGGCACCCGGGAACAGCTCTCCACACAGGCCTGGTATTGTCCATCTTCTCTACATTAAGAAAAGAGAGACTGCTTCAGACACACCCCTTCATCCTGACCAGGTTGTTTGTCGTGGAAGATGACTTTTGCTCTCTCAGGTCCTTCATAGCTTCCTATAGCTTCCCCAGGGTTCATTTCTGCATGGACCTTTTCATTTCTCAGCAGGTGGAAGATTTCTTACATTCCTGTATTGTAAGACCAACTCTGTCCCTGCTTTTCTGTAAAGTTAGATTGAGGGAACAGAGTATGGTTAGGGTTAATAACATGTTTGATTTGGCTTAGGAATCATTCTGCTGGATGAATAATGTTATTGGGAACCTGCAACATTTATTAGAATATATAGAGGGGAAATATATTTATGAAAACAGAAATCTAGGTAAGATTTGAAGCCCAGAAGGGCTTTGGATCCTTGATTGGGATACTTAGGTTTGAATTATGTTCTGCACATGTGTCTCAGATAAATCTATACACAATGGCATAGGACCTTGTACCTTGGATGATTGAATGTCAAAGAGAACATCCAGTCAAAAAAGGATAGTTGGTAGGATTAGGAAGATAGTTGGTAGGATTAGGAAAAAGAGTGAGTATATGATTTGGACAAAAAGTTCTTTAGCAATAGGGTTTTGGGTAGAGAGAAAATGTAAATGTCAGCACATGTGAAGAGTCAGTCACAATGATGAACTGGGGAAAATATGTAGGAAAGCAGATATCAATAGAGACATTAGAAAATCAGCAAATGATAAAGTGATTGATAGGATTAGACATTTTCGACAGGCTTGAGTTTGAATAAATAATCTTAGGAAGAAACAAATATGTAGTCACCAATAGTATTGACATTTGAGAGCATTAGGCAACCTGGACATGGGTGATTTTCATAATCCATACTCATATTCCATTTAGGCTTTGGTACAGTCGTAAGTGTGACTTTGCATTTTATGGCCAGAATATTACTGTGATAAAATGTATATGTAGATCAGTTGACATGAGTATTTGTTGCACCATTTCTGAGAGCAATATTTTGAAGAGATATAAATTAGTATTGGGGGCACAAATAGGTGTACAATGTGTGTATGAATATAGAGAGAATGCATGAATAGACCATACTGTGAATAAATAATATAACTGTTTCCAAATTTAGAAATTGGAATAAATTGATATCCCAAAATACACAGGAAATCTTATATTGATATACATACATTCATTCCAACCAGTTATATATCTAATGGTAATATTAGGGTTGTAGTTTATCATAAAATGTGTGTGAGTTTTGCTTCAAAATTGATTATGGAAATCGAAAATAATGTGTTTGGAAAGAACTCTCATGAAATAACCAGTCAAAAACAAAGAGGAATACATGTGTTCTGAAGCAGGAAGTGATTGAATGTGTTACAAATGTCTTTCAATTTGTGAACTTGTGGATGAAATGTATATTCTACGATGTATAAAAACTGAAGAAATAGTAATGTACCAGTGTTGAATTAAAATGAACATCAAAATACACATCATGTCCCATAGAAATCTACTTTCATTGATGTTAAATTGGGTCAGTTACTGTAGAAATATAAGGCTTTGTTTGCACCATTCACTGAAGTGAGTTTTCAGTACTAGGAAACAAATATGAATTTCAGGTGGATGAATATTTCTAAAAACAATCTTATGAAAAGTTGATTATAAAAGCACATACATGAACATCAGTGAATTATTTAGGGAGTGTATAATAAGACACATATATTTCATATTTTGAAAATATATATATCACACAGATACATTAGAAAGTAGCAATATATATGCCAATCAAAATTCATCATGAAATATATATCATTCACAGATCCAAAAATATTAATTTTACTGAACATGGATTTATTTATAATGTTTTTCAACTAAGAAGCTCACTCATAGTTTGAATTTTCAGTTCCAAAAACATTTAGGAGGAGTCATCTCTTCTCATACTTTGTATCTCCCAAGTTAGCCACCTCACAAAAATGTACGTGTGATACCAGGTAGGATTTTATATGTGCATATAAAAATACATGTGCTGAATTGGCTACAGAAAAAGGGAGACAGAAATTCACATATGTGTTAACTTTAAAAACACATGGAGAACTATTTCAACAAAAAATTAACAAGATTTATAACTCTTACCCTATATCATGCAAAAGGCAAGACCAACTATACGCCATGCCTCCTCTCAACCGCTTGTATTTCTATTCTGTTTGGGTTATTTTTCTCCATCATATTAGGATTAGTAGTCAGAGTCTAGTAGGGTATGTGTTAGTGTCAGAGATTCAGTATTTTGAATGGAAAATTGAAAAATGAATCCAATGTGTATGTAAATATGTGCTACACGAAAATCTTCCCACTCTCATCCAGAACAATGCCTTGACAACACCTACGGCCCAAGTATGACACAATCAGAGGAGAAAAGTTAGAAAATCCGTGAATACATATCTAGAATGAAATATGATCAGAAGTTCACAACCTTGGAAGTGGTAGAGGAGTTTCCAAAAGTAAGGGACAGGGTAAACCCTCCAAAAACTTGAAGGTCTGCTGGCCTAGAGACTTCTTGAGAAACTGCCTGTGAGGTTGGGCACTTGAAATATATGTTGTTGTCAGGAGCTTTACCTTCCTTTCTAGTGAGACCATAAAAGCTGGGTCTGCATCAATGTGACCTGGAGGACATGGTTTCTTATTTTCCAATGAACATGAGACAGCAGTGCTGAATTTTCCATTGTAGGTAAACTGTGGCCCCTGGGGGCTGAATGTCTCCCTGTGTGGACGTTGAATCCATATAGTCATCCTCTATTTTCATGTTGTTTCTTGCTGCTGCACTGGGAGTTTGGTATTTGCTTCATGAAATACAAGGAGTTCAACGGGGACACAGTGCAGGAGGGATTTCTGTCACGTGTGGTGGGTCAGGGTCTGCAGGAGAATACAAGAACCAGGCCTCTATCCCACATAGCTTGCCCCCTTGACCATAGCAACGTGATTCTGAACAATGTCCTGAAACCTCTCTATGTAACAAGGTGCCTTTACATATAAGGGTCTGCTGGCTTCACCATGTCAGTCACAAGCCATTTGGAATCCAATGAAAGATCTACATGGCCCCACCACAGATGTTTTATCACACACCTGCACACCATTGCTCTAGGCCCACTACTCAGCAGGATCCAACTTTCTGGCATCTCTGTTAAACACCATTTTCATGAAAACCAGTCAATCAAGGCACTGTCTGGTATACTCATTGTTGGGAAAAGTATAAACGGCAGCCATACCCCAGAGAAAAACCCCAACATGGTGCCTAAGGACTTCTTCTTCCTACCTTCTTTTTTCTGCAGTGGTGCCAAATGTTCCCACCTGTGTGAACTCTCCCGCTGGCGCCAATTTGAAATCTCGCTGGTGGGGAACCTTAGCCCCAATAAGAACTAATTCCTGGGCTCCAGAGCTGATATCTGAAAGAACTTACCAATAAATGGTTTGCCTGCCATTTATCTAAGCCCTTCCATCTTCCCCTTAGTTCTATATAAGCACACAGGTTTTTGCAATAAAATTGGAATTCTCCCAGCGAAGTGCCTTTGCGTGGGAAGTTCTTTCATTCTGGTGCCCCATGTGAGGATACGGGTGAGCTCTTTCTAACAAGAGCCCCGTCCCCTGCTCCCCCGGAGACACTCCGCCATGGTCCGCTCTTTTCAGACGCCGGCTTCCTGCACCCACCACAGATCTGATATATGTAAGCCTCCCCTGACCCTGGCTCTGCAACTCCCTTCGGGCTACCACTGGTTTTGTGACCTTGATCTTCCGGCACACTCTCGACGCCCTGTAGGGGGCAGGAAATTCTTGCCACTAAGACCTTTACTGGTCGCAGTGGACCCTCTGGTGATCCGTTTTCCTTTGGGGCGTGAGGCTTCTGAGTTTACACAAGAGGCTCTGTGGTTTTTTCTCCTCTGCTGCCGCTGCCGCTGCTGGCTAGAGTTGCTGTTTGCTGCAGGGCTGCTGTGTCTGGCTGAAGCTGCCTCTCTGCTCGGGGAAAACTGAACTCCCGTCCTGGAACTACATTCTGCCGGAACCGGAGTTCTGTTTTCATTACTGACTTTTTCCGCTGCGTTCAAAAACTTTCCTGACGTCAGGTTGCCCGTGGCTCCGAACCCATTGGGTCTCACAGATCGCACTTCACTGGTGACGCCCAGGTAGTGCCCTCTGTATTTCCTCATGATGGCTGGTCATTTTGGGGACGCCCACCTGACCCCCGTTCGCCCTGAGCTTCCTGAAAGCCGTTCCAGCCCGGGTTTTCTCTTTGTCTCTCTCGCTTACTCTTATTCTCTCTCTCTCTCTCTCTCTCTCTCTCTCTCTCTCTCTCTCTCTGTCTTCCTTCTCTCCCTGTGACTATGGGCACCTCTTCGTCTGTACCTGAGCCTCACCTCTCAAATGTCTAATAAAAAATCTGGCCTCACTCTCCCTCACACCAGACATCAAGCCCAAACTTCTAATCAAATTCTGTACCCAAGATTGGCCTACATATCCACTGGATAATGGCAATCATTGGCCTCCAGAAGGCTCCTTACATCCAAACTTCATCTGCGACCTTTTTAACTACTGCCAGCATCTGAAAAAGTGGAGTGAGATTCCCTGCATTTAAGGTTTTAGCCTTCTCAGACAGCACCCTGTCGCTGCTCCTCCTGGCCTCCCTCTCAGGTCCTCCTTGTTTGCAAACCCTTCTCTTCCCCTACGTCTACTCCTGACTTCACAGATTCTTCCTCTTCAACCCAGCAGATGAACCCCCACCTTATCCCCCAGTCCTATCTGCCCCTTCTCTCCCACTATACCCTCCTCTTCCTCTGCCTGATTCCAGGGATCCTCAGCCTTCCATTTCATTCTCCTCCCCTCCGCCCTCTTCTGCCTGCTCCACCTGCTCCTCTTCCAAAGAGACACTCCCTGCCCCTCCCTCTCCTTCCTGTCCGCCTCCTGCCTCTTTCAGTCCTCCTGTTACCAGGTCTAAGGGACTCCTTCCCACCCCCAAGACAATCGCACCCCTTTGTGAGGTAGCTGGTCCCGAGGGTGTCATCAGAGTCCAAGTGCCCTTCTGCATGTCGGACATTACTCAGCAAGAGAGGAAGTTAGGCTCATTCACCACTGACCCCACCACTTACATTCGGGAGTTTCAATGGGTCCTGCAAGCATATAGTCTCACTCATCATGACATCTACATGCTCTTGGCCAATACACTTCTCCCTGAGGAAAGGCAATGGTCTGGGAGCTAGCCCAAGACCATGCTGATGAAAATCATAGGACCAATCCTAACCACCCCACAGGCCCTCATGCTGTCCCAGAGCAGGATCCCCTATGGGATTACAACACCCCTGAAAGCTTACAGTCTAGTGACATTTTTACATCCTGCCTCTTGGCGGGCCTGAAAAAGGCCATCCGCAAGGCTGTTAACTTTAAAAAGGTGCAGGAGGTCATTCAAAGGAAGGAGGAAACACCTTCAGAATTCCTGGATAGACTAACCAAGGCCCTTTAACAGTACACAAACCTCAACCCAGAAACCCCTGATGGCCGTCATGTCTTAATGAAATATGTTCTGGCCCAAAGCTACCCTGACATTAAAGCCAAGCTTAAAAAGCTTGAACAGGGCCCTGCTACTCCTTAGACTGAAATCCTCGCTGTCGCTTTCAAGGTTTTTTATGATAGAGAGGATGAAAGTGAATGCCGTAGGCAGAGGGCTGAAAATGCCAAGTTCCAAATGTTGGCCCAGGTCATTCAGAGAAGGCCATCACCACACCATCCCAATATGACACCCCCGGGAGCTTGCTTCAAATGTGGTAAGGAGGGACATTGGGCCAGGGATTGTCCTTCACTGAGGACACCCTACAACCCCTGCCCAAAATGCCATCAAAGGGGACACTGGGGGGCAGACTGCCCAACAACCCGAAAGGGAGGTTGGTCAGCCGCCAGGCAACCACAGCCTTTCTTGGGCTTAGCAGAGGAGGATTGATGGATCCCTGGGCTTTCCCTCCAGACTATTACCATCAAGAATCAAGAGCCTAGGTTTACCTTCCTGGTGGATGGATGCTTCATTACCTTCCTCTTGGATACTGGTGCCACTTTTTCGGTCTTAAGGGAGTATTGGGGTTCTACCACACCCTCAAAAACTCCTATTGTCAGGGTAGGAGGTAAACAGATTTTCCCTCAAACCCCCCCATCATGTTATATGCAGGGATCCCTTTTGTCCTTCACTCACTTCTTTCTCGTTATGAGCCATTGCCCCATTCCCCTTCTGGGAAGGGACATACTCTCACTATTAAAAGTCACCATTCACATATCACCCCACACCTCTCCTACCTCTCATTTCCTCATGATGTTCCTAGGGGCAGATACACCTCCTTAATGCACTCTCCCATGACTCTCTAAACCAGTTAAGCCTGAGGTTTGGGACACAACTACACCCCTTATGGCTAAATGCAGTCCTATTCATATTGTCTTACGGGACCCTTCAAGATATATTAGTCAATCACAATATCCACTCACAACCACAGCCCTCCTCGAATTAGAACCCATCATCCAGGATTTATTACGAAAGGGGTATCTTAGGCCTACACACTCTCCTTTCAACACCCCCATTCTGGCACTTAAGAAACCTAAAGTGTCCTACAGGCTGGTTCAAGACCTTCTCCTTGTCAACTCCTCTGTGGTCCCCATCCACCCGCTAGTGCCCAACCCTTACACCCTCCTCTCTCAGATCCCTGCCACTACTACCCACTTCTCGGTCCTAGGTTTAAAAGATGCATTCTTTTCTATTCCCTTGTTCTCAGAATCTCAGAATATCTTTGCTTTTACATGGACTGACTCTCACATCCACCATTCTCATCAGCTTTCCTGGACTGTCCTCCCACAGGGATTCAGGGATAGCCCCCATCTCTTTGGCCAAGTTCTTGCCCAGGACCTCACATCCTTTCACCTGACCTGTCCTGACACTATTCTCCTTCCATATGTCAATGACCTTCTTCTATGTAGTCCCTCTGGGAACACTCTCAATCCCACACCGCTCAGCTTCTTAATTTCCTAGCAGACAAGGGATATAGGGAGTCTCCCCACAAGGCCCAGGTTTCCCATTCTTCTGTCACCTCTCTTGGTTTTTGCCTTAGACCCGGGAAAAAGGAAATAACACTGGATAGGAGGCAACTCCTCTCTGATCTTCCAGTGCCCCATATGAAAGCCAAAATACTATCATTCCTAGGATTAGCAGGTTATTTTAGGGCCTGGATCCCAAATTATTCTCTTCTATCCAAACCCCTGTATGACCAAGCAAATGGACCCCCTAGTGAATCTCTTGTCTCCTCCCCCATCTACCACTTCCGCAGGTTTCAGCAACTCCTCTTAAAGGCACCTGCCCTTCACCTTCCTGATCTTTCAAGACCATTTCATCTATATGTCCATGAAAAAGGGGGGCAAGCACTTAGGGTCTTAGGTCGAAACTATGGGCCTACATTTGCACCTGTGGCATATTTTCCAAGAAACTAGACTCTACCATCCGTGGGTGAGCCCCTTGCTTAAGAGCTCTGGTTGCTGGACAAATTTTACACAAAGAAGCCTCTAAGCTGAGTTTTGGGGCACCTTGAACTATCCACTCCCCACATCACTTGAAAGATCTTTCAGCTTATAAGGGCCTTCAAACCCTTCCTCCATCCAGAGTTCTGTCACTCCTCACTTCCTTTCTGGAAAACCCTAATATTACTTTCCTCCCCTGCTCTGCACTGAACCTTGCCTCACTGCTCCCAATGACTCCCACGTCTAACACACCAACTCATAATTGCTTGGAAACCTTAGAAGATTTCCTCCCCTGTCATTCTTCCATTTCTGAGGAACCACTCACCAAGCCTGACCTTATCTGGTTTACTGACAGCAGTTCCTTTAGGCAGAATGGCACTCATTACTCTGGATATGCTGTAGTTTCAGTCACTGAGATTATAGACGCCAAAGCTTTGCCTTCAGGAACTACCAACCAGCAGATTGAACTTATAGCAGCCACTCGTGCCTGCCTTCTAGCACAAGGCAAATCCCTCACCCTCTATACTGATTCAAAATATGTCTTCCAGATCTTATTATCCCATTCTTCAATATGAAGGGAGCGACACCTACTTACCACCAAAGGTAATGCGATCACTAATTCGGCTCTTATAACCAATCTGATGGAGGCCTCCCACTTACCCACCCAGTTGGGAGTTGTCCATTGTAGGTCCCATCAGAAGGACGGCTCTCTTATCACTGAGGGCAATGCCAAAGCTGACCAGGCGCCACGAATGCCTGCTACCACTTCCAATTATGGCCCCTATGGGGTACATATTATGGCCACTTTAGACAGCTCATCTGAAGCCCCTACTTCTTCCAGTAAGAACAAGGATCTTTTCAAGTTCCTTCATACTCTACACCATTCCAATTCTCAGTCTTTGACCATTTTTTTACAGAGCTTCTTCTCCCTCAACCCTTCTGACATAGCCATGATAGAGAATATAGCCTCTAATTGTCAGATCTGTCAGTGGACCAAACCTCATACTCCTTTAAGGCCCAAACCTTTCCCTTTCCACCAAGCCCGGGGACACATTCCCGTTGCTGACTGGCAAGTAGACTTCACCAACATGCCCACAGTATGGCACACTAAATACCTCCTTGTCTTTGTGGACACTTTCTCTGTTTGGGTTGAGGCATTTCCCACTTCCAATAAAAAGGCTTCCACTGTAGCTTCAATCTAACTGACAGACATCATCCCTAGGTTTTGTATGCCCACTTCCCTACAATATGACAATGGCCCTGAGATTATTTCTAGGATCACACAAAAGGTCTCTCAAGCCCTCTCCTTCAAGTGGCATTTCCACTGTCCATATTACCCCCAGGCTTCAGGGAAAGTGGAAAGGGTAAATCATACTCTGAAGGAAGTCCTTACCAAATTGACAATGGAATTAAACTTAGACTGGGTCAAAATCCTTCCCTTTGCTTTGCTTCGAATCAGAGCTCTCCCTAAGAAACCATCTTTACTGTCTCCCTTTGAGATAATGTATGGAAGACCTCTTATACCCTCTGGGTTGGTCACTTCACAAGAACCTCTCACCCGAGATTTGTCTTTGCCTCTCTTGTTTCATCTCCGCTCTGAACACTGGAAATGTCAGAACTGGCTTCTTCCGGACCCAGTCTTCTCTCCAAACACTCCTCCCTTAACACCTGGGAGTCTAGTCTATTATAATACCCCAGAGGAGAAAGGGACTCTTGCACCAAAATGGGAAAGCCCCTATCCTTTCATTCTCTGTACCCCCATCGCCGCCAAACTCTCCTTACCAGAAAACCGTCTCACTCCCTGGATTCCCATTTCTAGGTTGAAGCCATATCACCAGGAGGCCCCACCTGCTGACCACAGGACCATGCCAGAGGAACTCCAAGAATCACCTCCTGAAGCTCCCCTTTAATCCTGCTTTCCACACCCATCTCACCCATTTAAGTTGCGGCTCACACGGTGTTTCCCTGCAGCCCAATTCCTCTTAAAGAAGGCACAATGAGCTCTCCCAACACCCTAGTCTTCTCTAACTGCTTGTTTTTTGTGCTCTGCTTTTTCTCTGTGCTCTGTTGGGACTTGTCTTTACCCTCCTAACCTACCATGTATTTATTCACTCTTCGGGAACGATACTCAGAACATGGCATGCAGAAGGTCCGCGCAGTGGATGCAACTACTTGCTTCATCCACAACTGCACCTCTATTTCCCTAAAATTGTCACCTTCAAGGACCTTCGTCCTGGTAGCTGGAACTGGCCTTTCATTTGCTTCCTTTTTAATCAAACCAAAGACTATTGTCATTGGTGGCCTGAGATATATAATGGGTGCCCCTATTGGTCATGCAGGTTCCATGATGAACGTGGTAGCTGTTCTTACCACTCACTTGGCTACTCTGAAGGGTTGACTTCTAGTTACCTAAAGTGGCATAAAGGCTCTTCATCTGATAACAATGGATCATATACTTCAGATATACCTGACCCCAAGGCCAAACGTTGGGGCTATGTTGAGTTTGCTGTCTATGCTTGGACAACCTCAGCAAGACCCACAGGGTGGATGACTGTTGGCCGCACCCTGATTATGCCACCTAAGGCAACCAATCATGTAGTCGAACACATTAAGGAGTCAGAATCAAAACTGGATAAAGGCCATTGCAACAGATGTTTTTTCGTCCTCTACCTGAGGATCAAAAGAAGTATATTTCCTATATGCTTCCATAATTCTCTCCAGAATCATAGAGGGAGACTCATTAGGACGTTGGATTATCTCTCTTACCATGGCCAAATTAGTCGGCCCTCTGGCGGCCACTCGGAGCCCCGCTATTAGAGCCCTGTGATAAGTGGAAAGATGCTACCAACCTTCAAAGGTGTTGGGATCCCAGTTTGGTCGGTTCATGGGCCCATAAGGATGAAGAGGGAGCATCACAGTGGCTTCTGAGTTTTCTATTTTCCATAGCTGGCGGGTTTCTTTAGGTGGCCCAGCTTCCACCAGAAAAGGAGGGGCTGCTGCTGCTGCGGTGAAGTCCCTTGGAGGGCTTGGGTCTGGCCCAATTGCCTCTAGTGGCGGAGAGGCTGAGTCAGTGGCGGGAGAATCATCTGGAATGTGTTGGGGGTTGGGGAGCGAGGGCAGAGGATAAGGAGGGGGAGGATTGTCCAGTCTTGTGACTCAGGAAGAATGGGGGGAAGATGGGGAGGGAACGGAAGGTTTGAATGATAGGATCCTGGGGAAGGGGTATATGGCTGTTGATCTGGGTGGCCACGTGGTCCCGGCTGAAAGACAATATCTCTGACTTTTCGGATTAGATTGAAGTAGAAGGATCCTTCTGGGGGCCACCCGACTTTGAGGATGGGCAATTCTGAAGCACAGAGAGTCTGCCAGGTCTGACATTTAACTGAAAAATAATGATTCTGGGCCCTTGAGCGGACATCAGTCCAAAGATCAAGGGTCAGGGACAGAAGCGTGAAAGTGCTTTGTCCCATAATGGGAGTTACTCAAAAAGAGACAGTGAAGACACAAACGCAACACAAACAAAGACAAACAGTAAACGTTTAACATGGGTCCAAGACAAATATTAGAACTCAGTAACTGGCAAAACCTGATGGGTTAGACAATAAAGACAGACAGTAAACTCAACATGAGTTCAGGACAATGAACAAAACTGTGTAGCCAGCAAAACCTGATGGGCTGGCAAACCGAATCCTGAAGCAAAATATAACAGAGTTGAGGAAACTAATATTCCTTGATTTCCCTCGTCCTCTGGAGTGTCCCCCAGGGACGTGGCCAGTAGCTCTGTGACACGTCTGCCACCCACTGTCAGAGAGAGCTAATGCTCTTCACCGACAGCCACTTTGCCAAGCCCTAACCTGAAACCCGAAATCAGAAAGAGGCGCCTTTCTTACCCCGAGAGGAGTCCCTTGGGGTCTTTCGTCCGCTGCTCCGGATATCTCCCCTGGGGCCTCCAGATGAAAAGGTGGGGTGAACATCGGAGGAAAAGACCACCAACAGGCTTTCTCATGCAACACCAAAGGGTTTATTGGGGGTATAGCGTGCTGGAGCTCAGGGCTCACTTCAGAGGAACAAAGAACCAAGAGCCCCGAGAACCACTTGAGCGGAGTTTATATACATTCTTTAGAGAGGGCAGGGACTTTACATACATCATAGCCTCCTTTAGCAAATCATCATATACCGCGGGAAAATCAAATAACAACTCTAAAACATGATTAGCACATTCATTGGCGGGAACAGGTTGGGCAGGGGGTGATTGGTCAGCCGTAAGAAGGGGTATACATTTAAATTGATTGGTGGATGCACTGTGATGTATACGTGGTGAGCTGCATGGTTTCTGGGAAGGGGCTGTTAAGTAACTAGGTCCTCAGGGAAGATTTCAACACACATCTAATGTGCAAATCCGGGAATTGTCTTAACTGCCACAGAAATTTCAGGTGCTGAGTGCAGCTTGGAAACTTTACAAAACCTGGTTCTTTACATTTCAATTTCAATTTCTTTTATTCTTTCAGAACCTTACAGAGGAAGGCGAGAGAGTTCATCGACAATTACTGCTCTTTTGGCCATTTTGGTTTTGGATGCACACATGGGATCTTTCTTTAGATCCATCTGGTGCTGATAATCTAAGCCACAGCCTCAAACAGGGCCAAGAGGCTGATTAAAACATATCCATTTCCAAAGCAATTACTACTCTGAAGTCAGTTACAGAACTCAGTCTTCTAGGAGAATCACGCCAGTGTTAAAGCCCAGGTGAACACAGTCATCTCTTCCAAAAGCCACACAAGTTACCACAATTAAAATCAAAACAATCCCACATGGCCCTCATCTACTTCCATATAGTCACTCATCATAATCTCTGGCTGGAGGTTTCCTTAAATGGCACAGCCCAATAGAGTGTCCATAATAAGCTCCCTTCTCCTCATTTACCTAAATTCAGGGTGGCCTGGACACCCTTCCTGTGAACCAGGATTGATCACATAGTTCTGCCATTAATACTAATCTAATTCTCCAATTTGAGGCCTACTGACTATCAGGTATAGTATGTGATTTGGAGTCATTATTAAACCCAAGCACCTTTGCAGGGATTGGAAGAACTCATTTGACACAAAAAATCCCAATACTCCCTTGATGGAGGTCAAGAACCAAACACAGGAAGGCAAGAGACTTCACCCACAATGACTGATTTTTTGCCATTTTGATTTTGGATGCACACATTGGATCTTTCTTTAGATCCATCCGATGCTGATATTCTAAGCCACAGCCTCACACAGGGCCAAGAGGCTGATTCAGACACATCCCTTTCCAAAGTAATTAAGCAAAGAGCCACTGGTGATGCCCATTCCTTTCCATTTTAAAACTGTTTTCTTCAGGCTTCACAAAGGGTGGCCTGAGGCAAAGACCTTCCTGACATTCAGGGCAACAGAACAATAGGTAAGCAAAAGGCCCAAAGCAGGGTTTCTCTACTGAGACTTTCCTGGTCACACTGATATCTGAGTTTTCTGAGATACTTGCCATTCCCTTCAGCTATGGATTACATGGCCACGTCACAGAGTTTGGAGGTGGTACATATTTTGGACACAAAACCATGAGCCTATTGTGGAGAGTGGCCAGAATTCAGGAAGAAAACAGGAACTTAGGAAGACAGTACATGTTGTCCATCGATAAGGCAACCTGCAGTCCATTCCTAAAATGGGTAGGATGAATGCTGGGAAGCTTTCTACTAGACAGGACACATCCATTGATGCATTCTCTTTTCTAATGTCTACAACCACGGACACAGTGAGATACACAGACATAGAAACACTCGCCTTGTCAAAAGACTTTCTAGAAACATTCCACTCCAAACCAAGCAAGCCGCCTTTCCTACCTATTCTCAGAACATAAGACAAAACCACAAACTCACACCCACACTGAAAAAGGCACCTCCTTCCCCAAAGTAAGTCTGTGACTATCCAGAGTGTCCTCTGACTGGTGGGCCATACTATGTTCCCCAGAAATGGCCTGTCCTGTCTCAGATCTGGTCTCCATGGCCAACTCTGTGAAATATCAGGGGCCCGCGGTGAGCCACTTCTTGCTTTCTCTGGAAAGGCCAGTCTTCAAAATTTCCTGGCATTTGGCCATCCTCATATCAGTAGGTACCAAAAAAGACTTACTCTGTCCTTGGTAAATCCAAACAAGTGATCCCACTGTACTGGGACTGGGACTGGTTCTGGATGCCTGGCTTCCTGGATCCCAAGTTCAGAGAGTTCCATCACCAAGGAAGTGAGATGAGGTCACTTCCTTCAGAAACTGAATGACGTCACTGCCTTAGCAACCACTTTTTCCGAACGGTTGCTTCCATACTTCCTCTGACACTTTCACAAGTTAGATTGGTATCTCAACCATAGGAACCCGGGAACAGCTCTCCACAAAGGCCTTTGTTGGTGCATCTTTTCTACATTAAGGAGAGAGGGTGAATGAGACACAACCCTTCATCCTTACCAGGTTGTTTTCCATGGAAGATGACTTTTGCTCTCTCACGTTCTTCATAGTTGCCTACATGTTCTCCAGGGATCATTTCTGCATGGACCTTTGAGGTTTTCAGCAGGTGGAAGATCCACTACATTCCTGTATTGTAAGACCAACTCTGTCCCTGCTGTTCTGTAATGTTAGATTGAGGGAACAGTGTATGGTTAGGGTTAATAACATGTGTGATTTGGGTTAGGAATAATTCTGCTGGATGAATAATGGTATTGGGAACCTGCGATATGTATGAGAATATATAGGTGAAATATATGTATGAAAACAGAAATCTAGGTAAGATTTGAAGCCCAAAAGAGCATTTTGCCCTTGATTGGAATACTTAGATTTGAATTAGGTTCTGCACAGATTGGTCAGATTAATCAATATACAATGCCATAGGACCTTGTACCTTGGATGATTGAATGTCGAAGAGAACATCCAGTCAAAAAGGGATAGTCGGAAGTGAAAGGTTAATAAAATAGGTATTTGTCACTTCCTGGGAAGAATGTTGTGTTTATTCCGAGCATAATGGAGTTGTAAAAAAAAATATGATTAAATTAAAAAGACACCTTGAAGAGTGTCAATGAGAGAGTAAGAGGACCAAAAAAAGTGGTTTGAGTCTTGGTTCACATAGTCCCCCTGTTTGACTGCTTTTTTATCAACCCTGGCCTGTCCGATAATAATCTCCATATTATTGCTAACTATAAAACCCTGTTTGCTCAACCGTGTAATTTCTTTTCTCTAAGCTCAAATTGGACAAGTTAAACTCATGGTAATACCCCACTAGCAGACATAGAATGTGACACCCCACAATGATCACTTTTATGATTAAAAGTAGCTAGAAGAAGAAGTGGGGAATGAAAGATTAATAAAATAGGTACTTGTCACTTTTTTTTTTGTATGCTTAACAAAACACTGTTGAAATCTTGAGAACTGTTTGCTAATCTTGTTCCCAGAATGTCCTGTCCCCAAATGCCAAACTGCAGAATGTACTCCCTCACCCGGTTGAATGCAAACCGCCCACTCTCCCTCACCCATCAATAAACTTCACTCCCTGCCCTCCCCAAAGAAAGTATATAAGCTCTGCTTAAGCTCTTCTCAGGGCTCTCTGCTCTATTCAAGTGAGCTCCGATCCCCTGCATGCTGACCCCCTATAAACCCTTTGCTGTTGCATGAGATAGTCTTTTGGTGGTCTCTTCCTCCGAAGCTCGCCCAGTGTTTACTTTGATGATTGGGTGTAGAAAAGAACATTCAGTCAAAAAGGGATAGTCGGTAGGATTAGGAAGATAGTTGTTAGGTTTAGGAAGAAGAATGAGTATAGGTTTTGGAAAAAAAATATTCTTTATCAATAGGGTTTTGTTTAGAGTGTGAATGTAAATGTTAGCCCACGTGAAGAGTCAGTCACAATAGTGAACTGGAGAAAATATGTAGGAAAACAGATATCAATAGAGATATTACGAAATAAGGCAAAATATAAAGTGGGTGATAGGATTAGACATTTTCAACAGGGTTGAATTTGAATATATGATCTTAGGAAGAAACCAATATGTAGTCACTAATTGGATTGATATTTGAGAGCATTAGGCAACCTGGACATGGCTGTGTTTAGTAATCCATGTTCATTTTCAATTTAGGCTTTGGTACAATAATAAGTGTGAACCTTGCATTTTGTCTGCAGAATATTACTGTGATAAAATGTATATGTAGATCAGGTGACATGAGTAATTTTTCCATCATTTCTGGG
Organism: Callospermophilus lateralis; assembly: GCF_048772815.1. Classification (NCBI taxonomy): domain Eukaryota; kingdom Metazoa; phylum Chordata; class Mammalia; order Rodentia; family Sciuridae; genus Callospermophilus; species Callospermophilus lateralis. The sequence goes on along the minus strand of NW_027513250.1, from coordinate 1,727,080 downwards.
AGCAATATTTTGAAGATTAATAAGTTAGTATTGGGGGTACAAAGAGGTGTACCTTGTGTCTATGAATATAGAGCTAATGCATGAATAGACCATACTGTTAATAAATAATATAACTGGTCCACTTTAAATAATGCATTGGATTCATATCTTAAAATATATAAGAAATCTTATATTGATATACATACATTCATTCCAACTAGTTATACATCTAATAGTAAAATTAAGGTTATGGTTTATCATGAAAGGTGTGTGAGTTTTTCTTCAAAAGTGATTATGGAAATCAAAAATAATATGTTTTGAAAGAAGTCTCATGAAAAGACCAGTCAAGAACCATGAAAAAATACATGTGTTCTGAAGCAGGAAGTGATTGAAAGTGAAACAAATGCCTCTAAATTAGCGAACTTGTGGATGAAATATATATCCTATTATGTGCATAAACTGAAGAAATAGTAATGTACCAGTTTTGAATAAAAATGAACGTCAAAATACACATCATGTCCCATAGGAATCAATTTGATTGATGTTAACCTGGGTCAGTTACTGTATTAATTTTAGGATTTGTAGGCACCATTCACTGAAGATAGTTTTCAGTACTAGGAAACAAATACATATTTCAGATGGATGAATATTTCTGACGATAATCTTGTGAAAAGTTGATTATAAATTCACATATATGAATATGAATGAATTTAGGAAATGTATAAAAAGACACATGTATTTCATATTTTGAAAAATCTGGAAAGTTTGTATATATATATATATATATATATATATATATATATATACACACACACACACACACACACACACACACACACATACACACACACATGCACACAGACATTAAAAAGTAGCAATATATATGCCAATTGAAATTCACCATGAAATATATATCATCCACAGATTCAAAAATATTCATTTTACTGAACATGGATTTATGTATAATGTTGTTAAACTAGGAAGCTCACACAGAGTTCGAATTTTAACTTCCAACAGCATTTAGGAGAAGTGATCTCTTCTCACAATGTGTATCTGCCAAGTCAACCACCTCACAAGAATGTACATGTTGTACCTTGTAGGATTCTATATGTGCATATAAAAATACATGTGCAAATAGGCTACAGAGAAAGGGAGACAGGAATTCACATATTTGTTAACTTTAAAAACACATGGAGAACAATTTCTACAAAAGTTGACTAGATTTATAACTCCTACACTACATAATGCAAAAGGCAAATTCAACTATACACCATGCCTCCTCTGAACTGCTTGTATTTCTATTCTGTTTGGATTATTATTCTCCATCATATTAGGATAAGTAGTCAGAGTCTAGTAGGCTAAGGGTTAGTGTCAGGGATTCAGTATTTCCAATGGAAAATTGGAAAAGGTATCCAATGTGTATGTAATTATGTGCTTTGAAAAATCTTCCCACTCTTATCCAGAACAATGCCTTGACATTACCTTTGCCAAAAGTAAGACACAATTACAGGAGAAGAGTTCGAAAATCTGTGCATATATATATGGAATGCAATATGCTCAGTTGTTCACAAACTTGGAGGTGGTAGAGGAGTTTACAAAAGTAATGGACAGGGTAAACCCTCCACAAAAATGGAGCTTTGCTGGCCTAAAGACTTCTTGAGAAACTGCCTCTGAGGTTGGGCACTTGAAATATATGTTGTTCTCAGGAGCTTAATCTTCATTTGTGGTGAGACAATTAAAGCTGGATCTGCATCTATGTGACCTGAAGGATCTTGTTTCTTATTTTCCAATGAACATGAGACAGCAGTGCTGAATTCTCTCTTTGTAGGTAAACTGTGGCCACTGGGGGCTATGTGTCTCCCTGTGAGGACTGTGAAACCATTTGATCATCCTCCAATTTTCGTGGTGTTTCTTGCTGCTGTACTGGGAGTTTGGTATTTGCTTCGTGAAATACAAAGATTTCAACTGGGACAAAGTGCTAGAGGGAGTTCTGTCTCGTGTGGTGTGTCAGGGTCTGCAAGAGAATGCACCAACCAGGCCTTTATCCCACATAGCTTGGCCCCTTGACCATAGCAACCTGATTCTGAACATTGCCCTGAAAACTCTCCATATAACAGGATGCATTTACATATAAGGGTCTGCTGGCTACACTATGTCAGTCACAAGCTATTTGGAAGCCAATGGAAGGTCCACATGACTCCACCACAGATGTTTTATCACACACCTGCACACCACTACTCTAGGCCCACTACTCAGGAGGCTCCAACTTACTGGCATCACTGTTCTTCAACATTTTCATGAAACCCAGTCAATCAAGGCACTGCATTGTATACTCATGATCAGCAACAGGACATCCAAAGTTTCTCCAGTGCCACCTGGTCATGGGAATTTCAAAAATTTGATGGTATTCATCTAGCCATTTTTCAAGGATGAAGTTGGAGGCACTGTGGGTTTCAATTCATTCAGGAACCACTAAATGGTGAGGAAGTTCATTTCAATGAAATCTCTGGACAACACTCACAGGAAAGGCTTCCCAAAGAGTGGCCAAAAGGTCACATGAAGCCAGGCCCATTGAACTGTACAATGTGAGGTCCATGTGTGTTTTGACTCTCAAATATGGCTTCCATGTTTTTCATAATAAAATCATGTGATATCCTGGCTGAGATTCACAGTGCTCTGTGGAAAACCAACCTGGGACTAGATTTCAGATTCCAAGGGTGAATCTCATGCGTGGCCTCCTAAAATCCCAACTCAATTCATGGCAATACTACTCTGAGGTCACTTCCAGAACTCAGTCTATAAGGGGAATCACCCAAGAGTGAAGCCCTGGTGGAACCAGTCATCTCTTCCAACTGCCACAAAAATGACCACAATTATAACCAAAACACTCCCACATGGCCCTCATTTTCTTCCATATAGATATTCATCATAACTTCTGGCTAGAGGTTTCCATAAGTGGCGCAGCTCAAGACAGTGTCCAATATAAGCTTCCTTGCACCTCATTTGCCTAAAGTAAGTGTGGCCTGCACACTCTTCCTGTCAACCAGGAGTGATCAAATAGGCCTGCCATTAATACTGCTCTGCTTCTACTATTTGAGGCCTACTGACTGTCAGGTATAGATTCTTATGTGGTTTGTAGTCATGAGACAACACTAGCACATCTGCAGGGCTTTGAAAAACGCATTTTACTCAAGGGTCAATAATCACACTTGATGGAGGTCAGGAACCTAACAGAGGAAGGTGAGAGACTTCATCCACAATGACTGATCTTTTTGAATTTTGGTTATGGATGCACACAAGGGATATTTCTTTAGATCCATCAGGTGCTGACAATCTAAGCCCCAGCTTCACCGAGCGCCAAGAGGCTGATTCAGACACATCCATTTCCAAAGCAATTAAGCGAAGAGCCACAGGTGATGCCCACTCATTTCCATTTGAATACTGTTTTCTTCAGGCTTCACAAAGTGGTGGCCTGAGCCAAAGACTTTCCTTACATTCAGGGCAACAGAAAAATAGGTAAGCAAATGGCCCAAAGCAGGGTTTCTCCACTGAGACTTTCCTGGTATCTGAGTTTCCTGATATCTGAGTATTCTGACATGCTCCACTTCCCTTCAGCTATCCAGTACATGGCCATGTGACAGAGCTTGGAGGTGCTACATAGCTTGGACACAAAACTTTGAGCCTATTCTGGAGAGTGTCCAGAATTCAGGAAGAAAACAGGAAATTAGAAAGATAGTAGGTTTTGCCCATTGATAAGGCTAGTCGCAGTCCATTCATAAATTGGCAGTATGAATGCTGGGAAGCTTTCTACTAGACAGAACACATCCATGATGCATTCTTTTTCTAATACTAAGACCACGGAGAGAGTGGGATACACAGTAATAGAAACACTCACCTTGTCAGAGGACATACTAGATACAGTACTCTCCAAACCAAACAAATCGCCTTTCCTACATATTCTCAGAACATGAGACAAAACCACAAACTCACACCCACACTCAAAAAGACACCACCTTTCCCAAAGTAGGTCTGTGACTATCCGGAGTGTCCTATGATGGGTGGGACATACTATATTTCCACGAAATGCACTGTGCTGTCTCAGTTCTGGTCTCCTTGGCCAACTCTGTGAAGTTGTCAAAAGTCACTGGTGAGCCACTACCTTCTTTCTCAGGAAAGGCCCCTCTTCTTAGCTTTCCTAGCATTTGGCCATCCTCACATAACTAGGTACCAAGAAAGACTGACTCTGTCCTTGGTTTACCCAAACAAGTGAGACCACTGGAACTGGGACTGGAACTGGCTGTGGTTGCCTGGCTTCCTGAATCCCAAGTTTAGAGAGTTCCATCACCAAGGAAGTTATGTGAGGTAACTTCCTTCAGGAAGTGAATGAAGTCACTGCCTTGGCAACCACTTTGTCCTAACAGTTGCTTCCAAGGGTCCCATGAGATGGAGGGTGCACCTACTTGCTGTGACGTTTTCACAAGTTAGAATGGTATATCAACCATAGGCACCTGGGCACAGCTCTCCACACAGGCTTGGTTTGGTCCATCTTCTCTACATTAAGATGAAAGAGGCTGATTCAGACACATCCCTTCACCCTGACCAGGTTGTTTGCGATGGAAGTTGACTTTTCATCCCTCAGGTCCTTCATTGCTGCCTACATCTTCTCCATGGATCATTTCTGTATTGACCTTTGAGGTTCTCAGCAGGTGGAAGATCCCCTACACTCCTGATTGTAAGACCAACTCTGTCCCTGCTTTTCTGTAAAGTTAGATTGAGGGAACAGTGTATGGTTAGGGTAATAACAGGTTCTATTTGGGTTAGGAATCATTCTGCATGATGAATAATGGCATTGGGAACCTGTGATATTTACAAGAATATACAGGTGAAATATAAGTATGAATACAGAAGTCTAGGTAAGATTTGAAGCCCAGAAGAGCATTGGGTCCTTGATTGGGATACTTAGCTTTGAAATACCTTCTGCACAGATGTCTCAGATAAATCGATAAACAATGGCATAGGACCTTGTAAATTGGATGATTGAATGTAGAAGAAAACATCCACTTAAAAAGGGTAGTCGGTAGGATTGGAAAGATAGTCAGTAGGTTTAGGAAGAAGAGTGAGTATAGGATTTGGTCCAAAAGTTCTTTAGCAATAGGGTTTCTCGTAGAGAATGAATGTAAATGTCAGAACATGTGATGAGTCAGTCACAATGATTAACTGGGGAAAATATATAGGGAAGCAGATATCAATAGAGACATGAAGAAATCAGGCAAAGTATAAATTGATTGATAGGATTAGACATTTTCAACATGGTAGATGTTGAATATACAATCTTAGAAAAAAACAAATATTTAGCACCAATAGGATTAACATTTGAGAGCATTAGGCCATCTGGACTTGGATGTTTTTAGTAATCCATGCTCACTTTCCATTTAGGTTTTGGTACAATCATAAGTGTGAACTTTGCATTTTGTGTCCAGAATATTACTGTGATAAAGTGTATATGTAGATCAGGTGACATGAGTATTTCTTCCACCAATTCTGTGGTCAGTATTTTGAAGATGTATAAATTAGTATTGGGTGTACAAATAGGTCTACCCTGTGTCTACAAATATAGATAAAATGAATGAATTGACCATACTGTGAATAAATAATATAACTGGTTCCAACTTTAAATTATGGATTGAATTGATATCTGAAAATATACAGGAAATCTTATATTGATATACATACATTCATTACAACCATTTATAGATCTAATGGTAATATTAAGGTTATGGTTTGTCATGAAGAGTGTGTGAGGTTTGCTTCAAAAGCGATTATTGAAATCTAAAATGAAAAGTAGTGTCATGAAAAGACCAGTCAAAAAACATGGAGGAATACATGTGTACTGAAGCAGAAGTGATAGAAAGTGAAACAAATGCCTATAAATTTGAAAACTTGTGAATGAAATATATATCCTATGATGTGCATAAACTGAAGAAATAGTCATGTAACATTGTTGAATAAAAATGAATGTCATAATACACATCATGTACCATAGTAATCTACTTGCATTGATGTTAAAGTGGGTCAGATACTGTAGAAAAATTAGGACTTCTATGCACCATTCACTGAATTTAGATTTCAGTACTAGGAAACAATATGTATTTGAGGTGGATGAATATTTCTGAGAATAATTTTGTGAATATTTGATTATAAATCCACATACATGAATATGAATGCATTTAGGGATTGTATAATAAGACACATATATTTTATATTCTGAAAAATCTGGAGAGTGTGTATATATATATATATATATATATATATATATATATATATACACACACACACACACACACACACACACACACACACACACACACAGACATTAAAAGGTAGCGATATATATGCAAATCGAAATTTATTATGAAATATATATTTCACAGATCCAAAAATATTCATTTTACTGAACATGGATTTATGTATTATCTTGTTCAACTAGAAAGCTCACCCGTAGTTTTAAGTTTCAGTTCTAACAACGTTCAGGAGGAGTGATCTCTTTTGACAATTTGTATCTGCCAAGTCAGCCACCTCACAAAAGTGTACATGTGATACCAGGTAGGATTCTATATGTGCATACAAAAATACATGTGCTGAATAGGATACAGATAAAGGGCGACAGGAATTCACGGATTTGTTATCTTTAAAACACATGGAGAACTACTTCAATTTAATATTGACTTGATTTATAACACCTACCCTTTATCATACAAAAGGTAAGTCCAGCTATACACCATGCCTCCTCTGAACTGCTTGTATTTCTATTCTGTTTTGGTTATTTTGCTCCATCAATTTAGGATTGACACAGTCTGGCTGGGCACAATTCAGGAGCCACTTGTCAAAAGCTAACTTTATTTTTAGAACCACACACGCCAAAAAATAGCTCCTCGGGAAAAACACTCAGAGCACAACTGCCACCACCGGCTTCCCACAAGCTCTCAACCTCCCCTCTCCTCCTGCTCTTGAGGTCGATTGGCTGGGTTGTTTGAGCAGAGCCAAAAAAGTCCCCCAAAAAGCAGCTCCATAATTTGAAAGGGTGGGGAAACAGCCCAATGGGCATCACCGCAGAGGAGCCAATCAGCTAGATGTTGCTGGGGCCGCTGTGAGCCAATCATCAGCTGGCAGTCTGAAAGTTTGCTTTGGCCCCTTGGGCTGTGGCTCTCAACATCTAACCCTCTCTGTTTAAACAACAAGCATGTGGCTTAGGGACCATGCCTGCCTTAGGTTGTCCAATAGTACATATGGTTCTTACCCATTATCGAATGACCTGACCTCAAGGTGTCAGCCTCCTGTCTTAGATTGGTACCATTGTAATTGGATCTTACCCGTCACTGACTACAGATCCAGTATACATCCACACGTGTGGAGAGGTCTTTGTACCAGAGGGCGGGTGAGGCTCTTTGCCTCATCTCTGTTGGCCCCCTAATTTTAGCTGAACAACCATGACAAGCAGAAGGGAGGAAGATACACCAAGGCAATTGATGGCTCTTTTTGAAAAAATTGTACCACCGATGACATCATCAGAGAAATACCCCAACACTACCACACGTCACTGCACCAACAGATAGTTCACAATGCAGGCAGGTGGGTTCACAATGCATACAAGTGATACATAGTCCAGGCAAGTTCTGCAACCAGTTCAGTGATGGCTATTGCAGAAGCTGTAGATTGGTTTTATCTTTGACTTCACATGCACTGGGATGAAGATAGAAATTCTGGCAACAATGCCTAAAGAAAGAATTATGTAACATTCCAAAAGGCACTAAAAGAAAACAATTTTCTTAACAATTTACATTGTCTAGAAGAGAATTATTAAATATAATGAAAAGAAAAGGTGGATCCAACATGGCGGCGGGCAGAGAGGCTGCGCTTTTAATGCACTCCCAGTGATGGGGTCATAAAGTCGCAAGGATAACTCTTGGATTCTACCAACGGAGATTCTCCTAGCAAAATTCCACTGAAGGGAGACTGCCCGGGAGCTACAAGAATTTTTTTGAAGCGTCTGTGTGACCCGGACGAGTGGGACCCTGCCACTAGACGCGGAGTTTGAGATTCACCAGCCACAGTCTGCGCACCGCGGGCACAGCTGCAGATCCGTCCACCGGCCCGCAGCCAAAGTGACTGGGTCCTGCTAGACGCCGAGACACAGCTTGGAAGGAAGAAGTCTTTAGCCAAGCCTCCACGCGCCAGGAGCTGAGGTGAACCGGGCAGGACCAGTCCCACCCCTCCCCTCGGTCAATCCGGCAAGAAGCCTGGGGCCCACCATAGCAGAGAGGTGACATCATCGGAGTTCGGCCGGCGAAATTCCTTCCCAGCAAAATCCACTTTAGCAGGTGTGTGACTCCCCATACTGATACAAGCAGCCAGGAAACTTCATTGACTTCTCAGGGGTCGTGTCCGTAGGGAAGCAGAGGGGAGCCCAGAACCCAAGGCCCCCATATCACCAGTGGTGACCCCTAAGGTCTTATCCGCCAGTTTACCACAGCACTGAGGCTTAAAAGGGGCACTCGGTGGGGCTGCAAGTGTAACTAGATCTCTGGAGAATCACTTCTGGGGAACAGGACCTGGCTGGCAGGCTGACAGGAGGAAGGGGGTTAAGAGCTGGAGAAGTGAAATGGCTCTGGACTGACAAGTCTGAGAGACCCCCAAAAGACGCCCTAAAGGGATAGCTATTGGCAGGTAGAGAGCAGACACTCCGCTTGGAAGGCACAGCTCCGCCTACTGGAAGAGAAGAAGGTGGATCTCTAAGACTTTAATTTTTTTGTTGTTGTTGTTGCTGTTGTTGATATTTTTTTCTCTCCTTCTTCTCTCCCTGTTCCTTTCCCCCCTTTTCCTTCTCTCTTTCTATCCCATTTCAAGTTTTATTGTTCTTTTCATTCCCCTCTAATCTATCTCTCCCTCTATCCTTTTTTTCTTTTTAAGAGCACCTTCATTCTCCTACCCCCCAACTCTCATTCGAAGCATTACATCTTCCATTGTGTGTAATTGTCTAAATGCAAATAGGTGAATGTCTCGAGGCTGTCTATAAGACTCCTAAATACCTAGCTACTACCAACACCCTGATCCAATTGCCTGGTAGTATCCACCTTCAGTGGAGCAATCTTCTAAAGTAGCCGAGACATACTAACCATTGTACCACCAGAGCACCCAACCTAAACATATAGTCCTAAGAACAAACAGCAAATCATTATATGCATACAGAACCTAGAAGCCTTATATGAATTGAATGAATCAGCTTTAAAGTACAACAAAGCCCAAAATTTTTAGGCATAATCTTCCACCACAAAAGAGAGACAACAGAGATATACAAAGCCAAAACAAATGTATAGGAGAAAGCAGTTACAAAGCAGTCAAACAGAGCTGGAAAGCAACGTGAACAATATGAAAAAACAAGGGAAAAAGGGGTTACAAACAATGCAGGACAATCTAAATATACAGGAGGACCTAGAAGAATCAGAAATATGGACAGGGAAAGAAATCAAGGCATTCCTAATTCAGATGGAACGGAATATTAGAGAAGACATGAGACAGCAAATCCAAGCATTGAAAGTATATTTTGAAGAGGAACTAACCACACAAATTAAATCCGCAAAGAATGAGCTTTATCAGGAGATATAGGTGTTAAAAAATAATCAAGTTGTAATCATAGAAATGCAAGAAACCGTAAATCAGATTAAAAGCGCTAATGAGAATATTACAAACAGACTAGATCAAGTAGAATTCAGAACATCAGATAATGAAGACAAAGTATATCAACTTGAAAAGAATATAGTCAACACAGAAAAGATGTGAAATCAAACATATAACACAAAACACAAGTGCACACATAATATAATACATACAACACATGACATAATATTAAAGGCCTTATGACTTTTTACAGGTGAAATCTCCATTGCAATGTCTAAAAACTCTATTGTCCAAAAATAGAACTGATCAGCAAAACATTAACCTAGTTCTGTATGAGCTAAAAAAAACAAAATAAAACTTCATGATATGAGAAAGGGGAATAATAAAATAGATTTGAAAAAAACATTCTGGTTCTGTCACAGATGTAAGAACAGCCAAACTGGAGTTCTGCATATCAGCTCTTATTGATTTGAGCCAAATCATCTTATTTTTGGTCTGTAGAAATCTCTTTAGTTAATCTCTCTGGAATCCAAATTGGCTACTGTTCTCCCTGTGGAAACACAAAAACAGACCCCGGACTCCAGACAATTACTTGGTCAGGACCTTTCCATTATCCTGTTAGAATATCCTTCTAAAGTACCTTGGGCTTATGTACATTTTTTGGACATATATGCCTTTCTGCAGCACTAAGCCCTGATGAACCCAAATTTAAAAAGTTTAGAGTAAAAGGGTTATTTTAAGTTTACCTTTGGGGAATATATACCCCTTCACAATTTGTTCTTTTTGCTTTAATATGTACGTTTTTATAGTTTCATGTGCTCTTTCAACTATGCCTTCTCCCTGTGGATTGTATGGGATTCCTGTTATATGAGTAATGCCAAATGATGAGCAAAATTGTTTAAAAGAAGTAGAAGTATAAGCAGGGGCATTATCTGTTTTTAACTCTTTTGGAACGCCCACAGTGGCAAAATTTTGTAAGCAATGAGCTATAACATCTTTAGTTTTTTTCTCCAGCAAGAAGGGAGCCCATCAAAAATCCAGAAGAAGTATCAACTGTAACATGCAAATATTTTAATTTTCCAAATTCTGGCAAGTTTGTGACGTTCATCTGCCAAATATGGTTAGGTATCAATCCTCTAGGATTGACTCCAAGATTAACTTGTGGTAAAAAGGTCACACAATTTTGACATTGTTTTATTATTTGTTGAGCTTGTTCCTTAGTTACTTTGAAACGCTTTTGTAAAGTATTAGCATTGACATGGAACTTTTTATGAAAATTTGTAGCTTCTTCTAGTGTAGAGAAAATATGTATGAATGTCATGTGTTGTTTTATCTGCTAAATAATTGCCCAAACTAAGGGCTCCAGGCAATCCTGTATGTGTCCTGAAATATCCTATAAAAAACGGAACTTTCCTGTCCCAGATTAGACTTTGTATAGTCGAAAGCAAAGAGAAAATAGTAGAGGAAGGGGAAATCCTTCTACCATCTTCAAGTGATACTATAGCACTAACTATATACTGATTATCGGAAAATAAATTAATTACAGATGCTTTAAGCATCACAAAAGCTTGTAATACTGCATTAATCTCTACATTTTGAGCTAATTGTTTGGGTACTAAAAATGTAAAAGTTTGATCAGGTGTAAATATTACTGCTGTACCATTATTTGACCCATCAGTGAATATATTTGTAGCATTTATAATAGGTGTTTTTCTTGTCATTTTTGGAAAAATTACATGATGTGATGACCAAAAAGACAATAAAGGATTAGATGGTAAGTGGTTATCAAATGAAACATTAGATTTGCACATGATTATTGCCCAAGTATTTAACTAATTATCTAAATTATCAATTTGATTCATAGTATATGGAGTAATAATTTTATCTTCTTGGGTTGTATTATAGTTATAGTAGAAATATTCAAGTAAAAGAGAAGGTCTCTCGAGCTAGTCAGACAGAGATAAAAATTCAATTAAAAGAGAAGGTCTCTCTAGCTAGTTAGACAGAGGAAAAAATCAAGTGATTGATCCTGATAATGTGTCTGAATCAGCCTCTTGGACCTGTGTGAGGTTGTGGCTTAGATTCTCATCACCTGATGGATCATTCCGTGTGTGAATCCATACCCAAAATGGCCAAAAGAGCAGTCCCTGTGGATGAAGTCTCTTGCCTTCCTTTATAAGTCTACTGAACTCCATCAAGTGAGAATACGCATCCTTTGTGTCAAATGAGTTCTTCAAAGCCCTGGAGAGTCTAGCACATAGGTTCTTGGGTTTTCTCATGACTCCAATTCACATAAAAATATCTATACCTGACAGTCAGTAGGCCTCAGATTGGAGAAGCAGAGGTGTATTAAGGGCAGGCCTATTTGATCACACCTGGTTCACAGGAAGGGTGTCCAGGCCACCATGACTTTAGGCAATGAAGGGCAAGAAAGCTTAGTTTGGACACTGTCTTGGACTTCGCCACTCATGGAAACCTCCAGACAGAGCGTAGTATGAGAGTGTATATATGGAAGAAAATGAGGACCATGTGGGAGTGTTTGGTTTTAATTGTGGTCATTTGTGTGGTAGTTGGAAGATATGACTGGGTATACCTGGGCTGAACTCTGGTGTGATTCCCCTTAGAGACTGAGTTCTAGAGCTGACTTAGAGAAGTGTTATCATGAAATATGTTGGGATTTTAGTTGGTCACGCATGAGAGTTGCCCTTGGAAACCGAGATCTAGGCCCAGGTTTGCTTTCCACAGAGCACTTGGAATCTAATCCAGGATATCACATGGTTTTATTCTGAAAGACATGGCAGCCATAGTTGAGAGTCAAAACACACATGTACCTCACATTGTAGACAGCAATAGGTCTGGCTTCCTGTGAAATTTTGGCCACTCTTTGGAAGCCTTGCCTGTGAGATTTCTCCAGAGCTTTCATTGAAATGAGCTTCCTCACCATTTAATTGTTCCTGAATGAAGTTAAACACACAGTGCCTCCAACATCATTCTTGTAAAATGGCTAGATAAATACCATGAAATTTTTGAAATTCCCATGACCATGAAAATGGTGTAGAACAGAGATGCCAGTAAGTTGGAGCCTGATGTGAAATGGGCCTAGAAAAGTCGTGTGCAGTTGTGTGATAAAATATCTGTGGTGGGGCAATGTGGATCTGCCATTGGCTTCCAAATGGCTTGTGACTGACATGGTGCACCCAGCAGACCCTTCTATGTAAAGGCATCTTGTTATGTGGAGAGTTTTCAGGGCAATGTTCAGAATCAGATTGCTATGGTTAAGGATGCAAGCTATGTGGGATTGAAGCCTGGTTGGTTCATTATCCTGCAGAACCTGACACACCACACGTGACAGAACTCCCTTTAGCACTGTGTCCCAGTTTAACTCCTTGTATTTTGTGAAGCAAATACCAAACTCACATTGCAGCAGCAAGAAACACATCGACAAGTGGAGGATGGCCAGATGGCTTTACAGTCCACACGGAAAGAGTTTGCCCGCAGTGGCCACAGTTTACCTACAAAGAGAGAATTCAGCACTGCTGCCTCATGTTCATTAGAAAATAAGAAACCATGTCCTCCAGGTCACTTAGAAACATACCTAGCTTTGATGGTCTCTCTACAAAAAAAAGCTAAAACTCCTGACAACAACAAATATTTCAAGTGCCCAAACTCAGAGGCAGTTTCACCAGAAGTCTTTAGTCCAGAAGAGCTCCATTTTTGTGGAGTATTTACCTGTCCCTTACTTTTGGAAACTCCTCTACCACCTTCAAGGTTGTGAACTCTTGAGCATATTACATTCCAGATATGTATTCACAGATTTTCTAACTCGTCCACTCTAATTGTATTTTACTTGGAGTGAAGGTAAAGTCAAGGCATTGTTCTGGATTAGAGTGGGAAGATATTTGTGAAGCACATATTTACATACACATTGGATTCATTTTCCTATTTTCAATTCAAAATGCTGAATGCCTGACACTAACGCATACCCTACTAGACTCTGACTACTAATTCTAATATGATGGAGAAAAATGACCCAAACCGAATAGAAATACAAGCAGTTTAGACGAGACATAGTGTATTGCTGGACTTGCCTTTTGCATTATACAGGGTAGGACTTATAAATCTAGTCAATATTTTGTTGAAATAGTTCTCCATGTGTTTTTAAAGTTAACAAATAGATGAATTCCTCTCTGCCTTTCTCTGTAGCCAATTCAGCACATGTTATTTCATATGCACATATTGAATCATACCTGTTATCACATGTACATTCTTGTGAGGTGGCTGACTTTGCAGATACAAATTGGGAGAAGAGATCACTCCACCTAAACACAGTTGGAACTGAAAATTCAACCTATGGGTGAGCTTCGTAGATGAACAACATGATAAATAAAATCATGTTCAGTATAATGAATATTTTTGGATCAGTGGATGATATACATTTCATGATGAATTTCGATTTCCATATATATTGCTACTTTTTAATGTCTGTGTGTGTGTGTGTGTGTGTGTGTGTGTGTGTGTACACTCTCCAAGTTTTTCAAAATATGAAATATATGGGTCTCAATGTACACTCCCTAAATTTATTCGTATTCATGTATGTGGATTTATAATCAAATATTCAAAAGATTATTCTCAGAAATATTCATCCACCTGAAATACATATTTGTTTCCTAGAAATAAAAACTAACTTCTGTGAATGGTGCATACGGATCCTAATATTTCTACAGTAACTGACCCAGTTTAACACCAATGCAAGTAGATAATTATGGAACGTGATGTGTATTTTGATGTTCATTTTTAGTCAACACTTGTACATTACTATTTCTTCAGTTTATGCACATCATAAGATATATATTTCATACACAAGTAGCAAATTTATTGGCATTTGTTTCACTTTCAATAACTTCATTCTTCAGAACACATGTATTACTCCATGTTTTTTAACAAGACTTCTTTCTAAACACATTATTTTCGATTTCCATAATCACTTTTGAAGCATAACTCACACACTCTTCATGATGAAATATCACCTTAATATTACCATTAGAAGTATAACTGGTTGGAATGAATGATTTTATATCAACATTAGATTTTCTGTATGTTTTCAGATATCAACTCAATCCATTATTTAAAGCGGACCAATTATATTATTTATTCACAGTATGGTCTATTCTTGCATTATCTCTATATTCTTAGACAGATACTACACCACTTTCTAGCCCAATACTCATTTATACGTCTTCAAAATATTGTTCCCAGAAATGGTGGAAGAAATACTCATGTCACCTGATCTACATATACATTTTATCACAGTAATATTCTGGAAAATAAAGCAAAGGTCACACTTATGATTGTACCAAAGCCTAAATTTAAAGTGGTCATGGATTTCTAAAAACATCCATGTCCAGGTTGCCTAATTCTCTCAAATGTCAATCCAATTGTTGACTACATATTTGTTTCTTTCTAAGATTATATATTCAAACTCAACCCTGTTGAAAATGTCTAATCCTATCACTCACTTTACTTTGCCTGATATCCTAATGTCTCTATTGATATCGGCTTTCCTTCATAAATTCCCAGTTCATCATTTTGACTGTTCATTTGTGCTGACATTTACATTCACTCTCTACCTGAAACCCAATTGCTAAATAACTTTTGGTCCAAATCCTATACTCACTCTTCTTTTTGAATCTACCAACTATCTCCCAAATCCTACTGACTATCCTTTTTTGAATGGATGTTCTCTTCGACATTCAATCATTCAAGGTACAAGGTCCGATGCCATTGTGTATTGATTTATCTGAGACATCTGTGCAGGACATAATTCAAAGCTAAGTCTCCCAATCAAGGGCCCAATCCGTTTCTGGCCTTCAAATATTACTTAGATTTCTGTTTTCGTACTTATATTTCACCTCTATATTTTTATAAATATCACAGATTTCCAATACCATTATTCATCCAGCAAAATGATTCCTAACCCAAATCGAACATGTAATTAACCCAAACCATATACTATTCCCTCATTCTAACTTTATAAAAGAGCAGGGAAAGTGTTGGTCTTACAATATAGGAATGTAGGGGATATACCACCTGCTGAAAACCTCAAAGGTCCATGCAGAAATAATCCCTGGAGAAGATGTAGGCAGCTATTAAGGACCTGAGAGAGCAAAAGTCATCTTCCATGGAAAACAACCCTGTCTGGAGAGGGGTTGTGTCTGACTGAGTGTCTCTGTTCCTAATGTACAGAAGATGGACCAATCCAGGCCTGTGTGCAGAGCTGTTCACGGGTGCCTATGGGTGATATAGTATTCTAACTGGTGAGAGGGTCACGGGAAATAGGGGCAGCATCTATCTCATGGGACCCTTGGAAGCAACTGTTAGGAAAAAGTGGTTGCAAAGGCAGTGACCTCATTCAGTTCCTGAAGGAAGTGACCTCATCTCTATTCCTTGGTGATGGAACTCTCTGAACTTGCGATCCAGGATTCCAGGCACCCAGAGCCAGTCCTAGTCCCAGTCCCAGTGGGCTCATTTGTTTGGATTTTGTAAGGACAGAGTCAGTCTTTCTTGGTATCTATTGATGTGAAGATGGCCAAATGCCAGGAAAGCTTTGAAGACTGGCCTTTCCAGAGAAAGCAAGTAGTGGCTCACCACGGGCTCCTGACAATTTCACAGAGTTGGCCAAAGAGACCAGATCTGAGACAGGACAGGCCATTTTGGAGGTACATAGTAAGGCTCACCAGTGAGAGTACACTCCGAATAGTCACAGACCTACTTGGGGGAAGGCGTTGCCTTTGTGGTTTTTGTTGTGTGTTTGTGGTTTTATCTCATGTTCTGAGAAAAGGTAAGAAAGGCGGTTTGTTTGGTTTGGAGTGAACTGTTTCTAGTAAGTCGTTTGACAAGGCAAGTGTTTCTATGTCTGTGTATCCCAATGTGTCTGTTGTTGTAGACATTAGAAAAGAGAATGCATCAATGGATGTGTCCTGTCTAGTAGAAAGCTTCCCAGCATCAATCCTGCCCAATTTATGAATGGATTGTGGCTTGCATTATCGAAGGGCAACACCTACAAACTTCCTAAGTTCCCATTTTCTTCCTGAATTCTGGCTACACTCAAGAATAGGCTCATGGTTTTATGTCCAAGATATTTACCACCTCCAAGCTCTGTGATATGGCCATGTACTGGATAGCTGAAGGGAATGGCGAGCATCTCAGAAAACTCAGATATCAGTGTGACCAGTAAAGTCTCAGTGGAGGAACCCTGCTATGGGCCTTTTGCTTACCTATTGTTCTTTTGCCCTGAATGTCAGGAATGGCTTTGCCTCACGCCACCCCTTTCTGAAGCCTGAAGAAACCAGTTTTCAAATGGAAATGAGTGGGCATCACCTGTGGCTCTTTGCTTAACTGCTTTGGAAAGGGATGTGTCTGAATCAGTCTCTTGGCCCTGTGTGAGGCTGTGGCTTAGATTACCAACACCTGATGGATGTAAAGAAAGATCCCATGTGTGCATACAAAATCAAAATGGCAAAAATTCGCAGTCATTGTAGATGAAGTCTCTCGCCTTTCTCTGTAAAGTTCCTGACCTCCATCAAGGGGAATAGGGATCCTTTGGGTCAAATGAATTCTTCAAAACCATGCAGAGGCAAATCCATAAGTGCTTCGGTTTTTTCTTGACTCCATTTCACATAAAGAATCTAAACGCCAAAGTCAGAAGGCCTCAAATTGGAGAAGTGGAAAAGTATTAATGGCAGACTTATTTGATCACTCCTGGTTCACAAGAAGGGTGTCCAGGCCACCGTGACTTTAGTCACACACACACACACACACACACACACACACACACACACACACACATATATATATATATATATATATATATATATATGTACACTCTTCAGATTTTTCAAAATATGAAATATGTGTCTTATTTTACACTCACGAAATTCATTCATATTCATATACGTAAATTTATAATCAACTTTCCAAAGATTATTCTTAGAAATATTCATTAACCATAAAAACATATTTCTTTCCTATACTGAAAAGTAACTTGAGTGAATGGTGCACACAAATCCTAATATTTCTACAGTACCTGACCCAGTTTAACATCAATGCAAGTAGATTCCAATCGGACATGATGTGTATTTTGACGTTCATTTTTATTCAACACTGGTAGATTACTATTTCTTCAATTTATGCACATCATAGGATATATATTTCATCCACAAGTTAGAAAATTAATAGGCATTTGTTTCACTATCAATCACTTCCTGCTTCAGAGCACATGCATTCCTCCATGTTTCTCGACTGGTCTTTTCATGAGAAAAGGGATGGACAAGGCAAGGTAAGGCAACTAAGATAGCACCGAAGACAAGGAAACAGTCCTTTTTGGTTGCAACCGGATTTAGAGGGCATTGCTTCTGTTGTAATCATTTAATCCCCTCCACCCCAAGTTTAAATTGTTTCAGAATTTTGTACCCAACATGGATGAGAGGGGCTCAGAAGTTCACAATCTGCAGAAGTTTATAAAAAGCAGTTTTTGTTTCTGTTTTTTTTTTTCTCTGTTCTGGGCAAGTTAACATTTTAAGGATACCGGGAATGGGGCAGAGCTATTTTCTTCTCTTTTTTTTCTCTCAGCCAGATGTTACCATGGAGCCCAGTTGGTAACTTCTTTATCTTAGAAATGTAGCCATCTCTGTGAAGCTCCAGCTCAAGGCCAGAGGCCTTGTTTACATATTGCCAGCATTATGACTGACTCTTTCCAAACACATTATTTTCGATTTCCATAATCACTTTTGTAGCAAAACTAACATATCTTCATGATAAACCGTAACCCTAATATTAATATTAGATGTATCATTGGTTGGAATGAATGATTGTATATCAATATAAGATTTCTTATATATTTTCAGATATCTATTCAATCCGTTATTTAATGTGGAACCAGTTATATTATTTATTCACTTATGGTCTATTCATGCATTATCTCTATATTCTATGACACAGTGTACACCTCTTTGTACCCCCAATACCCATTTATATGTCTTCAAAATATTGCTCCCAGAAATGGTGGAAGAAACACTCATGTCACCACATCTACATATACATTTTATCACAGTAGTATTCTGGAGACAAATGTAAAGGTCACACTTTTGATTGTACCAAAGCCTAAATGGAAAGTGAGCATGGATTACAAAAAACATCCATGTCAAAGTTGCCTAATGCTCTCAAATGTCAATCCTATTGGTGACTACATATTTGTTTCTTCTTAAGATTATATATTCTAACTCAATTCTGTTGAAAATGTCTAATCGTATCACGCACTTATACTTTGCCTGATTTCGTAATGTCTTTATTGATATCTGCTTTCCTACATATTTTTCCCACTTCATTATTGTGACTGTTCACATGTGCTGACATTTACATTCACTCTCTAACCAAACCCGTATTGCTAAAGATATTGTTTTCCAAATCCTATACTCACTCTTCTTCCTAAACCCACCGACTATCTTCTTAATCTTACCGACTATCCGTTTATGACTGGATTTTCTCTTCTACATTCAAACATCCAAGTAATGTTCCTGCAAGCGTTGGTGGAAGAGATCACCAAGATAGTGTCTCATGCAACAGCAAGGGGTTAATTGGGGGTCCAGCAAGCTGGGGCTCAGAGCTCACATGAATAGAGCAGAGAGCCCTGAGAACAGCTTAAGCAGAGCTTATATACTTTCCTTGGAGAGGGCAGGGATGGAAATTTATTGATGGGTCAGAGCGAGTGGGTGGTTAGTGTGAAACTGGGTGAGGGAATACATTCTGCAATTTGGCAGTTGGGGACAGCACAATCTGGGACCAGATTACAAACAGTTCTCAATATTTCAACAGTGTTTTGTTAAGCATACAGAAAAACAGGAAGTTACAAGTACCTTTTTTATTAACCTTTCATTCCCCACTTCTTCTTCTTGCTACTTTTAATCATAAAAGTGATTATTGGGACGTGTCACATTCTATGTCTGCTAGTGGGGTATTACCATAAGTTTAACTTATCCAATTTGAGCTTGGAGAAAAGAAATTACATGGTTAAGCAAACAGGGTTTTATAGTTAGCAATAATATGAGGATTATTATTGGACAGGCCAGGGTTGATAAAAGCGTAGATAAGCAGGGGGACTGTGTGAACCAAGACTCAAACCACCCTTTTTGGGCCTCTCTCTCTCGTTGACGCTTTTCAAGGCATCCTTTTATTTTACTCAAAGGTTTTTTTTACAACCTCAGTATGGTCGGCATCAAAACAACATTCTTACATCAATGCAGCACAAAGGCCCCCTTCTCTCATGAAGAGGAGGTCCAACTCTCAACTGGAGTTTAAAACAACTTCAGAGAGACATGTTAAAGATTCCTGCAAAGCTGTGATGGAGGTTTCTATTATCTTTAAGTTTTGGTCTCTTGCTGCTTCTATTTGGGTCATTTGTTGTGTACCATGGAGCAGGGCAGTGGTTCCTGTGACTACCACTGCCGCAACTCCAATTCCTAATATGATGGCTAAAGTGAGGGATATATGTTCCCAGTGGAACCGGGTTGTATGCCCCCGTGTTTGAACTTCAAATGAACCTGGGTCATTATAGAGCAATCTGGGACACATCTTCACCATTACACAATTAATCACATCTGTTGACCATTTCATGAAAACATGAACAATGTTTAAGTATATAGAATTATACTGTTGTAGGGACGGACAAGGCACGGCACTTAAGATAGCACCAAAGACAGGGAAACAGTCCTATTTGGTTGCAACCGGATTCAGAGGGCATTGCTTCTGTTGTAATCAATTAACATCCTGAACCCCAAGTTTAGGTAGTTTCAGAATTTTGTACCCAACATGAAAGAGAAGGGACTCAGAAGTTCACAGTCTGCAGAAATTCACAAAAGAAGCTTTTTTTCTGTTTTTTCCTTTATTGTGGGCAAGTTAACTTTTCAAGGACACCTGGGAGGCAGAGAGCTTTTTTTCCTTTTCTTTTATCCCCCTGCCAACTGTTACCATGGAGCCCAGTTTGTAAATTTTTATCTTAGAAATGTAGCCATCTCTGTGAAGCCCCAGCTCAAGGCCAGAGGCCTTGTTAACATATTCTGTGAAAAACTATTAAGGGGGTGTCTAGCTTAGGAGTGCTGATTTTTCCAGCCAGTAGCCAAGTAGAACAGGGCAACAGAAAAAGAGGAAGTTAATCTACACTGAACTCATTTATAGAGACTCTTTTGCTGAAAGTCCTAAAGTCAGCCATGGTGAAGACTTCTGGAGAAGTTCAGTGAAGATTTTTCTGTGGGCCTGGTACAGAGGGGGAAGACGGGGAAGGCGGGGGGTGAGAGCAGCTCCGTGGATCTGAGAATAAGGAAGGAGAGATGTAAAGGAATAATGGGAAAGGGGTTTGGGATTTTCCTAGCAACATAAATTGAGCAGTAGAATCGGTAGAGCAGAAAGGAAGACGGGAGTGAGTATCCCAAAAAGCCTGTGAGGGACTTTAAATTCTTAGTACCCTGTTTTCAGTGATGACAAAGCAACTTTAAAGGCCATTTTCATTACATCTTCGATAGGGGTCTGAGGGCTCTCCTAAGCTGGTTTGAGCTTTGGGTTAAGTGGTAAGAGGACCTGGTGGGACCCGGTGTGGGCACTGACAGGAAAAGAGAGAAGTGAGTGGATGGATGGGTACCTCAGTACCTGCTACCTCAGCAAGGGGGCAATGCTCTGAGAACCGGCGGAGGTTTCGGTTTTTGATCTAGTAATTGGAGAAGAGAAATCAGGTTTGCTGAGGTGGGACTGACAGAAGAGAGTCTGGAGCAGAAGGCTGAGTTTGAGGAACTATTGGAGAAGCATAGTTCAGGATGTGAGCAAAAGAGGAAAAAGGCCTTCACATAGGGGAATTTCCTTTCACCCTTTTGAGCACTTGCAGAAGTTAAAAAGGTCACACAGAATTTGAGGATCTAGAGACTCCTCTGTTGGCCATCAGTTTGGGTTTTCTAAGTGGTAATATGGCCAATGCTGTGTACTGAATTTGATGAGGATTTTGGGTTCCACCAGGCAGCCCCTGTATGCTCAAATACCCATGACTTACAGAAGAAGTCGGCTTTTCCCCCACACAGCCGTGGCGGTTTGTGGCTTTGATAGTCTGCCGGGCAAACATACTAATATAGGCTAGCCAACCTGCATCTGGCTTGCCTGTCCCTACAACCATAATGTTTGTTTCCATTATCTATGGTACGGAAAGGATTTAATGGAATTTTAGTGAGATCCTCTTCATCAGGGATATCCTAATAGGAAAGACCTATAGCCAGCTGACAAATGTCTGGGTGGAGAGATGGCCACCAGGTCCCTAAGGGGGCTGTATGCAAGATAGACCATACTTCTTGTCTAGTAGTATTTGTGATCAGCCATCGCTGCTGAAGGGACTGATGAGCGTTAGGACTACGGGTGGCCAAGGAGAGTCTATAGCCTTACCCACGTGGCGAATATGCAATTTGAAAGGGTTAACAGTCTTTTCCAGTTTTCAGCCAGAGTCTGGACATGGCACAGGCTTGAGATGAGAGGCATGGATCCAGGAAGTGATTCCCTCTACTTTTACTGCTGTAGGTGTTATAAGTAGCACTTGGAATGGTCCTTTCCAGCGGGGTTCCAGGGATGACACCTGATGTCATCTGATGTAGAGGAAGTCTCTTTCTTGATATCAATGTGGATTCCCCTTGTCCCCAGGTTGGAAGGCAGTGGCCAGCTGTTTACACAGGTATAGCTGAGTTCTTACAAGAGATTTAAGTATGTCAAGCAAGGGTGTGTGGAAGGGATCCTTAGGTCTTAGAGTCGGGGTTAGGTCTCTTAGTGTAGGAAGGGCCCCATAGAGAATTTCATAGGGGGTGAGGTTACACAAAGAAAGAAAGGGAGTATTTCTTGCATGAAACAGTGCATAAGGCAGGAGCATAGTCTAATCTTTTATGCCGGTCTCTAAGCTTAATTTTGTTAAGGTCTCTTTAATGGTTTTATTTATTTTTTTACGTGTCCTGAGCTCTGGGGTCTATAAGCACAATGAAACTTCCAATTAATCCCCAGGGTCCTGGCTAACCCCTGATTTACCTGGCCCATGAAGGCTGTTCAATTATCAGACCATATTAAATTAGGCAGGAAGTGTCTTTGATAAATATTTTTCAGGATCTTCTTTACCACAATTTGTGCCGGTTTTCTTTTCTTTTTTTTTTTTTTGGTGGGAAAGGCTTCAATCCATCCTGAAAATGTATCTACAAAGACTAGGAGATATTTAAGTCCATACCTTGCTGGCTTAATTTCAGTAACGTCCACTTCCCAGAATTGTCCTGGTCTGGTTCCTCATAGGTGCTTTCCTGCAGGAAGCTTGGAAGGGTAAGCATTAACCAATTGACAGAACTGACAGGCTTTTGTTACCCATTCAATTATTTCCTTTCACTGTGAGTGAATTAGTCTAAAACTCCGTTCTTGATCCTACAGTAATGCCGGCAGATTTTTTGAACCAAGTTGATTGAGTTGATGTACATTTTTAATGTAGTGTAGGGCTTTCTGAAATTGCAGGCTGGGCTCAGTGAAGTTGAGGAGTTCAGTGTCAGTGTTCTTAGATGTTATCAAAAGCTTGCTGGTGCTCAAGGGTCCATTGGAATTGGGCATTCTCATTTAACAGCGGGTATAAAGGAGCAGCTAAGAACACAAACCCAGGTCCATAACCTGCTAAAGCCAGCAGTCCCAAGAAACTCTCTATGTTGTCTCCTGTTAAATGGGGGTGGTATCTGCACAACGGTTTGTTTTCTGGGCTCAGTGAGCCATCATTTACCGCGTCTAAGGAAATACCCCAGGAAGATTACTTCTTGCTTGCAAATTTGAGCCTTTTTGTCCAAAGCTCTCTACCCAAGTTGAGCAAGCTCAGATAATAGTGCTTGGGTCTCAGACTCACAGTTTTCTTCGGTGTTGGCTGCCAGTAGCTGGACATCCACATATTGAAGCAGAATGACTTCGGGGTGCGTAGTTCTGAAGTTGTAGAGATGTCTGTGAAGGGCTTCATCAAAGAGAGTGGGGGAGTTTTTGAACCCCTATGGAAGTCTAGTCCAAGTTAGTTGACAAGACGTTCCAGATTCTGGGTCTACCTACTCGAAAGCAAACAGCAACTGACTATCTTTATGCAGAGGCAAGCAAAAGAAAGCATCTTTTAAGTACAGAACAGTATAGCATTTTCACTCGGCCACAGCAAAGAGGTTATTGGGGGTCCAGCATGCTGGGGCTCAGAGCTCACTTGAATAGAGCAGAGAGCCCTGAGAACAGCTTTAACAGAGCTTATATACTTTTCTTGGAGAGGGCAGAAAGGGAAATTTATTGATGGGTCAGGGCGAGTGTGCGGTTTGCGTGCACCCGGGTGAAGGAGTATATTCTGCAGTTTGGCAGTTGGGGACAGCACATCCTGGGAACAAAATTAGCAAACAGTTCTCAAGATTTCAACAGTGGTTTGTTAAGCATACAGAAAAACAGGAAGTGACAAGTGCCTATTAACCTTTCACCAAAGCAAAATGGAAAGTGAGCATTGATTACTAAAAGCAACCATGTCCAGGTTGCCTAATGCTCTCAAATGTCAATCCTATTGGAGGCAACATATTTCTTTCTTCCTAAGATTATATATTCAACCTCAACCATGTTGAAAATGTCTAACCCTATTACATTATACTTTGCCTGATTTCCTAATGTCTCTATTGATATCTGCTTTCCTACATATTTTCCCAAGTTCATCATTGTGACTGACTCTTCATATGTGCTCATATTTACGTTCACTCTCTACCCAAAACCCTATTGCTAATGAAACTTTCGTTCAAATCCTATATTCACTCTTTTTTCTAAACCTACTGACTACCTTCCTAATCCTGCCGACTATTCCTTTTTGACTGGATGTTCTCTAGGACATTTAATCATCCAAGGTACAAGGTCCTTTGCCATTGCACATCGATTTATCTGAGATATCTGTTCAGAACATAATTCAAAGCAAAGTATCTCACTAAAGGGCCCATTGCCCTTCAGGGCTTCAAATCGTACCTAGATTTCAGGTTTCATACTTATATTTCACCTATATATTCTTGTGAATATCGCAGGTTCCCAATACCATTATTCATCCCGCAGAATGTTTCCTAACCCAAATAGAATAAGTTATTAACCCTAACCATACACTGTTCCCTCAATCTAACTTCACAAAAGAGCAGGGACAGAGTTGGTCTTACAATACAGGAATGTAGGGGATCTTTCACCTGCTGAGAACCTCAAAGTTTGATGAGAAATGATCCCTAGAGAAGATGTAGCAGCTATGAAGGACCTGAGAGAGCAAAAGTCATCTTCCATGGCAAACCACCTGTTCAGGATGAAGTGATGTGTCTGAATCAGCCTCTCTCCTACTGATATAAAGAAGATGGACCAAACCAACCCTGTGTGGAGAGCTTCTCCTTGGTGTCTACGGTTGATATACCATTCTAACTTCTGAAAGTGTCACAGGAAGTAGGGGCAGCCTCCATCTCAAGGGACCCTTGGAAACAAGTGTTAGGACAAAGTGGTTGCCAAGGCAGTGACCTCATTCCCTTCCTGTTGGAATTGACCTACCTCACGTCTTTGGTGATGTAACTCTCTGAACTTGGGATCCAGGAAGCCAGGCACACAGAGCCAGTCCCAGTCCCATTCCCAGTGGACTTACTTGTTTGGATTTACCAAGGAGAGAGTCTGTCTCTCTTGGTACCTAATGGTTTGAGGATGACAAAATGCAAGTAGAGCTCTGAAGATGGGCCTTCAATGAGAAAGCAGGTAGTGGTCAGCACAGGCTCCATACAACTTCACAGAGATGGACAAGAAGACCAGACCTGAGACAGGACAGGCCATTTTGGGGGAACATAGTATGGCCCACCAGTCAGAGGACACTCTGGATAGTCACAGACTTACTTGGGGGAAGGAGGTGACTTTTTGAGTGTGGGTGTGAGTTTGGGGTTTTGTCTCATGTTCTGAGAATAGGTAGGAAAGGTGGTTTGTTTGGTTTAGAGTGGACTGTTTCTAGAAAGTCCTTTGACAAGGCGAGTGTGTCTGTGTCTGTGTATCCCACTGTGTCCTTGGTTGTACATATTAG
This sequence comes from Callospermophilus lateralis, assembly GCF_048772815.1. Lineage (NCBI taxonomy): Eukaryota > Metazoa > Chordata > Mammalia > Rodentia > Sciuridae > Callospermophilus > Callospermophilus lateralis. Next base: position 1,701,288 of record NW_027513250.1, on the reverse strand, counting down.
AAAACAGAATAGATCAATGGATGTATCCTGTCTAGTAGAAAGCTTCCCAGAATTCATCCTGCCCATTTTAGGAAAGGACTGTTGGTTGCTTTTCGATGGGCAACACCTACTATCTTCCTAAGTTCCTGTTTTCTTCCTGAATTCTGGCCACTCTCCAGAATAGGCTCATGTTTTTTTGTCCAAGATATGTACCACATCCAAGCTCTGTGACATGGCCATGTACTGGATAGCTGAAGGGAATTGCAAGCATCTCACAAAACTCAGATATCATTGTGACTAGTAAAGTCTCAGTGGAGAAACCCTGCATTGGGATTTGCTGACTTATTGTTCTGTTACCCTGAAGTCAGGAAGGTCTTTGCCTCAGGCCACCCCTTTGTGAATTTTGAAGAAAAAAGTTTTCAAATGGAAGTGAATGGGCATCACCTGTGGCTCTTTGCTTAACTGCTTTGGTAAAGTATGTGTCTGAATCAGCCTTGTGGCTCTGTGTGAGGCTGTGGCTTAGATTATCAGCTCCTGATGGATCTAAAGAAAGATGCAATGTGTGCATCCAAAACCAAAATGGCAAAAAGATCAGTCATTGTGGATGAAGTCTCTCGCCTTCCTCTGTAAGTTTCCTGACTTCCACCAAGTGAGAATAGGGATCATTTGGGTCAAATAAGTTCTTTCAAGCGCTGCAAAGTTGCTTTGGTTTCCTAATTACTCCAAATCACATAAGGAATCTAAACCTGACAGTCAGTAGGCCTCAAATTGGAGAAGCAGAGCAGTATTAAAGGAAGAACTATGTGATCAATCCTAGTTCACAGGAAGGGTGTTCAGGCCACCCTGAGGTTAGGCAAATGAGGGGCAAGGGAGCTTATTTTGGACACTCTCTTGGGCTGCGCCATTCATGAAAACCTCTAGCCAAATGGTATAATGAGTGTATATATGTAAGAAGTTGAGTGCCATGTGAGAATGATTTGTTTTTAATTGTGGTCATTTGTGTGGCAGTTGGAAGAGATGACTGGGTCCACCTGGTTTTGAACACTGGTGTGATTCTCCTCAGAGACTGAGTTCTGAAACTGACCTCAGAGAAGTAATTGCTTTGGAAAGAGATGTGTCTTAATCAGGCTCTTGGCCCTGTGTGAGGCTGTGGCTTAGATTATCAGCAACAGACGGATCAAAAAAATGATCCCATGTGTGCATCCAAAACCAATATAGTCAAAAGAGCAGTCATTGTGAATGAAGTCTCTCACCTTCCACTGTAAGGTTCTGAAAGAATAAAAGAAATTGAAATCAAAATGTAATGAACCAGGTTTTGTAAAGTTTCCAAGCTGCACTCAGAACCTGAAATTCCTGTGGCAGTTAAGACAATTCCTAGAACTGCCCATTAGATGTGTGTTGAAATCTTCCCTGACCACCTAGTTACTTAACAACCCCTTCCCAGAAGCCGTGCATCTCACCACGTATACATCTCAGGGCTTCAACCAATCAGTTTAAATGTATACCCCTTCTGAGGGCTGACCAATCACCCCCTGCCCCAACTTTTCCGGCCAATGAATGTGCTAATCATGTTTTAGAGTTGTTATTTCATTTTCCCGTGGTACATGATGATTTCCTAAAGGAGGCTATGATGTATGTAAAGTCCCTGAGCTCTCTAAAGAATGTATATAAACTCTGCTCAAGTTGTTCTCGGGGCTCTTTGTTCTTTGCTCCTCTGAAGGGAGCTCTGAGGCCTAGCATTCTGGACCCCCAATAAACCCTTTGCTGATGCATGAGAAATCCTCTTTGTTGTCTTTTCCTTTGATGTTCGCAGCACCTTTTCATCTGGAGGCCCCAGGTGAGATATCCAGGAGCGGTGAATGGAAGACCTCAAGGGAGTCCTCTCGGGGTAAGTAAGGTGCCTCTTTCTGGTTTCAGGTTTCAGGCTAGGGCGTGGCAAAGTGGCTGTTGGTGAAGAGCATTAGCTCTCTCCTATGGTGTGACAGACGTGTCACAGAGCCAAGATCACGTCCCTGAGGGACACTCTGGAGGACTAGGGAATTCAAGGAATAGTAGTTTCCTCAACTCGGTTATGTTTTGCTTCAGGATTTGATTTGCCAGCCCATCAGGTTTTGCCGGTAACTCAGTTTTGGTCATTGTTCTGAACTCATGTTGAGTTTACTGTCTGTTTTTATTGTCTAACCCATCAATATTTTCCAGTTACTCAGTTCAAATCTTTGTCTTGGACTCATGTTAAACGTTTACTGTTTGTCTTTGTGTTTTGTTTGTGTCTTCACTGTCCCTGTTTGAGTAACTCCCATTATGGGACAAAGCACTTCCTCTTCTCTGTCCCTGACCCTTGATCATTGGACTGATGTCCACTCAAGGGCCCAGAATCTTTCTTTTTCAGTAAAACACCGTACCTGGCAGACTCTCTGTGCTTCAGAATGGCCCATCCTCGAATTCAGATGGCCCCAGAAGAATCCTTCCACTTTCCTCTAATCCGAAAATTCAGAGATATTGTCATTCAGCCGGGGCCACGTGGCCACCCAGATCAACAGCCATATACTCCTTCCCCCACATTCCTATCATTCAAACTTTCCGCTCCTCTCCCTCTTCCTTCCATTCTCCCTGAGTCACAAGACTGGACACTCCACCCCCTCCTTATTGTCTACTCTCCCTCCCCAACCCCCAACACAGTTCCTGATGATCCTCCCACCGCTGACTCAGCCTCTCCACTGCTAGAGGCAATTGGGCCAGACCCAAGCCCTCCAGGGGACTTCCCCACAGCAGCAGCAACCCCTCCTCCCCTGGAGGAAGATGGGCAACCTAAAAGAACCCACCGGCGATGGATAATAGAAAACTCAGAAGCCCCTGTGATGCTCTCTCTCCATCCCTATGGGCCCATGAACGGACCCAACTGGGACCCCAACACCTTTGAAGGTAGGAAGCATCTGTCCACTTATCGCCGGGCTCTAATAGCGGGTCTCAGAGTGGCCGCCAGAGAGCCGACCAATTTAGCCAAGGTAAGAGAGATTATCCAAGGGCCTAATGAGTCTCCCTCTATGTTTCTGGAGAGAATTATGGAAGCATATAGAAAATATACTCCTTTTGATCCTCAGGCAGATGACCAAAAGGCATTTGTTACAATGGCCTTCATTGAGCAGGCTGCCCAAGATATTAAGAGAAAGTTACAATGTCTAGATGGGTTACAAAATACGACCTTAAGAGATTTAGACAGAGAAGCTGAGAAAGTATATTATAAGATATATATTATAAGTATATATTATAAGTATATAAGTATATTATAAGAGAGAAACTGAGGAGGACACGGAACAGAGGAGAGAGAAGGAAAGGGAAGAAAAAAAGGATGAAAGGAGCAAAAGGCAGACAAAAGCATTGGCTAAGATTTTCTTCACAGCAGCAAATACGCCAGAAATTAAAAAGCAGGGAGTCAGAAAGGGATACTTGGGCCCACGCCAAAGGCTGTCCCTGGCCTCAGATCAATGTGCCTACTGTAGAGAAAAAGGACACTGAGTCAAAGAGTGCCCCAAAAAGAAGAAGCCACGGCAGCCCTCCATGCTGACTCTAGAAGAGGACTAGGAATGTCAGGACTCGGATCCCCTCCCCGAGCTCAGGGTAACATTTGAAGTGGAGGGGACTCCAGTGAACTTTGAAGTGGATACAGGAGCAGTATACTCAGCCTTTAAGGCTTCACTGGGCCCCATATCAAATAAATGGTCCCTAGTTCAAGGGGCTAATGGCACTACTTATCGGGCTTAGACAACTAAGAGGATTATGGAAGTAGGAAAATGAAAAGTCCACCACTCTTTCCTAGTAATCCAAGAATGCCCAGCCCCATTGATGCACAGGGATCTGTTTACCAAACTCGGGGCTAGAGTAACCTTTAACCCTGATGGTCCCCAAGTGGATGTTCTAAAACCTTCAGTAAAAACTCCCATAGTCACAGAATTGACTATGTCCGTAGAAGATGAACATCAACACTTCGTGCCCGCTAGGACTGATCAAAGAGGCAAACTACAACAGAAATGGATAAAAGATTATCCTAATGCCTGGGCAGAAACTGCTGTTTTAGGTCTAGCCATAAAACAACCTCCAATAGTAGTAGAATTAAAAGCCTCTGCCTCTCCAATCAGTGTTAAACAATATCCTCTAAGCAAAGAAGCTAAGGATGGGATAAGTCACCATATTCAGAAATAATTGGCCCTTGGGGTCCTAAGGCCCTGTCAATCAGCCTGGAGTACCCCCCTGCTACCAGTAAGAAAGCAGTAACTAGGGACTACAGTCCTGTTCAAGACCTAAGAGAGATCAACAACAGAGTGCAGGACATTCACCCCACAGTACCCAATCCATATAATTTGCTTAGCACTCTGAATCTGGACCGGGAATGCTACACTGTGCTGGACTTAAAAGATGCTTACTTCTGCTTGCCCCTACATAAGGACAGTCAGTTGCTGTTTGCTTTCGAGTGGATAGACCCAGAAACTGGAACATCTGGCCAAGTAACCTGGACTAGACTCCCACAGGGGTTCAACCCCCCCCCCACTCTCTTTGATGAAGCCCTCCACAGGGACATAAACGACTTCAGAACTGCACACCCCGAAGTCACACTACTCCAATATGTGGATGATCTGCTACTGGCATCGGACACCAAGGAAAACTATGAGTCTGGGACCCAAGCACTATTATCCGAGCTTGCTCGGCTTGGATATAGGGCTTCTGCCAAAAGGCCCAAATTTGTCAGCAAGAAGTAATCTTCCTGGGTTATTCTCTTAGGGGTGGCAAATGATGGCTAACTGAGAACAGAAAACAAACCATTGTGCAGATACCACCCCCATCTAATAAGAGACAACTCAGAGAGTTTCTTGGGACTGCTGGCTTTTGCAGGTGATGGATTCCTGGGTTCGCCTCTCTGGCTGCCCCTTTATACCCGCTGATAAAGTGGAATGCCCAATTCCAATGGACCCCTGAGCACCAACAAGCTTTTGATAATGTCAAAAAAAGGTGCTGCTATCTGCTCCGGCCTTAGCACTCCCAGATATAGATAAACCCTTCACTCTCTACATCGAGAAAAAGAAAGGAATAGCATGGGGAGTGTTCACTTAGACTTTGGGACTTTGGAAAAGGCCGGTAGCATTCTTATCAAAAAAACTGGACCCAGTGGCTACTGGGTGGCCCCGTTGCTTAAGAGCTATAGCAGCGGCAGCGCTTCTAATAAAAGATGCTCATTAATGAACGTTGGGACAGAAGCTATCCATTATAGCCCCCCATGCCCTGGAGAGCATCATCTGTCAACCTCCAGATAGGTGGCTATCAAACTCCAGAATAAACTACTACCAGAGCCTCTGGATTAGCAAATACAGAATAACTCTTGGACCTTCTGCTCCACTCCAACCTGGCTGCCAGAAGAATCATCAGGACCTGTCGCTCATGAGTGTCAACACATACTGGCAGAGGAAACCAGTATAGGATGAGACTTGAAGGATCCAGCCACTGCCTCACCCTGAAGTCGTATGGTTTACGACAGAGAGCAGCTTCCTCCAAGATGGTATGTGGTGGGCTGGAGCAGCAGTAGTTAGCAAAACTAATGTCATCTGATCCTCTGGTCTCCCAGAAGAGACATCAGTCCAAATGGCAGAACTGATTGCCCTTATGAAAGCATTGGAACTAGCAACAGGCAAAAGGGCCACCATATACACTGATAGCCACTATGCATTTGGCAATGCTAATGTGCACAGGGCTATTTACCAGCAAAGGGGGCTATTAACCTCCACTGGGAAAAAAAATAAAGAACAAAGTTGAGATTCTCCACCTTCTCTCAGCAGTGAAGGGCACTAAGGAACTAGCTACAGTGCACTGTCCAGGGCACCAGAAGGGAAACGACCTCGTTGCAGTTAAAAACAGAAGGGCAGATGAGGAAGCTTAATTGGCAGCCCTAAATGAAGTGACTCTGTTAACTTTTTCCACACAAGGGGGATCAACATTCAGGAGACTTGGCCACACTGGAACATTCAGGCAACTTATCATCTGAGGAGACAGATACAGAACTCTGGGACCCTACAGAGCCAAGTTTACAATTTCAAAAAGCCCACCTTTATGTCAAAGACGTACACTAGCTCACCCACTTAAGCTCAAAGAAGTTATAGGCACACTTAAAGGACCGAAGAAAGGATTTATTATTGACTGACTTACAGAGGAAAGAAATAGCTTAGCAGGTGACTAGAGCTTGTCAAGTCTGCCAATTAGTTAATGCTTACCCATCCAAGCTTCCTGCAGGGAAGCGCTTACGAGGAACCAGACCAGAACAATTTTGGGAAGTGGACTTTTCCTGAAATTAAGGCAGGAAGGTATGGACTTAAATATCCCCTAGTCTTTGTAGATACTCTTTCAGGATTGGTTGAAGACTTCCCCATGAAGAAAGAAACGGCTCAGACGTTGCTCAAAAAGATTCTAGAAGACATTTTTCCAAGGTTCGGCCTGCCTAAGGTAATAGGGTCCAATAATGGACCGGCATTTGTTGCCCAGGTAAGTCAGGGATTCACCAGGACCCTGAAGATTAATTGGAAGTTACATTGTGCTTATAGATGCCAGAGCTCAGGACAGGTAGAAAAAATGATTAGAACCATCAAAGAGAATTTAAAGAAATTAAGCTTGGAGACCTGCATAAAAAAATTGGACTAAGCTCCTACCTTAAGCACTGTTTCGTGCAAAAAGTACACCCTCTGCCTCTTTGTGTAAACTCACCACTTATGAAATTCTCTATGGTGCCCCTCCTTTAGTAAGGGACCTAACCCCAACTCTGAGACTTAATTATTCCTTTCACACCCCCTTGCTTGACAGACTTAAAGCCCTTGAACAAACACAGCACCCAGCGATACCTGTGGAAACAGTTGGCCAGTGCTTATCAGCCTGGAGACTAGGGAACCCCACATCGATATCAAGTGGGAGTCTTCATCTACGTGAGACGGCATCAGGTATCATCCCTGGAACGCCACTGGAAAGGACCATACTAGGTGCTGCTTATAACACTTACAGTGGTGAAAGTGGATGGAATCACTTCCTGGATCCATGCCACCCATCTCAAGCCTGCTCCCTGTCCAGCCTCCGGCTGGAAACTGGAACAGACTGGTAACCCTCTCAAGTTGCATGTCCGTCGTGTGGGTAAGGCTATGGATTCTTCCCCTGACCACCAGCAGTCCTAATCCCCATCAGCCTGTTCAGCAACAATGGCAGCTATAAATCCTACTGGGCAAGTAGTGTGGTCAATTTCACATACAGCCCTCTTATGGACTTGGTCGCCATCTCTCTACCTGGACATTTGTCAGCTTGCCATAGGCCTCTCTGACTGGGATCTCTCTGACATAGAGGACTTCACACAGATCCCACTCAAACCCAAACCAGGGCAACATAGACCACCTTACCCCATGAATTATGGATATCATCTTCCCCAGCTCAGGTGTAAACTAGCCAGTCTTGATTTTTATGTGTGCCCAGCTGATTTCTGAAGTCGCAAACAGGCCCAAACCTGTGGAGGACCCAGTGACTTTTATTTAAGATCTTGGGGTTGTGAACAAACGGGAGCTACATGGTTGAACCCAAACTCCGCAGACAGTATCATTCAGGTAGGAAAAAATGACACCTGGATTGATCCCAAGAAATGTGCCGCTAGCCAAGTTGTGTCAAAAACTCGCTGTGGAAAGAATAGTCTATGTTACCCCCTCAATATAACTTTCACTTCCAAAGGAAGGGGCTACCTCAGAACAACATGGTCTATGGGAAATACATGGGAAATGCGATTCTATATTTATGGCCCTCGTTATGACTTTGGTCACTGGTTCACCATCCTGCTTAAAAAGGAAGAAAATCCCACAGCAATAGGGCCCAATCCCCTCAAGCAAGGAATTAAGCCTCCAAAACCTTCCATGCCTAGATCTACCAGAACCCCTCAACCATCTCATACTTCCCAGTTTCCATCTTTGCCTACTTCCCCAGTCCAGAGTACAGCTGACTCCTGCCCCTGGGAACTAATTAAAGGAACCTTAATTGTACTGAACTCCACACAGTCAGAACTCCTTGCATTTCAACCCATGTATTTGACAGCTTTGTAAATTATTGTTTAATGGTGCAGATACTCCCCAGGTTGGTTTATTATGATGCAGAATCATTTTAAGGTCTACTAGGGGGACAAACAACCTGATTTTTCTGGCATCCAGTGTCCCTTACTCTAGCCATCCTATTGAGGATAGGAGCTGCTGCAGGAGTGGGTACAGGAACAGCTGCTATGATCCATGGGTCACAACAAATGGCCTGATTAGAAACAGCAATAGATCAAGACTGGAAGACATTAGAGACCTCCATCACAGTGCTGTAGGAATCCTTAAACTCTCTCTCTGAAGTTGTTTTACAGGACAGGCGAGGATTAGACCTCCTCTTCATGAGGGAGTGGGGCCTCTGTGCTGCACTGAGAGAAGAATGTTGTTTTTATGCTGACCATACTGGAGTTGTAAAAGAATCCATGAGTAAATTGAGAAAATGCCTTGAAGAGCGCCAGAGAGAAAGGGAGATTCAACAAGGGTGGTTTGAGTCATGGTTTACCCAGTCCCCCTGGTTAACTACACTCCTATCAGGCTTAGCTTGACCCCTGATCATCCTTATGGTGTTGCTAACTTTGGGACCTTGTTTGCTTAACCGCATAGTTTCCTTTCTCCAGGCTCAAATTGGGCAGGAAAAACTCATGGTAATCAGACAGAAATACGCTCCACTGGCAGAAATAGAGTGTGAGACCCCGCAATAATTATGATTCATTACTTTTAAGATTAAATGTAGTAAGAAAAAGGAGTGGGAAATGAAAGAATAAAAGAAATTAAAATTGAAACATAAAGAACCAGGTTTTGTAAAGTTTCCAAGCTGCACTCAGAACCTGAAATTCCTGTGGCAGTTAAGACAATTCCCGGAACTGCCAATTAGATGTGTGTTGAAATCTTCCCTGACCACCTAGTTGCTAAACAACCCCTTCCCAGAAACCGTGCAGCTCATCACGTATACATCTCAGGGCTTCAACCAATCAGTTTAAACGTATACCCCTTCTCAGGGCTAACCAATCACCCCCTGTCCGACCTCTTCCTGCCAATGAATGTGCTAATCATGTTTTTGGGTTGTTATTTGATTTTCCCGTGGTATGTTGATTTGCTAAAGGAGGCTATGATGTATGCAAAGTCCCTGCCCTCTCTAAAGAATGTAAATAAACTCTGCTCAAGTTGTTTTTGGGGCTCTTTGTGCCACACTGACTTTAAGCAAATGGGGGAAAGGGACCTTATTTTGGATACTGTCTTTGGCTTTGGCCCTCATGGAAACCTACAGCCTGAGGTTATGATTAGTGTCTATATGGAAGAAGATGAGGGCCATGTGGGAGTGTTTTGGTTTTAATAGTGGTCATTTTTGTGGCCGTTGGAAGAGATGACTGGGTCCACCTGGGCTTGAACACTGGTGTGATTCCCCTTAGAAACTGAGTTATGGAACTGACCTCAAAGAAGTATTGCCATGTATTGTGTTGGGATTTTAGGAGGCCACGCATGAGAGTCGCCCTTGGAAACTGAGATCAAGGCCCAGGGTGGGTTTCTACAGAGCACTGGGAATCTCAGGAAGGATATCACATGATTTTATTTTTAAAGAATTGGCAGCCATAGTTGCAAGTCAAAGCACAAAAGGATCACACATTGTAGACCTCAAATGCCTGGCTTAATGTGACCTTTTATCCTGTCGTTGGGAATCATTGCCTGTTAGAATTCTCCAGAGATTTCATTGAAATAAGCTTCCTCTCCATTTCATGGTTCCTGAATGAATTAAACCCCACAGTGCCTCAAACTTCATCCTTGAAAAAAGGCTAGATAAATACCATTAAATTTTTGAAATTCCCATGAACAGGTGTCAGTGGAGAACCTTTGGATGTCTTATAGATGATCATGAGTGTACCAGACAATGCCTTGATTGACTGGGTTTCATGAAAATCATGTAGAACAGAGATGCCAGTAATTTGGAGCCCGATGAGTAGTCGGCCTAGAGCAGTGGAGTGTAGGTGTTTGTTAAAAAATCTGTGATGGGGTCATGTGGATCTGCCATTGGCTTCCAAATGGTTTGTGACTGACATGGTGCAGCCCCCATACCCTTGTATGTAAAGGCATCTTGTTATACGGAGAGGTTTCAGGGCAATGTTTAGAATCAGATTGCTATTGTCAAGGGGGCAAGCTATGTGGGATAGAAGCCTGGTTGGTGCACTCTTCTGCAGACCCTTAACCAACACACGTGACAGAACTCCCTCCAGCACTCTGTCCTAGTTGACCTCTTCGTATTTCGTGAAGCAAATACCAAACTCCCAATGCAGCTGCAAGAAACACCATGAAAAGTAGAGGAAGACCAAATGGCTTCAAAGTCCACACTGGGAGACACTTTGCCCCCAAATGGCAACAAATTACCTACAAAGAGAGAATTCAGCCCTGCTGCCTCATGTTTATTGGAAAATAAGAAACCATGTGCTCCAGGTCACACAGATGCAAACCCAGATTTGATGGTCTCACTACAAAGAAGTTAAAACTCCTGACAACAACATATATTTCAAGTGTCCAACCTCAGAGGCAGTTTCTCAAGAAATCTTTAGGCCAACAGAGCTCCATGTTTGTGGAGTTTTTATCATGTACCTTACTTTTCGAAACACCTCTACCACCTCCAAGGTTGTTAACTACTGAGAATTTTCCATTCCAGATGTGTATTCACAGATTTTCTAACTCTTCTTCTCTTATTGTGTCTTACTTGGGGTGAAGGTAATGTCAAGGCATTGTTCTGAATGAGAGTGGGAAGACTTTTGGGTAGCACATATTTGCATAAACATTGGATTCATTTTCCAATTTTCTATTCGAAATACTGAATCCCTGACTGTCAGAGGTAGAAGGAATTCTATTCTCCTTCAAAGAATAGCCTGACACTTACAAGAAACAGCCACCAGGAGACATCCTGTCTGAGAGACATCCTGTAGCCATCTGTCTCCCTGAGACATCCTGCGGCCATCTGTCTTTCTGAAACTTCCTGAGGTTATCGCACCTTGTGAAGACATCTAGGAACTGCCGATAAGAGAGATTTCCCACATCCAGCATACAAATACCCCTGTGTGAACAATAAAAGTTTGCAGCTTGATCAGAACTCCTGTCTTGCTGTCATCTCTCGTGTCTCTTGTCCCTTCATTCCTCCCTATCTAGGTTTGCTGCCCACGTTGATGTGTCCTGCCGGCTGGGACATCTGGCGCCCACCGACTGGGGCTTGAGCTTTTGATTGAGGGGGACCCCGTCCTCCTGGAAGATTTGGTCAAGCGGAGCTTGCAATAACTGCAGAAGACACCACCGAGAGACAGATCCAGGAGGAGCATGGGGATGACGCACGGTGATTGACCCACTATGGGACAAGCAGTTTCGTCACATGATTTGTTTTTGTCAGGCTACAAGGAGTCCTTGCAGACATGGGGGCGCGTGTTTAGAAAAAAGACTTAATTTTTTTTTCATACATAAGAGAGCAGTGTCCATGGTTTCCTCTTGAAAGGACCATTGATGGTAAAAGATGGCTTGGAGTAGGATACTGTTTAAAAGATTATTATGAATCCTTTGGCCCAGAAAAAGTGCCTGTTCCCACCTTTTCTTACTGGAACTTAATTAATGAAATTCTTAAAAGTTCACCCTTTGACAATGGTACCTTAAAACTTGTCGAGGTTGGGGAAGAGGCTATGCAAATACTTCTCGTATCCCCTCGGCATGCCCATCAGTTAGTATAGACATAGACCCTTCTCAGGCTCCCCAGGACCATGGGAACCTTCCTGGTCCCCCTCAAAATACCACCCTAATGATTAAGGCTCCAATGGTTACCAACTGCCTTTATCCAGTTTTAAATTCCGGAGACTCATTGACCCCTGTAGAGGAGGCTACCTTGGAGAAGGAAGCACCTCGCTACCATTCAGAAGACCCTGCACCTCTCAAGACCCTGCCACAGCCTATAGGACTTACACATCCAACCCCTCCTATATCCCTCCTGCCTTTTGTGCTCTGGCCCTTCAGGGTACAAATGCCCAACCAAGATATTTTTTCCCCACTTCCCTTGCCTAAACTGGCTCCTTTGTGAGCATCCTTCCAACATAGACAGGAACAGATCCAACCTTTAAAAGAAATAAGATCCCTTCACTCTGAGCTCTGTTCATTAGCCTTAGGTATGGAGTCAAAGTAACTGGCCTACAGTGGTCTAATACAAAGGCGAAGCCACTCCATCAACCTGTGCTCGCCTTCCCAGTCACCACCAGTCAGATAGATAAGCCTGCCCAGGCTGAGGTCAAAGACTTAGACGAGGATCAAGAGGAGGAAGCGGAGAAATGGAATAAGGAGATCAGGACTCAGAGGATGAGGAGTTCAGCCCTAGGCAGGCAGGAACCCAGAGTCTACAAAAAATTAAGCCTGCATTTTCCTGAAAAACTTAAAAAGGCTTGTGCTCACTATGGCCCCTTTGCACCCTACATGTTGGCTTTATTAGAAAGCCACAGCACACAATGACTTACTCCCAATGATTGGAAATTTTTAGACCAAGCTACCCTCAGTGCCAGAGACTTTCTGTTATGGAATGCAGATTTCAAAGAGCACTGTCGGGAAACTGCTCAAAAAATTTTAACTAAGGCCTCCTCTAAGTCCGGGACTTATGTTAAGCTAGTGGGCAATGAGCCTTTTGACACTAAAACTAAACAGGCACATTTCCCTGCTGGACTTTTGATGCAGATTCAGATGGCTGGCTTACATGCTTGGAGACACCTCCCTCAAAAGCCTCGGCTACCACTTCCCTGGCAAAAATTCGACAAGGGCCCGACGAGCCTTATAGCAACTTTGTTCCCAGGCTTAACCTAGCTGTGGAATGCTTGCTTGGACCAAGTGAAAACAAAAGCTCTTTTGTAAAACATCTTGCCTTTGAAAACGCCAACCCGGCATGTCAGGATGTTCTTCAACCACATAAGGATAAAAGGAAACTTTCTGACTTTATTAGACTCTATGCAGGGGTAGGTGCAGCTCATGCCATGGGTCTTGCCCTAGGTGCCACCTTTACCAAGACCTTTCACAATCCTGGCTCACGTACTTGCTTTACTTGTAAACAACCTGGCCATTTTGCACGCAAGTGTCCGACAGGCAAAGAAAGCCTAGGAATAGCATCTCCTTCAACTGGGGCTATACCGCCCCAAGCTACCCTTTGCCCTAGATGTGGTAAAGGTCATCACTGGGCCAGTGAGTGTAGATCTAAGACAAATGCCCTGAGACAGCCTATTTTTTCCTGCTTCTTGGGAAACTCCCTGCGGGGCCAGCCCCGGGCCACGACATCCCCCAGGACAAAACCAGGGGCAATAAGATTTTTTCCCTTCCAAACTCCCAACCTACCTCAAAATTCTTCTCCACAATTGCTTCCCTCCAACTAGCCACTCCAGGCAGCGCAGGATTGGACATCTGTGCCACCACTGAAACTATATTAGACTCAATGCAAGGGCCCCAGATAATACCCACTGGAATTATGGGTCCCCCTCCATCTCATATCTGTGCCCTTATTGTTGGAAGAGCCTCTACTAACTTACATGGTGTTCAGGTCTTCCATGGCATTAATTATAATGACTTCACTGGAGAAAAAAAATACTGGCCACAGCTATTAATGGTGTTTTGGCCATCCCAGCAGGAACAAGTCTTGCACAATTAATACTCCTTCCCTTGAATCCAGGAGGCACTTAACCACCCAAACCTACCGCGGGGGACTGCCTCCTTGGGCTGCTCTGATGTAAATTGGGTTCAACCCGTTTCTCAAAATAGACCCACCTTTTCCTTACTTATTGAAGGAAAGGAATTCCAAGGAATTCTAGATACTGGAGCTGATGCCACAATTATTTCTCAAAAATATTGGTCATCAGCTTGGACCCTCACCCCATCCTTGACTGACCTTAAAGGGATAGGACAGTCAAAAAATCCTCTGGTCAGCTCTACGGCTCTTAGCTGGACTGATAAAGAGGGTAATAAGGGAATTATCACTCCTTTCATTGTTCCTGACCTCCCTGTTAACCTATGGGCCCGAGATATTTTGAGTCAAATGGAAGTTATTCATGCCAGTCCCAATTCCATGGTGACTCATCAAATGCTTCGTATTTATTTTGTCCCTGGTATAGGCCTTGGGAGACTGAGACAAGGACTGGTTGAGCCAATAAAACCCATACAAAAAAGAAATACATATGGACTTGGGTATTCGGATTTTTAGTGTCAGTCTCTGACTCTCCTGTACCCCATGGAGATAAAATTATTTGGGAGACTCAGACTCTTGTGTGGTTGGATCAATGGTCCCTTACCCAAGAAAATTTGGAGGCTGCCTCCATGTTAGTGCAGGAACAGCTGGCAGCCGGCCATGTAGAGCCCTCAACCTCACCATCGAATACTCCAATTTTTGTTATCAAGTAAAAATCAGGCAAGTGGTGCCTTTTACAATATTTGTGTGCCATTAATAAACCTATGTGCCAAATAAGAGCACTACAGCCAGGCATTCCCACACCAGTGGCTATTCCCAAAAACTATTGTAAAATGATTATTGACTTAAAAGATTGTTTTTTTTTTTTACCATTCCTTTACATCCTGAGGATAGACACTATTTTGCCTTTAGTCTCCCTCACCTTAATTTTCAGGGCTCTATGCAGAGATTTCAATGGAAGGTTCTTCCCCAAGGTATGGCCAACAGCCCTAGTCTTTGCCAAAAATATGTTGCTCAAGCAGTAGACCCTGTGAGAGAGCTATGGCCACAAATTTATATTTTACATTATATGGATGATTTGTAATTGCTGCACCTAATAACCATGACCTTAATAATTGTTACTTGGACCTTTACAAAATCCTCACTACCTTGGGACTACAGATAGCTCCTAATAAGGTTAAAACACAGGACTGTTATACCTATTTGGTCCTTAAACTTCAAGATAATCAGATCCAAATTCCTAAGATACAACTATGTGTGGACCATCTTCACACCCTTAATGATTTTCAAAAATTACTGGGGAATATTCAATGGCTAAAAACATATTTAAAATTACCCACTTGTATACTTTTGTCCCTTAATGATATTTTTGAGAGGTGATTCCCACCCCTCCTCCCCTCAAAAGCTTACTCCCGAGGCATGACAGGTATTAAACCAAGTCACAGAAGCCATTGCCAAACAGTTTTTTACAGAACATTCTTATAACCTTCCTCTGGTTCTGGTTATTTTACACACTCCTCATACACCCACAGGAATATTTCGGCAGTGAAATACACATTTTAGAAATAAAGGCTGCCTTTGCTTTGGGTCCATTTACCCACCACATTCTCCAAGGTTATTACTGTTTTTCTTGCTCAGGTAGCTTCTATTATTTTTAAATGTCGTTTGCTATCTCGACAACATTTTGGCAAAGACCATGATAATATTTTAATTTCATATACTAAAGACCAAACCCAATTTTTACTACAGACAGAGAATGAATGGCGTATTGCCTTATTAGGCTTTTTGGGAACAATTGATAACCACCTCCCCAATGACTCCCTTTTATATTTTGTCCAGTTACATCCATTTATTTTTGCCAAAAGTACTCAAAAGGCTCCCATTCCTCAAGTCCTTACTGTCTTTACAGACGGTTCCAGTAATGGCCGAGCAGTCTTTGTTGTCAATAACCAACCTAACACATTTGATACTGTCTATCATTCAGCACAGTTTGTGGAATTGTTTGCCATAACACAAGTTTTTAAAACATTTCTTGATAATCCTGTTAATATTTATACATACAGTGCCTACATTGCTCATTCTGTGCCCCTGCTTCAGATTTCACCCACCATTAAGGCTTCTTCCAATGTGGCCCATCGGTTTCACCAGCTTCAGAAGCTAATTCAGGATAGACAACACCCATTTTTCTTAGGACACATCAGGGCACACTCTGATCTTCCCAGCCCTCTAACACAAGGTAATGCCAAAGCTGATGCAGCAACTCGTTTCATCTTTTCAATTTTTGTTGGCTCCATTCAAAAGGCCACGGATTTACACAATCTTCACCATCTAAATTCCCAGAACCTTCGATAACTATGTAAAATTACCAGGCAACAGGCACGAGAAATAGTAAAAGCATGCCCTGGTTGCCCTGTCTCCCTCCCCATTCAACACTTGGGAGTTAACCCCCGAAGATTACTGTCCAATCAGTTTTGGCAATTGGATGTTACTCATTTTTCTGAATTTGGAAAAACCAAATATATACACGTTTCTGTAGATACCTTCAGCGGCCTTATTTTTGCATCACCACATTCTGGAGAGGCTATCAAAGATGTCCTTTCTCATCTTGTTTCAGTGTTTTCCGTAATGGGTAAACCAATACATATTAAAAAAAAGATAATTGTCCTGCATATACCAGTGCCAAGTTTAAACAGTTTTGTGCTTCCTCGCAAATTTGTCATACTACTGGAATTCCATACAAGCCTCAGGCATTGTGGAACGTGCCCACCTTACCTAAAGACTTGGCTAACCCGCTTTAATGCTTCTGCACTTGTATTTACCACTCACAGGCATCGCCTTAATCATGCATTATTTGCCCTTATTTTTCTTTCCCTAGACAATGAAGGACATTCGGCTGCAGACTGACACTGGCAATCCTCGTCCAATTCTGTTCGCCCACCTGTTATGTGGCACAATCCCCTTACAAATAAATGGAAAGGCCCAGGTCCTGTCCTCATCTGTGGACGAGGCTCAGCTTGTGTTTTGTACCAAGAGCAAGCAGCCCCAAGATGGTTACCAGAACGCCTGGTTAAACAGGTTAATGGCTTACCTCAACACGGGGATGTAGGCCCTCACCCTGAGGACAAATTTTCCTCTTTTTCAGATGCAGCCAACAATCTGTGTGAGGATCCTACTTAAGGCACTTCTGCTGAACAGGATTGTACACGGAGGCTTTGGCCCTCCACCTTCCAACATCATGGAGTACCTTTTTGGCCCTCCCTGTGAATGCAAGGGAGGATCTTGGACTCAGGCTCCCACTAGTTTTACCCAGACTGCTGACTGCATGACTAAGGTGGCTTACCTCCGGGCCGAGGTTGACCATAAACTCAGAGGAGTTCATCAGCCTAAATTGGTATGTGTTAACAAGCCAAAGATTATTCCCCCTAGTACAAGTAATGCTCTCTAAAATTGTTCTGCAACTTGAACGCATACCCAAGCGATGCATGCCACTTGTTATGCGTCGGCCTCAATTTGTGTCAACAACAAGGGAGAACAATTTTTTGAAGCCTCCCTAACTAAAACTCATGCAGCAGGAGGGACCACTATTCATTATACCCCCGTTCTTTTTGACCGGGGAGGAGAAGGCAAATACACCAAGCTACAGTCAGCTGGGTGCCAAGGCCCTGTTGGTAAACCCCCCTTCTGCCCCATTAAGGCACCTACAGGGGTCGCTGATGGTGGAGGATTCCCTTATGCTGTCAAGCATCCTCAGATAATCAAACTTTTGAAACCCCAAATCCCTGAGCTCACATATCATCTCTTAATATAGCCAAAATGCCAGCTCCCCGGTTTAGATAACAATATATTAGATATTTTGGAAACTACCTTCTCCTTGCTTAATAATTCCAACCCCAACTTTGCTGGTGATTGCTGGCTCTCCATGACAACAGGGGCAATCATGCCTATGGCAGTTCCTATTAATTCTATCATAGACGATGATAATACATGCCAACCCAGATTTCCTTTTAAAGTACAGTCTATAGGCACTTTTACAATATGTCTTTTAGGCGCGATGCAAAATAATACCTATGATATTGATGTTGGAGTTCCTTCCTTTGGAAATTGCTCAACAGTACAAAACTATTCCTCACCCACCCCATCTCTTTGTCCCTCCAATGGCACAGTTTTTATGTGTGGAGGAAACTCGGCCTTCCTGAGGCTTCCATCGAATTGGACCGTTGGCTGTGTTCTTGCCTTATTACTCCCTGATATAACTATTGTCCCAGGAGACAAAACTCTATGCATTCCTAGTCTAGACACCTTAGTCAAAAGACACAGGCGGGCAATACAGGCCTTACCACTCTTTGCCAGCCTTGGAATAACAGCTGCTGTGAACACAGGTACAGCTGGCTTAGGCATGGCTATACACTCTTAGCGTCGCCTGTCTCAACAACTTATAAATGATGTAAAAACTCTATCAGGAACCATTAAAGATTTGCAGGACCTAGTAGACTCCCTGGCAGAAGTGTTCCTTCAAAACAGAGAAGGCTTAGATTTACTGACAGCTAACCAGGGAGGTATTTGCTTGGCCTTAGGGGCATGATGCTGCTTTAATGCCAATAAATCAGTCATAGTACGCACTAAAATTAAGCAGCTTCAAGAAGATCTAGAAAAGAGACGAAGGGAACTTTTTTGAAAATCCCCTCTGGACTGGGTTTAATGGATTTCTACCCTACCTTCTTCCCCTATTAGGCCCTTTGTTGGGTTTACTTTTAATGGTGTCCATAGGACCCTGCATTATAAACAGGCTTGTACAATTTATTATAGAACAGATTAATATTTTGGCCTCTAAGCCCATACAGGTCCACTATCATCACCTGGAGATGGAAGACCATGCTGCCAACATTTAAAAGGATGTTCTACCCTTCTCACAGGCTTATTTCTTAAGTTTACATCCCCACAGATCTCTCTTTCTTACATTAAACTATAAGTAACAGCTCTGACCAACCATCTTCTGCCATTGCCATAAGGGTTCATCCTCCATGTGCCCCTTCACTTGGGGGGGGGATGCACCCATGGAGTGAGGACGTTAGGCCATAATAACGGAGAATGCAGGATGGACTGCAGGAGGATGGATCCACGGATACCAAAACAGAAGACCTCTTAGTGACACGCTCTGGTGCATTGCGGTCGGCATGCTTCCCTTTTAAAGCCGTCTCCTCCAAAAATATGCCAAGGCCACCACGAAATCTTGTAAACATGCTCTCTCGAATCAGGAGATATTCAAAGGCCTGCTAGAGAAACAGAGCCTCTATCACCCCCTAAAACATTGGCCGGTAAGGTATGGTCAAATATTTTATATAATAAAGGGGGAGAGGTCAGGGGCTAGAAGGAAGTTCTCCTTCAAAGTATAGCCTGACACTGAAAAGAAACAGCCCCCTGGGAGATATCCTGCCTGGGAGACATCCCGCAGCCATCTATCTCCCTGAGACATCCTGCAGCCATCTGTCTTCCAGCAACATCCTGAGGTTATCTCACTTTCTGAAGACATCCAGCAACTGCCGATAAGAGAGCTTTCCCATCCACAGCATATAAATTTCCATGTGAGAACAATAAAAGTTTGCAGCATGATCAGAACTCCAGTCTTGCTGTAATCTCTCGTGTCTCTTGTCCCTTCATTCCTCCCCAACTAAGTTTCTTGCCCACGTTGATGTGTCCCGCCGGCCGGGACAACTGACACTAACCCATACCCTACTACACTCTGACAACTAATCCTAATATGATGGAGAAAAATAACCCAAACAGAATAGAAATACAAGCAGTTCAGAGGAGGCATGGTGTATATTTGGACTTGCCTTTTGCATGATATAGGGTAGGTGTTATAAATCTAGTTAACAACACCTACTATCTTCCTAAGCTCCTGTTTTCTTCCTGAATTCTGGCCACTCTCCAGAATAGGCTCATGGTTTTGTGTCCACGATATGTATGACCTCCAAGCTCTGTGACATGGCCATGTACTGGATAGCTGGAGGGAATGCGAGCATCTCAGAAAACTCAGATATCAGTGTGACCAGGAAAGTCTCAGTGGAGAAACCCTGCTTTGGGCCTTTTGCTAACCTATTTGCCTGTTGCCATGAATGTCAGGAAGGTCTTTGCCTCAGGCCAGCCCTTTGTGAATCCTGAAGAAAACTGTTTTCAAATGGTAATAAATGGGCATCACCTGTGGCTCTTTGCTTAAATGCTTTGGAAAGGGATGTGTCTGAATCTGCCTCTTTGCCCTGTGTCAGGTAGTGGCTTAGATTCTCAGCACCAGTTGGATCTAAAGAAAAATCCAATGTGTGCATCCAAAACCAAAATGCAAAAAAGATCAGTCATGGTGTATGAAGTTTCTCACCTTCCTCTTTTAGGTTCCTGACCTCCATCAAGTGAGAATAGGGATCCTTTGGGACAAATGAGTTCTTTCATGCCCTGTAGAGATGATTGGGTTTTCTCATGACTCCAAATCACATGAAGAAACTATACCTGACAGTCAGTAGGCCTCAAATTGGAGAAGCAGAGCAGTATTAAGGGCAGACCTATGTGATCAATCCTGGTTCACAGAAATGGTGTCCAGGCTACCCTGAGGTTAGGCAAATGAAGGGAAAGAGACCTTATTTTGGAAACTCTCTTTGGCTGTGCCATTCATGGAAACATCCAGCCAGAGGTTATGATGAATGTATATATGGAAGAAGATGAGGGCCTTGGTGGAGTGTTTTGGTTTTAGTTGTGGTCATTTGTGTGGAGTTTGGAAGAGATGACTGGGTCCACCTGGGCTTGAACTCTGGTGTGATTCCCCTCAGAGACTGAGTTCAGTGACTGACCTCAGAGAAGTAATTGCTTTGGAAAGGGATGTGTCTTAATCAGCCTCTTGGCCCTGTGTGAGGCTGTGGCTTTGATTACCAGCACCGTATGGATCTAAAAATGATCCCATGTCTGCTTCCAAAACCAAAATGGCCAAAATTGCAGTCATTGTTGATGAAGTCTCTCGTCTTCCTTTGTAAGGTTCTGAAAGAATAAAAGAAATTGAAATTGAAACGTAAAGAAACAGGTTCTGTAAAGTTTCCAGGCTGCACGCAGAACCTGAAATTCCTGTGGCAGTTAAGACAATTCCCGGAACTACCCATTAGATGTGTGTTGAAATCTTCCCTGACCACCTAGTTACTTAACAACCTCTTCCCAAAAACCGTGCAGCTAAGCACATATACATCTCAGGGCTTCAACCAATCAGTTTAAATGTATACCCCTTCTCAGGGCTGACCAATCACCCCCTGCCTGAACTGTTCCCACCAATGAATGTGCAAATCATGTTTTAGAGTTGTTATTTGATTTTCCCACAGTATACGGTGATTTGCTAAAGGAAGCTAGGATGTATGTTAAGTCCCTGCCCTCTCTAAAGAATGTATATAAAATCTGCTCATGTTGTTCTTGGGGCTCTTTGTTTTTTGCTCCTCTGAAGTGAGCTGTGAGCCCCAGCATGCTGGACCCCCAATAAACCCTATGCTGTTTCATGAGAAATTCTCTTGGTGGTCTTTTCCTCCGACGTTCGGCCCACCTTTTCATCTGGAGGCCCTAGCTGAGAAATCCAGCAGTGACGAACAAAAGACCCCAATGGACTCCTTTCAGAGTAATTAAGGTGCCTCTTTCTGGTTTCGGGTTTCAGGTTAGGGCTTGGCAAAATGGCTGTCGGTGAAGAACATTAACTCTCTGTGATGGTGGCTGACAGATGTGTCACAGAGTCACAGGCCACGTCCCTGGGGGAAACTCCAGAGGACTCGGGAAATTGAGGATTAGTAGATTCCTCAACTCGGTTATTTTTTGCTTCAGGATTCGGTTTTCCAGCCCATCAGGTTTTGCTGGCTACTCAGTTTTGTTCATTGTCAGGAACTCATGTTGAGTTTACTGTCTGTCTTTATTGTCTAACCCATCAGGTTTGGCCAGTTACTCAGTTCTAATCTTTTTCTTGGACTCATGTTAAACAGTTACTGTTTGTCTTTGTCTGTGTCACGTTTGTGTATTCACTGTCCCTGTTTGAGTAACTCCCATTATGGGACATTATGGGACAAAGCACTTGCATGCCTCTGTCCTTTAACCTTGATCATTGGACTGATGTTCGCTCAAGTACCAAGAATCTTTCTTTTTCAGTAAAATGCCGGATCTGGCAGACTCTCTGTGCTTCAGAATGGCCCATCCTAGGAGTCGGATGGCCCCGAGAAGAATCCTTCCACTTCCCTCTAATCCGAAAAGTCAGAGATATTGTCTTTCACCGGGGCCACTTGGCCACCCAGATTAACAGCCATATACCGCTTCCCCCACGATCTTATCATTCCAACATTCTGCTCCTCCCCCTCTTCCCTCCATTCTGAGTCACAAGACTGGACACTCCTCTCTCTCCTTATTCTCTACCCTCGCTCCCCAACCCACAACATGTTCCAGATGATCCTCCCGCCGCTGACTCAGCCTCTCCGCCGCTAGAGGCAATTGGGCCAGACCCAAGCCCTCCAGGGGACTTCCCAGCAGCAGCAGCAGCCCCTGCTCCCCTGAAGGAAGCTGGGCCACCTAAAGGAACCTGCAGGAGATAAATAATATAAAACTCGGAAGCCCCTGTGATGCTCCCTCTCTGTCCCTACTTGCCCATGAACCGACCCAACTGGGACCCCAACACCTTTGAATGTAGGTAGCATCTGTCCACTTATCGCCGTTCTCTAATAGTGGGTCTCTGAGCGGCCGCCAGAGGGCCGACTAATTTGGCCAAGGTAAGAGAGATTATCCAAGGGCCTAATGAGTCTCCTTCTTTGTTTCTGGAGAGAATTATGGAAGCATATAGGAAATATATTCCTTTTGATCCTCAGGCAGAAGACCAAAAGCCATCTGTTGCAATGGCCTTTATCGAGCAGACTGCCCTAGATATTAAGAGAAAGTTACAACGTCTAGATGGATTATAAGATATGACCTTAAGAGATTTAGTCAGAGAAGCTGAGAAAGTATATTATAAGAGAGAAACTGAGGAGGAAAGGGAATAGAGGAGAGAGAAGGAAAGGGAACAAAAGAAGGAGGAAAGAAGCAAATGGCAGAGTAAAGCATTGCCTAAGGTTCTGGTCACAGCAGCAAATAGGCCAGAAGTTAAAAAGCAGGGATACATAAAGGCATACCTGGGCCCACGCCAAAGGCTGCCGTTGGCCTCAAATCAATGTGCCCACTGTAATAAAAAAGAACACTGGGCCAAAGAGTGCCCCCAAAAGAAGCAGCCACGCCAGCCCGCCGTGCTGACTCTAGAAGAGGACTAGGAAATTCGGGGCTCAGATCCCCTCCCCCAGCTCAGAGTAACATTTGAAGTTGAGGGGAACACAGTGAACTTTGAAGTGATTACAGGAGCAGTATACTCAGCCCTTAAGACTTCACTGGCCCCCCTATCAATTAAATCGTCCCTAGTTCAAGGGGCTAATGGCAGTAGATATCAGGCTTGGACAACTAAGATGAATATGGACCTCGGAAAGGAAAAAGTCCACCACTCTTTCCTAGTAATCCCAGAATGCCCGGCCCCATTGATGGGCAGGAATATGCTTACCAAACTCTGGACTAGAATAACCTTTAACATTAATGGTCCCCAAGTGGGGGTTCTAAAGCCTGCAGTATTAACTCCCATAGTAACATCTTTGACTATGTCTGTAGAAGATGAACATCAACTCTTCGCGCCCCCTAGCACTGATCAAACAGACAAACTACCCCAGAAATGGATAAAAGATTATCCTAATGCCTGGGCAGAAACTGCTGGGTTAGGTCTAGCCATCAACAACCTCCAATAGTAGTAGAATTAAAAGCCTCTGCGTCTCCAATTAGTGTTAAACAATATCCTCTAAGCAAAGAAGCTAAGGATGGGATAAGGCCCCATATTCATAAATACCTGGGTCTTGGGATCCTAAGGCCCTGTCAATCAGCCTGGAACACCCCCCGGTACCAGTAAGAAAGCC
Organism: Callospermophilus lateralis; assembly: GCF_048772815.1. Taxonomy (NCBI): domain Eukaryota; kingdom Metazoa; phylum Chordata; class Mammalia; order Rodentia; family Sciuridae; genus Callospermophilus; species Callospermophilus lateralis. Next base: position 1,677,532 of record NW_027513250.1, on the reverse strand, counting down.
AGGAACTAGGGACTACCGTCCTGTTCAAGACCTAAGAGAGATAAACAACAGAGTGCAGGACATTCACCCCACAGTACCCAATCCATATAATTTGCTTAGCACTCTGAATCCGGAGCAGAAATGGTACACTGTGCTGGACTTAAAAGATGCTTACTTCTGCTCACCTCTACATAAGGACTGTCAGTTGCTGTTAGCTTTAGAGTGGATAGACCCAGAACCTGGAACATCTGGCCAACTAACCTGGACTAGACTCCCACAGGGGTTCAAAAAATCCCCCATTCTCTTTGATGAAGCCCTCCACAGAGACATCAATGACTTCAAAACTGCACACCCCGAAGTCACCCTACTCCAATAGTGGATGATCTTCTACTGGCAGCCAACACCAAGGAGACCTATGAGTCTGGGACCCAAGCACTATTATTCGAGCTTGCTCGGCTTGGATATATGGCTTCTGCCAAAAGGCCCAAACTTGTCAGCAAGAAGTAATCTTCCTGGGTTATTCTCTTAGGGGTTGCAAACGATGGCTCCCTGAGCCCAGAAAAAAAACCGTTTTGCAGATACTGCCCCCATCTAATAAGAGAAAACTCAGAGAGTTTCTTGGGACTGCCAGCTTTTGCAGGTTATGGATTCCTGGGTTCGCATCTCTGGCTGCCCCATTTATACCCGCTGATAAAGGGGGATGCCCACTTCCAATGGACCCCTGAGCACCAACAAGCTTTTGATAATGTCAAAAAAAGGTGCTGCTATCTGCTCCGGCCTTAGCACTCCCAGATGTAGAAAACCCTTCACTCTCTATATCGAGGAAAAGAAAGGAATAGCACGGGGAGTGCTCACTCAGTCTTTGGTACCTTGGAAAAAGCCAGTAGCGTATTTATCCAAAAAACTGGACCCATTGGCTAGCGGGTGGCCCCATTGCTTAAGTGCTATAGCAGCAGCAGCCCTTCTAATAAAAGATGCTCATTAATTAACGTTGGGACAGAAGCTAACCATTATAGCCCCCCATGCCCTGGAGAGCATCATCTGTTAGCCTCCAGAGAGGTGGCAATCAAACTCCAGAATAAACCACTACCAGAGCCTCTTGCTTGACAAAGACAGAATAACGCTGGGACCCCCTGCTCCACTCAACCCACCTACACTGCTGCCAGAAGAATCATCAGGACCCGTCACTCATGAGTGTCAACACATACTGGCAAGGAAACCAGTATACAACAAGACTTGAAGGATCAGCCACTGCCTCGCCCTGAAGTCGTATGGTTTACGGATGGCAGCAGCTTCCTCCAAGATGGTAAGCGGCGGGCTGGAGCAGCAGCAGTTAGCAAAACTGATTTAATCTGATACTCTGGTCTCCCAGAAGGGACATCAGTCCAAAAAGCAGAACTGATTGCCCTTATGAAAGCATTGGAACTAGCAACAGGGAAAAGGGCCACCATATAAACTGATAGCCACTATGCATTTGCCACTGTTCATATGCTCGGGACTATTTACCAACAATGCGGGCTATTAACCTCTGCCGGGAAAAAAATAAAAAATAAAGATGAGATCCTCCACCTTGGCTCAGCAGTGCAGGGCCATAAGGAACTAGCTATAGTAGACTGTCCCGGGCACCAGAAGAGAAACAACCCTGTGGCAGTTGGAAACAGAAGGGCAGATGAGGAAGCTTAATTGGCAGCCCTAAACGGAGTGACTCTGTTAACTTTTCCACACCGGGGGGAACAAAAATCAGGAGACTTGGCCACCCCGGAACATTCAGGCAACTTATCATCTGAGGAGACAGATACAGAAATCTGGGACCCTACAGAGCCAAGTTTACAATTTCAAAAAGCCCACCTTTATGTCAAAGACATACACCAGCTCAACCACTTAGGCTCAAAGAAGTTATAGGCACTCTTAAAGGACCAAAGAAAGGACTTATTATTGACTGACTCAAAGAGGAAAAAAATAGCTGAGCAGGTGACTAGAGCTTTTCAAGTCTTCCAATTAGTTAATACTTACCCATCCAAGATTCCTGCAGGGAAGCGCATACGAGGAACCAGACCAGGACAATTCTGGGAAGTGGACTTTTCTGAAATTAAGCCAGCAAGGTATGGACTTAAATATCTCCTAGTCTTTGTAGATACTTTTTCAGGATGGGTCGAAGCCTTCCCCATGAAGAAAGAAACAGCTCAGATGGTGGTCAAAAAGATCCTAGAAGACAGTTTTCCAAGGTTCGGCCTGCCTAAGGTAATAGGGTCTGATAACGGACCGGCATCCGTGGCCCAGGTAAGTCAGGGATTTTCGAGGACCCTGGGGATTAATTGGAAGTTATATTGTGCTTATAGACCCCAGAGCTCAGGACAGGTAGAAACGATGAATAGAACCATCAAAGAGACTTAACGAAATTAATCTTGGAGACCGGCATAAAAAATTGGACTATGCTCCTACCTCATGTACTTTTTTGTGCAAGAAATACCCCTCCACCCCTTTGTGTAACCTCACCCCTTATGAAATTCTCTACGGTGCCCCTCCTCCATTAAGGGACCTAACCCCAACTCTGAGATTAATGATTCCTTTCACACCCCCTTGCTAGACAGACTTAAAGCCCATGAACAAACCCAGCACCCAGCGATACCTGTGGAAACAGTTGGCCACTGCTTATCATCCTGGAGACGAGGGAACTCCACATCGATATCAAGTGGGAGACTTCGTCTACATGAGACAGTATCGGGTGTCATCCCTGGAACCCTGCTGGAAAGGACCAGCAGGTGCTGCTTATAACACCTACAGTGGTGAAAGTGGATGGGATCACTTCCTGGATCCATGCCTCCCATCTCAATCCTGTGCCCTGTCCATACTCTGGCTGGAAACTGGAACAGGCTGGTAACCCTCTCAAGTTGCATGTCTGTGGTGTGGGTAGGGCTATGGATTCTTCCCCTGACCACCAGCAGTCCTAATCCCCATCAGCCTGTTCAGCAACAATGGCAAGTTATAAATCCTACTGGGCAAGTAGTGTGGTCTATTTCACATACAGCCCCCTTACGGACTTGGTGGCCATCTCTCCACCCGGACATTTGTCAGCTTGCCATAGGCCTCTCTGACTGGGATCTCCCTGACATAGTGGACCCCACACAGATCCCACTAAAGCCCAAACCAGGGCAACATAGACCAACTTACAACATGAATTATTGATGTCATCTCCCCAGCTCAGGTGTAAACTAGCCAGTCTTGTTTATTAAGTGTGCCCAGCTGATTTCTGAAGTCGCAAACAGGCCCAAACCTGTGGAGGACCCAGTGACTTTTATTGTAGATCTTAGGGTTGTGAACACACGGGAGCTACATTGTGAAACCCAAACTCCCCAGACAGTATGATTCGGTAGGATGAAATGATATCTGGATTGATCCCAATAAATGTGCCGCTATCCAAGTGGTGTCAAAAACTTGCTGTGGAAAAAATAGTCTATGTTACCCCCTCAATATAACTTTCACTTCCAAAGGAAGGGGCTACCTCAGAACAACATGGCCTATGGGAAATACTTGGGGAATGCGATTCTATATTAATGGCCCTGGTTATGACTTTGGTCTCTGGTTCACCATCCGGCTTAAAAAGGAAGAAAATCCCACAGCAATAGGGCCCAATCCCCTCAAGTCAGGAATTAAGCCTCCAAAACCTCCCATGCCTAGATCTACCAAAACCCCTCTACCATCTCATCCTTCGCAGTTTCCGTCTTTGCCTACTTCCCCAGTCCAGAGTACAGCTGACTCCTCCCCCTGGGAACTAATTAAAGGAACCTTTATGGTACTGAACTCCACACAGTCAGAACTCCTTGCATTTCAGCCCAGGTATTTGACAGCTCTGTACATTATTGTGTAATGGTGCAGATACCCCCCAGGGTGCTCTATCATGATCCAGAATCCTTTGAAGGTCTACTAGGTGGACAAACAACCCGATTTTGCCGGGAACCAGTGTCCCTTACTCTAGCCATCCTAATGGGGCTAGGAGCTGCTGCAGGAGTGGGTACAGGAACAGCTGATATGATCCATGGGTCACAACAAATGGCCTGATTAGAAACAGCAATAAATCAAGACTTGAAGACGTTAGAGACCTCCATCACAGTTTTGCAGGAATCCTTAACCTCTCTCTCTAAAGTTGTTTTACAGAACAGGTGAGGATTAGACCTCCATTTAATAAGGGAGGGGGGCCTCTGTGCTGTACTGAGAGAAAAATGCTGTTTTTATGCTGACCATACTGGAGTTGTAAAATAATCCATGAGTAAATTGAGAAAATGCCTTGAAGAGCACCAGAGAGAAAGGGAGATTCAACAAGTGTGGTTTGAGTCATGGTTTACCTTGTCCCCCTGGTTAACTACACTCCTATCAGCCTTAGCTGGACCCCTGATCATGCTTATGGTGTTGATAACTGTGGGACCTTGTTTGCTTAACCTCATACTTTCCTTTCTCCAGGCTCAGATTGGGCAGGTAAAATTCATGGTAATCAGACAGAAATACACTTCACTGGCAGAAATAGAATGTGAGACCCCACAAAAATTATGATTCATTACTTTTAAAATTAAAAGTAGGCAGAAAAAGGAGAAATGAAAGAATTAAAGAAATTAAAATTGAAACGTAAAGAAACAGGTTTTGTAAAGTTTACAAGCTGTGCTCAGAACCTGAAATTCCTGTGTCAGTGAAGAGAATTCCCGGAACTGCCCATTAGATGTGTTGAAATCTTTCCTGACCACCTAGTTACTTAACAACCCCTTCCCAGAAACCGTGCATCTCAGCACGTATACATGTCAGGGCTTCAACCAATCAGTTTAAATGTATACCCCTTCTCAGGGCTGACCAATCACCCCCTGCCCGAACTGTTCCCGCCAATGAATGTGCTAATCATGTTTTAGAGTTGTTATTTGATTTTCCCACAGTATATGATATTTGCTAAAGGAGGCTATGATGTATATAAAGTCCCTGCACTCTCTAAAGATTGTATATAATTTCTTCTCAAGTTGTTCTCGGGGCTCTTTGTTCTTTCCTCCTCTGAAGTGAGCTTTGAGACCCAGCATGCTGGACCCCCAATAAACCATTTGCTGTGGCATGAGACAATAGGTGCTTGGGTTTTCTCATGTCTCCAAATCACATAAAGAATCTATACCTGACAGTCAGTAAGCCTCAAATTGGAGAAGCAGTGCAGTATTAGCGGCAGGGCTATTTGATCACTCCTGATTCAAAGGAAGGGTGTTCAGGCCACCCAATGCCCTTCTGGACTTCAAATATTACCTAGATTTCTGTTTTCATACTTATATTTCACCAGTATATTCTTGTAAATATCGCAGGTTCCCAATACCATAATTCATCCTGCAGAATGATTCCTATACCAAATCGAAGCTGTTATTACCCTTAACCATGCAATATTTCCTCAATATAACTTAACAGAAGAACAAGGATATTGTTGGTCTTACAATACAGGAATGTAGGGGATCTTCCTCCTGCTGAGAACCTCAAAGTTCGGTGCAGAAATGATCCCTGAAGAAGATGTAGACACCTATGAAAGACCTGAGAGAGCAAAAGTCAACTTCCATGTAAAACAACCTGGTCAAAATGAAGGGATGTGTCTGAAAGCCTCTCTCTTCTTAATGTAGATTAAATCGACCAAACCAGGCCTGTGTGGAGAGCTGTTCCCGGGTGCCGATGGTTGATATACCATTCTATCTTGTGAAAGTGTCACAGGAAGTATGGGAAGCCTCCATCTCATGGGACCCTTGGAAGCAACTGTTAGGAAAAAGTGGTTGCCAACCCAGTGACCTCATTCAGTTCGTGAAGGAAGTGACCTATCACACTTCCTTGGTGATGGAACTCTCTGAACTCGGGATCCAGGAAGCCAGGCACCCAGAGCCAGTCCCAGTCCCAGTCCCAGTGGTCTCATTTGTTTGGATTTACCAAGGACAGAGTCAGTCTTTCTTAGTACCTACTGAAGTGAGAATGGCCAAATGCCAGGAGAGCTCTGAAGAGGGGCCTTTTCTGAGAAAGCAGGTAGTGGCTCAACCATGGCTCCTGACAACTTCACAGAGTTGGCAAAGAAGTCCAGGTCTGAGATAGGACAGGCCATTTTGGTGGAACATAGTATGGCCCACCAGTCAGAGGACACTCAGGATACTCACAGACATACTTGGGGGAAGGAGATTCCGTTGTGGGTGTCTGTGTGAGTTTGTGGTTTTGTCTCATGTTCTGAGAATAGGTAGGAAAGGCGGTTTGTTTGTTTAGACTGGAATGTTTCTAGAAAGTCGTTTGACAACGCGAGTGTTTCTATGTCTGTGTATCCCACTGAATCCGTTTTTGTAGACATTTGAAAAGAGAATTCATCAATGGTTGTGTCCTGTCTAGTAGAAAGCTTCCCAGCATTCATCTTGCCAAATTAAAGAATAAAGAGCTGCTTGCCTTATGGATGGGCAACACCTATTATCTTCTTAAGTTCCTCTTTTCTTCCTGAATACTGGCCACTCTCCAGAATAGCCTCATGGTATTATTTCCAAGATATGTACCACCTCCAAGCTCTGTGACATGATCATGTACTGGATAGCTGAAGGGAATGAGAGCATCTCAGAAAACTCAGATATCAGTGCGACCAGTAAAGTCTCAGTGGAGAAATACTACTTTGGACTTTTGCTTACCTATTGTTCTGTTGTCCTGAATGTCAGGAACGTGTTTGCCTCAGGCCACCCCTGTGTGAAACCTGAATAAATCAGTTTTCAAATGGAAAAGGATGGGCGTCACCTGTGGCTCTTTGCTTAATTGCTTTGGAAATGGATGTGGCTGAATCAGCCTCTTTGCCCTCTGTGAGGCAGTGGCTTAGATTCTCAGCACCTGATGGATCTAAAGAAAGTTTCCAAGTGTGCATCCAAAACCAAAATGGCCAAAAGAGCAGTCATTGTGGATGAAGTCTCTCGCCTTCCTCTGTAAGCTTCCTGACCTCCATCAAGTGAGAATAGGGATCCGTTGGGTCAAACCAGTTCTTCAAAGCTCTGCAGAGGCTAGCCAATAGGTGCTTGGGTTTTCTCAGGACACCAATTCACATAAAGAATCTATACCAGTCAGTTGGCCTCAAACTGGAGAAGCAGAGCAGTATTAAAGAAGGGCTATTTGATCACTCTTGGTTCACAGGAATGGTGTCTAGTCCACTCTGACTTTAGGCAAATGAGGGGCAAGGGAGCTTATTTTGGACACTGTCTTGGGCTGCGCCCGTCATGGAAACCTCTAGCTAGAGGTTATTCAGAGTGTCTATGTTGAAGAAGATGAGGGCCATGTGGGAGTTTTTTGGTTTTAATTGTGGTCAATTGTTGGTGGTTAGAAGAGAATCCTGGGTCCACCTGGGCTGGAATTCTGGTGCGATTCCCCTTAAAGACTGAGTTCTGGAACTGACCTCAGAGAAGTATTGCCATTAATTGTGTTGGGATTTTAGGCGGCCATGCATGAGAGTCGCCATTGGAAACTGAGATCTAAGCCTGGGGTGGCTATTCACCAAGCACTGTCAATCTCAGCCAGGACATCACATGATTTTATTCTGAAAGACTTGGCAGCCATTGTTGACAGTCAAAACACACATGGACCTCACATTGTAGACCTCAATGGGCCTGGCTTCATGTGGCCTTTTGGCCACTCTTTGGGAAGACTTGCCTCTGAAAATTCTCCAGAGTTTTCCTTGAAATGTGCTTCCTAAAAATTTAATGGTTCCTGAATGAATTGAAACCCACAGTTTCTCCAACTTCATCCTTGAAAAATGTCTAGATAAATACCATGAAATTTTTGAAATTTCCACGAACAGGTGGCACTGGAGAACCTTTGGATGTCCTGTTGCTGATCAAGAGTGTACCAGACAGTGCCTTCCTTGACTGGGTTTCATGAAAATGGTGTAGAACAGAGCTGCCAGTATGGTGGAGCCTGCTGAGTAGTGGGCCCAGAGCTGTGGTGTGCAGTTGTGTGATAAAACATCTGTGGTGGGGTCATGTGGATATTACTTTGGCTTCCAAATGCTTGTGACTGACATGGTGCAGCCAGCATACCTTTGTATATTAAGCCATCTTGTTAGATGGAGAGTTTTCAGGGCAATGTTCAGAATCAAGTTGCTACGGTCAAGGGGGCAAGCAATGTGGTGTAGAAGCCTGGTTGGTGCATTCTCCTGCAGACCCTTACACACCACACGTGACAGAACTCCCTCCACCACTGTGTCCCAGTGGAACTCCTTGTATTTTGTGAAGCAAATACCAAACTCCCAGTGCAGCAACAAGAAACACAACAAAATTGGAGAAAGACCAAATGGCTTCACAGTCTACACGGAAAGATTCTTAGACCCCAGTGGCCACAGTAAACCCACAAAGAGAGAATTCAGCACTGCTACCTCATGTTCATTGGAAAATAAGAAACCATGTCCTCCATGTAACAGATGCATACACAGCTTTGATGGTCTCACTACAAAGGAAGCTAAAGCTCCTGAAAACAACATATATTTCAAGTGTACAACCTCAAAGACAGTTTCCCAGATGTCTTGAGGCCTGCACACTTCCATGTTTGTGGAGTTTTTACAGTCTCCATTACTTTTGGAAACTCCTCTACCACCTCCAGTGTTGTGAACTCCAGAGCATTTTCCATTCCAGATATGTATTCCTAGATTTTCTAACTCTTCTCCTCTAATTGTATCTTACTTGGGGCTAAGGTAATGTCAAGGCATTGTTCTGGATGAGAGTGGGAAGATTTTTTTGTAGCACATATTTGCATACACATTGGATTCATTTTCCAATTATTCATTCAAAATACTGAATCCCTCATAGTAACCCACTCCCTACTAGACTCTGACTACAAATCCTATTATGATGGATAAAAATAGACCAAACCAAATTGAAATACAAGTAGTTCAGAGGATGCAAGGTTAACATTTGGACGTTCCTTTTGCATTATATATGGTAGGAGTTTTAAATCTAGTCATTTTTTTGTTGAAACACTTCTCCATGTGTTTTTAAAGTTAACAAATATGTGAATTCATGTCTCCATTTCTCTGTAGCCTATTCAGCACATATATTTTTATATGCACATATAGAATCCTACCTGGTACCACACGTACATTCTTGTGAGGTGGCTCACTTGGCAGATACAAACTGAGAAGAGATCACTCCTGTTAAACACTGTTGAAACTGAAAATTCAACCTATGAGTGAGTATCCTAGCTGAACAAATTTATACATAAATTCATGTTCAGTAAAATGAATATTTTTAGATCTGTGTATGATATATATTTCATGGTGACTTTCATTTGGCTTGTATATTAATACTTTTTAATTTCTGTGTGTGTATTTTAATATATATATATATATATATATATATATATATATATATATATATACACTCTTCAGAGTTTTCAAAATATGAAATAAATGTATCTTATTATGTACTCCCTAAATTCATTAATATTTAAGTGCGTATTTATAATCAACTTTTCATTAGATTATTCTAAGACATATTCATCCTCCTGGAATACGTATTTGTTTCCTAGTACTGAAAACTAAGTTAAGTGAATTGTGCATACATATCCTAATATTTTTACACTAATTGACCCAGGTTAATATAAATGCAAGTAGATTTCTATAGGACATGATGTGTATTTTGACGTTCATTTTTTTTCAACACTTGTACACTACTATTTCCTCAGTTTATGCACATCATAAGATATATATTTCATCCACAAGTTCACAAATTTAAAGGCTTTTGTTTCACTTTCAATCACTTCCTGCTTCAGAACACATGTATTCCTCCAGGTTACATGACTGGTCTTTTCATGAGACTTCTTTCCAAACACATTATTTTCGATTTCCACAATTACTTTTGAAGCAAAACTCACACATTCTTCATGATAAACCATAACCCTAATATTACCATTAGATGTATAACTGGTTTGAATGAATGGATATATATCAACATAAGGTTTCCTGTATATTTTCAGATATCAATTTGAACCATTATTTAAGTTGGAACCAGTTATATTATTTATTCACAGTATGGTCTATTCATGCATTATTTCTATATTCATAGACACAGTGTACACCTATTTGTATTCAAAATACTAATTTACACGTCTTCAAAATACTGTTCCTAGAAATGGTGAAAGAAATACTCATGTCACCTGATCTACATATACATTTTATCACAGTAATATTCTGGAAACAAAAAGCAAATGTCACACTTATGATTGTACTAAAGCCTAAATGGAAATTGAACATGGATTACTAAAATCATCCATGTCCAGTTTGCCTATTGCTCTCAAATGTGGATCCTATTGGTGACTACATATTTGTTTCTTCCTAAGATTATATATTCAACCTCAAACCTGTTGAAAATGTCTAATCCTATTACTCACCTTATACTTTGCCTGATTTCCTAATGTCTCTATTGATATATATTTTCCCCAGTTCATCATTGTGACTGCCTCTTAACATGTGCTGACATTTACATTCACTCTCTACATGAAACCCTATTGCTAAAGACCATTTTGTCCAAATCCTATACTCACTCATCTTTCTAAAACTACCGTCTATCTTTCTAATCCTACCGACTATCCCTTTTTGACTGCATGTTCTCTTCGACATTCAATCATCCAAGGTACAATATCCTATACCATTGTATATTGATTTATCTGAGACATCTGTGCAGAAATTAATTCAAAGCTAAGTATCCCAATCAAGGGCCCAATGCCCTTCTGGGCATCAAATCTTACCTAGATTTCTGTTTTCATACCAATATTTCAACTGTATATTTTGTAAATATCACATGTTCCCATAACCATTATTCATCCTGCAGAATTATTCCTAACCCAATCGAACATGTTGTTAACCCTAACCATACACTGTTCCCTCAATCTAACTTTACAGAAGATCAGGGAGAGAGTTGGTCTTCCAATACTGGATTGTAGGGTATCTTCCACCTGATGAGAACCTCAAAGGTCCATGCAGAAATGATACGTGGAGAAGAAGGCAGCTATGAAGGACCTGAGAGAGCAAAAGTCATTTTCAATGTTAAACAACCGGGTCAGGATGAAGAGATGTATCTGAATCAGCCTTTCTCTTCTTAATATAGAGAAGATGGACCAAACCAGGCCTGTGAGAAGAGCTGTTCCCGGGTGCCTATTGTTGATATACCATTCTAACTTGTGAAACTGTCACAGAAAGTAGGGGCAGTCTCCATCTCCTGGGACCCTTAGAAGCAAATATCAGTACACACTTCCTTGGTGATGGAACACTCTGAACTTGGGATCCAGGAAGCCAGGCACCCAGAGTAAGTCCCAGTCCCAGTCCCAGTGGTCTCAATTGTTTGGATTTACCAAGGACAGAGTCAGTCTTTGTTGGTACCTACTAAAGTGATAATGGCCAAATGCCAGGAGACCTCTGAAGAGGAGCCTTTTCTGAGAAAGCAGGTAGTGGCTCAACCGTGGCTCCTGACAACTTCACAGAGTTGGCGAAGGAGACCAGATCTGAGACAGAACAGGCCATTTTGGGGGAACATAGTATGGACCACCAGTCAGAGGACACTCAAGATATTCACCAACATACTTGGGGGAAAGAGGTGCCGTTGTGGGTGTTGGTGTGAGTTTGTGGTTTTGTCTCTTTTCTGAGAATAGGTAGGAAAGACTGTTTGTTTGTTTGGACTGGAATGTTTCTAGAAAGTCGTTTGACAACGCGAGTGTTTCTATGTCTGTGCATTCCACTGTATCTGTGGTTGTAGACATTTGAAAAGCGAATGCATCAATGGTTGTGTCCTGTCTAGTAGAAAGCTTCCCAACATTCATACTGCACAATTTAAGAATGGAGAGAGGCTTGCCTTATGGATGGGCAACACCTACTATCTTCCTAAGTTCTTGTTTTCTTCCTGAATACTGGCCACTCTCCAGAATAGCCTCATGGTATTATTTCCAAGATATGTACCACCTCCAAGCTCTGTGACATGGCCATGTACTGGATAGCTGAAGAGAATAGAAGCATCTCAGAAAACTCACATATCAGTGTGACCATTAAAGTCTCAGTGGAAAAACACTGCACTGGGCCTTTTGCTTACCTATTGTTCTGTTTTCCTAAATGTCAGGAAGATCTTTGCCTCAGGAAACCCCTTTATGAAGCCAGAAAAAAAGAGTTTTCAAATGGAAATGAATGGGCATCACCTGTGGCTCTTTGCTTAATTGCTTTGGAAAGAGATGTGACTGAATCAGCCTCTTTGCCCTGTGTGAGGCAGTGGCTTAGATTCTCAGCACCTGATGGATCTAAAGAAAGTTTCTAAGTGTGCATGCAAAACGAAAATGGCCAAAAGAGCAGTCATTGTGGATGAAGTCTCTCGCCTTCCTCTGTAAGCTTCCTGACCTCCATCACGTGAGAATAGAGATCCTTTGTGTCAAATCAGTTCTTCAAAGCCCTACAGAGGCTAGCACATAAGGGCTTGTGTTTTCTCATGACACCAATTCACATAAAGAATATATACCAGACAATCAGTAGGCCTCAAATTAGAGAAGCAGAGCAGTATTAAGAGCAGGACTATTTGATCACTATTGGTTCACAGGAAGGGAGTCCAGGCCACCCTGACTTTAGGCAAATGAGGGGCAAGGGAGTTCATTTGGAAAACTGTCTTGGGCTGTGCCCCTCATGGAAACCTCCAGCCAGAGGTTATGAAGAGTGTCTATGTGGAAGAAGATGAGGGCCATTTGGGAGTGTTTTGGTTTTAATTGTGGTCATTTGTTTGGTGGTTGGAAGAGATGCCTAGGTCCACCTGGGCTTGAACTCTGGTGTGATTCCCCTTACAGATTGAGTTCAGGAACTGACCTCAGAGAAGTATTGCCATGAATTGTGTTGGGATTTTAGGAGACCACGCATGAGAGTTGCCTTTGGAAACTGAGATCAATGCCCAGGGTGGCTTTCCACAGAGCATTGTCAATCTCTGCCAGGGCATCACATTATTTTATACTGAAAGACTTGGCAGCCATCGTTGACAGTCAAAACACACATGGGCCTCACATTGTAGACCTCAATGGGCCTGGCTTCATGTGTCTTTTTGGCCACTCTTTGGGAAGCCTTGCCTCTGAGAATTCTCCAGAGTTTCCTTGAAATGTGCTTCCTCAAACATTAACGGTTCCTGAATGAATTGAAACCCACAATTTCTCCAAATTCATCCTTGAAAAATGGCTAGATAAATACCATGAAATTTTTGAAATTTTCATGACCAGGTGGCACTGGAGAACCTTTCAATGTCCTCTTGCTGATGAAGTGTGTACCAGACAGTGCCTTGATTGACTAGGTTTCATGAAAATTATGTAGAACAGAGATACCAGTATGTTGGAGCCTGCTGAGTAGTGGGCCCAGAGCTGTGGTGTGCAGGTGTGTGATAAAACATCTGTGGTTGGGCCATGTGTATCTGCCATTGACTTCCAAATGGCTTGTGGCTGACATTGTGCAGCCAGGAATCACTTATATGTCTGATAACTCTCCATATAAGGCATCTTGTTATATGGAGATGTTTCAGGACAATGTTCAGAATCAGGTGCAATGGTCAAGGGGACAAGCTATGTGGGATAGAAGCCTGGTTGATGCATTCTCCTGCAGACCCTGACCCATCTCATGTGAAAGAACTCCCTCCAGCACTGTGTCCCAGCTGAATTCCTTGTATTTTGTGAAGCAAATAACAAAGTCCCAGTGCAGCAGCAAGAAACACCACGAAAAGTGGAGGATGACCAAATTGCTTCACAGTCCACACGGGGAGTCACTTAGCCTTCAGTGGCGACAGTTTACCTACAAAGAGTGAATTCAGCACTGCTGCCTCATGTCCTTTGAAAAACAAGAAACCATGTCCTCCAGGTCACATAGATGCAGATCCAGCTTTGATGGTCTCATTAGAAAGAAAGCTAAAGCTCCTGACAACAACATATATGTCAAGTGCCCATCGTCAGAGGCAGTTTCTAAGGAAGTCTTCAGGCTGGCAGAGCTCCATGTTTTATAGCATTTACCTATTAGACCAGGATGCAAGAAAAGACCACTGACTCCAATTAAAATCAAGTTAAAGCAAGCTTATATTTTCCACTGCCCAGGTGGCCTCTCCCTCCCAAAACAGTGGGAACAAGACAGCCACCCAAATTTCCTACAGCCCAGGTTTATAACCCAGAATTTTACACTACAGGGGGGTTAAAATATCAGAACTCTGACAAGCATCAAACTAATCGTAGTATATATATATATATATATATATATATATATATATATATATATATATATATTTTTTTTTTTTTTTTTTTTTTGCTGGCCCCAACATCAGAATTTATGAAGACCATTAGAGCCTCAGAGAGGGTCATTGTCTGGCCAGGGAAGGCCAGTATTTATGAGGTGTCAATAAAGTTTCATAGAGGGCTGTTCCTGGTCAAATAGCCAGGCATGGGTGAGTTCAAGGCCACGGGCAGGCATTGCAAGCAGGTTCAGAATTTGGTGTAATTTATAGTTAAGCCAAAATTTTCTTTTCATGGCTTTGTGGCAAGATGGATCCCAATTTTAATAAAAGATCAGGTTGGGTCTATCATTCCCCCCTTTTCTAATGTGTCCCTTTCAAATCTTTGATAGGGTAGGGGAAGAGCACTGAGGGAATTTTAATACCTCACGTCACAGTCTCCATATTTTTTGAACTCACACAAAACCAGTCTCCCTGATTTTACCTGACTTAATTAATTACTTAAAATGAAAGTCTATTTATTTTTGGCTCCATTGTTGTAAGAAGAGTGGCGTCACTCATTTTGGCTTCTTCTGAGCTGAGAGAAGGTGACATGAGGGGGCACAGCATGAGGGACATGAGTTGCCTTTTAGAAGTCAGTTCGGTTTGAAGTCTGGTTGTGGTAAAACAGTTTGTAAAGTCATCTGGGGATGGGTTCTTCTATGAGAGAAACAAAAACCATGAGTACTGAATAAATGTTGCAGCAGCTGAAACAAGTCACTGTATAGATGCCCCTCATCTGTCTTCAATATCCCCAGTTATCAGGACTTTCAACTTAATATTTAACTTTTAGTGTCACAGTTGTCCCACCCCATAAGATACAGTTTAATAATTTAATGTCATCTGATCTTGCAAATTCCTTTTACTAGTATGACCTCTGTGTGTAATAGAGAAACCTTTAATTCTGTTAGTCAGGGCTGGATAATCATACTAGCAAACACCAAGCCTACCTGTGTAGGTTAGGAATATCTGTAGGCCTTAAACAAAAAACTTCTGCCTCTGGTAGCTCCTCTTGATAGTCTCTTTTTATTCTCATCAGGCATTCCTCTCTGAGAATCCTTCTTTGTAGCCTCCAGTCTTACTTATTTTGGGAGGCTACCATAAAGTGTATACGTGAAAATATTTTCATTACTATTATTATTTAAAATGCCCAGGAATGGCTGTATTTTGGGTTTATCTGTCTTTGCTAAGAGTTTAAGATGAAGCAGTAAAACTGACTTTTGTTTCTATCTATTGTTAACAGTCAGCTGAGATTTTATGGGAGTCATTTCTGGGGAAACTTGAGAGCAGCTTCTCAGTTCTGCTAGTGCCATTTGCGCTAGGTGATTCCAGGTCTTGCTTGACCATGTGGCTTCTCTCAGAAGCATCAGGAATATCTCCCTTCTCTGATGACTCTCTTCTTCGTAGAAAATGCACTGATTGGCTTTCTGTTCTCCAGTGGCCTCATTAATCTTCCTGATCAGGAGTTTATGTGGCTGAGAGTTGCAAAGTTCTTTAGAGAAGTCTCCTGTTCCCTGGATACAAACTGACTCAGAGGGCAAGAGCCAAAATTTGTTTTATTGTCCCTTTTCATTTAAATTAAATTTTAAATCCTAATCTTAAACATCCAGCAAATAAATTTTAACAGCCTTATATTAAGAGTACTGTGCTTTAATGTCTATAATTTAAAATTATTTATCTTTTTATTATTTGGGATCTGTATTTTTCTGTCTTGTAGGTGATGCCTTATTATCTTAAATTAACCAATGTTGTGTTCAAAAGCAACTCTTTTGTAAAACACTAAGAGGGAATCTTTAGTTAACTTATAAGGAAATTACAAAATAAAATTAACAAGAGTAAAAATACTTAGTTCGTGTAATAGCTACCCTGAATTTTTGGCTGAGTTATAAATTATATCCCCTTTTTGAGATCCTAGTAATCTTGACAGAAAAAAAAAAACTTCTGAACATAACTTTAAATTAAATAACATCTGACCTACTGCTTTCGTAGTTATTCTCACATGTTGTAAGATGAGACACAGAGCCTTATCTCAGGTAAGGCAGGGCTCTATATAAATCTTAAGTCTTTTAGTTCTAAAGCTGATCTTTTTTTTTTTTAAATATCATCTTACACAGTTTACATAAATTGTTTGAGGTCACATGAACATTAGCTAACACCATATAATATCACATTTAAAACATGAATTAAAGAAAGGCTGAAAGTTTTTAACCTTTACATAGATTAGGCGCTCATTAACTTAAAAATATATTTAAATTTTTCCCCAATGTAAAAAGTAACATAAAACTTTACATATCTTATTGATAACAAGTAAATAAATCCCCAATATATATATATTTTTTTACCATACAACTTCAGAACACCAGCTTGATGTAATGCTCTTTTAAAGTTTCTACCTTACAGACTTGTATACCTGGAAGATATGAGCAAATTAATAGCATCACAATGACATTGATGTTTTTACATTAACCAAATTTAGCTTTTAAAGAAATTCCAGTACAGTGCTCTAAAATAACAGTTCTTATTTAATCAGTTGTTTAATTTTTATGGTTGCTTGCTCTAGAAAAATAAAAATAAACACAATGTTATGGGTAAACTTTTGTTTTCAGAAATTTGTGTCGCTTTATCACATGACTGATTTTTACAATCTTATACAGACTTTAGAACAAACTTATACAGACCTTACTAAATCAATCAGATATCTAACAAAAGTACTCATGAATGAGTAATCCCATATCAAATTTACTTCACTTATTTATCAAAATATTAGAGAAATGTATTGAACAGTGTAAACCATTTTTTTGTTAAAGGAAAAGTCCTAGAACCAAGGCATATTAGACATTTTATAGACATTAATATTTTATTAGATTTTTGAGCAGCTAGAAAAACTTGTAAGCTTAAGTTTAAAGACATTTATTGTTGTTTGTTTATCCAAATTTAAAGTGAACCATTTAACTCACGTGAATTAAAGATCTTTGAATCCACTTTTTAAAATTTGTTTTTATGAGTGCTTTTTTTAAATGATCGCTCCTTATATATGTTAATTTGTATATTATATATATGATATACGAACATATGGATATATGGACATACAACACATAACAAAAGTGTGCACAAATAATAATAGTAAGGCCTTGTAGCTTTTCACAGGTGAAATCTCCATTGCAATGTTTCAGAACTCCACTGTTGGTCAAAGATAGAACTGATGAGAAAAATATTAACCTAGTTCTCTAGGATCAAAATAATGAGCTCAAAAAAAATACAGAATCTAAGGAAAAAAATGAGAGTCCTAGAAAAAATGACTGGACAGTAATTAGTAAATACCATACGATTTACCTTTTTTTTCCCACTTAGACATCAGATCAGTCTCCTACTGAGCTTGCAGGCTTCTTTCATTTACATTTCAACATAAGTCCTGGCTGAGTTCTGGAAGGAGCTGGACAAAACTGCTATTCTTAGCGGACACCTCAGGCCTAAGGCACTTTAACCATAATTTTCAGGTGAGGATGTTGAAAATTATGATACAATTTTAAGATACAATTCAAAATTTTATACCTTAACATCTTGTTTTGTCAACAGATACCATACTATGATTTACTATCCTTGTCCAAATTAATGCACTGACACACTGTGACATTTTCCCAGGCTACCCAATTAAAAACTGGTGAAAAAAAAAAGACTAAATGATTGGGAAGTTACTTGCCAACTTGGAAGTAGAATTCTTTAGTTTTCCATTTTAAGTATTTAAGTTCTCTGGCATGAATTATCTGAAATCATAAACTAAAAAATTACCTAAACCCGACTTTTAACTGCAAGATTGAGCAATGCTACAAAAACCCATCCAGATACCATATTGTTACAATAAAACATCATCATTTAGACACACATTCAGCTAAGATCATTCCCAAGAAACAATTTATAATATCAACACATTATTGCACATGTCTTAAATGGCCAGAAACAAAGACAAAAGACAGACAGAAAGGAGCTCCAGACTATGGCTGACAGGACAGAAGCCTTTAAAACAGCAGATAAGAGAAAAATCTCCTACACCAGTGGCATGATAGATGTCCCCACAAGGGCATCAGATGTTTTCACAGAGGGGCAACCTGAAATGTAATATCAAAGGTCTCCATGGTGACTTTACTGCATTTAGTGTCTCCTTTTTTTTTTTCTCTTTTTTAAGAAAACAGAGGTGGCATAATACTTACAGTGCAGGGAAGGAAGGAGGGAATTTACTGAAGCAACAGGACTTCGGCAGCTGCTGGGAGTCCCTCAGTTCCGTCTTTTACTTACAGGATTAGCTCCTCTGGTTTGGTTCCACCCCAAGCATGCTGAATCTCCTAACATTTCAGTAGTCAGCTCTCAAAAATTCCGGGGTCGGGGGGGTATCAAAATTCGTAACTTAAATTTCGGTTCTGGACCTTGAAGCCAATTAATACCAATTTAATATAAGGACAGGGTTTGAGAAAAAGTAAAAGGGAGGTTTACTGCTTTGCTAACAAAGGATAAAAACAGGGGACTCTGTCCAAAGTTGTGACTCTCTTGATCTGGAGGGACAAGGGGTTTTAAAGGAGCTTCACTTGTTAACCTGGGAGATACTCAGTTATTAGGTCTCCAGCAGGCATTGCCCTCTGCAGTGGGTGTGCTCCACACAGCCAGCTAGGGGCTTCTCTCATCCTGCTTAACAAAGGGGGGTATAGTGCATCACATTTCTTTAAAACACAGTCCAAAGGGGAGACAGGCTTACATGCTTTATTACCCATTTTCACGTCCAATATCCTTAAGTTTTTACCACAGAAATCACACAACAAAACGCACAAAAACAAACAAATAAAAAACATTTAGAACACAGAACAAAACACACAAAAAAAACAGAAACTCGGCGAATAAACAGAAAACCAGAGGAGCAATGCAGCGTCTTGCTAAAGCTCCAGGGTAGGAGCTCCTGCGTGCCAGTCGGCACCTCTCTACACTTTCAGAGGTATTCCCTACAGAAAAGAACAGAGGAAAGAAGGATTCCTATTACTGTCCCGGACAGGAGTATATGTGAGCCTTCCCAGGCCACCTCTCTGTCATCAGAAGAGTACTCCCTTAACCGGATATCAGATGTTATAAAGGCGCCTCTTACCTATGAAGGCCTCCTCCACCAGGTGCTTGATAATAGTTTTAGTGCGATGGTTCACTGCAGTGATCCACGGACTGAAAGCTCATTCCAAGGCCTTGGAACTTGGCTCTCCAGCCTGGAGTCCTGGAGGATAGGCCAGCTTCAGAATTTCCAGCAGTCTGTCTTTGTGATCTGGTCGGGTCATGTTGCTGGGGAACTCCAAAATGTTAGTCCAGGACACAAGAAAAGACCACTGACTCCAATTAAAATCAAATTAAGGCAAGCTTAATATTTCAACCAGCCAGGCTGCCTCTCCCTCTCAAAATGGCGGGAACAAGACAGCAACCCCACCTTTCCTACAGCCCAGCTTTATAGCCCAGAAAGTTACACAAAAGAGGGGTTACAGAAAACAGAACTTTGACAAGCATCACACTAATTGTAGTTTACATTTGTTTTTTTCTGGCCCCAGCATCAGAAATTATGAGGACCATTAGAGCCTCAGAGAGGGTCATTGTCTGGCCAGGGAAGGCGAATATTTATGAGGTGTCATTAAAGTTTCAGAGAGGGCTGTTATCTGGTCAGAGAGCCAGGCATGGGTGAGTTCAAAACATGGTCAGGCATTCTAAGCAGGTTGAGAATTTGCAGTAATTTATAGTAAAGCAAAAATTATCTTTTCATGGCTTTGTGGCAAGATGGCTCACAATTTTAATGAAAGATCATGTTGGGTGATCAACCCTGTCCCCTACTTTTGGAAAATCCTCTACCACCTCCAAGGTTGTGAACTCCTGAGCATTTTCCATTCCAGATATGTATTCACAGAATTTCTAACTCTTCTTCTCTAATTGCGTCTTACTTGGGGCGAAGTTAATGTCAAGCCATTGTTCTGGATGAGAGTGGGAAGAATATTGTGCAGCACATAATTGCATACACATTGGATTCACTTTCCAATTTTCCAATTGAAATACTGAATTCCTGACAATAACCCATACCCTTCTAGACGCTAACTACAAATACTAATATGATGGAGAAAAATAACCCAAACGGAATTGAAATACAAGCAGTTCAGAGGAGGCATGGTGTATATTGGACTTGCCTTTTGCAAGATAAAAGGTAGGTGTTATAAATCTAGTCATTTTTTAATTGAAATAGTTTTATATGTGTATTAAAGTTAACAAATATGTGAATTCCTATCTCCCTTTCGCTGTAACCTATTCAGCACATTAATTTTTATATACACATATAGAATCCTACCTGATATCACACGTACATTTTTGTGAGGTGCCTGACATTGCAGATACAAATTGTGAGAAGAGATTACTCCACCTAAATGCTGTTGGAACTGAAAATTCAAGCTAATGGTGAGCTTCCTAGTTGAATAACATTATACATAAATCCATGTTCAGTAAAATGAATATTTTTGGATCTGTGGATGATATATATTTCATGGTGAAATTCGATTGGCATATATAATTCTACTTTTGAATGTCTTTGTTTGTGTGTGTGTGTGTATATATATATATATATATATATATATATATATATATATATATATATACAAAATAAATCTCCAGATTTTTCAAAATATGAAATATATGTGTCTTATATACACTCCCTAAATTCATTCATGTTCATGTATGTGGATTAATAATCAACTTTTCACAAGATTATTCTCAGAAATATTCATCCACCTGAAATACATATTTGTTTCCTAGTACTGAAAACTAAATTCAGTGAAAGGTGCAAACAAATCCTAGTATTTCTACATTAACTGACCTAGTTTAACATCAATGCTAGTAGATTCCTATGGGACAAGATGTGTATTTTGACATTAATTATTATTCAACACTGGTACATTACTATTTCTTCAGTTTATGCACATCATAGGATATATATTTCATCCACTACTTAGCAAATTTATAGGCATTTGTTTCACTTTCAATCACTTCTTGCTCCAGAACACATGTATTTCCCTATGTTTCTTGACTGGTCTTTTCATGAGACTTTTTTCAAATATATTATTTTCAATTTCCATGATCAATTTTTAAGCAAAACTCACACATCCTTCATGATAAAACATAACCCTAAGATGACCATTAGATATATAACTGGTTGGAATGATTGATTGTGCATCATTATAACATTTCTTATATATTTTCAGATATCCATTCAATCCATTATTTAAAGTGGATCCAGTTATATTATTTATTCCCAGTATGGTCTATTCATGCGTTATTGCTATATTCATAGACAGAGGGTATACCTATTTGTACCCCAATACAAATTTATATGTCTTCAAAATATTGCTCCTGGAAATGGTGTTAGAAATACTCATGTCACGTGATATACATATACATTTTATCACAGAAATATTCTGGACACAAAAAGCAAAGATCACACTTTCAATTGTACCAAAGCCTAAATGGAAAGTGAGCATGGATTACTAAAAACATCTATGTCCAGGTTGCCTAATGCTCTCAAATGTCAATCCTATTGGTGACTACATATTTGTTTCTTCCTAAGATTATATATTCAACCTCAAGTCTCTTGAAAATGTCTAATCCTATCACTCACTTTGTACTTTGCTTGATTTCCTAATGTCTTTATTGATATCTGCTTTCCCTCATATTTTCCCCAGTTCATCATTGTGACTGACTCTTCACATGTGCTGACATTAACACTCACTCTCTAACCGAAACCCTATTGCTAAAGAACTTTTTGTCCAAATCCTATACTCACTCTTCATTCTAAACCTAACGACTACCTTCCTCATCGTACTGAATATCGCTTTTTGACTGGATGTTCTCTTCAACATTCAATCATCCAAGGTACAAGGTCCTATGCCATTGTATATTGATTTATCTGAGACAACTGTGCAGCACATAACTCAAAGCTAAGTATACCCCTTAAGGGTCCAATTCCCTTCTGGGCTTCAAATCTTTCCTAATTTTCTGCTTTCATACTTATATTTCACCTATATACTCTTGTAAATATCGAAGGTTGCCAATACCATTATTCATCTCGCAAAATGATTCGTAACCCAAATCAAACATGTTATTAACCCTAAACATACACTGTTCCGTCAATAACTTACAGAAGAGCAGGGACAGAGTTGGTCTTACAATATAGGAATGTAGGTGATCTTCCACCTTCTGAGAACCTCAAAGATCCATGGAGAAATGATCCTTGGAGAAGATTTATGCAGCTATGTAGGACCTGAGAGAGCAATAGAAATCTTCCATGGCAAACAACCTGGTCAGGATAAATTGATGGGTCTAAGTCAGCCTCTCTTTTCTTATTGTAAAGAAGTTGGAAGAAACCAGGCCTGTGTGGAGAGCTGTACCTGGGTGCCTAAGGTTGATATTCCATTCTAACTTCTGAATGTGTCAGAGGATGTTGGGGCAGCCTCCATTTCATGGGACCCTTGGAAGCAACTGTTAGGACAAAGTGGTTTTCAAGGCAGTGACCTCATTCAGTTCCTGAAGGAAGTGACCTCTCCTCACTTCCTTGGTGATTGAATTCTCTGAACTTGGGATCCAGGAAGCCAGGCACCCAGAGCCAGTCCCAGTCCTAGTCCCATTGGGCTAACTTGTTTGCTTTTTCCAAGGCCAGAGTCAGTCTTTCTTGGTACCTACTGATGTGAGGATGGCCAATTGCCAGCAGAGCTCTGAAGAGGCACCTTCCCTGAGAAAGCAGGTAGTGGCTCACCGCTGTCTCCTGACAACTTCACAGATTTGGCCAAGGAGACCAGATCTGAGACAGGACAGGCCATTTCGGGGGAACATAATATGGCCCACCAGTGAGAAGACACTCTGGATAGTCACAGACCTACTTGGGGGAAGGAGGTGGCTTTGCCGTTGTGGGTGTGAGTTTGTGGTTTTTTTCTCATGTTCTGAGAATATGTAGGAAAGGCGTTTTTTCTGGTGTGGAGTGGACTGTTTCTAGTAAGTCCTTTGACATTGTGAGGGTTTCTATGTCTGTGTATCCCACTGTATCCGTGGTTGTAGACATTCGAAAAGAGATTGCATCAATGGATTTGTTTTCTCTAGTTGAAAGCTTCCCCACATTAATACTGCCCAATAGATTAATGGACTTCACTTTGCCTTTTGGATGGGCAACACCTACTGTCTTCTTAAGTTACTGTTTTCTTCGTGAATTCTGGCCACTCTACAGAATACGCTCATGGTTTTGTGTCCCAGATATGTAACACCACAAGGCTCTGTGACATGGCCATGTACTGGATAGATGAAGAGATTGAGAGCATCTCAGAAAACTCAGATATCAGTGTGACCAGTAAAGTCTCAGTGAAGAAACCCTTCTTGGGCCATTTGCTTACTTGTGTTTCAATTACCCTGAATGTCAGGAAGGTCTTTGCCTCATGCCAACCCTTTGTGAAGCCTGAAGAAAACTGTTTTCATATGGAAATGAATGGGCTTCACCTGTGGCTCTTTGCTTAATTGCTTTGGAATGGGATGTGTCTGAATCAGTCTCTGGTCCTTGTGTGAGGCTGTGACTTAGATTCTCAGCACCCAATGGATCTAAAGAAAAATCCCATGTGCTTCCCAAACCGAAATGGCCAAAAGAGAAGTCATTGTGGATGAATTTTTTTGCCTTCTTGTTTTAGGTTCCTGACCTCCATTAAGTGAGAATAGGGATTCTTTGGATTAAATGAGTTCTTCAAATCCCTGCAGAGGCTTGCCCATATGTGCTTGGGTTTTCTCATGACTCCAAATCACATAAAGAATCTATACCTCACAGCCAGTAGGCCTCAAATTGGAGAAGCAGAACACTTTAACAGCAGGAATATTTGATCACTCCAGGTTCACAGGGGGAGTGTCCAGGCCACCATGATTTTAGGCAAATGAGGGGCAAGTGAGCTTATTTTGGACACTTTCTTAGGCTGTGCCCCTCATAGAAATCTCCAGCCAGAGGTTATGATGAGTGTCTATATGGAAGAAGATGAGGGCCCTGTGGGAGTGTTTTGATTTTAATTGTGGTCATTTTTGTGGTGGTTGGAAGGAATGACTGGTTCCACCTGGGCTTGAACTCTGGCGTGATTCCCCTTAGAGACTGAGTTCTGGAACTGAACTCAGAGAAGTATTGCCATGAATTGTGTTGGGATTTTAGAAGGCCATGCATGAGACTCACCCATGGAAACTGAGATCTAGGCCCAGGGTGTCTTTCCACAAAACAATGGGAACCTCAGCCAGGATATCACATGATTTTATTCTGAAAGATTGGCAGGTATAGTTGAGAGTCAAAACACACATGGACCTCACATTGTAGGCCTCAATTTGCCTGGCTTCATGTGACCTTTTGGCAACTCTTTGAGAAGCCTTGCCTGTGAGTGTTCTCCAGAGCTTTCATTGAAATGAGCTTTCTCAACACTTAATGGTTCCTGAATGATTTGAAACCCACAGTGCCTCCAACTTAATCTTTGAAAAATGGCTAGATAAATACGATGAAATTTTTGAAATTTCCATGACCAGGTGGCACTGGAGAATCTTTGGAAGTCCTGTGATTGATCATGTGTATACCAGAGAATGCCTTGTTTTACTGGGTTTTATGAAAATGGTGTAGAACAGAGATGCCAGTAATTTGTATCCTGCTGAGTAGTGGGCCTAGAGCAGTGGTGGGCAGGTGTGTGATAAAACACCATGGTGGGGCCATGTGGATCGGCCATTGGCTTCCAAATGGATTATGACTGACATAGTGCAGTAATCAGACAATTATATGTAAAGGCATTTTTTATATGGAGAGGTTTCAGGGCAATGTTCAGAATCAGTTTACTATGGTTATTGGGGCAAGCTGTGTGGGATAGAAGCCTGGTTGGTGCATTCTCCTGCAGACCCTAACCCACCACACGTGACAGAACTCCCTTCAGCACTGTATCCTAGTAGAACTCCTTGTATTTGGTGAAGCAAATACCAAATTCCCAGTGCAGCAGCAAGAAACACCACGAAAAGTGGAGGATGACCAAATGTCTTCACAGTCCACACGAGGAGACACTTAGCCTCCAGTGGCCACAGTTTACATACAAAGAGAGAATTCAGCACTGCTGCCTCATGGTCATTGGAATATAAGAAACCATGTCTTCCAGGTCACATAGATGCAGACCCATTTTGATGGTCTCACTACAAAGGAAGTTAAAGCTCATGACAACAACATGTATTTCAAGTGCCCAACCTCAGAGGCAGTTTTCCAAGAAGTCTTAGGCCAGCAGAGCTCCATGTTTGTGGAGTGTTTACACTGTTCTTTACTTTTGGAAACTCCTCTACCACCACCAAGGTTGTGAACTCCCGAGCATATTCCATTCCAGATATGTATTCACAGATTTTCACACTTTTCTACTCTAATTGTGTCTTACTTGGGCCAAGGTAATATCAAGGCATTGTTCTGAATGTGAGTGGGAATATTTTTGTGTAGCACATATTTACATACACATTCGATTCATTTTTCAATTTTCTATTTGAAATACTGAAGCCCTGAAACTAACACATACCCTACTATACTCTGACTAATAATTCTAATATGATGGTGAAAAATAACCCAAACAGAATAGAAATACAAGCAGTTCAGAGGAGGCATGGTGTATTGTTACAATTGCCTTTTGCATTATATAGCGTAGGAGTTATAAATCTAGTCATTTTTTTGTTGAAATAGTTCTACATGTGTTTTTAAAATTAACAAATATGTGAATTCCTGTCTCCCTTTCTCTGTAGCCAATTCAGCACATGTATTTTTATATGCACATATAGAATTCTACCTGGTACCACACGTACATACTTGTGAGGTAACTGAATTGGCAGATGCAAATTGTGAGAAAGGATAACTCCTCCTAAATGCTGTTGGAACTGAAAATTCAACCTATGGGTGAGCTTCCTAGTTGAATAACATTATACATTAATCCATGTTCAGTAAAATGAATATTTTTCGATCTGTGGATTATATATATTTCATGATGAATTTCGATTGGCATATATATTGCTACTTTTTTTCTTTTATTGGTTGCTCAAAACATTAAAAATCTCTTGACATATAATATTTCATACATTAGATTCAAGTGGCTTATGAACTCCCATTTTTAGCCCAAATAGAGATTACAGAATCACATCGATTACACATCCACATTTTTACATAATGCCCTATTAGCTACTGTTGTATTCTGCTACCTTTCCTATACTCTACTATCTCCCCTCCCCTTCCTTCCGATCTTCTCTTTTTTCCCCATCTACTGTAATTTATTTCACTCCATGTTTATTTTCCCATTCCACTCACAACAATATGTAATTTTGTGTAACAATGAGGGTCTCCCTCCATTACCATGCAATTTCCCTTTTCTCTCACTTACCCTCCCACCTCATGTCTCTGTTTAAAGTTAATCTTTTCTTCCTGCTATTGCTCCCTGCTCTGTTCTCAGTTGCTCTCATTATATCAAAGAAGACATTTGGTATTTATTTTTTAGGGATTGGCTATCTTCACTAAGCATAATCTGCTCCAGTGCCATCCATTTTTCTGCAAATTTTATGATTTTGTCATTTGTTAGTGCTGCGTAATACTCCATAGTGTATAAATGCCACATTTTTTTTATCCATTCATCTATTGAAGGGCATCTGGGTTGGATCCACAGTGTATCAATTGTGAATTGTACTGCTATGAAAATCCATGTGGTAGTATCCCAGTATTACTCTCTTTTAAGGTCTTCAGGGAATAGTCAGAGAATGGCAATAGCTGAGTCAAATTGTGGTTCCATTCACAGCTTTCCCAGGAATCTCCATACTGCTTTCCAAATTGGCCACACCAGTTTACAGTCCCACCAGCAATGTACAAGAGTATCTTTTACCCCACATCCTTGCCAGCACTTGTTGTTGTTTGACTTCATAATGGCTACCAATTTACTGGAGTGAGATGGTATCTTAGGGTGATTTTGATTTGAATTTCTCTGACTGCTAGAAATGGTGAGCATTTTATTATGTACTTGATGAATGATTGTATGTCCTCCTCTGAGAAGTGTCTGTTCAAGTCCTTGACCCATTTGTTTATTGGGTTATTTGTTATCTTATTGTCTAATTTTTTGAGTTCTTTGTATATTCTGGATATTAGGCCTCTATCTGAAGTGTGAGGAGTAAAAATTTGTTCCCATGATGTATGCTCCTTATTTACCTCTCTTATTCTTTCTCTTGCTGATAAAAAACTTTTCATTTTAAGTAGTCCCATTTGTTGATTCTTGTTATTAACTCTTGTGCTATGGATGTCATATAAAGGAATTTGGAGCCCGACCCCATAATATGTAGATCAGAGCCAACTTTTTCTTCTATCAGACACAGAGTCTCTGATTTGATATCTAGCACCTTGATCCACTATGAGTTAACTTTTGTGCATGGCGAGAGAAAGGAATTCAGTTTCATATTGTTGCACATGGATTTCCATTTTTCCCAACACCATTTGTTGAAGATACTATATTTCCTCCATTACATGCTTTTAGCTCCTTTATCAAATATAAAATAGTTGTAGCTTTTTGGATTAATCTCTGTGTCCTCCATTCTGTACCATTGGTCCACCCGCCTGTTTTGGTACCAGTACCATGCTGGTTTTTTTTTAATTAATTTTATTGTAGGTTGTTCAAAACATTTCATAGTTCTTGATATATCATATTTCACACTTTGATTCAAGTGGGATATGAGCTCCCATTTTTACCCCATATACAGAATGCAGAATCACATCAATTGCACAACCATTGATTTACATATTGCCATTCTGGTGACTGTTGTATTCTGTTGCCTTTCCTATCCTCTACTATCCCCCCTCCCCCCTCCCCTCCCCTCTTCTCTCTCTACCTCCTCTACTGTAATTCATTTCTCCCCCTTATATTTTTCCTCCTTTCCCCTCACTTCCTCTTGTATGTAATTTTGTATACCCCTGAGGGTCTCCTTCCATTTACATGCAATTTTCCTTCTCTCTCCCTTTCCCTCCCACCTCTCATCCCTGTTTAATGTTAATCTTCTTCTCATGCTCTTCGTCCCTACTCTGTTCTTAGTTACTCTCCTTATATCAAAGAAGATATTTGGCATTTGTTTTTAAGGGATTGGCTAGCTTCACTTAGCATAACCTGCTCTAATGCCATCCATTTCCCTCCAAATTCTATGATTTTGTCATTTCTTAATGCACAGTAATATTCCATTGTGTATAAATGCCACATTTTTTTATCCATTCTTTTATTGAAGGACATCTATGTTGGTTCCACAGTCTTGCTATTGTGAATTGTGCTGCTATGAACATGGATGTAGCAGTGGCCCTATAGTGTGCTCTTTTTAGGTCTTTAGGGAATAGACCGAGAAGGGGAATAGCTGGATCAAATGGTGGTTCCATCCCGAGCTTTCCAAGAAATCTCCATACTGCTTTCCAAATTGGGCGCACCAATTTGCAGTCCCAAAAGTAATGTACAAGAGTACACTTTTCCCGACATCCTCGCCAGCACTTGTTGTTGTTTGACTTCCTAATGGCTGCCAATCTTTCTGGAGTGAGATGGTATCTTAGGGTGGTTTTCATTTGCATTTCTCTGACTCCTAGAGATGATGAGCATTTTTTCATATACTTCTTGATTGATTGTATGTCCTCCTCTGAGAAATTTCTGTTCAGGTCCTTGGCCCATTTGTTGAATGGGTTATTTGTTATCTCATTGTCTATTTTTTTTAGTTCTTTGTATATTCTGGATATTAGGGCTCTGTCTGAAGTGTGAGGAGTAAAGATTTGTTCCCAGGACGTAGGCTACCTATTTACCTCTCTTATTGTTTCTTTTGCTGAGAAAATAACTTTTTAGTTTGAGTAAGTCCCATTTGTTGGTTCTAGTTATTAACTGTTGTGCTATGGGTGTCCTATTTAGGAATTTGGATCCCGACCCCACAGTATGTAGATCATAGCCAACTTTTTCTTCTATCAGACGCCATGTCTCTGATTTGATATCAAGTTCCTTGATCCACTTTGAGTTAACTTTTGTGCATGGTGAGAGAAAGGGATTTAGTTTCATTTTGTTGCATATGGATTTCCAGTTTTCCCAACACCATTTGTTGAAGATGCTAGCCTTCTTCCATTGCATGCTTTTAGCCCCTTTATCGAATATAAGATAGTTGTAGTTTT
Source organism: Callospermophilus lateralis (assembly GCF_048772815.1). NCBI lineage: Eukaryota > Metazoa > Chordata > Mammalia > Rodentia > Sciuridae > Callospermophilus > Callospermophilus lateralis. The sequence continues at coordinate 1,648,045 of NW_027513250.1, read as the reverse complement.
GTGGATTGGTTTCTGTGTCCTCTATTCTGTACCATTGGTCCACCCGCCTGTTTTGGTACCAGTACCATGCTGTTTTTGTTTCTATTGCTCTGTAGTATAGTTTGAAGTCTGGTATAGCTATACCGACTGATTCACACTTCCTGCTTAGCAATGTTTTTGCTATTCTGGGTCTTTTATTTTTCCATATGAATTTCATGATTGCTTTCTCTATTTCTACAAGAAATGCCATTGGGATTTTGATTGGCATTGCATTAAACCTATTGAGAACTTTTGTTAATATCGCCATTTTGATGATGTTAATTCTACCTATCCATGAACAGGGTATATTTTTCCATCTTTTAAGATCTTCTTCAATTCTCTCTTTAGGGTTCTGTAGTATTCATTGTATAAGTCTTACACCTCTTTTGTTAGGTTGATTCCCAAGTACTTTATTTTTTCTGAGGATATTGTGAATGGGGTGGTTGTCCTCATATGTATTTTAGAGGATTTGTCGCTGATATACAGGAATGCCTTTGATTTATGCGTGTTGATTTTATATCCTGCCACTTTGCTGAATTCATTTATTAGCTCTAATAGTTTCTTTGTAGACCCATTTGGGTCTGCTAGGTATAGAATCATGTCATCTGCAAATAGTGATAATTTGAGTTCTTCTTTTCCTATTTTTATGCCTTTAATTTCTTTTGTTGTCTAATTGCACTGGCCAGTGATTCGAGAACTATGTTGAACAGAAGTGGTGAGAGAGGGCATGCCTGTCTTGTACCAGATTTTAGAGGGAATGCCTTCAGTTTTTCTCCATTCAGAATGATGCTAGGCTGAGGCTTAGCATAGATATCTTTTACAATATTGAGGTATGTTCCTGTTATCCTATTTTTTCTAGAGTTTTGAACATAAAGGGATGCTGTACTTTGTCGAATGCTTTTTCCGCATCTATCGAGATGATCATATGGTTCTTATATTTAAGCCTATTGATGTGGTGAATAACATTTATTGATTTTCGTATACTGAACCAACCTTGCATCCCAGGGATAAATCCTAACTGATCATGGTGCACAATTTTTTTGATATGTTTTTGTATCCGGTTCGCGAGAAGTTTATTGAGCATTTTTGCATCTAGGTTCATTAGAGATATTGGTCTGTAGTTTTCTTTCTTTGGAGTGTCTTTGTCTGGTTTAGGAATCAGGGTGATGTTGGACTCATAGAATGAATTTGGAAGTTCTCCCTGTTTTTCATTTTCCTGAAATAGCTTGAAAAGTATTGGTATTAGTTCCTCTTTTAAGGTTTTGTAAAACTCTGCTGTATACCCATCCAGTCCTGGGCTTTTCTTAGTTGGTAGTCTTTTGATGGTTTCTTTATTTCCTCAGTTGATATTCGTCTGTTTAGTTTGTCAATATCCTCCTAACTCAATCTGGGCAAATCATATGACTTAAGAAATTTATCGATGCCTTCACTATCTTCTAATTTATTGGAGTATAAGGATTCAAAATAATTTCTGATAATCTTCTGTATTTCTGAAGTGTCTGTTGTGATATTGCCTTTTTCATCCCATATGCGAGTAATTTGAGTTCTCTCTCTTCTTCTCTTCATTAGCGTGGCTAATGGTCTGTCAATTTTATTTATTTTTTCAAAGAACCAACTTTTAGTTTTGTCAATTTTTTCAATTGTTTCTTTTGTTTCAATTTCATTAATTTTTGCTCTGATTTTAATTATTTCTGGTCTTCTACTTTTTTGCTGTTGTTTTGCTCTTCTTTTTCTAGGACATTGAGTTGAGGTATTAGATCATTTATTTGTTGGTTTTTTTCTTTTTTTAAAAAATGAACTCCAAGCAATAAATTTTCCTCTTAGAACTGCTTTCAATGTGTCCCATAGATTCCGATATGTTGTGTCTGTGTTTTCATTTATCTCTAAGAATTTTTTAATATCCTCCTTGATGTCTTCTATAACCCATTTATCATTCAGTAACCTATTTTTCATTCTCCAATTGATGCATGATTTTTCCTTACTTCTTTTATCGTTGATTTTCAATTTCATTTCATTATGTTCAGATAAGATGCATGGTATTATCTCTACTCCTTTATATTGTCTAAGAGTTGCCCTGTGACATAATATATGATCTATTTTTGAGAAGGATCCAAGTGCTGCTGAGAAAAAAGTGTAACTGCTTGATCTTGGGTGGTATATTCTATATATGTCAATTAAGTCTAGGTTATTAATTATGTTATTGAGTTCTATAGATTCCTTATTCAACTTTTCTTTGTAAGATCTATCCAGTGGTGAGAGAGGTGTGTTGAAGTCTCCCATAATTATTGTATGGTGGTCTATTAGACTCTTGAACTTGAGAAGAGTTTGGTTGATGAACATAGCTGCACCATTGTTTGGGGCATATATATTTATGATTGTGATGTCTTGTTGGTGTATGGTTCCCTTGAGCTGTATGTAGTGTCCCTCTTCATCCCTTTTGATTAACTTTGGCTTGAAATCTATTTTATTTGATATGAGTATGGACACTCGTGCTTGTTTCCGAAGTCCATAAGAGTGATATGATTTTTCCCAACCTTTCACCTTCAGTCTATGTATGTCTTTTCCTATCAAATGCGTCTCCTAAAGGCAGCATATTGTTGGGTCTTGTTTTGTGATCCATTCTACTAGCCTGTGTCTCTTAATTCGTGAGTTTAAGCCATTAACATTTAGGGTTATTATTGAGATATGGGTTGTTCTTCCAGTCATATTGGTTTATTTATGTTACTAAACATGGTTTGTTTTCCTCTTTGATTATTCCCCCTCTTTACTGTACTCCCTCCCGCTGTTGGTTTTTATTGTTATTTTCCATTTCCTCTTCCTGCAATGTTTTGCCGAGGATGTTTTGAAGAGATGGTTTTCTAGCTTCAAATTCTTTTCACTTTTGTTTATCATGGAAGGTTTTAATTTCATCTTCCATACTGAAGCTTAATTTTGCTCGATACACAATTCTTGGTTGGAACCCATTTTCTTTCAGTGTTTCAAATATGTTATTCCAGGATCTTCTAGCTTTCAGAGTCTGTGTTGAAAGATCAGCTGTTATCCTGATTGGTTTACCCCTAAATGTAATCTGCTTCCTTTCTCTTGTAGCTTTTAAAATTCTCTCCTTATTCTGTATGTTGGGCATCTTCATTATAATGTGTCTAGGTGTGGATCTCTTATGATTTTGCACATTCGGCGTCCCGTAGGCTTCTAGGATATGGGATTCTGTCTCATTCTTCAAGTCTGGGAAGTTTTCTCGTATTATTTCATTGAATAGATTGCTCATTCCTTTTGTTTGGAACTCTATACCTTCCTGTATCCCAATGACTCTTAAGTTTGGTCTCTTTATGTTATCCCATATTTCTTGAATGTTCTGCTCATGGTTTCTTAACAGCTTTGCTGAGCTGTCTATGTTCTTCTCCAGTTGAAATACTTTGTCTTCATTTTCTGATGTTCTATCTTCTAAGTGTTCTACTCTGTTGGTAGTATTCTCAATTGAGTTTTTAATTTGGTTTATTGTTTCCTGCATTTCCAGGATTTCTGTTTGTTTGTTTTTTATAACCTTGATCTCCCTGTATAATTGATCTTTTGCTTCTTGTATTTGTTTATGTAATTCATTTTCGAAGTGTTCGAAGTGGTCTTTCATTGTCTGATTATGCTGTCTAATGTCTTCCTTGAGACTCCAGATAATCTGAAGCATGTATATCCTGAATTCTTTATCTGACATTCCATCTGCTGCAGATATTGCCTCTTCTAAAGTTGAGTTGACCTGCATTGCTTGTGGTCCTTTCTTTCCTTGTCTTTTCATACTGATCGCGTTTCTTTCTGCTTGGTGAAACTGTTGTGTTATTGATTTTCCCCCTATATATTTATATTGCTCTTGTATAGTTGCAAAGTCTCCCTCGCAGGCTTTGGCGGTGGTTCTGCCCCTCCTCCAATTGGGGCAATGTGCCTACTACGCCGGCAGGCTGCTGTGCCTCTACTTTCGGTGGGCCTGTTCTTTCGGTGGTCACAGGTTCGCCTACCTTGCAGGCGTGAGCAGCGGCTCTGCACCTCCTCTGGCCGCTAGGCCTGTTCTGTCTGTCGTTTGCAGGTCTGTCTACCTAACAGGTGCTGGTGGCGTCTCTGCCCCTCCCCCAACCGGGGTGATGTGTCAGACGGGCCACTGGGCCTGTTTTGTCAGTGGTCACGGTATCGCCTACCTTGCAGGTGGGTGGGGCAGCTGTGCCCCTCTGCAGGTTTCTGGGCCTGACCTGCCGGTGGGTCGCAGGTCATTCATTTTTTAGTTCTAGTAGTTTTTGTACACCTTTTTGTGTCTTCTATGTATAGAATAATGTCACCCGAAAATAGTGATAATTTACGTTCTTATTTTCCTATTTTTATGCCTTTTATTTCTTTAGTATGTCTAATTGCTCTGGCCAGTGTTTCGAGAACTATATGGAATAGAAGTGGTGAGAGAGGGCATCCCTGTCTTGTTCCAGATTTTAGAAGAAATGCCTTCAATTTTTCTCCATTCATAATGATGCTAGCCTGAGGCTTAGCATAGATAGCTTTTACAATGTCGAGGTAACTTCCTGTTATCCCTATTTTTTCTAATGTTTTGAACATAAAGGGATGCTGTACTTTGTCAAATGCTTTTTTTGCTTCTATCGAGATGATCATATGGTTCTTATCTTTAAGTCTATTGATGTGGTGAATAACATTTATTGATTTCCGTATATTGAACCATCCTTGCATGCCAGCTATGAATCCTACTTGATCATGGTGCATAATTTTTTTGATGTGCCTTTGTATTCGATTCACCAGAGTTTTATTGAGGATTTTTGCATGTAGGTTCATCAGATATATTGGTCTGTAGTTTTCTTTCTTTGAGGTGTCTTTTTCTTTTTTCGGAATCAGCGTGATGTTGGCCTCATAGAATGAATTTGGAAGAGCTCCCTCTTTTTCTCTATGCTGAAATAACTTGAAAAGTATTGGTATTAAATCTTCTTTAAATGTTTTGTAAAACTCCGCTGTATAGCCATCCGTTCCTGGGCTTTTCTTGGTTTGTAGTCTTTTGATTGCTTCTTCTGTTTCATCCATTGACATTGGTCTGTTTAAATTGTGTGTATCCTTCTGACTCAGTCTGGGAATATCATATGACTTAAGAAATTTATCGATGTCTTCACTATATTCTATTTTATTGGAATATAGGTTTTCTAAATAATTTCTAATTGTCTTCTGTATTTCGGAAGCATCTGTTGTAATATTGCATTTTTCATCCCATATGTTAGTAATTTGAGTTCTCTCGCTTTTTCTCTTCATTAGCATGCCTAAGGGTCTGTCGAACATATTTATTTTTTCGAAGAACAACCTTTTAGTTTTGTTAATTTTTTCAATAGTTTCTTTTGTTTCAATTTCGTTGATTTCTGCTCTGATTTTAATTATTTCTTGCTTTCTGCTACATTTTTTGTTGTTTTGCTCTTCCTTTTCTAGGGCTTTGAGTTGAAGTGTGAGCTCATTTATTTGTTCATTTTTACTTTTTTTCAGGAATGACCTCCAGGCGATGAATTTCCCTCTTAAAACTGCTTTCATTGTGTCCCATAGATTCTGATATATTGCGTCTGTATTTTCATGTATCTCTAAGAATTTTTTGAATTCCTCCTTTATATCTTCTGTAACCCACTGATCATTCAGTAACATATTGTTCATTTTCCATGTGATGTAGGATTTTTCCTTCCTTTTTTTATCATTGGTTTCCAGTTTCATTCCATTATGATCAGAAAAAATTCATGGTATTATCTCAACCCCTGTATATTTACTGAGGGTTGCCCTATGACATAATATATGGTCTATTTTTGAGAAGGATCCACGTGCTACTGAGAAAAAAGTGTATCCACTTGATGATGATTGATATATTCGATATATGTCAGTTAAGTCTAGGTTATTGATTGTGATATTGAGTTCTATAGTTTCTTTATTCACTTTTGTTTGGAGGATCTGTCCAATGGTGAGAGAGGTGTGTTGAAGTCACCCATAATTATTGTGTTGTGGTCTATTTCATTCTGGAACTTGAGGTGAATTTGTTTTTTGAACATTGCAGCACCATTATTTGGTGCATAAATATTGATAATTTTTATGTCTTGTTGGTGAATGGTTCCTTTTAACAGTATATAATGTCCTTTCTTATCCCTTTTGATTAAATTAGTCTTGAAGTCGATTTTATTCGATATGAGCATGGCCACCCCTGCTTGCTTATGGGGAGCGTTGCATGGTATATTTTTTCCAAAACTTGCACCTTCAGCCTGTGTATGTCTTTTCCATTCAGATGTGTCTCCTGGAGGCAACATATTGTTGGATTCATTTTTAATCCAAGTTACCAGCCTATGTCGCGTTATTGGAGAGTTTAAGCCATTAACATTTAGAGTCACTATTGATATATGGTTTGTACTGCCGCTCATGATTGATGATTCATCTTTTTTTTTTTTAATTTAGTTTGTTTCTCTATGGTTAGCTTTTCCCCCACCCTCAGTCATTACTGAGGCACTTCCCACTGATGGTTTTGGTTGTTAATTTTCATTTCTTCTTCGTGTATTGTTTTGCTCAAGATGCTTTGCAATGCTGGTTTTCTGGCTACAAATTCTTTTACCTTTTGTTTATCATGAAATATTTTTATTTCATCATCATACCTGCAGCTTAATTTTGCTGGATACAGAATTCTTGGTTGGCATTCATTGTCTTTCAGTGTTTGAAATACGTTGTTCCAGGATCTTCTCGCTTTCAGCGACTGTGATGAAAAATCCATTCTCAACCTTATTGGTTTACCCCTTAATGTAATCTGCCTCCTTTCTCTTAGAGCTTTTAATATTTTCTCTTTGTTTTGTATATTGGATATCTTCATAACAATGTGTCTTGGTGTTGGTCTACTGTGATTTTGTGTGCTCCGTGTCCTGTAAGCATGTCCAATTTGTATATCCATTTACTTTGTATTTCTGGAAATATTTCTGTAATTATTTCATTCAATAGATTACTAATTCCCTTGGTTTGAATCTGTGTATCTATCCAGATGACTCATTAATTTTTTTTTTATGTTATCCCATATCTCTTGGATGTTTTACTCATGATTTTTTACCAGCCTTTCTGTGTTGGCTAGATTCATTTCAAGATGATATATTTTGTCTTCATTATCTGACATTCTGTCTTCTACTTGCTCCACAGTGTTAGTGATATTCTCAATTGACTTTTTAATTTGGTTTATCGTTTCCTTCATTTCTAGAATTATTGTTTGATTTTTTTATAATCTCTATCTCCTGATAAAGATGCATAACTTCTTCTTTTATCTGTTTATGTAATTCATTTTCAATGTGTTCTTTCACTGTTTGGATTTGCTGTCTCGTATCCTCTTTAAGTTTCAATTCCATCTGTCTAAGGTATTCCTTGAGTTCTTTATATGACCATTTTTCTGATGACTATAGGTCCTCCTGAATATTTTGGCTGTCCTTCGTTGTTTGTACTTATTTTCTTCCTTGATTTTTTGTGCTGCTCATGTTACTTCTTGCTCTGTTTGACTGTTGAGTTACTGCTTACTCTTATAAATTTATTTGATGCTTGGAAGAAAAGATATTAGAAGGAAAGGGAAGAAGTCACTAAAGAGAATGAGAGTAGGCAGGTAGAATTCGAGGAAGGGGAAATCAGAAAATTGAAAAGAAATGATAAGACAAAAGAAAAAATAGAAAAGAAAGAAAGAAAGAAAAAAATTTAAAAATAATGATCATTTAAAAGATGTAAATTAAAGTTTAAAATAATAATAATAATAAAATAATAATATTTAAAAAATGAAAACATATTAAAAAGTTAAAGTACAACAACAAAAAATATGAATTTACATAAAGAATCTAAACCCCACACTCAGTAGGCCTCAAGTTGGAGAAGTAGAGCAGTATTAACGCCAGGCCTATTTTTTCACTTCTGTTTCACAAGAAGGCAGTCCAGGCAACCCTGATGTTAGGCAAATGAGGGGCAAGGGAGCTTATTTTGGACACGGACGTGGGCTGTGTACCTCATGGAAACCTCCAGCCGGAGGTTATGATGAGTGTCTACATGGAAGAAGATGAGGGCCATGTTGGGGTGTTTTGGTTTTAACTGTGAACATTTGTATGGCGGTAGGAAGAGATGACTGGGTACACCTGGGCTTGAACTCTTGTGTGATTCAACATAGACACTGAATTCTGGAATTGACCTCAGAGAAGTATTGCCATGGATTGTGTTGGGCTTTTAGAAGGCCATGCATGAGAGTCGCCCTTGGAAAGTGAGATCTACGCCCAAGTTGGCTTTCCACAGAGCAAAGGGAATCTCAGCCAGGATATCACATGACTTTGTTCTGAAAGACTTGGCACCCATAGTTGAGAGTGAAAACACACATGGACCTCACATTGTAGACCTCAATGGGCCTGGCTTCATGTGACATTTTGGCCACCCTTTGGGAAGCCTTGCCTCTGAGAGTTCTCCAGAGCTTTCATTGAAATGAGCTTACTCAACATTTAATGGTTAATGAATGAATTGAAACCCACAGTGCCTACAACTTCTTCCTTGAATAATGGCTAGATGAATACCATGAAATTTTTGAAATTCCCAAGACTAGGTGTCACAGGAGAACCTTTAGATGTCCTCTAGCTGATCATGAGAATACAAGACATTGCCTTTATTGACTGGGTTTCATGAAAATGGTGTATAACAGAGATGCAAGTAAGTTGGAACCTGCTGAGTAGTGTTCCTAGAGCCGTGGTGGGCAGGTGTGTGATAAAATATCTCTGGTGTGGCCATGTTTATCTGCCATTGGTGTCCAAATAACTTGTGACTGACATTTTGCAGCCAGTAGACCCTTATATGTAAAAGAATCTTGTTATATGGAGAGGTTTCAGGGCAATGTTCAGAATCAGGTTGCTATGGTCAACGGGGCAAGCTATGTGGGATAGAAGCCTGGTTGGTGCATTCTCCAACAGAACCCAACCCACCACAACTGAAAGAACTCAATACAGCACTGTGTCCCAGTTGAACTCTTTTTATTTCATGAAGCAAATACCACACTCCTAGTGCAACAGCAAAAAACACCACAAAGAGTGGAGGATGACCAAATGGCTTCACAGTCCAGATGAGGAGACACTTGCCCTCAGTGGCCACAGTTTACCTACAAAGAGAAAATTCAGCACTGCTGCCTCATGTTCATCGGAAAATAAGAAACCATGTCATCCATGTCACATAGATGCAGACCCAGCTTTGATGGTCTCACTACAAAGGAAGCTAATGCTCCTGACAACAAAATATATTTCAAGTGCTCACCCTCAGAGGTAGTTTCTCCAGATGTTAGGCCAGCAGAGCTTCATGTTTGTGGAGTGTTTACCCTGTCCCTTACTTTTGGAAACTCCTCTACCACCTCCAAATTTGTGAACTCCTGAGCATTTTCTATAAAAGGTATGTATTCACAGATTTTCTAACTCTTGTCCTCTAATTGTGTCTTACATGGGGGGAAGGTAATGCCAAGGCATTGTTCTGAATGAGAGTGGGAAGATTTTTGTGTAGCACATATTTGCATACACATTGCATACATTTTCCAATTTTCCATTCGAAATACTGAATCCCTGACACTAACAAATTCCCTTCTAGACTTTTACTTCTAATCTTAATATGATGGAGAAAAATAACCCAAACAAAATAGAAATACAAGAGGTTCACAGGAGGCATGGTGTATAGTTGGACTTGCCTTTCCTATGATAAATGGTAGGTGCTATAAATCTAGCAAATTTTAATTGAAACAGTTCTTTATGTGTTTTAAAAGTTAACAAATATGTGAATAACTGTCTCCCTTTCTCTGTAGTCTATTCAGCACATGTATTTTTTTATGCACATATTGAATTCTACCTGGTATCACACATACATTTTGTGAGGTGGCTGACTTGGCAGATACAAACTGTAAGAAAATATTACTCCTACTAAACGCTGTTGGAACTGAAAATTCAACATATGCGTCAGCTTTCTGGTTGAACAACATAAATTGATGTTCAGGAAAATGAGTATTTTTGGATCTGTGGATGATATATATTTCATGGTGAATTTCAATTGGCATACATAATGCTACTTTTTAATATCTCTCTGTGTGTGTGTGTATCTATCTATCTATCTATCTCTCTCTCTATATATATATATGTATTCACTCTCCAGATTTTTCAAAATATGAAATATATTTGTCTTATTTTACACTCCCTAAATTCATTCATATTTATGTATGTGGATTTATAATCAACTTTTCACAAGTTTATTCTCAGAAATATTCATCCACCTGAAATACATATTCGTTTCCAGTACTGAAAACTAACTTCAGGGGATCATATGATGGCAGCGAAAGGAGTGCATCAACCCCATATACAGCATCACTGTGCAAGAGAATGACGAATTTCCAGCAAAATTTGGGTGCTCCAAAACCTAGTGGAAGTATTTCCATCTCATGAGGATTAGCTACGGGGCTCAAACGTGAGTGATTTGTCCGCATGGAGCGTCATGCTGCTTATTCAGCAAATCGCCCTGCGGCTAGAGTCTGTGGCGCATGCTGGCAAACAATGAGATAGCAACACAAATATTCAGTGGTGCAGATTCTGTGGGCTCCTGCCAGCTGTACAATCACTGTGCTCATTGCTGAATTCTGGGTTTGAGACCGGGGAAGGACGCAGTCCAATTTGGTTTTCCACACCAGTCAGACCACAGAGGAAGCCAGGGGCCACCATCTTGGAGAGCTGACATCACCATTCCTGTTTTCAACTCATAGCAGCTCATTCAGCTATAGATCAGGTAATCTCAGGCTGCCATTCGCCTGTGTCTCGGAGACAAATTACTCAGGCCTGTTCCTATCAGAACATACACCAAGCCCAGAGCGGCCGAATTCTGGCTCCTGGAAATGATCAGGCCCAGGGCTAAAGAACCCGCGGAAACTCCTTCTCGGTCTAGGTCTTGCTGAATACTGTGGAGGTAAATACCTACCGAGCCTTCATAGGCAGTGGCAACAGGATTGAGACGGGGCTTGTGAGGGCTGGTCAGGACTCACCCATTGCTTTGGTCATCCGGCAAAGGGAACGAAATGCTGCCATTCGCATGGGATACCAACATGTTAGAGATCTGATGTCATCACAAAGTGGTGGAGGAGATAACTTCATCGATACCAGTGGTGACAGAAACAGTTGGTCTCCTGGTAAAAAAAAGTGAGTCACAAACACCCGAGTCTCTCTCACTTTGTCTTCAAGCCAGAGGGGCAGAGCAGAGCCGCCGCCCATGCCCGGCACAGGCCCAGCGACCTGCAGGCGTGGTAGTCATGTCATCCCAATTGGAGTAGTGACAGAGCAGAGCTGCCGCCCGTGCCCGGAACAGGCCCATCAACCAGCAGGCGTGGTAGTCACGTCACCCCAATTGGAGTAGGGGCAGAGCAGAGCCACTGCCTATGCCCAGAACAGGCCCAACGACCCGCTGGTGTGGTAGACACGCCACCCCTATTGGAGTAGTGGCAAAGCAGAGCCTTCTCCCGCGCCCAGTACAAGCCCAGCGGCCCACCAGCGAAGTTGTTAGGTCACCCCAATAGGAATAGGGGCAGAGCAGAGCCACTGCCCAAAACAAAACAGTTTCAACAAGCAGAGAGAAATGCGAGCAGTATGAAAAGACAAGGAAAGAAAGGACCACAAGCAATGCAGGTCAACACAACTTTAGAAGAGGTAATAGCTGCATCAGATGGAATGTCAGATAAAGAATTCAGGATACTCATGCTATAGATGATCTGGAGTCTCAAGGAAGACATTAGACAACAAAATCAGACAATTAAAGATCATTTCGACAATGAATTACATAAACAAATCCAATAAGCAAAAGATCAACTATATAGGGAGATAGAGGTTGTAAAAACAAACAAACAGAAATCCTAGAATTGCAGGAAGGAATAATCCAACTTAAAAACTCAATTGAGAATACTACCAGGAGAGTAGAACACTTAGAACATAGAACATCAGACAATGAAGACAAAGTATTTCAACTTGAAAAGAACATAGACCACTCAGCAAGACTGTTAAGAAACCACGAGCAGAATATCCAAGAAATATGGGATAACATAAAGAGGCCAAACTTAACAGTCATTGGGATACAGGAAGGTATAGAGGTCCAAACCAAAGGAATGAGCAACCTATTCAATGAAATAATACGAGAAAACTTCCCAGACTTGATAAATAAAACAGAATCCCAAGTCCTAGAAGCCTACAGAACGCCGAATGTGCAAAATCATAAGAGAGCCACAACTAGACACATTATAATGAAGATGCCCAACAAACAGAAAAAGGAGAGAATTTTAAAAGCTACAAGAGAAAGGAAGGAGATTACGTTTAAGGGTAAACCAATCAGGATAACAGCTGATCTTTCAACACAGACTCTGAAAGTTAGAAGATCCTGGAATAACATATTTCAAACACTGAAAGAAAATGGGTTCCAAAAAAGAATTGTGTATCTAGCGAAATTAAGCTTCAGTATGGAAGATGAAATTAAAACCTTCCTCGATAAACAAAAGTGAAAAGAATTTGCAGCTAGAAAACCATCTCTTCAAAACATCCTCGGCAAAACATTGCAGGAAGAGGAAATGGAAAATAACAATGAAAAACAACAGTGGGAGGTAGGACATTAAATGGGGGAAAATAATCAAAGAGGAAAACAAACCATGTTTAGTAACATAAATAAACAAATATGGCTGGAAGAACAACCCATATCTCAATAATAACCCTAAATGTTAATGGCTTAAACTCACCAATGAAGACACACTGGCTAGTAGAATTGAACAAAAAACAAGACCCAACAATATGCTGCCTACAGGAGATGCATTTGATAGGAAAATGCATACATAGACTGACGGTGAAAGTTTGGGAAAAATCATATCACTCATATGGACTTCGGAAACAAGCAGGAGAGTCCATACTCATATCAAATAAAATAGATTTTGAGCCAAAGTTAATCAAAAGGGATAAAGAGAGACACTACATACTGCTCAAGGGAACCATAAACCAACAAGAGACAGCAATCATTAATATATATGCCCCAAACAATGGTGCAGCTATGTTCATCAAACAAACTCTTCTCAAGTTCAAGAGTCTAATACACCACAATACAGTAATCATGGGAGACTTGAAAACACCTCTCTCACCACTGTACAGATCTTCCAAACAAGGAATAAGGATTAAGGAAACTATAGAACTCAATAACACAATTAATAACCTAGACTTATTTGAGATATGTAGAATATAACACCCAACATCAAACAGTTACCTTTTTTCTCAGCAGCACATGTATCCTTCTAAAAAATGATCATATATTATGTCACAGGGCAACTCTTAGACAATATAAAGAAGTACAGATAATACCATGAATATTATCTGATCATAATGGAATGAAACTAAAAATCAATGATAAAAGAAGGAAGGAAAAATCATGCATCACTTGGAGAATGAACAATAGGTTACTGAGTGATCAATGAGTTATAGAAGACATCAAGGAGGAAATTTAAAAATTCTTAGAGATAAATGAAAACACAGACACAACATATCGGAATCTATGGGAACATTGAAAGCAGTTCTAACAGGAAAATTCATTGCTTGGAGTTCATTCCTTAAAAAAAGAAACAACCAACAAATAAATGATCTCATACTTCATCTCAAAATCCTAGAAAAAGAAGACAAAAGAAACAGCAAAAGAAGTAGAAGGCAAGAAATAATTAAAATCAAAGCTGAAATTAATGAAATTGAAACAAAAGAAACAATTGAAAAAACTTGACAAAAGTAGAAGTTGGTTCTTTGAAAAAATAAATAAAATTGACTGACCCTTAGCCATGCTATGAAAGAGAAGAAGAGAGAACTCAAATTACTAGCATAAGGGATTAAAAAAGAAAATATCACAACAGATATTTCTGAAATACAGAAGATAATCAGAAATTATTTTGAATCCTTATACTCCAAACAAATAGAAGACAGTGAAGGCATCGATAAATTTCTTAAGTCATATGATCTGCCCATATTGAGTCAGGAGGATATAGACAACATAAACAGACCAATATCAATTGAGGAAATAGAAGAAACCATCAATCCACTACCAACTTAGAAAAGCCCAGGACCGTATGGGTATACAGCAGAGTTTAACAAAACCTTTAAAGAGGAACAAATACCAATATTTTTCAAGGTGTTTCAGGAAATTGAAAAAGAGGGAGATCTTCCAAATTCATTCTACGAGGCCAAGATCACCCTGATTCTTACACCAGACAAAGACACTTCAAAGAAAGAAAACTACAGACCGATATCTCTAATGAACCTACATGAAAAAATCCTCAATAAAATTCTGGCGAATTGGATACAAAAACATATCAAAAAAATTGTGAATCCTGATCAAGTAGGATTCATCCGTGTGATGCAAGGCTGGTTCAATATACGGAAATCAATAAATGTTATTCACCACATCAATAGACTTAAAAATAAGAACCATATGATCATCTCGGTAGATGCAAAAAAAAGCATTCAATAAAGTACAGCATTCTGTTATGTTCAACACTCTAGAAAAACTAGTGATAAGAGGAACATACCTCAATATTGTAAAAGCAATCTATGCTAAGCCTCAGGCTAGCATCATTCTGAATGGAGAAAAATTGAAGGTATTCTCTCTAAAATCTGGAACAAGACAGGGATGCCCTCTCTCACCACTTCTGTTCAACATTGTTCTCGAAACACTAGCCAGAGCATTTAGACAGACGAAAGAAATAAAAGGCGTAAAAATTGGAAAAGAAGAACTTAAATTATCAGATCACATGATTCTATGTCTAGCAGTCCCAAAAGGGTCTACAAACAAACTAATAGAGCTAATAAATGAATTCAGCAAAGTGGCAGGATATAAAATCAACATGCATAAATCAAAGGCATTCCTGCATATCAGCGACAAATCCTCTGAAATAGAAATGAGGACAACCACTCCATACACAATATCCTAAAAAAAAATAATAATAATTAGGAATCAACCTAACAAAAGATGTGAAAGTCTTATACAATGAAAACTACAGAACCCTAAAGAGAGAAATAGAAGAAGATCTTAGAAGATGTAAAAATATATCCTGTTCATGGATAGGCAGAACTAATATCATCAAAATGGTGATATTACCAAAAGTTCTCAATAGGTTTAATGCAATGCCAATCAAAATCCAAACGGAATTTTTTCTAGAAATAGAGAAAGCAATCATGAAATTCATATGGAAAAATAAAAGACACAGAATAACAAAAACAACACTAAGCAGGAAGTGTGAATCAGGCGGCATAGCGATACCAGACTTCAAACTATACTACAGAAAAATAGTAACAAAAATACCATGGTACTGGTACCAAAACAGGCGGGTGGACCAATGGTTCAGAATAGAGGAAACAGAAACCAAGCCAGGAAACTACAACTATCTTATATTTGATGGAGGGGCTAAAAGCATGCAATGAAGGAAAATAGCATCTGCAAAAAATGGTGCTGGGAAAACTTGGAATCCATATGTAACAAAATGAAACTGAATCCCTTTCTCTCGCCATGCACAAAAGTTAACTCAAAATGGATCAAGGAGCTTGATATCAAATCAGAGACATGGCGTCTGATAGAAGAAAAAGTTGGCTACAATTTACATACTGTGGGGTCGGGCTCCAAATTCCTGAATAGGACACCCATAGCACAAGAGTTAATAACTAGAATCAACAAATATATCAAACTAAAAAGTTTTTTATCAGCAAAAGGAACAATAAGAGAGGTAAATAGGGAGCCTAAATCCTGGGAACAAATCTTTACTCCTCACACTTCAGATAGAGCCCTAATATTCAGAGTATACAAAGAACTCAAAAAAAATAGACAATAAGATAACAAATAACCCAATAAACAAATGGGCCAAGAACCAGAACAGACACTTCTCAGAGAAGTACATACAATCAAAAAACAAGTACATGAAAAAATGCTCACCATCCCCAGCAGTCAGAGAAATGCAAATCAAAACCACCCTAAGATACCATCTCATTCCAGTAAGATTGGCAGCCATTATGAAGTCAAACAACAACAAGTGCTGGTGAGGATGTGGAGAAACAGGTACACTTGTACATTATTGGAGGCGCTGCTAATTGGTAGAGCCAATTTGGAAAGCATTATGGAGATTTCTTGGAAAGCTGTGAATGGAACTACCATTTGACCCAGCTATTCCTCTTCTTGGTCTATTCCCTAAAGACCCTAAAAGAGCATGCTACAGGGACACTGCTACATTGATGTTCATAGCAGCACAATTCACAATAGAAAGACTGTGGAACCAACCTAGATGCTGTTCAATAGAAGAATGGATAAAAAAATGTGGCACTTATACACAATGGAGTATTACTCTGCTTTAAAAAATGACAAAACCATAGAATTTGCAGGAAAATAGATGGCATTAGAGCAGATTATGCAAAGTGAAGCTAGCCAATCCCTAAAAAACAAATGCCAAATGCCTTCTTTGATAAAAGGAGAGTAACTACGAACAGAGTAGGGATGAAGAGCATGAGAAGAAGATTAATATTAAATAGAAATGAGAGGTGGGAGAGAAAGGGATAGAGAAGGGAAATTGCATGGAAATGGAAGTAGACCCTCAGGGTTATACAAAATTACATAAAAGAGGATGTTAGGGGAAAGGGAAAAATAATACAAAAGGGAGAAATTTATTACAGTAGAGGGGGTAGAGAGAGGAGAGGGGAAGAGAGCGGAGGGGAGGAGGGATAGTAGAGGATAGGAAAGGCAGCAGAATACAATAGACACTAGTATGGCAATGTGTCAATCAATTGATGTGTAACTGATGTGATTCTGCAATCTGTATACGGGGTAAAAATGGGAGTTCATAACCCACTTGAATCAAAGTGTGAAATATGATATATCAAGAAATAAATAATGTTTAGAACAACCATAAAAAATTAAAAAAAAAAGAAAACTAACTTCGGTGAATGAGTCACGCGAATCCTAATATTTCTACAGTAACTGACCAAGTTTAACATCAATGCAAGTAGATTCCAATGGGACATGATGTGTATTTTTACGTTAATTTTTATTCAAAACTGGTACATTACAATTTTATCAGTTTATGCACATCATAGGATATATATTTCATAAACAATTTAGCAAATTTATAGGCATTTGTTTCACTTTCAATCACTTCCTGCTTCAAAACACATGTATTCCTCCATATTTCTTGACTGGTCTTTGCATGAGAATTCTTTCCGAACACATTATTTTCGATTTCCATAATCACTTTTGAAGCAAACTTCACACACTCTTCATGATAAATCAAAACACTAATATTACCATTAGATGTATAACTAGTTGGAATGAATGAATATATATCAATATAAGATTTATTGTATATTTTCAGATATCAATTCAATCCATTATTTAAAGTTGGAACCAGTTATATTATTTATTCACAGTATGGTGTATTCATGCTTAATCTCTATATTCATGGACACAGGGTACACCTCTTTTTACCGCCAATACAAATTTTACGTCTTCAGTATATTGCTCCCAGAAATGGTGGTAGAAATACTCATGTCACCTGATCTACATATAGATTTTATCACAGTAATATTCTGGACAAAAAATGTAAAGGTCACACTTATGATTGTACCAAAGACTAAATGGAAAGCGATCATGGATTACTAAAATCATCCTTGTCCAGGTTGCCTAATGCTCTCAAATGTCAATCCTATTGGTTACTACATATTTGTTTCTTCCTAAGATTATATATTCAAACTCAACCCTGGTGAAAATGTCTACTCCTATCACTCACTTAATACTTTGCCTGATTTCATAATGTCTCTATTGATATCTGCTTTTCTACATATTTTCCCAATTTCATCATAGTGACTGACTCTTCATATGTGCTGACATTTACATTCACTCTCTATCCGAAACCCTATAGCTAAAGAATTTTTAGTCCCAATCCTACACTCACTCTTCTTCCTAAACCTACCGACTATCTTCCTAATTCTACTGACTATCCCTTTGGATTGGATGTTCTCTTCTACATTCAAACATCCAAGGTACAAGGTCCTATGCCATTGTATATCAAATTGTCTGAGACATCTTTGCAGAATATAATTCAAAACTAAGTATCCCAATTAAGGGCCCAATGCCCTTCTGGGCTTCAAATCATACCTAGATTTTTGTTTTCATACTTATATTTCACCTCGATATTCTTGTAAATATCGCAGGTTCCCAATACCATTATTTATCACACAGAATGATTGCTAACCCAAATCGAACCTGTTATTAAGCCTAAACATACACTGTTTCCTCAATCTCATTTTACAGAAGAGCAGGGATAGAGTCGTTCTTACAATACAGGAAAGTAGGGGACATTCCACCTGCTGAGAACCTCAAAGGTCCATTCAGAAATGATACCTGGAGAAGATGTAGGCAGCTATGAAGGACCTGAGAGAGCAAAAGTCATCTTCCATGGCAAACAACCTGGTCAGGATGAAGGGATGTGTCTGAATCAGCCTCTCTCTTTTTATTGTAGAGAAGATGGACCAAACCAGGCCTGTGTGGAGAGCTGCTGCTGGGTGCCTATGGTTGACATACCATTCTACCTTGTGAAAGTGTCACAGGAAGTAGGGGCAGCCTCCATCTCATGGGACACTTGGAAGCAACTGTTAGGACAAAGTGGTTGCCAAGGCAGTGACCTCATTCAGTTCCAAAGAAAGTGATATACCTCATTTCCTTGTTGATGGAACTCTCTGAACTTTGTATCCAAGAATCCAGGCACCCCGAGGCAGCCCCAGTCCCAGTGGACTCACTTGTTTGGATTTACCAAGGACAGAGTCAGTCTTTCTTGGTACCTACCGATGTGAGGATGGCCAAATACCAGGAGAGCTCTGAAGAGGGACCTTTCCAGAAGAAGCAGGTAGTGGCTCACCCCTTTTTCTTGACAACTTCACAGAGTTGGCCAAGGAAACCAGATCTGAGAGAGGTCAGGCCATGTTCTGAGAATAGGTAGGAAAGTTGGTTTGTTTGGTTTGGAGTGGATTGTTTTTAGTAAGTCGTTTGACCAGGCGAGTGTTTCTATGTCTGTGTATCCCACTGTGTCCATTCTTGTAGACATTAGAAAAGAGAAAGCATTAATGGATGCGTCCAGTCTACTATAAATCTTCCCATAATTCATCCTGCCCAATTTATGAATGGACTGCAGCTTGTCTTATCGAGAGGCAACACATTCTATCTTCCTAAGTTCCTGTTTTCTTCCTGAATTCTGGCCACTCTCCAGAATAGGCTCATGGTTTTGTGTCCAAGATATGCACCACTACAAGCTCTGTGACATGGCCATGTACTGGATAGCGGAAGAGAATGGCCAGCCTTTCAGAAAACTCAGATATCAGTGTGAACAGAAATGTCTCAGTGGAAAAACCCCGCTTTGGGCCTTTTGCTTACCTATTGTTCTGTTGCACTGAATGTCAGGAAAGACTTGGTCTCAGGCCACCCCTTTGTGAAGCCTGAAGAAAGAGTTTTCAAATGGAAATGAATGGGCATCACCTGTGGCTCTTTGCTTAATTGCTTTGGAAAGGGATGTGGCTGAATTAGCCTCTTGGCCTGTGTGTGGCTGTGTCTTACATTCTCAGCACCTGATGGATCTAAAGAATGATCCCATGTGTGCATCAAAAACCATAATGGCAAAAAGATCAGTCATTGTGGATGAAGTCTCTTGCCTTCCTCTGTTAGGTTTCTGACCTCTGTCAAGTGAGAAAATGGATTCTTTGGGTCAAAAGAGTTCCTCAAAGCCCTGCAGAGGTGCTTGGGGTTTCTCATGACTCCAAATCACAAAGAATCTATACCTGAAAATTAGTAGGCCTCAAATTGGAGAAACAGAGCATTATTAATGACAGGCTTATTTGATCACTCCTGGTTCACAGGAAGGGTGTCCAGGCCACCCTGACTTTAGGCAAATGAGGGGCAAGTGAGCTTATTTTGGACACTTTCTTGGGCTTCGCCCCTCATGAAAATCTTCAGCCAGACATTATGATGAATGACAATATGTAAGAAGATGAGGGCCATGTGGGAGTCTTTTCGTTTTAATTTTGGTCATTTGTGTGGCGGTTGGAAGAAATGACTGGGTCCACTTGGGCTTGAACTCTGGTGTGATTCCCCTTAGAGACTGAGTTGTGGAACTGACCTTAGAGAAGTATTGCATTGAATTTTGTTGGGATTTTAGGAGGCCACGCATAAGAGTCACCCTTGGAACTGAGATCTAGGCCCAGGGTTGCTTTCCACAGATTTTTCAATTTCTGAAAGAAGTGACCTCACCTCACTTCCTTGGTGATGGAACTCTCTGATCTTGGGATCCAGGAATTCAGGCAAAAGCCAGGGCCAGTTCCAGTCCGAGTGGTCTCATTTGTTTGGATTTACCAAGGACAGAGTCAGTCTTTCTTGGTACCTACTCATGTGAGGATGGCCAAATGGCAGGAAATCTCTAAAGAGGGGCCTTTCCTGAGAAAACAGGTAGTGGCTCACAGCTGGCTCCTGACAATTAAATAGAGTTGGCCATGGAGTCCAAATCTGAGACAGGAGTGGCCATTTCAGGGGAACATAGTATGGCCCATAAGTCAGAGGACACTCAAGATAGTCAAAGACATACTTGGCAGAAGGAGGTGCCTTTGTAGGTTTGGTTGTGGTTTTGTGGTTTTGTCTCATGTTCTGAAAATAGGCAGGGAAGTCGGTTTGTTTGGTTTGGAGTGAACTGTTTCTAGTAAGTCGTTTGGCAAGGCGAGTGTTTCTATGTCTGTGTATCCCACTGTTATCTATGGTTGTAGACATTAGAAAAGATATTGGATCAATGGATATGTCCTGTTTAGTAGAAAGCTTCCCAGAATTCATCCTGCACAATTTATGAATGGACTGCGGCTTGCCTTATCAATTGGCTACACCTGCTATCTTCCTAAGTTCCACTTTTCTTCCTGAATTCTGGCCACTCTCTAGAATAGGCTAATGGTTTTTTGTGCAAGATATATACCACCTCCAAGCTCTGTGACATGGCCATGTACTGGATAGCTGAAGGGAATGGTGAGCATCACAGAAAACTCAGAAATCACTATGACCATTAAAGACTCAGTGGAGAAACCCTGCTTTGGGCCTTTTGGTTACCTATTGTTCTGTTGCCCTAAATGTCAGGAAGGTCTTTGCCTTAGGCCACCCCTTTGTGAAGCCTGAAGAAAAGAGTTTTCAAATGGAAATGAATGGGCATCACCTGTGGCTCTTTGCTTAATTGCTTTGAAAAAGATGTGTCTCATTCAGACCATTGGCCCTGTGTGAGGCTGTTGCTTAGTTTCTCATCACCTGATGGATCTAAAGAAAGATTCCATGTGTACATCCAAAACCAAAGTGGCAAAAAGAGCAGTCATTGTGGATGAAGTCTCTCGTCTTCCTCTGTAAGGTTCGTGACTTCCATCAAGTGAGAATAGGGATCCTTTGTCTCAAATGAGTTCCTCAAAGCCCTGCAGATTCTATCCCATAGGTGCTTGGGTTTTATCATGACTCCAGTTCACATAAAGAATCTAAAACCCACAGTCAGTAGTCCTCAAATTGGAGAAGCGGAGCAGTATTAATGGCAGACCTATTTGATCACATCTTGTTCACAGGAAGTGTGTACAGCCACCCTCAGTTTAGTCAAAAGGGTCAAGGAAGCTTATTTTTGACACTGGCTTGGGCGGAGCCCCTTATGGAAACCTCCAGCCAGAAGTTATGATGAGTGTCTATATGGAAGAAAATGTGGGTCATGTGGGAGTGTTTTGGTTTTAATTGTGGTCATTTGGGTGGTGGTTGGAAGTGACGACTGGGTCCACCTGGGCTTGAACTCTGGTTTGATTCCCCTTAGATACTGAGTTGAGGTACTGACCTCAGAGAAGTATTGCCATGAATTGAGTTGGGATTTTAGGAGGCCACGCATGAGATTTGCCCTTGGAAACTGAGATGTAGGCCCAGGTTGGCTTTGCACAGAGCACTTGGAATCTCAGCCATGGTATCACATAATTTTATTCTGAAAGACTTGGCAGCCATAGTTGAGAGTCAAAACACACATGGACCTCACATTGTAGACCTCAATGTGCCTAGCATCATGTGATCATTGGCCACTCTTTAGGAAGCCATGCTTATGAGAGTTCTCCAGAGCTTTCATTGAAATGAGCATCCTCACCATTTAATGGTTCCTGAATGAAGTGAAACCCACAGTGCCTTCAACTTCATCCTTGAAAAATGGCTAGATAAATACCGTGAAATTTTTTTAAATTTCCATGACCAGGTGGCACTGGAGAACCTCTGGATATCCTGTTGCTGACTATGAGTATACCAGACAGTGCCTGATGGACTGGGTTTCCAGAAAATGGTGTAGAGCAGAGATGCCAGTAATTTGGAGCCTGCTGAGTAGTGGGCATAGAGCTGCAGTCGGCAGGTGTGTGATAAATCATCTGTGGTGGAGCCATGTGGATCTTCCATTGGCTTCCAAATTGCTTGTGACTGACATGGTGCAGCGAGCAGACCCTTATATGTAAAGGCGTATTTTTATTTGTAGAGGTTTTAGGGCAATGTTCAGAATCACGTTGCTATGGTCAAGAGGCAAGCTATTTGGGATAGAACCTTGGTGGGTGCATTCTCCTGCAGACCCTGATCCACCACACGTGAGAAACTCCCTCCAACACTTTGTCCCAGGTGGACTCCTTGTATTTTGTGAAGCAAATACCAAACTACCAGTGCAGCAGCAAGAAACACCACAAAATGTGGAGGATGACCAAATGGCTTCACAGTCCACACGGGGAGACACTTAGCCCCCAGTGACCACAGTTTACCTACAAAGATTGAATTCAGCACTGCTGACTCATGTTCATTGGAACATAAGAAACCATGTCCTCCAGGTCACATAGATGCAGACCCAGCTTTGATGCTCTCATTACAAAGGAATCTAAAGCTCCTGACAACAACATATATTTCAAGTGCCCAACCTCAGTGGCAGTTTCTGAAGAAGTCTTTAGGCCAGCAGAGCTCCATATTTGTGGAGTGTTTACCCTGTCCCTTACTTTAGTAAACTACTCTACCACCTCCAATGTTGTGAACTTTTGAGCATATTAAATTCCAGCTATGTATTCCCAGATTTTCTAACTCTTCTCCTCTAATGATGTATTACTTGGGGCGAGGGTAATGTCAAGGCATTGTTCTGGAAGAGAGTGAAATATTTCTCCATGTGTTTTTTTTTCAATTATTTTATTTCATATTATTTTTTAATTTTTTAATTGGGTGTTCAAAACATTACAAAGCTCTTGACATATTATATTTCATACATTAGATTCAAGTGGGTTATGAACTCCCATTTTTATCCCAAATACGGATTGCAGAATCATATGTGTTACACATCTGCATTTTTATAATGCCCTATTAGTAACTGTTGTATTCTGCTACATTTTCTATCCTCTAGTATCCCCACTCCCCTCCCATCTTCTCTCTCTACCCCATCCACTGTAATACATTTATATCTTTGTTAATTTTCCCATTCCCCTCACAACCTCTTATATGTAATTTTGTGTAACAATGAGGGTCTCCCTCCATTACCATGCAATTTCCTTTATCTCTCTCTTTCCGACCCCCACCTCATGTCTCTGTTTAATGTTGATCTTTTCTTCCTGCTCTTCCTCCCTGCTCTGTTATTAGTTGCTCTCATTATATCAAAGAAGACATTTTTATTTGTTTTTTAGGGTTTGGCTAGCTTCACTAAGCATAATCTGCTCTAGTGCCATCCATTTCCCTGCAAATTCAATGATTTTGTCATTTTTTAATGATGCATAATACTCAATGGTGTATAAATGCCACATTTTTTTATCCATTCATCTACTGAAGGGCATCTGGGTTGGTTCCACAGTCTAGCAATTTTGAATGGTGCTGCTATGAACATCAATGTGGCAGTATCCCTGTAATATGCTCTTTTAAGGTCTTCAGGGAATAGTCTGAGAAGGGCAATAGCTGGGTCAAATGGTGGTTCCATTCCCAGCTTTCCCAGGATTCTCCATACTGCTTTTCAAATTTGCCACAACAGTTTGCAGTCCCACCAGCAATGTACAAGAGTACCCTATTCTCCACATCCTCGCCAGCACTTGTTGTTTGACTTCATAATGGCTGCCAATCTTACTAGAGTAGGATGGTTTCTTAGGGTGATTTTAATTTGCATTTCTCTGACTGCTAGAGATGGTGAGCATTTTTTCATTTACTTACTGATTGATTGTATGTCCTCCTCTGTGTAGTGTCGGTTCAGGTCCATGGGCCATTTTTTGATTGGGTTATTTATCATCTTATTGTCTAATTTTTTGAGTTCTTGGTATACTCTGGATATTAGGGCTCTATCTGAAGTGTAAGGAGTAAAAATTTGTTCCCATAATTTAGGCTCCCTATTTACCTCTCTCATTTTTTATCCTGCTGAGAAAAAACTTTTCAGTTTAAGTAAGTCCCATTTGATGATTCTTGTTATTAACTCTTCTGCTATGGGTGTCCTGTTAAGGAATTTGGAGCCCGGCCCCACATTATGTAGATCGGAGCCAACTTTTTCTTGTATCAGATGCAGAGTCTCTTATTTGATATCTAGCTCCTTGATCCACTTTGAGTTAACTTTTGTGCATGGCAAGAGGAGGGGATTCGGTTTCATTTTGTTGCATATGGATTTCCATTTTTTACAACACCATTTGTTGAAGATGCTATATTTCCTCCATTGCATGCTTTTAGCTCCTTTATCAAATATAGCATAGTTGTATCTTTGTGAATTAGTCTTTGTGTCCTCTATTCTGTACCATTGGTCAACCTGCCAGTTTTGGTACCAGTGCCATGCTGTTTTTGTTAACATTGCTCTGTAGTATAGTTTTAAGTCCGGTATCGCTATACCGCCTGATTCACACTTCCTGCTAGAATTGCTTTTGCTATTCTGGGTCTTATATTTTTCCATATGAATTCCATGATTGATTTATCTATTTCTACAAGAAATGCCATTGGGATTTTGATTGGCATTGCATTGAACCTATAGAAAACTTTTGGTAATTTCGCCATTTTGATGATGTTAGTTCTGCCTATCCAGGAACAGGGTATATTTTTCCATCTTCTAAGATCTTCTTCTACTTCTCTTTTTAGGGTTCTGTAGTTTTCATTGTATAAGTCTTTCACCTTTTTTGTTTGGTTGATTTTCAAGTATTTAAATTTTTTGAGGGTATTGTGAATGGAGTGTTTTTCCTCATTTCTGTTTCAGGAGGTTTGTCGCTGATATACAGAAATGCCTTTGATTTATGCGTTTTGATTGTATATCCTGCCACTTTGCTGAATTCATTTATTAGTTCTAGTAGTTCTTTTGTAGACCCTTTTGGGTCTTCTATGTATAGAATCATGTCACCAGGAAATAGTGATAATTTTCGTTCTTATTTTCCTATTTTTATGCCTTTGATTTCTTTCGTCTGTCTAATTGCTCTGGCCAGTGTTTTGAGAACTATATTGAATAGAAGTGGTGACAGAGGGCATCCCTGTCTTGTTCCAGATTTTAGAGGGAATGCCTTCAATTTTTCTCCATTCATAATGATGCTAGCCTGAGACTTAGCATAGATAGCTTTTACAATGTCGAGGTTAGTTCCTGTTATCCCTATTTTTCTAATGTTTTGAACATAAAGGGATGCTGTACTTTGTCAAATGCTT
The DNA here is from genome assembly GCF_048772815.1 of Callospermophilus lateralis. Lineage (NCBI taxonomy): Eukaryota > Metazoa > Chordata > Mammalia > Rodentia > Sciuridae > Callospermophilus > Callospermophilus lateralis. The sequence goes on along the minus strand of NW_027513250.1, from coordinate 1,622,275 downwards.
TTTCTGCATCTATCGAGATGATCATATGGTTCTTATCTTTAAGTCTATTGATGTGATGAATAACATTTATTGATTTTCGTATATTGAACCATCGTTGCATACCAGGCATGAATCCTACTTGATCCTGGTGAACAATTTTTTTGATGTGCCTTTGTATTCGATTAGGCAGATTTTTATTGAGGATTCTTGCATCTAAGTTAATCAGATATATTGGTCAGTAGTTCTCTTTCTTTGAGGTGTCTTTTTCTGGTTTTGGAATTAGGGTGATGTTGGCCTCATAAAATGAATTTGGCAGAGCTCCCTCTTTTTCTATTTCCTGAAATAACTTGAAAAGTATTGGTATTAATTCTTCTTTAAAGGTTTTGTAAAACTCCGCTGTATAGCCATCCGTTCCTGGGCTTTTCTTGGTTGGTAGTCTTTTGATTGCTTCTTCCATTTCATCCATTGATATTGGTCAGTTTAAATTGTGTGTATCCTCCTGACTCCGTTTGGGCAAATCATATGACTTAAGAAATTTATCGATGTCTTCACTATTTTCTATTTTATTGGAATAATGGTTTTCAAAATAATTTCTAATTGTCTTCTGTATTTCTGTAGCATCTGTTGTGATGTTGCCTTTTTCATCCCATATGTTAGTAATTTGAGTTCTTTCTCTTCTTTTCATCTTTAGCATGGCTAAGGGTCTGTTGATCTTATTTATTTTTTCGAAGAACAAACTTTTAGTTTTGTTAATTTTTTCAATAGTTTCTTTTGTTTCAATTTCCTTGATTTTCACTCTGATTTTAATAATTTCTTGCCTTCTGCTAAATTTGCTGTTGTTTTGCTCTTTCTTTTCTAGGGCTTTGAGATGAAGTGTGAGCTCACTTATTTTTTGGTTTTTCCTTTTTTTTTCAGGAATGACCTCCAGGCGATGAATTTCCCTCTTAAAACTGCTTTCATTGTGTCCCATAGATTCCGATATGTTGTGTCTATAATTACATTTATCTCTAAGAATTTTTTGATTTCCTCCTTTATGTCTTCTGTAACCCATTGATCATTCAGTAACATATTGTTTATTTTCCATGTGATGTAGAATTTTTCCTTCCTTCTTTTATCATTGATTTCCAGTTTCATTCCATTATGATCAGATAAAATGCATGTTATTATCTCCACACCTTTATATTTACTGAGGGTTGCCCTATGGCATCATATATGGTCTTTTTTTGAGAAGGATCCATGTGCTGCTGAGAAAAAAGTATATCCACTTGATGATGGTTGATATATTCTATATATGTCAGTTACATGTTGGTTATTGATTGTGATATTGAGTTCTATACTTTCTTTATTCAACTTTTGTTTGGAGGATCTGTCCAATGGTGATAGATGTGTGTTGAAGTCACCCATAATTATTGTGTTGAGGTCTATTTCATTTTGGAGCTTGAGGAGAATTTGTTTCATGAACATCGTAGCACCATTATTTAGTGCATAAATATTGATAATTGTTATGTCTTGTTGGTGAATGGTTCCTTTTAACAGTATATAATGTCCTTCCTTATCCCTTTTGATTAACTTAGTCTTGAAGTCGATTTTATTTGATATGAGGATATCCACCCCTGCTTGCTTATGAGGATAAGTGTGCATGGTGTATTTTTTCCCAACCTTTCACCTTCAGCCTGTGTGTCTTTGCATTTCAGATGTGTCTCCAGGAGGCAACATATTGTTGGATTTGTTTATTTAATCCAAGTTACCAGCCTATTTCGCTTTATTGGAGAGTTGAAGCCATTTACATTCAGAGTTACTATTGATGTATGGTTTGTACTGCCAGCCATGTTTGATTATTTATCTTTTTTTAAATTTAGTTTGTTTCTCCATGATAAGCTTTCACCCTGCCTCTGTCATTACCAAGGTACTTCCCACTGATGGTTTTGGTTGTTGTTTTTCATTTCTTTCTTGTGTAGTGTTTTTCTCAAGACGCTTTGTAAAGCTTGTTTTCTGGCTTCAAATTCTTTTAGCTTTTGTTTATCATGAAAGATTCTTATTTTATTGTCGTACCTGATGGTTAATTATGCTGGATACATAATTCTTGGTTGGCATCCATTGTCTTTCAGTGTTTGAAATACGTTTTTCCAGGATCTTCTCGCTTTCAGCATCTGTGATCAAATATCCGTTGTTAACCTTATTGGTTTACCACTGAATATATTCTGCCTCCATTCTCTTGTAGATTTATTATTTTCTCTTTGTTCTGTATATTGGATATCTTCATAACAATGTGTCTTGGCATTCGTCTACTGTGATTTTGTGTGCTCTTGTCCTGTATGCATCTACAATTTGTATATCCATTTCCTTTTTTATTTCTGGAAAGTTTTCTGTAATTATTTCATTCAGCAGTTTTCTCATTCCCTTGGTTTGAGTCTCTGTACCTTCCTCTATCCTGATGACTCGTAAGTGTGGTTTTATTTATGTTATCCCAAATCTCTTGGATGTTTTTCTTGTGATTTTTTTGCCAGCCTTTCTGAGTTGGCTGGACTCGTTTCAAGATGATATATTTTGTCTTCATTATCTGACGTTCTGGCTTCTACTTGCTCCACTCTGTTAGTGATACTCTCAATGGAGTTCTTAATTTGGTTTATCATTTCCTTCATTTCTAGAATTATTGTTTGATTTTTTTTATAATCTCTATCCACTGATAAAGATGCTTAACTTTTTCTTTTATATGTTTATGTAATTCATTTTCAATGTTTTCTTTTACTGTTTGGATTTTCTGTCTCGTATCTTCTTTAAGTTTCCATTCCATCTGTCTAAGGTATTTCTTGAGTTCTTTATATGACCACTTTTCTGATGAATCCTGGTCCTCCTGAATATTTAGGGTGTTCTTCGTTGTTTGTTCTCCTTTCCTTCCTTGCTTGTTTATGCTGCTCATGTTACTTCTTGTTCTGTTTGACTGCTGAGTTACTGTTTACTCTTATAAATTTATTTGATGCTTGGGAGGAAAGATTTTAGAAGGGAAGGGAAAAAGTCACTAAAGAGAATGAGAGTAGGCAGGTAGAATGCAAGGAATGGGAAATAAGAAAATTGAAAAGAAATGAAATACAATAGAAAAAATAGAAAATAAAGAATGAAAATGATTTTTTTTTAAAAAATGATAATGATAATATAAAATTAAAATTAAAATTTTAAAAAATAATAATAACAAAATAGGGGAGGGGAGGGGGGATTGTAGAGGAAAGGAAAGGCAGCAGAATACAACAGTTACTAGTATGGTATTATGTAAAAATGTGGATGTGTAACCCATGTGATTCTGCAATCTCTACTTGGTTTAAAAAAGGGAGTTCATAACTCACTTGAAGCTAATGTATGCTAATGTATGAAATATGATATGTCAAGAGCTTTGTAGGGTTTTGAACAACCAATAAAAAAATAAAATAAAATTATTTTGCCATTTAAAAAAAAAAGAAAATAATTTTGAAGTTTATCTATGATCCAGGGGCAAGTTAAATGAAACAGTTTCCAGTTGTTAAGTCACCAAAAAATTTATTATTTCATGTGTTATTTATTTGCTTTGTAGTATGTTTAAATTTTATTTTTGGAAAGTTTTTAACCTTATTAAATTTGTTTATTTGTTGTGGGGGAAACAATTGTATATAGGTTAAGTATTGTTTATCAAAAATGCTTAGAACAAGAAGCATTTCAGATTTTGGATTTTTTTGGAATTATGGAATATTTATACACACATAATCTTGGGGATATGACTCAAGTGTAAATATGAAATTCATTTATATTTCATACATGCCTTAGACCCATAGCCTGGAGGAAATTTCATACAACATTTTTAGTATACCTGCATTTTGACTGTAACCTGTCAAATGAAGCCAAGTAGGAAACTTTTCACTTGTCACATTCCAGTACTAAAACACGTTAGATTTGGCATTTTGGATTTGGGATTTGGGGATTAGGGGTGCCCAGTTTCCAGAGAGCAAATTCTATTTTTCTACTAAAGTAAACTCATTTATCATAGTAAGTTGTCCTAAGTTAATTATCTTTGTATCCACAAAATTCCTAAAACTTATTGTGGTGCCTATATTTCTCCTTAAAATCATATTTCAAACATTTAATCTTGCTTCATTGAATAAAAACAAATCATATTTTCATCTAATTTTTAGATTCTTTAATTAATTAACACAATTGCTGTCTTATTAAAGGTTCTTTCACTTAAAATACATATTTTACATTGATATTAATAATAGATGTTCTGGAATTATCAATAAAATTTTTATACAATAGCTTTTGCTCCCTGTATTTTCAAACACCACTTAACTTGTGTGTTTGTGTTGCAAACAACTTAGAGCTGATTTTGTATTTTTACTTCAAATGACATTTTCTACACACTTTCATTTATTTTTTATAATTTATTCTTTTTTACTAGTTTTTTTAGTTGTTGATGGATCCTTATTTAATTAATTAATTTATATGCAGTGCTGAGAATCCAACCAGTGCCTCACACATGCTAGACAAGTGCTCTACCACTGAGCCACAACTCTAGCCCACTCCAGTTTATTCTTAAAATTCACATTTTTTTTTTAGTTTATGTATAGGTATTTTTTTATTGGCTCTACACAGCACTGGTATACTATCATATTTCTTTTTTTAATTGGTTCTTTTTATACATAACATTAAGATTATACATAACATTAAGATTCATTTTGGCATAATTATAAAAGCATGAAATATAATTTGCTCTAATTCAGTCCCCAGTACTTCCTCTTTTTTTCCTTTCCTCCCTCTTTCTGTTCCCTTCCCTCCACTCTACTGATCTTTCCGCTATTTACTTTTAGTTTGGGGGGATTGTGCAGGTGTGTGTTGTGTGTATACATAATGGTGAGATCCAATATGTTTTTTTCCCTTTCATTTGTTGTTTTATGGTAATACCGTGTGATTATTTTTATAGTGTTTAAGTTCTTTTATGAGGATTTTGGAAAATAAAAGCAATAAATTTGTGTTCTCAGATGGTCATCATGAACCGGAAAAAAAAAATAAAATAAAATAAAAAATTTTAAAACATTTTTTAAAAGTTAAAGAACAGCAACAAAAAAATGAAAATAAAAGAAAACAAAAAAAAACCAAAAAAAACAAATTAAAATAATAATAATAACAATAAATGCAGTCATAGATTGCAATAAACTTCTTTTCCAGTAGGTAGAGCTGTGCCCACTGGGCCAAGCTTCTCCTTTCAATAAGTGGGAACCAATCACTGTGCAGCAGCTCTTCCTCCCAGACTGGGTGGGTGTCCAATCCTGAGTGCCTAGGGCCTTCTTTTGTGTTTCCTCAAGCCAGGCCCCACTCACCTGTGACACTCACCACAATACTGGCTACATGCCAGGTCTGCTGCTCCTAGGAGCCCTGTTTTCATGAACGCCTGGGCACAATCTCCCTGTTTGTCTCCCTCAGACCCTAAGTTTGTAGAACTTAGGCCTGAGAACCCCCAGCGAATTTTCTTGCACTCCGGAAGCCATGCCCCCGGAAGCTGGAGCAAGAGACTTCAGTTTTCAGCACTGGTGGGAGCGGTGGCCTGGAGGTCTGCACCACGAGTCCCGTGCCACTCCTAATTCCCTCGGTCTGGCTATTGCGCTCAAGGGAGAGCTGGGAGGGGCTCTTAAGATTTCCCCACAAGTTCGCAAATTTACAGGAATTTGTTTCACTTTCAATCACTTCCTGCTTCAGGACACATGTATTCTTCCATGTTTCTTGACAGGTCTTTTCATGAGAGTTCTTTCAAGACACATTACTTTCAATTTCCATAATCACTTTTGAAGCAAAACTCACATAAACTTTATGATGAATTATAACTCTGATATTACCATTAGATGTATGACTGGTTGGAATTAATGATTGCATAACGATATAGGATTTCTTATATATTTTCAGATAAAAATTCAATCCATTATTTAAAGTGGAACGAGTTATATTATTTATTCACAGTATGGTCTATTCATGCATTATCTCTATATTCATAGACGCAGTGTACACTTCTTTATACCCCCAATACTAATTTATATGTCTTCAAAATATTGCTCCCTGAAATGTTGGAAGAAATACTCATGTCACCTGATCTACTTATACATTTAATCACAGAAATATTCGGAACACAAAATGCAAAGCTCACACTTATGTTTGTACCAAAGCCTAAAAGGAAAGTAAACATGGATTACTAAAAACATCCATGTCCAGCTTTCCTAATGCTCTCAAATATCAATCCTATTGGTGACTACATATTTGTTTCTTCTTAAGATTATATATTCAAACTCAACCCTACTGAAAATGTCTAATCCTATCCCTCACTTTATACATTGCCTGATTTCATTATGGCTCTATTTCTATCTGTTTCCTACATATTTTCCCCAGTTCATCATTGTGACTGACTCTTCACATGTGCTGACATTTACATTCACACTCTAATCGATAACCTATTGCTAATAAACGTTTGTTCCTAATCCTATACTCATTCTTTTTCTAAACCTACCGACTATCTTTCTAATCCTACCGACTATCCTTTTTTGACTGGATGTTCTCTTCTACATTCAATCAAGCAAGGTACAAGGTCTTATGCCATTGTATATTGATCTATCTGAGACCTCTGTGCAGAATGTAATTTTATTCTAAGTATCACAATCAAGGGTCCAATGCCCTTCTGGGCTTCAAATGTTACCTAGATTTCTAGTTTCACACTTATATTTCACATATATATTCTAGTAAATATCGCAGTTTCAAATACCATTATTCATTCTGCAGGATGATTCCTAAACCAAATCCAACATGTTATTGACCCTAAACATACACTGTTCCCTCAATCTAACTTTACAGAAGAGCAGGGACAGAGTTGGTCTTACAATACAGGAATGTAGGGGATCTTGCACCTGCTGAGAACCTCAAAGGTCCATGCAGACATGATCCCTGGAAAAGAGGTAGGCAGCTATGAAGGACCTGAGAGAGCAAAAGTCATCTTCCATGGCAAACAACCTTGTCAGGATGAAGGGGTGTGTCTGAATCAGACACCTTCTTCTTAATGTAGAGAAGATGGACCAAAAAAGGTCTGTGTGGAGAGCTGTTCCCGTGTGTCTATGGTTGATATACCATTCTAACTTGTGACAGTGTCACAGGAAGTAGGGGCAGCCTCCATCTCATGGGACCCTTGGAAGCAACTATTAGGACAAAGTGTTTGCCAAGGCATTGACCTCATTCAGTTCCTGAAGGAAGTGACCTACCTTACTTCTTTGGTGATGGAACTCTCTGAACTTGGGATCCAGGAAGCCAGGCATCCAGAGCCAGTCCCAGTCCCAGTACCACTGGGCTCACTTGTTTTGTTTTACCAATGACAGATTCTGTCTTTCTTGGTACCTACTGATGTGAGGATGGCCAAATATCAGGAGAGCTCCGAAGACGGGCCTTTCCTTAGTAAGTAGGTAGTGACTCACCGCTGGCTCCTAACAACTACACAGAGTTGGCCAAGGAGACCAGATCTGCCACAGTACAGGCCATTTCGGGTGAACATAGTAGGGCCCGCTAGTCAGAGGACACTCTGGATATTCAGAGACTTACTTGGGGGAAGGAGGTGCTTTGTGTTTGTGGGTGTGAGCTTGTGGTTTTGTCTCATTTTCTTAGAATAGGTAGGAAAGCTGGTATGTCTGGTTTGCAGTGGACTGTTTCTAGATAGTCTTTTGACAAGGCAAGTGTTTCTATGTCTATGTATAACACTGTGTCCGTGGTTGTAGACATTAGAAAAGAGAATGCATCAATGAATGTGTCCTGTCTAGTAGAAAGCTTCCCAGCATTCATCCTGCCCAATTTATGACTGCACTGCAGGTTGCCTTATCGATGGGCAACACCTACTATCTTCCTAAGTTTCAGATTTCTTCCTGAATTCTGACCAATCTGCAGAATAGTCTCATGGTTTTGTGTCCAAGATAGGTACCACCCCAAGCTCTGTCACATGGCCATGTACTGAATAGCTGAAGGTAATGGCGAGCTTCTTAGAAAACTCAGATATCAGTGTGACCAGGTAAGTCTCAGTGGAGAAACCATGCTTTGTGCCTTTTGCTTACCTATTTTTCTGTTTCACTGAATGACAGGAAGGTCTTTGCCTCAGGCCACCCCTTTGATAAGCATGAAAAAAACAGTTTTCATATGGAAATGATTGGGCATCACTCGTGGCTCTTTGCTTAATTGCTTTGAATGGGATGTGTCTGAATCAGCCTCTTGGCCCTGTGTGAGGCTGTGGCTTATATTCTCAGCACCTGATGGATATAAAGAAAGATCCCATGTGTGCATCCAAAACTAAAATGGCAAAATTCAGTCATTGTGGATGATGTCTCTCCCCTTCCTCTATTAGGTTGCAGACAATCATCAAGTGAGTATAGGGATCCTTTGGGTCAAATGAGTTTTTCAAAGCCATGCAGAGGTGCTTGGGTTTTCTCATGATTCCATTTCACATAAAGAATCTAAACCCCACAGTCAGTAGGCCTCAAATTGGAGAAGCAGAGTAGTTGTAATGTCAGGCCTATTTGATCACTCCTGGTTCACAGGAATGGTGTCCAGGCCACCCTGACTTTAGGCAAATGAGGGTCAAGGGAGCTTATTTTGGACACTCTCTTGCGCTGCACCCCTCATGGAAATCTCCAGCCAGAGGTTATAATGAGGGTCTATGTGGAAGAAGATGAGGGCCATGTGGGAATATTTTGGTTTTAATTTTGGTAATTTGTGTGGCAGTTGGAAGGGATGACTGGGTCCCCCTCGGCTTGTACTCTGGTGTAATACTCCTTAGAGACTGAGTTGTAGAACTGACCTCAGAGAAGTATTGCCATGAATTGTGTGGGGATGTTAGGAGGCCACGCATGAGAGTCGCCCTTGGAAACTGAGATCTAGGCCAAGGGTGGCTTTCCACAGAACACTGAGAATCTCAGCCAGGATATCACATAATTTTATTCTGAAAAACTTGGCAGCCATAGTTGAGAGTAAAAATACACATGGACCTCACATTGTAGACCTCAATGGGCCTGGCTTCATGTGACTTTTTGGCCACTATTTGGGATGCCTTGCCTGTGATTGTTCTCCAGAGCTTTCATTGAAATGAGCTTCCTTAACATTTAATGGTTCCTGAATGAATTGAAACCCACAGTGACTACAACTTCTTCCTTGAATAATGGCTAGATAAATACCATGAAATTTTTGAAATTTCAATGACCAGTTGGCACTGGAAAACCTTTGGATGTCCTGATGCTGATCATGAGTATACCAGACAGTGCCTTGATTGACAGGGTTTCATAAAAATGGTGTAGAACAGAGATGCCAGTTAGTTGGTGCCTGCTGATTAGTGGGCCTAGAGCAGTGGTGAGCAGATGTGTGACAAAACATCTGTGGTGAGGCCACGTGGAACTGCCATTGGCGTCCAAATGGCTTGTGACTGATATGGTTTCAGCCAACAGACCCAATAGGTAAAGGCATCTTGTTATATGGACAGGTTTCAGGGAAATGTTCAGAATCAGGTTGCTATGGTCAAGGGGGAAAGCTATGTGGGATAGAAGCCTGGTTATTGCATTCTCCTGCAAACCCTCACCCACCACACGTGACAGAACTCCCTCCACCAATGTGTCCCAATTGACCTCCTTTATTTCGTGAAGCAAATACCAAACTCCCAGTGCAGCAGCAAGAAACACCACTAAAAGTGGAGGATGAACAAATGTCTTCCCAGTTAGCACAGGGAGAAACTTAGCCCCAGTGTCCACAGTTTAGCTACAAAAAAAGAATTCAGCACTGCTGCCACATGTTCAATGAAAAATAAGAAACCATGTTTTACAGGTCACATATATGCAGAACCAGCTTTGATGGTCTCTCTATAAAAGAACTAAATCTCATGAAAACAACATGTATTTCAAGTGCCCAACCTCAGAGGCAGTTTCTCAAGAATTTTTTAGGCCAGCAGAGCTCCATGTTTGAGGAGTGTTTACCTTTTGCCTTACTATTTTGAACTCTGCTACCACCTCCAAGGTTGTGAACTCCTGAGCAAATTCCATTCCAGATATGTATTCACAGAATTTCTAACTCTTCTCCTCTAACTGTATCTTACTTTGGTAAAAGATAATGTCAAGGCATTGTTCTGGATGAGACTGGGAAGATTTTGGGGTAGCACATATTTGCATAGACATTGGATTCATTTTTCAATTTCCCTTTAAAACACTGAATCTCTAACCCTAACCAATTCCAAACTAAACTCTTGACAACTAATCCTAATATGATGGAGAAAAATAACAAAAAACAGAAAAGAAGTACAAGCAGTTCAGAGGAGGCAAGGTGTATACTTGGACTTGCCTTTTGCATAATATAGGGTAGGAGTTATAAATCTTGCAAATTTTTTTTGAAATAGTTCTCCATGTGTTTTTAAAGTTAACAAATATGTGAATTCCTTTCTCCCTTTCTCTGTAGCCTATTAAGCACATGTATTTTTATATGCACATATAGAATTCTACCTGGTACCACACGTACATTCTTGTGAGGTGGTTGACTTGGCAGATACAAATTGTGAGAAGAGATCACTCCTCGTAAATGCTATTGGAACTGAAATTTCAAACTATGGGTGAACTTTCTAGTTGAACAACATTATACATAAATCCATGTTCAGTATAATGAATATTTTTGGATCTGTGGATGATATATATTTCATGATGGATTTTGATTGGCATATATATTGTTAGTTTTTAATGTCTCTCTCTCTGTCTCTCTCTCTCTCTCTCTCTCTCTCTCTATATATATATATATATATATATATATATATATATATATATATATATATATACTCTCCAGATATTTCAAAATATGTAATATATGTGACTTATTATACACTCCCTAAATTCATTCATATTCATTTATGTGGATTTATAATCAACTTTTCACAAGATTATTTTCCAAACTATTCATCCACCTGAAATTCATATTTGTTTCCTAGTACTGACAACTAACTTCAGTGAATGGTGTATACAAATCCTAATATTTCTACAGTAACTGACCCAGTTTAACATCAATGCAAGTAGATTCCTATGGGACATGATATGTATTTTGACGTTCATATTTATTCAACAGTGGGACATTATTATTTCTTCAGTTTATGCACATCATAATATATATATTTCATCGAAAAGTTCAAAAATATATAGGAATTTGTTTCACTTTCAATCACTTCCTGCTTCTGAAAACATGTATTCCTCCATGTTTCTTTACTGCTCTTTTCATGAGACTTCTTTCCAAACACATTATTTTCGATTTCCATAATCAATTTTGAAGCAAAACTCACACACTCTTCATGAAAATCCTAATACTAATATTATCATTGATGTATAACTGGTTGTAATGAATGTCTGTATATCAATATTTGATTTCCTGTATTTTTTCAGATATCAATTCAATCCATTATTTATAGTGGAATGAGTATAGGTTTTATTCAGAGTATGTTCCATTCATGCATTATCTGTATATTCATAGAAACAGGGTACACCTGTTTGTACCCCCAATACTAATTTATACGTCTTCAAAATATTGCTCCCAGAAATGGTGGAAGATATACTCATGTCACCTGATCTACATATATATTTTATTACAGTAATATTATGGACACAAAATGCAAAGGTCACACTTATGATTGTACCAAAGCCTAAATGGAAAGTGAGCATGGATTAGTAATAACATCCATGTCCAGGTTGCCTAATGCTCTCAAATGTCAATCCAATTGGTGACTACATATTTGTTTCTTGCTAAGATTATATATTCAACCTCAACCCTGTTGAAAATGTCTAATCCTATAACTCACATTATTCTTTGCCTGATTTCCTTTTGTCACAATTGATATTTACTTTCCTACATATTTTCCCCAGTTCATCATTGTGAATGACTCTTCACATGTGCTGACATTTACATTCACTCTCTACCCGAAACCCTATTGCTAAAAAAGTTTTTGTCCAAATCCTATACTCACTCTTCTTTCTAAACCTACTGACTATCTTCCTAATCCTATCGACTATCCCTTTTTGACTGCATGTTCTCTTCGACATTCAATCATCCAAGGTAAAGGTCCTATGCCATTGTATAGCGATTAATCAGAGACATCTGTGCAGAACATAATTCAAAGCTAAGTATCCTACCCAAGGGCCCAATACACTTCTGGGCTTCAAAACTTACATAGATTTGGGTTTTCAAACTTATATTTCACCTATATATTCTTTTAAATTTCGCAGGTTCCCAATAACATTATTCATCCCGCAGAATGATTCCCAACTGAATTCGAACCTGTTATTAACCCTAACCATACGCTGTTCCCTCAATCTACCTTTACAGAGGAGCAGGGATAGAGTTGGTCTTACAATACAGGAATGTAGGGGATCTTCCACCTGCTGAGAACCTCAAAGGTCAATGCAGAAATGATCCTTGGAGAAGTTGTAGGCAGCTATGTAGTACCAAAGAGAGCAAAAGTCTTCTGACATGGTAAAGAACCTGGACAGGATGAAAGGATGTGTCTGAATCAGCCTCTCTCTTCTTAATGTAGAGAAGATGGACCAAAGAAGGCCTGTATGGAGAGAAGTTCCCCGGTGCATATGGTTGATATACCATTCTAACTTGTGACAGTGTCACAGAAAGTAGGAACAGCCTCCATCTCATGAGACCCTTGGCAGCAACTGTTAGGACAAAGTTGTTGCCAAGGCAGTGACCTCATTCATTTCATGAAGAAAGTGACTTCACCTAACTTACTTGGTGATGGAACTCTCTGAACTTGGGATCCAGGAAGCCAGGCATCCAGAGCCAGTCCCAGTAACAGTCCTAGTGGGATCACATGTTTGGTTTTACCAAGGGCAGAGAGAGTCTTTTTTGGTACCTACTGATGTGAGAATGGCCAAATGCCAGGACAGCTCTGAAGAGGATCCTTTCCTAAGAAAACAGGTAGTTGGTCATCGCTGGCTCCTGACAACTTCACAGATTTGGCCACGGAGACCAGATCTGAGACACGGCAGGCCAGTTCAGGGTAACAATATGGTCCACAGTCAGAGGACACTCCGGATTGTCACAGACATATTGGGGGAAGGAAGTGCTTTTGTGGGTGTGGGTGTGAGTTTGTGGTTTTGTCTCATGTTCTGAGAATAGGTAGGAAAGGCGATTTGTTTGGTTTGGAGTGGACTGCTTCTAAAAAGTCGTTTGACAAGGTGAGTGTTTCTATATCTGTGTATCTCACTGTGTCCGTGGTTGTAGACATAAGAAAAGAGAATGCATCAATGGATATGTCCTGTCTAGAAGAAAGTTTTCCATCATTCATCCTACCCAATTTATGACTGGACTGCAGGTTGCTTTATGGATGGGCAACCCCTACTATCTTCCTAAGTTCCTGTTTTCTTCCTAAATTTTGGCCACTACCCAGAATAGGCTCATGGTTTTGTGTCCAAGATATGTAACACCTCCAAGCTCTGTGACATGGCCATGTACTGGATAGCTGAATGGAATGGCGAGCATCTCAGGAAACTCAGATATCAGTGTGACCAGGAAAGTCTCAGTGGAGAAACACTGTTTTGGGCCTTCTGCTTACCTATTTTTCTGTTGCCCTGAATGTCAGGAAGGTCCTTACCTCAGGCCACTCCTTTTTGAAGCCTGAAGTAAACAGTTTTTAAATGCAAATGAATGGGCATCACCTGTGGTGCTTTGCTTAATTGCTTTTGAAAGGGATGTGTCTGAATCAGCTGCTTGCCTCTGGGTCAGGCTATGGATTAGATTCTCAGCACCTGATGGATATAAAGAAAGTTCCCATGTGTGTATTGAAAACGAAAATGGTAAAAATATCAGTCATTGTGGATGAAGTTTCTTGCCTTCCTCTGTTAGGTTGCTAACCTCCATCAAGTGAGAATAGGATCCTATGGGTCAAATGAGTTCTTTGAACTCCTGCAGAAGTGCTTGGGTTCTCCCATGATGCCAAATCACATAAAGAATCTATACCTGACAGTCAGTTGGCCTCAAATTGGAGAAGCAGAGCAGTATTAAAGGCAGGCCTATTTGATCACTCCTTGTTCACAGGAAGGGTGTCAAGGCCACCCTCATTTTAGGCAAATGACGGGCAAGGGTGCATATTTTGGACATTGCCTTGGGCTGCGCTCCTCATGGAAACCTCCAGCAAGAGTTTATGATGAGTGTCTATATGGAAGAAGATGAGGGTCATGTGGGAATGTTTTGGTTTCAATTGTGGTCATTTGTGTGGCGGTTGGAAGAGATGACTGGGTCCACATGGGCTTGAACTCGGGTGTGATTCTCCTTCGAGACTGAGTTCTGGAACTGACCTCAGAGAAGTATTTCCATTAATTGTGTTGGGATTGTAGGAGGCCACGCATGAGAGTCACCCTTGAAACCTGAGATTGGGCCCTGGGTGGCTTTCCACAGAGCACTGAGAATCTCAACCAGGATATCACATGATTTTATTCTGAAAGACTTGGCAGCCATAGTTAAGAGTCAAAACACACATGGACCACACATTTTAGACCTCAATGGGCCTGTCTGCATATGACATTTTGACCACTCTTTGGAAAGCCTTGCCTGTGAGAGTTCTCCAGAGCTTTCATTGAAATGAGCTTCCTCACCATTTAATGGTTCTTGGATGAATGGAAACCCCAAAGTGCCTCCAACTTCATTCTTGAACAATGGATAGATAAATACCATGAAATTTTTGAAATTCCCAATGACCAGGTGGCACTGGAGAACCATTGGATGTCCTATTGCTGCTCATGAGTGTACCAGACAGTGCCTTGATTGACTGGAGTTCTTGAAAATGGTGTGGAACACAGATGCCAGTAAGTTGGAGCCTGCTGAGTAGTGGGCCTAGAGCAGTGGTGTGCAGTTGTCTGATAATATATTTGTGGTGTGGCCATGTGGGTGTGTCATTGGCTTCCAAATGGCTTGTGACTGACTTGGTGCAGCCAGCAGAAAATTATATGAAAAATCATCTGGTTATATGGACAGGTTTCAGGGCAATGTTCAGAATCAGGTTGCTATGGTCAAGGGAGCAAGAAATGTGGGATAGAAGCCTGGTTGGTGCATTCTCCTGAAGACCCTGACCCACCACACCTTACAGGACTCCCACCAGCACTGTGACCCATTTGAAATCCTTGTATGTTGTGAAGCAAATACAAAACACCCAGTGCAGCAGCAAGAAACACCACGAAAATTGGAGAATGACCAAATGGCTTCAAAGTCCACACAGGGAGACACTTAGCCCCCAGTGGCCACAGTTTATCTACAAAGAGAGAATTCATCACTGCTTCCTCATGTTCATTAGAAAATAAGAAACCATATCCTCCAGGTCACATAGATGCAGACCCAGCTTTGATGGTCTCCGTACACAGGGAGCTAAAGCTCCTGACAACAACATATACTTCAAGTGTCCAACCTCAGAGGCAGTTTCTCAAGAAGTCTTAATGCCAGCATAGCTCCATGTTTGTGGAGTGTTTACACTGTCCCTTACTTTTGGAAACTCCTCTACCACCTCCAAGGTTGTGAACTCCTGAACATTTTCCATTCCAGGTATGTATTCACAGATTTTCTAACTCTTCTTCTCTAATTGTGTCTTACTAGGGGCGAAGATATTGTCAACGCATTGTTCTGGATGAAAGTGGAAATTTTTTGTAGCACATATTTGCATACACATTGGATTTATTTTCCTATTTTCCATTTGAAATACTGAATTACTGACACTAACCCATACCCTAATAGACTCTTACTACTAATCCTAATATGATGGAGTAAAATAACCCAAACAGAATAGAAATGCAAGCATTTCAGAGGAGGCATGGTGTATAGTTAGACTTGGCTTTTGCATGATAAAGTGTAGGTGTTATAATTCAAGTTAATTTTTAATTGAAATAGTTCCATGGGTACTTAAAGTAAACAAATATGTGAATTCCTGTCTCCCTTTCTCTGTAGCCTATTCAGCACATGTATTTTTATATGCACATATAGAATTCTACCTGGTACCACAGGTACACTCTTGTGAGGTGGCTGACTTGGCAGATAGAAATTGTGAGAATAGATCACTCCGCCTAAACGCTGTTGAAACTGAAATTTCAAACTATGGGTGAGCTTCCTAGTTGAACAACATTATACATAAATCCATGTTCAGTAAAATGAATATTTTTGGATCTGTGGATGATATATATTTCATGGTGAATTTCGATTGGCATATGTATTGCTAATTTTTAATGTCTCTGTGTGTGTGTGTGTGTGTGTGTATATATATATATATATACACACACACACACACACACACTAAATTTTTTTAAAATATAAAATATATGTGTCTTATTATACACTCCCTAAATTCATTCATATTCATGTATGTGGATTTAGAGTTAACATTTCACAAGATTATTCACGGAAATATTCATCCACCTGAAATACATATTTTTTCCTAGAAATGAAAAATAACTTCAGTGAATGGTGGATACAAATCCTAATATTTCTACAATAATTGATCCAGTTTGTCATCAATGCAAGTAGATTTCTATGGGACATGATGTGTATTTTGATGTTCATTCTTATTCACCACTGGTATGTTACAATTTCTTCAGTTTATGCACATTATAGGATATATATTTCATCCATACGTTAGCAAAATTATAGGCATTTGTTTCACTTTCAGTCATTTTCTGCTTTAGAACACATGTAATCCTCCATGTTTCTTGACTGGTTTTTTCATGAGACTTCATTCCAAACATATTATTTTCGATTTCCATAATCATATTTGAAGCAAAACTCACACACACTTCATGATAAACTATAACCCTAATATTACTATTAGATGTATAACTGGTTGGAATGAAAGATTGTATATCAATATAAGATTTCTTATATATTTTCAGATATCAAATCAATCCATTATTTAAAGTGGAACCAGTTATATTATTTATTCACACTATTGTCTATTCATGCATTGTCTCTATATTCATAGACACAGAGTACACCTCTTTGTAAACCCAATACTAATTTATACGTCTTCAAAATTTTGCTCCCAGTAATGGTGGAAGAAATACTCATGTCATCTGATCTACATATACATTTTATCACAGTAATATTCTGGACACAAAAAGAAATGGTCACACTTATGTTTGCACCAAAGCCTAAATGTAAAGTGAACATGGATTACTAAAACCATCCATATCAAGTTTGGCTAATGCTCTCAAAATTCAATCCTATTTGTGACAACATATTTGTTTCTTGCTAAGATTATATATTCAAACTCAACCCTGTTGAAAATATCTAATCCTATCTCTCACTTTATACTTTTCCTGATTTCATAATGTCTCTATTTATATCAGCTTTCCTACATACTTTCCGCAGTTCATCATTGTGACTGACTCTTCAATTGTGCTGACACTTGCATTCACACTCTAATCCAAACCCTATTGCTAAGGAACTTTTGTTCCAAATCCTATACTCACTCTTCTTCTTAAACCTACTGACTATCTTCCTAATCCTACCCATTATCCCTTTTTGACTGGATGTTCTCTTATACATTCAATAATCCAAGGTACAGGGTCTAATGCCATTGTATATCGATCTATCTCAGACATCTGTGCAGAACATAATTCAATGCTAAGTATCACAATCAAGGGCCCATCCCCATTCTGCGCTTCAAATCTTACTTAGATTTCTGTTTTCATACATATATTTCACCTATATATACTTATAAATGTCGCAGGTTCCCAGTACCATTATTCATCCAGCAGAATGATTCCTAATTCAAATTGAACATATTATTAACCCTAACCATACACTGTTCCCTCAATCTAACTTTACAGAAGAGCAGGGACAGAGTTGGTCTTACAATACAGGAATGTAGGGGATCTTCCACCTCCTGAGAACCTCAAGGTCCATGCAGAAATGATCCCTGGAGAAGATGTAGACAACTATGAAGGACCTGAGAGAGCAAAAGTCAGCTTCCATGGAAAACAACCTGGTCAGGATGAAGGGTTGTTTATGAATCAGCCTCTCTCTTCTTAATGTAGAGAAGATGGACCAAACCAGGTTGGTGTGGAGAGCTCTTCCTAGGTGCCTATGGTTGATATACCATTCTACCTTGTGAAAGTGTCACAGAAAGTAGGGGCAGCCTCCATCTCATGGACGTCTTGGAAGCAACTGTTAGGACAAAGTGGTTACCAAGGCAGTGATCTGATTCAGTTCCTTAAGGAAGTGACCTCACCTCACTTCTTTGTTGATGGAACTCTCTGAACTTGGTATCCAAAAAGCCAGGCACCAAGAGGCAGTCCCAGTCCCAGTGGTCTCACTTGTTTGGACTTACCAAGGACAGAGTCAGTCATTCTTGCTACCTACTGATGTGAGGACGGCCAAAACCAGGAAAGCTCTGAAGAGGGGCTTTTCCTGAGAAAGTAGGTAGTGGCTCACTGCTGGCTCCTGACAACTTCACAGAGTTGGTCAAGGAGACCAGATCTGAGACAGGACAGGCCATTTCATTGGAACATAGTATGGCCCACCAGTCAGAGGACACTCCGGATAGTCACAGACCTACTTGGGGGAAGGAGGTGTCTTTGTGGGTGTGGGAGTGGGTTTGTGGTTTTGTCTCATATTCTGAGAATAGGTAGGAATGGCGGTTTGTTTGGTTTGGAGGGAACTGTTTCTAGTAAGTCATTTGACAAGGCGAGTGTTTCTATGTCTGTTTATACCACTGTGTCCCTGGTTGTAGACATTAGAAAAGAAAATGCATCAATTGGTGAGTCCTGTCTAGTAGAAAGCTTCTCAGCTTTCATCCTGCCCAATTCATGAATGGACTGCGGCTTGACTTATCGATGGGGAACACCTGCTAACTTCTTAAGTTCCTGTTTTCTTCCTGAATTGTGTGCACTCTTCAGAATAGGCTCATAGTTTTGTGTCAAATATATGTACCACCTGAAATCTCTGTGACATGGCCATGTACTGGATAGCTGAAGGGAATGGCGAGCATCTCAGAAAGCTCAGATATCAGTGAGACCAGGAATGCCTCATTGGAAAAACCCTGCTTTGGACATTTTGCTTACCGATTCTTCTGTTGCCCTGAAAGTCAGGAAGGTCTTTGCATCAGGTGTGTCATGTGGGAGTGTTTTGGTTTTAATTGTGGTCATTTTTGTGGCCGTTGGAAGACATGGCTATGTCCACCTGGGCTTGAACCCTTATGTGATTCCCCTTAGAGACTGAGTTCTGGAACTGACCTCAAAGAAGTATTGCCATGTATTGTGTTGGGATTTTAGGAGGCCACGCATGAGAGTCGCCTTTGGAAACTGAGATCTAGGCCCAGGGAGGCTTTCCGAAGAGCACTGGAAATCTCAGGAAGGACATCACATGATTTTATTCTTAAAGACTTGGCAGCCATCGTTGCAAGTCAAAACACACATGGACCTCACATTGTAGACCTCAAATGCCTGGCTTAATGTGACCTTTTAGCCTGTCTTTGGGAAGCCTTGCCTGTTAGAATTCTCCAGAGCTTTCATTGAAATGAGCTTCTTCTCCATTTAATGGTTCCTGAATAAATTGAAACCCACAGTGCCTTCAACTTCATCCATGAAAAATGCCTAGATAAATATCATTAAAGTTTGGAAATTCCCATCACCTGGTGGCACTGGAGAACCTTTAGGTGTCCTATTGCTGATCACGAATGTACCAGACAGTGCCTTGATTGACTGGGTTTCATGAAAATGGTGTAGAACAGAGATGCCAGTAACTTGGAGCCTGATGAGTAGTCGGCCTAGAGCTGTGGTGTGCAGGTGTGTGTTAAAACATCTGTGGTGGGCTGATGTGGATATGCCATTGGCTTTCAAATGCCTTGTGACTGATATGGTGCAGCCCCCATACCCTTGTATATAAAGGCATCTTGTTATATGGACAGGTTGCAGGGCAATGTTTAGAATCAGATTGCTGTGGTCAAGGGGGCAAGCTATGTGGGATATAAGCCAGGTTGGTGCATTCTCCTGCAGACCCTTACCCACCACACGTGACAGAACTCCCTCCATCACTGTATCCCAGTTGAACTTCTCGTATTTTGTGAAGCAAATACCAAACTCCCAGTGCAGCTGCAAGAAACACCACGAAAAGTGGAGGATGACCAAATGGCTTCACAGTCCACACTGCAAGACACTTAGCCCCCAGTGGCAACAGTTTACCTATAAAGAGAGAATTCAGCCCTACTGCTTCATGTTCATAGGAAAAAAAGAAACCATGTCCTCCAGGTCATATAGATGCAGACCCAGCTTTGATGGTCTCACTACAAAGGAAGCTAAAGCTCCTGTCATCAACATATATTTCAGGTGCCCAATCTCAGAGGCAGTTTCTCAAGAAGTCTTTAGGCCAGCAGAGCTCCATGTTTTTGGAGTTTTTACCCTGTCCTTTACTTTTGGAAACTCCTCTACAAGCTCGAAGTTTGTGAACTCCTGAGCATTTTCCATTACCGATATGTATTCACAGATTTCTAACTCTTCTCCTCTAATTATGTCTTACTTGGAGTGAAGGAAATGTCAAGGCATTGTTCTGAATGAGAGTGGGAAGATTTTTGGGTAGCACATATTTGCCTACACATTGGATTCATTTTCCAATTTTCCATTCGAAATACTGAATCCCTGACTGTCAGGGGTAGAAGGAATTCTTCTTCAAATAACAGCCTGACACTTACAAGAAACAGCCCCCAGGAGACATCCTGTCTGGAAGACATCCTGTAGCCATATATGTCCCTGAGACATCCTGTGGCCATCTTTCTTCCAGAAACATCCTGAAGTTATCTCACCTTGTGAAGACATCCAGGAACTGCTGATAAGAGAGCTTTCCCATATCCAGCATATTAATACCCATGTGTGAACAATAAAATTTTGCAGCTTGATCAGAACTCCTGTGTTGCTCTCATCTCTCATGCCTCTTGTCCCTTCATTCCTCCCAATCTAGGTTCGCTGACCACGTTGATGTGTCCTGCCGGCCGGGACATCTGGCGCCCACCGACTGGGGCTCAAGCCTTTGACTGAGGGGGAACCCCTTCCTCCTGGAAGACTTGGTCAAGAGGAGCTCACGATCGCCTCAGCAGACACCACCCGGAGACATATCCAGGAGGAAGGTGGGGATGATGCACGGTAAGTGACGCACCATGTGACAAGCAGTATCGTCACATGATTTGTTTATTTCAGGCCTCAAGGAGACCTTCAAGACATGAGGGGCACATGTTAAGAAAAAGGACTTAAAATTTTTCTTTTCATACATAGGAGAATTGTGTCCATGGTTTCCTCTTGAAGGGACCATTGATGGCAAAAATGGCTTAGAGTAGGAGACTTTTTAAAAGATTATTATGAATCATTTGGCCCAGAAAAAATGCCAGTTCCCACCTTTTCTTACTGGAACTTAATTAATGAAATTCTTAAAAGTTTTCGCTTTGACAATGGTACCTTACAACTTGTCAGGATTGGGGAAGAGATTATGCAAAAGACCTCTCGTCCCCCCTCTGCATGCCCATCATTAGTATAGACATAGACCCTTCTCAGTCTTCCTAGGACCCTGAGAACCTTCCTGGTCCCCCTCAAAATACGACCCTAATTAATAAGGCTCCAATGATTAAAAACCACCTTTATCCAGTTTTAAATCCCAGAGACACATTGACCCCTGGGGAGGACGCTATCTTGGAGAAGGAAGCAGCTCTCTACAATTCAGAACACCCGCGACCTCTCAGGACCCTGCCACAGCATATAGGATTTACCAAGCGAAGGTGAAAGCACCTATGTAAAATATCTTGCCTTTGAAAATGCCAACCCAGCATGTCAGAATGTTCTTCAACCACATAAGGATAAAGGGAAACTTTCTGAAGTTATTAGACTCTGTGCAGACGTGGGTGCAGCCCATTCCATGGGTCTGGCTTTAGGGACCGCCTTTACCAAGGCCTTTCACAATCCTGGCTCACGTACTTGCTTTACTTGTAAACAACCTGGCCATTTTGCATGTGAGTGTCCCACAGGCAAACAAAGCCTAGGAATAGCGTCTCCTCAAACTGGGGCTTAACCGCCCCCAGCTACCCTTTTCCATAGAAGTGGTAAAGGTCATCACTGGGCCAGTGAGTGTAGATCTAAGACAAATGCCCTCAGACAGCCTATTTCTTCCTACTTCTCGGGAAACTCCCTGCGGGGCCAGCCCCCGGCCACAACATCCCCCACGACAAACACAGGAGCAATAAGGTTTGTTCCCTCCTAAACTCCCAACCTACCACAAAATCCTTCTCCACAATTGCCTCCCTCCAACTAGCCACCCCAGGCAGCACAAAATTGGACCTCTGTGCTGCCACAAATACAATATTAGACCCAATGCAAGGGCCCCAGATAATACCCAATGAAATTTTGGGTCCCCCTCCATCTCATACATGTGCCCTTAATCTTGGAAGAGCCTCCACTACCATACAAGGTGTTCAGGTCTTCGTTGGCATTAATGATAATGATTTCACTGGAGAAATAAAAATACTGGCCACTGCTATTAATGGAGTTGCCGCCATCCCAGCAGGAACAAGACTTGCACAATTAATTCTCCTTCCCTTGGATTCAGGAGGCATTTCCAAAACCCAAACCTACCTCGGGGGACTGCCTTCTTGGGCTTCTCTGATGTGTATTGGGTTCAGCCCATTTCTCACAATAGACCCACCCTTACCTTACTTACTGAAGGAAAGGAATTCCAAGGAGTTCTAGATATTGGAGCTGATGCCACAATTATTTCTCAAAAATACAAGCCATCAGGTTAGCCCCTCACTCCATCCTTGACTGACCTTAAAGGGATAGGAAAATAAAAAAATCCTCTGGTCAGCTCTAGGTCTATTAGCTGCACTGATAAAGATGGTAATAAGTCAACTGTCACTCCTTTCGTTGATTCTGACCTCCCTGTTAACGTATAGGGAGGAGATATTTTGAGTTATTGGAAGTTATTCTCGCCAGTCCCAATTCCATGGTGACTCATCAAATGCTTCCTATGAATTTTGTTCCTGGTACAGGCCTGGGGATACTGAAACAAGGACTGGTGGAGCCTATACAACCCATACAAAAACAAATACATGTGGACTTGTGTATTCAGATTTTTAGTGTCAGTCCCTGACCCTCCTGTACCCCATGCAGATAAAATTATTTGGGAGACTCAGACTCCTGTGTTGGTGGATCAGTGGCCCCTCCAAGAAAAATTGGAGGCTGCCTCCACGTTAGTGCAGGAACAGCTTGCAGCCGGCCATGTAAAGCCCTCAACCTCATCATGGATTACTCCTATTTTTATTATCAAGAAAAAATCAGGCAAGTGGTGCCTTTTACAATATTTGTGTGCCATTAATAAAGTTATGCGCCCGATGGGAGCACTACAGCCAGGCATTCCCACACCAGTGGCGATTCCAAAAAACTATTGTAAAATGGTTATTGACTTAAAAGATTGCTTTTTTACCATTCCTTTACATCCTGAGGATAGCCCCTTTTTGCCTTTAGTCTCCCTCACATTAATTTTCAGGGCCCTATGCAGAGATTTCAATGGAAGGTTCTTCCCCAAGGTATGGCCAACAGCTCTAGTCTTTGCCAAAAACACGTTGCTCAAGCAGTAGACCCTGTGAGAGAGCGATGAGCACAAAATTATATTTTACATTATATGGATGATTTGTTAATTGCTGCACCTAATACCCATGACCTTAATAATTGTTACTTGGACTTTTAAAAAACCTCACTACCTTGGGACTACAGATAGCTCCAGATAAGTTTCAAACACAGGACCCTTATACCTATTTGGGCCTTAAACTTCAAGATAATCAGATCCAAATTCCTAAAATACAACTATGTGTGGACCATCTTCACACACTTAATGATTTTCAAATATTACTGGGGGATATTCAATTGCTAGTTACATATTTAAAATTACCCACTTGTGTACTTTTGCCCCTTAATGATATTTTGATAGGTGATTCCCACCCCTCCTCCCCTCAAAAGCTTACTCCCGAGGCATGACATGCATTAAACCAAGCCACAGAAGCCATTGCCCAAAAGTTTGTTACACAAATTTCTTATAACCTTCCTCTGGTTCTGGTTATTTTCCACACTCCTCATACACCCACAGGAATATTTTGGCAGCTAGATCCACATTTTAAAAATAAAGGCTGCCCCTTGCTTTTGGTCCTTGTATCCACCACATCCTCCAAGGTTATTACTGTTTATCTTGCTCAGGTAGCTTCTCTTATTTTTAAAGGTCGTTTGCTTTCTCGACAACATTTTGCCAAAGACCCTGATAATATTTTAATTCCATATACTAAGGACCAAACCCTTACTACAATTTTTACTAGAGACATGGATCAATGGGGTATTGCCCTATCAGGCTTTTTGGGAACAATTCATAACCACATCCCCAATGACCCCGTTTTAAATTTTGTCCAGTTACATTCATTTATTTTTCCCAAAATTACTCAAAAGGCTCCCATTCCTCAAGAACTTACTGTCTTTACAGATGGTTCCAGTAATGGCCGTGCAGTCTTTGTTGTCAATAACAAGCCTACCACCTTTGATACTGTCTATCAGTCAGCTCAGTTTGTGAAATTGTTCACCATAACACAAGTTTTCATAAAGTTTTTTTTGATAATCTTGTTAATATTTATACAGACAGTGCCTACATTGCTCATTCTGTGCCCCTGCTGGAGATTTCACCCACCATTATGGCTTCTTCCAATTCCCCCTTTCTGTTTCACCAGCTTCAGCAGCTAATTCAGGCCAGAAAACATGCATTTTCCTTCGGACACGTCATGACACACTCTGACCTTCTGAGCCCTCTAACACAAGGTAATGCCCAAGCTGATGCAGCAACACGTTCCATCTTTCCAATTTTTGTTGGCTCCATTCAAAAGGCCATGGAGTTACAAAATCTTCACCATCTAAATTCCCAGAGCCATCGATTACTTTGGAAAATTACCAGGCAACATGCATGAGAAATAGTAAAAGCATGCCCTGGTTGCACTGTCTCCCTCCCCATTCAACACTTGGGAGTTAACCCCCGAGGATTACAGCCCAATCAGTTTTAGGAAATGGATGTTATTCATTTTCCTGAATTTTGAAAAACCAAATATATATACGTTTCTATAGATACCTTCAGCGGCTTTTGTTTTGCATCACCACATTCTGGAGAGGCTACCAAAGATGTCCTTTCTCATCTTGTTTCAGCCTTTTTCGTAATGGGTAAACCAATACATATTAAAACAGATAAATGTCCTGCATATACCAGTGCCAAGTTTAAACAGTTTTGTGCTACCTTGCAATTTTGTCATACTACTGAAATTCCATACAACTCTCAGGGCCAAGGCATGTGGAACTTGCCCAGCTTAGCTTAAAGACTTGGCTATCCCGTCTTAAGGCTTCCGCCCTTGTATTTACCACTCCCAGGGATCGCCTTAACCATGCATTATTTGCCCTTATTCTTCTTACCTTAGACAGTGAAGGCCATTTGGCCACAGACAGACACTGGCATCCTTTGTCCAATTCTGTTCGCTCGCCTGTTATGTGGTGCAATCCCATTACAAATAAATGAAAACGCCCAGATCCTATCCTCATCAGGGGATGAGGCTCAGCTTGTGTTTTGGACCAAGAGCAAGCATCCCCAAGATGGTTACCAGAATGCCTGGTTAAACAGGTAAATTACTTACCTCAACCCAGGGACGGAGGCCCTCCCCGTGAGGACAAATTTTCCTCCATTTCAGATATAGCCAAAAATCTGTGCGAGGATCCTGCTTAAGGCACTTCTGCTGAACAGGTTTGAACACGGAGGCCTTGGACCTCCAATTTCCAACATCATGGAGTACCTTTTTGCCCCCCCCCCGTGAATGCAAAGGAGGATTTTGGACTGAGGCTCCCACTAGTTGGACCCAGACTGCTGACTGCATGACTAAGGTGACTTACCTCAGTGCCAAGGTTTACCATAATCTCGGAGGAGTTCATCAGCCTAAATGGGTATGTGTTAACAAGCCAAAGATTATTCCCCCTAGTACAAGTAAAGCTCTCCAAAATTGTTCTGCAACTTGTACGCATACCCAGGGGATGCATGTCTCTTGTAATGCGTCGGCTTCACTTTGTGTTAATAAACAGGGAGAACAAGTTTTTGAAGCCTCCCTAACTAAAACTCATGCAGCAGGGGGACCACTATTCATTATACCCCCATTCTCTTTGACCATGGAGAAGATGGCAAATACACCAAGCTACAGTCAGCTGGGTGCCAAGGCACTGTCGGAAAACCTTCCTACTGGCCCATTAAGGCCACTACAGGGGTCTCTGATGGTGGAGGACCCACTTATTCTGTCAAGCATCCTCAGATAATCAAACTTTTGAAACCCCAAATCCCTGAGCTCACATATCATCCCTTAATGTAGCCTAAATCCCAGTTCCCAGGTTTAGATACCAATACATTAGATATTTTGCAAACTACATTCTCCTAGCTTAATAATTCGAACCCCACCCTTGCTGGTGATTGCTGGCTCTGCATGACAGCAGGGGCAATCATGCCTATGGCAGTTTCTATTAATTCTATCATGGACAATGATAATACATGCCAACCCGGATTTCCCTTTAAAGTACAGCCTATAGGCACTTTTACATTATTTCTTTTAGGCGCGATGCAGAATAATACCTATGATATTGATGTTCGACTTACTTCCTTTGGAAATTGCTCAACAGTATAAAATTATTCCTCACCCACCCCATCTCTTTGTCCCTCCAATGGCACAGTTTTTATGTGTGGAGGAAACTCGGCCTTCCCACGCTTCCAGCAAATTGGACCATTGGTTGTGTTCTTGCTTTATTACTCCCTGATATAACTATTGTCCCAGGAGATGAACCTCTACCAATTTCTAGCCTAGACACTTTAGTCAAAAGACATAGGTGGGCAATACAGGCTTTACCACTCATTGCCAGCCTTGGAATAACAGCTGCTGTGGGCACAGGTACAGTGGCTTAGGCACGGCTATTCACTCTTACCATCGCCTGTCTCAACAACTTATAAATTATGTACAAACTTTATCAGGAACCTTTAAAGATTTGCAGGACCAAATAAATTCCCTGGCAGAAGTGTTCCTTCAAAACAGACGAGGCTTAGATTTGCTGACAGCTAACCAGGGAGGTATTTGCTTAGCCTTAGGGGAACGATGCTGCTTTTATGCAAATAAATCAGGCATAGTACGCATTAAAATTAAGCAGCTTCAAGAAGATCCAGAAAAGAGACAAAGGGAACTATTTGAAAATCCCCTCTGGATTGGGCATAATGGATTTCTACCCTACCTTCTTCCCCTATTAGTCCCTTTGTTGGGTTTACTTTTAATGGTGTCCATAGGCCCCTGCATTATAAAGAGGCTGGTACAATTTATTAAAGAACAGATTAATATTTTGGTTTCTAAGCCCATACAGGTCCACTATCATGGTCTGGAGATGGAAGACAGCAACATTTAAAAGAATGTTCAACCCTTCTCACAGGCTTATTAAGTTTACATCCCCACAGATCTCTTTCTTACAGAAAACTATAAGTAACAGCTCTGAGCAACCATCTTCTACCCTTGCAATAAGGGTTCGTTCTCCATGGGCCCCTCCGCTTGGGGGAGGACACACCCTTGGAATGAGCACGTTAGGCCATAATAACGGAGGGTCCAGGAAGGACTGCAGGAGGATGGATCCACGGATCCCCAAACACAAGACCTCTGAATGACACGCTCTGGTGCATGGCGGTTGGCATGCTATCCCCTCAAAGACGTCTCCTCCAAAAACATGCAAAAGCCAACACGAAATCTCCTAGGAAAGATGCTCGCTCAAATCAGGAGATATTCTAAGGCATCCTAGAGAAACAGAGCCACTATCACCCCCTAAATCCATGGCCTGTAAGGTATGGTCGAATATTTTATATAACAAATGGGGAGATGTCAGGGGCTAGAAAGAAGTTCTCCTTCAAAAAATAGACTGACACAAGAAACAGCCCCCTGGGACACAACCTGCCTGGGAGACATCCCACAGCCATCTATCTCCTTTTGACATCCGGCTACCATCTGTCTACCTGAAACATCTTGAGGTTATCTCACCCTGTGAAGACATCCAGCAACTTCCGATAAGAGAGCTTTCCCATCCGCAGCATATAAATACCCTCTGAGAATAATAAAAGTTTGCAGCATGATCAGAACTCCTGTCTTGCTGTCATCTCTCGTGTCTCTTGTCCCTTCATTCCTCCCCAACTAGGATCGACACCCAAGTTGATGTGTCCTGCCAGCCGGGCCATCTGACACTAACCCATACCCTCCTAGACTCTGATGACAAATCCTAATATGATGGAGAAAAATAACCCAAACAGAATAGAAATACAAGCAGTTCAGAGGAGGCATGGTGTATAGTTGCACTTGCCTTTTGCATGATATAGGGTAGGTGTTATAAATCTAGTTAATTTTTAATTGAAATAGTTCTCCATGTGTTTTTAAAGTTAACAAATATGTGAATTCCTGTCTCCCTTTCTCTGTAGCCGATTCAGCACATGTATTTTTATATGCACATATAGAATCCTACCTGGTATCAGATGTACATTCTTGTGAGGTGGCTGACTTGGAAGATACAAATTGTGAGAAGAGATCACTCCTCCTAAACGCTGTTGGAACAGAAAATTCAACCTATGGGTGAGCCTCCTATTAGAACAACATTATACATAAATCCATGTTCAGTAAATTAAATATTTTTGCATCTGTGGATGATATATACTTCATCTTCATGATGAATTTCGATTGGCATATATATTGCTACATTTTATTGTCTGGGTGTGTGTGTTGTGTGTGTGTGTGGGGGGGTGTATATATATATACACTCTCCAAATATTTCAAAATTTGAAATATATGTGTCTTATATATACTACCTAAATTCATTCATGTTCATGTATGTGGATTTATAATCAACTTTTCACAATATTATTCTCAGAAATATTCATCCACCTGAATTACATATTTGTTTTCTAGTACTGAAAACTAACTTCAGTGAGTGGTGCATACAATCCTAATATTTCTACAGTAACTGACCCAGTTTAACATCAATGCAACTAGATTCCTCTTGGATATGATGTCTATGTTGAAGTTCATTTTATTCAACACTGGTACATTACTATTTGTTCAGTTTATACACATCATAGGATATATATTTCATCAACAACTTCAATAATTTATAGGATTTTGATTCACTTTCAATCATTTCCTGATTCAGAACACATGTATTCCTCCATGTTACTTGATTGTTTTTTCATGAGACTTCTTTCCAAACGCTTTTTTTTTCGATTTCCATAATCATTTTGAAGAAAAACTGACACACTCTTCATGATAAACCATAACCCTAATATTACCATTAGATGTATTTCTGGTTGGAATGAATGATTGCATATAAATATACGATTTTCTGTTTATTTTCAGATATCAATTCAATCGAATATTTAAAGTTGGAACAAGTTATAATATTTAATCACAGTATCGTCTATTCATAAATTATCTCTATGTTCATAGACACAGAGTAAATCTATTTGTAACCCCAATACTAATTTTTTCATCTTCAAAATGTTGCTCCCAGAAATGGTGGAAGAAATACTCATGTCACCTAATCTACATATACATTTTATCACAGTAATATTCTGGACACAAAAAGAAGAGGTCACACTTATGATTGTATCAAAGCCTAAATGAAAAGTGAGCATAGATTACTGAAAACATTCATGTCCAGTGTGCCTAATGCTCTCAATATCAATCCTATTGGTGACTACATATTTGTTTCTTCTTAAGACTATATTTTGAACCTCAACCCTGTTGCAAATGTCTAATCCTATCACTCAATTTATACTTTGCCTGATTTCCTAATGTCTCTATTGATGTCTGCTTACCTAAATATTTTCCCCAGTTCACCATTGTGACTGACCCTTCACGTGTGCTGACATTTACAATCACTCTCTACCCGATACACTATTGCTAAAGAACTTTTGGTCCAAATTCTGTACTCAGTCTTCTTCTGAAACTTATCGAATATCTTCCTAATCCTACCGACTATCCCTGTTCTAGTGGATGTTCACTTCTACATTCAATCATCCAAGGTACAAGGTCCTATGCCATTGATTATCGATTTATCTGAAACACCTGTTCAGAACGTATATCAAAGCTAAGTATCCCAATCAATAGCGCAATGCCCTTCTGGGCTTCAAATCTTACCTAGATTTTTGTTTTCATACTTATATTTCACCTATATATTCTTATAAATATCACAGGTTCCCAATACCATTATTCATCAATTAGAATAATTCCTAACCCAAATCAAACCTGTTATTAACCCTAACCATACACTGTTCCCTCAATATAACTTTACAGAAGAGCAGGGACCAAGTTGGTCTTACAATACAGGAATGTAGAGAATCTTCCACCTGTTGTAAAACTCAAAGGTCCATGAAGAAGTGATCCCTGGAGAAGATGTAGGCAGCCATGAAGGACCTGAGAGAGCAAACGTCATCTTCCATTGAAAACAACCTGGTCAGGATGAAGGTTTGTGTCTGAATCAGCCTCTCTGTTCATAATGTAGAGAAGATGGACACAAACAGTCCTGTTTGGAGACCTGTTCCTGGGTGCCTATGGTTCATATACCATTCTAACTTGTGAAAGTGTCACAGGAAGTAGGAGAAGCCTCGATCTCATGGGACCCTTGGAAGCAACTGTTAGGACAAAGTGATTGCCAAAGCAGTGACCTCATTCAGTTCCTGAAGGAAGTGACCTCACCTCACTTCCTTGGTCATGGAACTCTCGGTACTTGGGATCCAGGAAGCAAGGTACCAAGAGCCTGTCCCAGTCCCAGTCCCAGTGGGCTCACTTGTTTGGATTTACCAAGGACAGAGTCAGTCTTTCATGGTACCTACAGATATGAGGATGGCCAACTGCCAGGAAAACTCAGAAGAGGGGCCTTTCCTGAGAAAGCAGATAGTGGCTCACCGCTGGCTCCTGACAAGTTCACAGAGTTGGTGTTTTCCGGGGAACATAAGTTGGCCCACCAGTCAGAAGACACTCTGGATAGTCACAGACATACTTTGTAGAAGGTGGTGCCTCTGTGGTTGTCGGTGTGGGTTTGTGGTTTTTGTCTCATGTTCTGAGAATAGGTAGGAAAGGCGGTTTGTTTGGTTTGGAGTGAACTGTTTATAGTAAGTCGTTTGGCAAGCAAGTGTTTCTATGTCTGTGTATCCCACTATGTGCATGGTTTTAGATATTAGAAAACTGAATGCATCAATTGTTGTCTCCTGTCTAGCAGAAAGCTTCCCAGCATTCATCCTGCCGAATTTATGAATGGATTTCAGCTTGCCTGATCGATGGGCAACATGTGGTATCTTCCAAAATTCCTGCATTCTTCATGAATTCTGGCTACTCTCCAGAATAGGCTCATGGTTTTGTGTCCAAGATATGTAGCAGTTCCAAGCCCTGTGACATGGCCATGTACTGGATAGCTAAAGGGAATGTCGAGCATCTCAGAAAACTCAGATATAAGTGTGACCATGATAGTCTCAGTGGAGAAACCCTGCTTTGGGCCTTTTGCTTACCTATTGTTCTGTTGCCCTGAATGTCAGGAAGGTCTTTGCCTCAAGACATCCGTTTGTGAAGCCTGAAGAAAACAGGTTCAAATGGAAATGAATGGACATCACCTGTGGATCTTTGCTTAATTTCTTTGAAAATGGAAGTGTCTGAATCAGCCTCTTGGCCCTGTGTGAGGCCGCGGCTTAGATTCTCAACCCCTGAAGAATCTAAAGAAACATCACATGTGTGCATCCAAAACAAAAATGGCCAAAAGTGCAGTTATTGTGGATGAAGTCTCTCCCCATTCTCTGTGAGGTTCCTGACCTCCATCAAGTTAGAATAGGGATCCTTTGGACCAAATCATTTCTTCAAAGCCCTAAATTGCTTGAGTTTTCCCGTGACTACAATTCACATAAAGAATCCAAACTGCACAGTCAATACGCCTCAAATTGGAGAAGCAGAGAAGTATTAACAGCAGGCCTATTTGAACACTCCTGGTTCACAGGAATGGTGTCCAGGCCACCCTGAATTTAGGCAAATTAGGGGCAAGAGAGATTATTTAGGAGACTGTCTTGGGCTTCGCCCCTCGTGGAAACTTCCAGCGATAGGTTATGATGAGTGTCTATATAAAAGAACATGAGGGCCATGTGGGATTGTTTTGGTTTTAATTGTGGTTGTTAGTGTGGTGATTGGAAGAGATGACTGGGTCCACCTTGACATGAACTCTGGTGTTTTTCCCCTTAGAGACCGAGTTCTGGAACTGACCTCAGAAAAGTATTGCCATTAATTGTGTTGGGATTTTAGGAGGCCATGCATGAGAGTCGCCCTTGGAAACTGAGATCAAGGCCCAGGGTGGCTTTCAACAGAGCACTGGGAATCACAGCCAAGATATCACATAATTTTCTTCTGAAAGACTTGGCAGCCGTAGTTGAGAGTCAAAAGTCACATGGACCTCACATTGTAGAACTCAATGGGCCTGGCTTCATTTGACCTTTTGGCCATTCTTTGGGAAGCATTGCCTGTGAGATTTCTCCAGAGCTTTCATTGAAATGAGCTTCGTCAACATTAATGGTTCTGGAATGAACTGAAACTCACAGTGCCTCCACCTTCATTGTTGAAATATGGCTAGAAAAATACCATGAAATTTTTGAAATTTCCATGACCAGCTGGCACAGGAGAACCTTTGGATTTCCTGTTGCTGATCATGAGTATAACAGACACTGCCTTGATTGACTGGTTTTAATGAAAATTGTGTAAAACAGAGATGCCAATAAGTTGGACCCTGATGATTAGTGGGCCTAGAGCAGTGGTAGGCAGGTGTGTGATAAAACATCTGTGGTGGGGCCATGTGGATCTGCCATTGGCTTCCAAATGGCTTGTGACTGACATGATGCAGCCAGCAGTCCCTTCTAAGTAAAGGCATCTTGTTATTTGGAGAGGTTTCAGGGCAATGTTCAGAATCGATTTGCTATGGTAAATGGGGCAAGCTATGTGATATAGAAGCATGGTTGGTGCATTCTCCTGCAGAAATTGAAATACCACACGTGACAGAACTCCCTCCTGCACTGTGTCTCAGTTGAACTCCATGTATTTCATGAAGCAAATACCAAACTCCCATTGTAGCAGCAAGAAACACCATGAAAATTGGAGGATGAACAAATGGCTTCACAGTCCACACAGGGAGACACTTAGAACCCAGTGGCCACAGTTTACCTACAAAGATCAAATTCAGGACTGCTGCCTCATGTTCATTGGAAAATAAGAAACTATGTTTTACAGGTCACATAGGTGCAGACCCAGCTTTGATGATCTCACTACAAAGGAAGCTAAAGCTCCTGATAACAACATATGTTTCAAGTGCCCAAACTCAGAGGCAATTTCTCAAGAAGTCTTTAGGCCAGCAGAGCTCCATGTTTGTGGAGTGTTCACCCTGTCCCTTACTTTTGGAAACTCCTCTACCACCTCCAAGGTACTGAACTCCTTAGCATATTCCATTCCAGATAAGTATTCACTGATTTTCTAACTCTTCTCCTCTAATTATGTCTTACTTGGGGCGAAGATAATGTCAAGCCATTGTTCCGGAGGAGTGGGAAGATTTTGTGTAGCACATATTTGCATACACGTTGGATTCATTTTCCAATTTTCCATTCGAAATACTGAATCCCTGACTCTAAAGCCTACCCTACTAGACTCTGACTACTAATCGTAATATGATAGAGAATAAAAACTCAAACAGAATAGAAATACAAGCAGTTCAGAGGAGGCATGGTGTATAGTTGAAATTGCCTTTTGCATTATATAGGTTAGAAGTTATAAATCTAGTCAATTTTTTGTTGAAATAGTTCTCCGTGTGTTTTGAAAGTTAACAAATATGTAAATTCCTGTCTCCCTTTCTCTGTAGCCTATTCAGCACATGTAATTTTATATGCACATATAGAATCGTACCTGGTATCACACGTACATTTTTGTGAGGTGGCTGACTTGGCAAATACAAATTTTGAGAAGAGATCACTCCTCCTAAATGCTGTTGGAAGTGAAAATTCAACCTATGGGTAAGCCTCCTAGTTGAACAACATTATACATAAATCCATGTTAAGTATATGAATATTTTTGGGTCTGTGGATGATATGTATTTCATGATGAATTTCAATTGACATATATATTGCTAGTTTTTAATGTCTGTGTGTATATATATATATATATATATATATATATATATATATATATACTCTCCGGATTTTTCAAAATATGAAATATTTGTGTCTTATTATGCACTCCCTAAATTCATTCATATTCATGTATGTGGATTTATAATCCACTTTTTAAAAAATTATTCTCAGAAATATCCATCCACCTGAAATACATATTTTTTCCTAGTACTGAAACAGTTTTCAGTAAATGGTGCATCCATATCCTAATATTTCGGCATTGCAAGATGACTGTGAAGACAGTGTATCACACCCAGTGTACCCTGCCACTGCGCAGGTGAATAACGAGTTAGAACGATGAAAAACTATCTTGTTAGGATCTTACAGGAAAATGGGTGTTTACCGAAATCTAGAAGAATGATTTCCACCACCGAGGTCCGGTAATTGAGTCTCAAACACAAGCCACTTGTGCAACCAGAGATCCATTCTGATTGATCCGCGTGACCTGCCCCGTGTCTACAAATGGTGAGGCACCACCGAGAAGCGACCAGCAAGCAGGGAGAAACGTTGCTGCAGATTCTGTGGAATCCTGCTGGCTGAGCATCCACTGAGCCCCCAGCTGAATTTGGGATTTCAGACGGGAAAGTTAGCAGTACATTTCTATCCCCCAAAGTGGAAACTCCACAAAGGAAACCAGCAGCCACCATCTTGGAGAGCTGAAGTAACCACCACCACTCCCAGACAGATTGCAACAATAAAACAGGTGTGTGTTTCTCAGCTCATCTCACATACAGAGGAAAATTCGCATAAAATCTCTCCTAGGCTTTTGGGGGAGGGATAATCAGAGCAAGTCTGCATAAAGACTGGGGGAAAACTAGAGGCACCTGACCTTCATCTCCCCTTCCCATCAGTGGCAAAAATGAAACTTGCCTAGCCAGTGCGGGGCGAGGGGCAAGCGGAAAATATTAAAACAATAGAGTTCCAGGGTTCACAATAGACACCCTCCCCACCCAACAAACGGCAGACCCGGAGAACAGTTTGAGCTGCCGAGAAGCATCACTCAGGAGAAATCTGGTCTAGCAGGAGAAATCAGGACTAGCAGGATAAACCAGGGGACTAGAGGCCAGGCCCTCCTGACTGGGTGGCTGGAGAACGCCAGACCGCTGCCAGTGTGACTGGGCAACTGGAGACCACCTTCCTGCCGGCGCCAGCCCACCTGCTGATGGCATGTCTTGACGGCTGGAGAACGCGTGCCTGCCGACGACCGAACGCGCAACTGTGTGGCTAGAGATCACCCACCCGCCGGCGACAGCCCATCCGCTGCCCGCGCTACTGGGTGGCTGGAGACTGCCGGCATGCCAGCGACCGGGAGCTGAAACCAACAAGAGACAATCCAGTCCACCCCCCAATTCGGACACTCCGGCAAGGAGCATGGGGCCCACCACAGCAGAGAGGTGACATCACTGGAGCTCGGCTGTCAGAATTCCTTAACAGCGAAATCCACTTAAGCAGGCATAGTCTAGCAACACAAAGGAGAGAAAACAGAGATATATAAACCCATAACAAATCTATAGAAGAGAGCAGAAACACAGCAATCAAATAGAGCCAGAAAATAACGTAAACATCATGAAAAAACAAGGGGAAAAAAGGTGTAGAAACAATGAAGGACAACTTAATACTACAGGAGAACCTAGAAGCATCAGAAACAGGGAAAGGGAAAAAACTTAAGTCGTACCTAACTCAGATGGAAAGGAATAATAGAGAAGACATGAGGCAGCAAGTCCAAGAAATAAAAGTATATTTTGAAAATGAATTAAACAACCAAATTCAAATGGCAAAGAACAAGGTTTACCAGGAGATAGAGATCTTTTAAAAAATCATACAGTAATTCTAGAAATGCAGGAAACTATAAACCAAATTAAAAACTCAAACAAGAATATTTCAAATAGACTAGATCAAGTAGAAGTCAGTACATCAGATAATGAAGACAAAGTTTGTCAACTTGAAAAGAATATAGTCAACACAGAAAACATGCTTAAATCCCATGAGCAACTATTCAAGAGATATGGGATGTCATAAAAAAACCAAAATTGGGAGTCATCGGCATAGAAGAAGGCATAGAGATTCAAAACAAATGAATGGACAACATATTAAATGAAATAATTCTAGAAAACATCCCAGAGATGAAAGATGGAATGGATTGCCATATCCTGGAAGCCTACAGGACCTCAAACATTCAAAACCATAATAGACAAACTCCAAGACATATAATTATGAAGGTAGCCAACATACAGAACAAGGAGAGAATATTAAAAGCTACGAGAGAAAGTAGGCGGATAACATTCAGGGGTAAACCAATTAGGTTAACAATTGATTTTTCATCACAGACTTTGAAAGCGAGAAGATCTTTGAACAATGTATTTCAAACACTGAAAAATAATGGATTCCAACCAAGAATACTGTATCCAACAAAATTAAGCTTCAGATTTGACAATGAAATTAAGTCTTTCTTGATAAACAAAAGCTAAAATAATTCGCAGACAGAACACCAGCACTGCAAAGCATTTTGAGCAAAATACTACAAGAAGAGGAATTGAAAAATAGTGCCCAAAACTAACAGCGGGAGGTATCTCAGTAAAGGGGTAAGAAAATAACCAAAAAGTAAAAACTACCCAAATTAAAATAAATAAATAAATAAACATGACTGGAAGTATAAATCATATTTTAATTGTAACCTTAAATGTTAAAAATCTAAACTCACCAATCAAGAGACATAGGCTAGTAACCTGGATCAAAAAAATAAATCCAACAATATGCTGCCTTCAGGAGACTCTTTTGATAGGTAAAGACATACACAGGCTGAAAGTGAAAGGTTGGAAAAAATCATACCACTCACGTGGCCCTCGGAAGCAAGCAGGAGTGGCCATACTCATATCATATAAAATCAACTTCAAACCTACGTTAATCAAAAGGGATAAAGTAGGACACTATATATTGTTAAAAGGAACCATCCACCAACAAGACATAACAATTATCAATTGGTATGCACCAAACAATTGAGCTGCAACGCTCATAACACAAACTCGCCTCAAGTTCAAGAGTCAAATAGACTACAACACAATAATTATGGGTGACTTCAACACACCGCTCTCGCCATTAGACAGATCCTCTATAAAAAACTGAATAAAGAAACTATAGAATTCAACAGCACAATCAATAACCTTGACTTAACCGACATATATAGAATATATCAACCATCATCAAGTGGATACACTTTATTCTCAGCAGCACATGGATCCTACTCCAAGTTAGACCATATATTATGCCATTGGGCAACTCTTAGTAAATATAAAGGCGTGGAGATAATACGATGCACCATATCTGATCATAATGGAATGAAACTGGAAATCAAAGAGAATAGAAGGAAGGAAAAATCCTACATCACATGTAAAATGAACAATATTCTACTGAATGATCATTGGGTTACAGAAGACATAAAGGAGGAGATAAAAAAATTCTTAGAATCAAATGACAATACAGACACAACATACTGGAATCTATGGGACACAAAGAAGGCAGTTTTAAGAGGGAAATTAATTTCTTGGAGTTCTTTCCTCAAAAAAAGAATAAAACAACAAATAAATAAACTCACAGTACACATCAAAAACCTAGAAAAGGAAGAGCAAAACAACAGCAAATGTAGTAGAAGACAAGAAATAATTAAAATTAGAGCAAAAATCAACGAAACTGAAACAAAAAAAAACATTGAAAAAATTGATAAAACTAAAAGTTGATTCTTTGAAAAAATAAATAAGATTTACAGGCCCTTAGACATGCTAAGGATGAGAAGAAGAGAGGGAACTCAAATTACTAACATACGGAATGAAAAAGGCAATATCACAACAGACAGTACACAAATACAGAAGATAATTAGAAAGTATTTTGAAATCCTATATTCCAATAAAATAGAAGATAGTTATAATATCGATAAATTTCTTAAGTCATACGATCTGCCCATATTCAGTCAGGAAGACACACACAATTTTAACAGACCAAAAGCAAAGAAAGAAATGGAAGAAGCCATCAAAAGACTACCAATCAAAAAAAGCCCTGTACCTGATGGGTATACAGCGGTGTTCAACAAAACCTTCGAAGAAGAATTAATACCAATACTATTCAAGCTATATCAAGAAATGGAATAATAAGGAGCTCTTCCAAATTCATTCTCGGAGTCCAAAATCACCCTGATCCCAAAACCAGACAAAGACACTTCAAAAAAGAAAACTACAGACCAATATCTCTAATGAAGTTGCATGCAAAAATTCTCAATAAAATCCGTGTGAATTGAATACAAAAACATATCAAAATAGTTGTGCACCATGATCAAGTAGAATTCATCCCTGGAATGCAAGGCTGGTTCAATATACGGAAATCAATAAATGCTATTCACCACATCAATAGACTTAAGGACAAGAATCATATGATCATCTCGATAGATGTAGTAAAACATTCAACAAAGTTCAGCATCCCTTTATGTTCAAAACACTAGAAAAACTAGGGATAACAGGAACTTACCTCAACATTGTAAAAGCTATATATGCTAAACCTCAGGCTAGGATCATCCTAAATGGAGAAAACTGAAGGCATTCCCTCTGAAATCTGGAACAAGACAGGGATGCCCTCTATCACCACTTCTATTCAATTTAGTTCTTGAAATACTAGCCAGAGCAATTAGACAGACAAAAGAAATTAAAGGCATAAAAATAGGAAAAGAAGAACTTGAATTATCGCTATTTGTGGATGACATGGTAATATATTTAACAGACCCAAAAGGGTCTACAAAGAACTGCTAGAGTTAATAAATGAAGGATATAAAACCAAGACGCATAAATCAAAGGCATTCCTGTATATCAGCAACAAAACTTCTGAAATGGAAATGAGGAAAACCACTCCATTCAAAATATCCTCAAAGAAAATAAGATACTTGGAAATCAACCTAACAAAAGAGGTGAAAACCACAGAACCCTAAAGAGAGAGATAGAAAAAGATCTTAGAAGATGGAAAAATGTACCCTGTTCATGGATAGGCAGAACTAAATTCATCAAAATGGCGAAATTACCCAAAGTTCTCTACAGGTTTAAAGCAATGCCAATCAAAATCCCAACGGCATTTCTTGTAGAAATGATAAAGCAATCATGAAATTCATATGGAAAAACAAAAGACACAGAATAGCAAAAGGAATTCTAAGCAGGAAGTGTGAATCGGGAGGTATAGCGATACTAGAGTTCAAACTTTACTACAAAGCAAGAGTAACAAAAACAGTGTGGTACTGGTACCAAAACAGGCAGGTGGACCAATGGTATAGAATAGAGGACAGAGAAACCAATCCACAAAATTACAACTTTCTTATATTTGATAAAGTGGCTATAAACATGCAATGGATGAAGGATAGCATCTTCAACAAATGGTGCAGGGAAAATTAGAAATCCATGTGCAACAAAATGAAACTGAATCCCGTTCTCTCACCATGCACAAAAGTTAACTCAAAATAGATCAAGGAGCTAGATATCAAATCAGAGACACTGCGTCTCATAGAAGAAAAAGTTGGCTATGATCTATATACTGTGGGGTCGGGCTCCAAATTCTTTAATAAGACATCAATAGCCCAAGAGTTAATAACAAGAATAAACAAATGGGACTTACTTAAACTAAAAAGTTTTTTCTCAAGAAGAGAAACAATAAGAGAGGTAAATAGAGAGCCTACATCCTGGGAACAAATTTTTACCCCTCACACTTCAGATAGAGCCCTAATATCCAAAATATACAAAGAACTCAAAATATTAAACAATAAGATAACAAATAACCCAATCAACAAATGGGCCAAGGACCTAAACAGACACTTCACAGAGGAGGACATACAATCAATCAACAAGTACATGAAAAAATGCTCACCATCTCTAGCAGTCTGAGAAATGCAAATCAAAACCACCCTAAGATACCATCTGACTCCAGTAAGATCAGCAGCCATTATGAAGTTAAACAACAATAAGTGTTGGCGAGGATTTGGGGAAAAGGATACACTTGTACACTGCTGGTGGGACTGCAAATTGGTGAGGCCAATTTTGAAAGAAGTATGGATATTCCTGGAAAAGCTGGAAATGGATCCACCATTTGACCCAGCTATCACCCTTCTTGGAATGTTCTCTGAGGATCTTAAAAGAGCGTACTATAGGGATACTGCCACATCAATGATCATAGCAGCACAATTCACAATAGCTAGACTGTGGAACCAACTTAGATGCCCTTCAATAGATTAATAGATAAAAAAAATGTTGCATCTATACACAATGGAGTATTACACAGCACAAAAAATGACAAAATCATAGAATTTGCAGGAAAATGGATGGCATTAGAGCATATTATGCTAAGCGAAGCTAACCAATCCTTAAAAAACAAATGCCAAATGTCTTCTCTGTTATAAAGAGAGCAAATAAGAACAGAACAGGGAGGAAGAGCATGAGGAAAAGATTAACATTAAACAAAGACGAATGGGGGGAGAGAAAGGGAGAGAGAAGGGAAAGCTTATGAAAATTGTAGGAAACTCTCAATGTTACACAAAATTGCATATAAGATGTTGTGAGGGGAAGTGAGGGGGAAACAATGGAGAGAATTGAACAATAGCAGATGAGGTAGAGAGGGAAGATGGGAGGGAAGGAGAGGGTGGATAGTAGGGGATAGGAAAGGTAGCAGAATACAACAGTCACTAATATGCCATTATGTAAAAATGTGAATGTGTAACCGATGTGATTCTACAATTCGTATTTGGGGAAAAAATGGGAGTTCATAACCCAATTGAGTCAAATGTATGAAAGATGATATATCTTGAGCTTTGTAATGTTTTGAACAACCAATAAAAATAAATAAATAAATAAAGGTTTAAAATTTAGTGGGAAGAAATCAGCTAAAAATGGGTTCAGATGTATTCATTTTGCTATACAGAAACTTTGTTTTGTGAATATCACAAATTTATTTTACCAGAAAATGCACATAAATTGAGATTAAAGGATAATTCACCTAACTTCATGAAAAATTCATAGCATTTTCTACACTTTTCATATTTCATTTTTTTCGTG
Source organism: Callospermophilus lateralis (assembly GCF_048772815.1). Lineage (NCBI taxonomy): Eukaryota > Metazoa > Chordata > Mammalia > Rodentia > Sciuridae > Callospermophilus > Callospermophilus lateralis. The sequence goes on along the minus strand of NW_027513250.1, from coordinate 1,580,897 downwards.
AATATATTGTCATGGACAAGGTCTAGTCTTAGGCTATTCTTCCAGAATACTACCTCATCTGACAAGTTCGTACAATGTGTTGGATTGTTCTTTTCATCTTTTATTTAATAGTTTCTAGCTGATAATGTGTATTTTTTCTTATCTTTATTTGGACATACAAACCTAACTATATCTTTGCATTTTATGTTTTACTGGGGAAGAGACTCATCAAAAGCTCTTTGTTATATGTATCAACAATCAAACATCTAGAGCATGCAATTATTCTTAATTTTGCATGAAAATAAATTTGTACCATTTTTCTTATAAAGATGTAGTATTATTAATAATGTCCCTACTGTAATAAGTAACTACTTACAAGAAGAATTAAACAATTGACTTTATATCAATTATGAACATGAAAAGTACTAAAATAAGTATTTGGCAATTAATACACAATTGATAGAAATTGAAATCACAAGAAAGCCATTTAAAATGTCAGTGCATATGGTCCTTATATAATAGGTTGTTCAAATAAAATTTCTCTAATTCATAAGAGTTAATATGCGACATTACCACTCAATGTGATATAAAACTTTAAATTATCAGTATTGATAAATAAGAATGATACCTGTTTACTTAAATATGTTTATTTGATTTTCACTGTAAGATGTTAATTATGGAAGAATTGAGAATTAAGAAAGACTTGGTCTATATTATTTCTAACAGGAAAATCAAAGTACTTTTAAATATATATGTATATATATAATATATGTAATGTATATGCATGAATATAGATACATATGTATAATAAATGTATTGTAATATATCTATCAGGTGATTATAATTTTTAAATCTTCTCAAGAAAAAGAATGACTAAAAAAACAGTCTTAAATTTAAATTTCATAGCATACTACTGTTTGTAATGACATGAGAGAAAAATAGATATGGAGGGGAAACCAAAAAGGAAGGGAGAGAAGGGGGAAAATGAGGAAGAAAGTGAGTAAAGAAGAGGGACATGAGTGTATGATGTTAAGATAGAAGTGGAGCGGCTGGGTTTGTGGCTCAGAGGTAACATGCTTTTCTAGCATGTGTGAGGCACATGGTTCTATTCTCAGCACCACATACAAATAAACAAAATGAAGGTCAATCAACAACTGAAAAAAAAAAAAAGAAAAAAGAAGAAATATTACGAAAATTCCAAGCTTTGATGAATGTTAAATAAAAAAAATATGTTACATAGCCTTATGTAATTTCTAGACTATCCAAAATAGTCACTAAATGTTAGATTATTAGTGCTGTAACTAAAAATCCATTGATCTTTCCTCTACATTCTGTGGCATGCTAGTGCTAAAATAAATTGTATTATTAATTCCCCCCCAAATCCTAATATTTCTACAGTAACTGACCCAGTTGAACATCAATGCAAGTAGACTCTATGAGACATGATGTGTATTTTGATGTTCATTTTTATTCAACACTGGTACATTACTATCTTCAGTTTATGCACATCATAGCATATATGTTTCATCAAAATTTCTCAAATTTATAGGCATTTGTTTCACTTTCAATCACTTCCTGCTTGAGAACACATGTATTCCTCCATGTTTCATAACTGCTCTTTTCATGATACTTCTTCCCAAAAACATTATTTTCGATTTTCATTATCACATTTGAAGCAAAACGCACAAACCCGTCACAATAAACCATAACACTAATATTACCATTAGATGTATAACTGGTTGGAATGAATGGTTGTATATCGATATAAGATTTCTTACTTAGTTTCAGATATCAATTCAATCCATTATTTAAAGTGGAACCAGTTATATTATTTATTCACAGTACAGTCTATTCACGAATTATCTCTATATTCATAGACACAGGTACACCTCTTTGTACCCCCAATACTAATTTATACGTCCTCAAAATATAGCTCCCAGAAATGGTGGAAGAAATACCCATGTCACCTGATCTCCATATACATTTTATCACAGTAATATTCTGGACACAAAAAGCAAAGGTCACACTTATGATTGTACAAAACCTAAATGGAAAGTGAACATGGATTACTAAAAACATCCATGTCCAGGTTGCCTAATGCTCTCAAATGAAAATCCTATTGGTGACTACATATTTGTTTCTTCCAAAGATTATATATTCAAACTCAAACATGTTGAAAATGTCTAATCCTGTCACTCACTTTATACTTTGCCTGATTTTGTAATGTCTCTATTGATATCTGCTTTCCTACATATTTTCCCCAGTTAATCATTGTGACTTCCTCATCACATGTGCTGATATTTACATTCACTCTCTTAGCGATACCCTACTTCTAAAGAACTTTTGTTCCAAATCCTACACTCATTCTTCTTCCTAAACCTACCGACTATCTTCCTAATCCTATCGACTATCACTTTTTGACTGGATGTTCTCTTCTACATTCAATCATCCAAGGTGAAAGGTCCTATGCCATTGTATATCGATTTATCTGAAACATCTGTGCAGAATGTAATTCAACGCTAAGTATCCCAATCAAGGGACAAATGAAGTTCTGGGCTTCAAATCTTACTTAGATTTCTGTTTTCGTACATATATTTCACCTCTATATTCTTATAAATATCACAGGTTCCCAATACCATTATTCATCCAGCAGAATGGTTCCTAACCCATATCGAACATGTTAATAACACTAATCATACACTGTTCCCTCAATCTAACTTTACTGAGGAGCAGCGACAGTGTTGGTCTTACAATACAGGAATGTATGGAATATTCCACCTGCTGAGAACATCAAAGGTACATGCAGAAATGATCTCTGGAGAAGATGTAGGCAGCTATGAAGGACCTGAGAGAGCAAAAGACATCTCCATGGCAAAGAACCTGGTAGGATGAAGGAATGTGTCTGAATCAGCCTCACTCTTCTTAATGTAGAGTAGACCAAACCAGGCCTGTGTGGAAAGCTCTTCCCAGGTGCGTATGGTTGATATACCATTCTAACATATGAAAGTGTCACAGGAAGTAGGGGCAGCCTCCATCTCATGGGACCCTTGGAAGCAACTGTTAGGACAAAGTGGTTGCCAAGGCAGTTACCTCATTCAGTTCCTGAAAGAAGTGACCACACCTCACTTGCTTGATGATGAAAGTCTCTGAACTTGGGATCCAGGAAGCCAGGCACCCAGAGCCATTACCAATCCCAGTCCCAGTGGTCTCACTTGTTTGAATTTACCAAAGACAGAGTCAGTCTTTCTTCTTAACTGTTAAGGTCTGTAAACAAGTCAGATTGGCACCTGTTATTTTGCCAGAGAAATGTTAGAGTCTGTAAAAAAGTCTGGATGGCGCCTGGCAAAATGCCAGAGGGAGTGGTTTGTGAAGTAACAAAAGCGAGCCATTAAGTGTGGAGATTCCTTATTGTTTGACTGCTGTATCTATTTCATGCTAATTAGATAGGCTGTGTAAAATGTATAAATACCGCTCTTATTCAACAATAATCGGCTTCCACTCCTGCTGCATCAGTCTACCCAAGTTGTTCGTCACCCCCCCCCGGTTATTTTGCCCAGCCAGCCGGGCTGCGGCACTTACCTACTGATGTGAGGATGGCCAAATGCCAGGGAAGCTCTGAAGATAATTCTTTCCTGATAAAGCAGGTATTGGCTCACCACTGACTCCTGACTACTTCACAGAGTTAGCAAAGGAAAGCAGATTTGAGACAGGACAAGCAATTTTGGGGAACATAGTATGGCCCACCAGTCAGAGGACACTCTGGATAGTCACAGACCAACTTGGAGGAAAGAGTTGCCTTTGTGGGTGTGGTTGTGGGTTTGTGTATTCCACTGTGTCTGTGGTTATAGACATTAGAAAAGAGAATGCATCAATGGAATTGTTCTGTCTAGTAGAAAGCTTCTCAGCATTCATCCTGCCAAATTATGAATGGACTACGGCTTTCCTTATGAATGGGCAACACCTGCTATCTTCCTAAGTTCCTGTTTTCTTCCTGAATTCTGGCCACTCTCAAGAATAGGCTCATGGTTTTGTGTAAAAGATATGTACCACCTCCAAACTCTATAACATGGCCTTGTACTGGATAGCTGAAGGGAATGGAGAGGAACTCAGAAAACTCAGATATCAGTGTGACCAGTAAAGTGTCAGTGGAGAAACACTGATTTGGGCCTTTTGTTTACCTATTGTTACGTTGCCCTGAATGTCTGGAAGGTCTTTGCCTCAGTCCACCCCTTTGTGAAACCTGAAGAAAACAGTTTTCCAATGGAAAATAATGAGCATCACCTGTGGCTCTTTGCTTAATTGCCATGGAAAGGGATGTGTCTGAATCAGCCTCTTGGCCCTGTGTGAGGCTGTGACTTAGATTCTCACCACCTGATGAATCTAAGGAAAGATCTCATGTGTGCATCCAAAACCAAAATGGAAAAAGAGCAGTCTTGTGGATGAAGTCTCTCGCCTTCCTCTGTAAGGTTCCTGACTTCCATCAAGTGAGAATAGGTATCTTTGGTTCAAAAAGTTTTTCAAAGCCCTGCAGAGGCAAGCCCATAGGTGCTTGGATTTTCTCATAACTCCAATTCACATAAAGAATCTAAACCCCACAGACATAAGGCTCAAATTGGAGAAGCAGAGCAGTATTAATGGCAGGCCTTATTGATCACTCCTTGTTCACAGATAGGTTGTCAAGCCACCCTGACATTAGACAAATGAGGGTAGGGAGCATATTTTGGATACTGTCTTCAGCTGCACCCCTCATGGAAACTTCCAGCCAGAGGTTATGATGAGTGTCTATGTGGAAGTAGTTGAGAGCCATGTGGGAGTGTTTTGGTTTTAATTGTGGTCATTTGTTTGGCTGATGGAAGAGATGACTGGGTCCACCTTGGCTTGAACTCTGGTGTGAGTCTTCTTAGAGACTGAGTTCTGGAAATGACTGCAGAGATGTATTGCCATGAATTGTGTTGGGATTTTTGGAGGCCACGCATGGGAGTGGCCTTTGGAAACTGAGATCTAGGCCCAGGGGGCTTCCCACAGAGCACTGGGAATCTGAGCCAGAATATCACATGATTTTATTCTGAAAGACTTGACAGCCATAGTTGAGAGTAAAAACACACATGGACCTCACATTGTAGACCTCAATGGGCCTGGCTTCATTTGATCTTTTGGCCACTCTTTGGGAAGTCTTGCCTGTGAGAGTTCTCCAGATCTTTCATTGTAATGGGCTTTCTCACCTTTTAATGTTTCCAGAATGAATTAAATCCCACAGTGCCTCCAACCTCATCCTTGAAAAATTGCTAGATAAACATCATAAAAATTTGAAATTCCCATCACCAGGTGACACTGGATACACTTTGGATTTCCTGTTGCTCATCATGAGTGTACCAGACAGTGCCTTGATTGACTGGGTTTCATGAAAATGGTGTAGAACAATGATGCAAATAAGTTAAAGTCTGCTGAGTAGTGGGCCTAGAGCAGTGTTTTGCAGGTCTGTGATAAAACTTCTGTGGTGGGGTCATGTGGATCTGCCAAAAGGCTTGTAACTGACATGGTGCAGCCAGCAGACCCTTGTATGTAAAGGCATCTTGTTGAATGGAGAGGTTTCAGGGCAATGTTCAGAATCAGGTTGCTATGGTCAAGGGGGCAAGCTATGTGGGATAGAAGCCTGGTTGGTGCATTCTCCTGCAGACCCTGATGCACAACACGTGACAGATCTCCCGTCCAGCACTGTGACCCAGTTGAATTCCTTGTAATTCCTGAAGGCAATACCAAACTCCCAGTGCAGCAGCAAGGACACCATGAAAAGTGGAGGATGACCAAATGGCTTCACAGTCCACACGGGGCCACACTTAGCCTTCAGTGGCAAGAGTTTACTTACAAAGAGAGAATTTAGCCTTGCTGCCTCACGTTCTTTGGAAAATAAGAAACCATGTTCTGCAGGTCACATAGATGGAGACCCAGCTTTGGTGGTCTCACTAGAAAGGAAGCCATAGGTCCTGACTACAACATATACTTCAAGTGGCCAACCTCAGAGGCAGGTTCTCCAGAAGTCTTTAGGCTGGCAGATCTCCATATTTGTGCAGTATTTACCCTGTCCCTTACTTTTGGAAACTCCTCTACCACCTCCAATATTGTGAACTCGTAACCATGTTCCATTCCTGATATGTATTCACAGATTTTCTAAATCTTCTTCTTTTATTTTGTCTTACTTGGGGCAAAGATAGTGTCAAGGTATTGTTGTGAATGAGAGTAGGAAGATTTTGTGTAGCACATATTTGCATACACATTTGATTCATTTTCCTATTTTACATTCAAAATACTGAATCCCTGACACTAACCCATACCCTACTAGACTCTGACTACTAACCCTAATATGGTGGAGAGAAATAATGCAAACAGAAGTGAAATACAAACAGTTCAGAGGAGGCATGGTGTATAGTTGGATTTGCCTTTTGCATGATAAAGTGTAGGTGTTATAAATCTAGTCAATTTTTAATTAAAATAGTTCACCATGGGTTTTTGTAGTTAACAAATACGTGAATTCCTGTCTCTCTTTCTCTGTAGCCTATTCAGCACATGTATTTTTATATGCCCTTTCTCTGTAGCCTATTCAGCACATGTATTTTTATATGCACATATAGAATCCTACCTGGTATCACACGTACATTTTTGTGACTTGGCTGACTTGGAGATACAAATTGTGAGAAAAGATCACTCCTCCTAAAAGCAGTTGGAACTGAAAATTCAACCTATGTGTGAGCTTCCTAGGAGAACAACATTGTACATAAATCCATGCTCAGTAAAATAAATTATTTTGCATCTGTGGATGTTATATATTTCATGATGAATATTGATTGGCTTATATATTGGTACTTTTTAATATCTCTGTGTGTGTTTTGGGTGTGTGTTTATATATATATATATATATATATATATATATATATATATATATATATATCTCAAGATTTTTCAAAATATGAAATATATGTGTCTTATATACACTACTGAAATTCATTCATGTTCATGTATGTGGATTTATAATAAAAATTTCACAAGATTATTCTCAGAAGTATTCATTTACCTGAACTACGTATTTGTTTTCTAGTACTTAAAACTAACTTCAGTGAATGTGCATACAAATACTAATATTTCTACAGTAATTGACCCAGTTTAACATCAATGCAATTAGATTCCTATGGGACATGGTGTGTATTTTGATGTTCATTTTTATTCAACATTGGTTCGTTAGTATTTCTTCAGTTCATGCACATCATAGGATATATATTTCATCCACAAATTCACAAATTTATAGGCATTTGTTTCTCTTTCAATCACTTACTGCTTCAGAACACATGTATTCCTCCAGGTTTCTTGACTGGTCTTTTAATGAGACTTCTTTCCAAACACATTATTTTCGATTTCCATAATCACTTTTGAAGCAAATCTCACACAATCTTTATAATAAAACATAACGCAATTATACAATTAGATGTGTAACTGGTTGGAATGAATGATTGTATATCAATATAAGTTTTTGTGTATATTTTCACATATCAATTCAATCCATTATTTAAAGTGGAAACAGTTATATTATTTATTCACATTATTGTCAATTCATGCATTAATTCTATATTCATAGACACAGAGTACAAATCTTTGTACCGCCAATAATAATTTATACATCTTCAAAATATTGCTCTCAGAAATGGTATAAGAAATACTTATGTCACCCAATCTACATATACATTTTATCACAGTAATATTCGGGACCCAAAATGCAAAGGTCAAACATATGATTGTACCAAAGCCTAAATTGAAAGTGAGCATGGATTACTAAAAACATCCATGTACATGTTGCCTAATGTTCTCAAATGTCAATCCTATTTGTGACAACATATTTTTTCTTCCTTAGATTATATATTCAAACTCAACCCTGTTGAAAATATCTAATCCTATCACTCACTTTATACTTTTCCTGATTTCTTAATGTCTCTATTGATATCTGCTTACCGACATATTTTCCCCAGTTCATCATTGTGACTGACTCTTCACATGTGCTCACATTTAAATTCACTCTTTATCAGAAACCCTATTGCTGGAGAAATTTTGTCCAAAACCTATACTCACTCTTCTTTCTGAAACTGAATATCTTTCTAATAATTTCAACTATCCCTTTTTGACTAGAAGTTCTCTTCAACATTCCATCATCCAACGTACAAGGTCCTATGCCATTGTACTGAATTTATCTGAGACATCTCTGCAGAAAATAATTCAAATCTAAGTATCCCAATCAAGGGCCCAATGCCCTTCTGGGCTTCAAATCTTACCTACATTTCTGTTTTCATACTAATATTTCACCTATATTTTCTTGTAAATATTGCAGCTTCCCAATCATTCCTGCAGAATGATTCCTAACTCATATCGAACATGTTATTAATCCTAATCATACACTGTTCCCTCAATCTAACTTTACAGAAGATTAGAGACAGAGTTGGTCTTTCAATATAGGAATGTAGCAGATCTTCCACATGCTAAGATCCTCAAAGGTCCATACAGAAATCATCCTTGGAGAAGATGTATGCAGCTATGAAGGACCTGAGAGAGAAAAAGTCATCTCCATGTAATGGCTCACCGCTGGCTCCTAATAACCTCACAGAGTTGGCCAAGGAGACCAGATCTGAGACAGGACAGGCCATTTCTGGGAACATAGTATGGCCCACCAGTAAGAGGACACTCCGGATAGTCACAGACCTACTTGGGGGAAGGAGGTGCCTTTGTGGGTTGGGTGTGAGTTTGTGGTCTTGTCTCATTTTCTGAGAATAGGTAGGAAAGGCAGTATGTTCATTTTGGAGTGGATGGTTTCTAGAAAGTCGTTTGACAAGGAGTGTGTTTCTATGTCTGGGTATCCCACTGTGTTCGTGGATGAAGACATTAGAAAGAGCATGCATCAATGGATGTGTTCTGTCTAGTAGAAAGCTTCCCAGCATTCATCCTTCCCAATTTATAGATGGACTTGGCTTGCCTTCTGGATGGGCAACACCTACTGTCTTCCTAAGTTCCTGTTTTCTGCCTGAATTCTGGCCACTAACCATAATAGGCTCATGGTTATGTGTCCAAGATATGTACCACATCCAAGCTCTGGTACATGGCCATGTACAGGATAGCTGAAGGGAATTGGAGCATCTCAGAAAACTCAGATATCAATGTGACCAGTAAAGTCTCTGTGGAGAAACCCTGCTTTGGGCCTTTTGCATACCTATTCTTCTGTTGCACTGAATAACAGGAAGGTCTTTGATTAGGCCACGCCTTTGTGAAGCCTGAAGAAAACAGTTTTCAAATGGAAATGAATGGGCATCACCTGGGGCTCTTTGCTTAATTGTTTGGAAAGGGATGTGTCTGAATTGGCCACTTGGCCCTGTGTGAGGCTGTGGCTTAGATACTCAGCACCTAATGGACCTAAAGAAAGATCCCATGTGTGCACCCAAATCCAAAATGTCCAAAAAGCATTTATTGTGGACTACGTCTCTCGCCTTCCTCTGTAAGGTTCCTGATCTCCATCAAGTGAGAATAGGGATCATTTGCATCAAATGAGTACTTCAAAGCCTTGCAGAGTCTAGCCCACTGGTGCTTGTGATTACTCATGACTCCAGTTCACATAAAGAATCTAAATCCCACAGTCAGTAAGCCTCAAATTGGAATTGTGGAGCAGTATTAAAGGCAGGGCTCTATGATCATTCCGTGTTCAAAGGAAGGGTGTCCAGGCAACCCTGACTTGTGACAAATGAGGTGCGAGGGTGCTTATTTTGAACACTGTGTTGGTCTGTGCCCCTCATGAAAACCTCAAGCCAGAGGTTATTATTAGTGTCTATATGGAAGAAGATGAGTGCCATGTGGGAGTCTTTTGTTTTTAATTGTGGTCATTTGTGTGGCGGTTGGAAGAGATGTCTGGTTCCACCTGGGCTTGAACTCTGGTGTGATTCCCCTTAGAGACTGAGTTGTGGAACTGTCCTCAGAGAAGTATTGCCATGAATTGTGTTGAGATTTTAGGAGGCCACACATGAGATTCGCCCTTGGAAACTGAGATCTAGGCCCAGGGTGGCTTTCCACAGAGCATAAGTAATCTCAGCCAGGATATCACACGATTTTATTGTTAAAGACTTGGCAGCCATAGTTGAGAGTCAAAACACACATGGAGCTCACATTGTAGACCTCAATGAGCCTGGCTTCATGTGACCTTTTGGCCACACTTTGGGAAGCTTTGCCTGTGATAGTTCTCCATTTCTTTCGTTTAAATGAGTTTCCTCGCCATTTAATGGTTCCTGAATGATTGGAAACCCACAGTGCCTCCAACTTCATCCTTAAAAAATAGCTAGATAAATACCACCAAATTTTTGAAATTCCCTTGACCAAGTGGCACTGGAGAAACTTTGGATTCCTGTTGCTGATTATGAGTATACCAGACAGTGCCTTGATTGACTTGGTTTCACGAAAATGCTGTAGAACAGAGATGCCAGTAATTTGGAGCCTGCTGAGTAGTTGGCTTAGAGCAGTGGTGGGGAGGTGTCTGAAATAACATCTGTGGTGAGGCCATGTTTATCTGCCATTGGCTTCCAAATGGCTTGTGACTGACATTTTGCATCCAGCAGACCCTTGTATGTAAAAGCATCTTGTTATATGGAGAGGTTTCAGGACAATATTCAGAATCAGGTTGCTATGGTCAATGGGGCAAGCTCTGTGGGAAAGAAGCTTGCTTGGTGCATTCTCCTGCAGACCCTGACCCACCACATGTGACAGAATTCCCTCCAGCACTTTGTCCCAGTGGAACTCCTTGTATTTCAAGAAACAGATACCAAACTCTCAGTGCAGCAGCAAGAAACACCACAAAAAGTAGAGGATGAAAAAATGGCTTTACAGTAAAGACGAGGAGACACTTAGCGCGCAGTGGCTACAGTTTACCTACAAAGAAAAAATTCAGCACTGCTGCCTCATGTTCATTGGGAAATAAGAAACAATGTCCTCCAGGTCACAAAGATGCAGACCCAGTTATGATGGTCTAACTAGAACGGAAGCTAAATCTCCTGACAGCAACATATATTTCAAGTGCCCAAACTCAGAGGCAGTTTCTCAAAAGTCTTTAGGCCAGCAGAGCTCCATGTTTGTGGAGTGTTTACCCTGTCCCTTACTTTTGGAAACTCCTATACCACCTCTAAGTATATGAACTCCTGAGCATATTCCATTCCAGATATGTATTCACAGATTTTTGTAAATCATGTCCTCTAATTGTGTCTTACTTTAAGCGAAGATGATGTCAAGGCATTGTTCTGGATGAGAGTGGGAACATTTTTTTGTATCACATATTTGCATAAATATTGAATTTATTTTCCTATTTTCAATTCGAAATACTGAATCCCTGACACTAACCCAAAACCTACTAGACTCTGACTACTAATCCTAATATGATGGAGTAAAATAACCCACACAGAATAGAAATACAACCAGTTCAGAGGAGGCATGGTGTATAGTTGTACTTTCCTTTTGCATGATAAAGGGTTGGTGTTATAAATCTTGTCAATTTGTAGTTAAAATAGTTCTCTATGTGTTTTTAAAGTTAACAAATATGTGAATTCCTGTCTCCCTTTCTCTGTAGCTAATTCAGCACATGCATTTTTATATGCACATATAGAACACTACATGGTATCACACGTACATATTTGTGAGGTAACTGACTTTGCAAATACAAATTGTTAGAAGAAAACACTTCTTCTAAATGCTGTTGGAACTGAAAACAACCTATGGGTGAGCTTCCTAGTTGAACAACATAAATCCATATTTAGTAAAATCAATATTTTTGGATCTGTGGATGATATATATTTCATGGTGAATTTCGATTGCCATACATAATGCTACTTTGTAATGTCTGTATTTAGGTGTGTGTGTGTGTGTGTGTGTGTGTGTGTGTGTGTGTGTGTATTCACTCTGCTGATTATTCAAAATATAAAATATATGTGTCTTATTATACACTAACTAAATTCATTCATATTCATGTATTTGGATTTATAATCAACGTTTGAGAAGATTATTCTCAGAAATATTTTTCCACCTGAAATACATGTTTGTTTCCTAGTACTGAAAACTAACTTCAGGGGATCATATTATGGCAGCGATGGGAGTTCATTACCCACCTGTACCGCGTCACTTTGCAGGAGAAGGACGAGTTAGAACGGCTAAAATCTATCTTATTAGAAATTTCCAGGAAAATTGGTGTGCTCCAAAACCTACAGGAAGAATTTCCATTGCACAAGGACCAGCTACTGAAACTCAAACACCAGCAATTTGTCCTCACGGAGGGTCACGCTGCTTATTTAGCAAATCGCCCCACGGCTAGTGTCTGCAATGCGCGCTGGGAAACGACGAGAGAGCAACACAAAGATACAGTCTGTGGATTATGCGGGCTCCTGCCATCTGGGCAATCACTGTGCTCAGTGCTGAATTCTGGGTTTGAAATGGGGGAAGGAAGCGGTCCAATTCGGTTTTCCACACCGGTGAGACCACAGAGGAAGATAGCGGTCACCATCTTGGAGAGCTGATGTCACCATCCCTGTTTTCGACTGATCACAGCTCATTCAGATACAGAATAGGTAATTTCAGGTTGCCATTCGCCTTCATCTTGCAGACAAATTACTCAGGGTCACTGCTAAAGAACCCATGAAAATTGCTTCTTGGATCGTTCTCCTATCAGAACATACACCGAGCCCGGAGCGGCTGAATTCCAGGTCCCGGAACTGCACTGGCCCAGGGCTAAAGAACCTGCGGAAACTGTTTCTTGGTCTGGGTCCTGCTGAATACTGTAGAGGTAAATGCCAACTGAGCCTTCATAGACAGTGGCAACAGGATTGAGACGGGGCTTGTGAGGGCCGGTCAGGACTCACCCGTTGCTTTGGTCACCCGACAAAGGGAATGAAATGCTGCCATTTACATGGGATACCAACATGGCAGACATCTGATGTGATCACAAAGCGGTGGAGGAGATAACTTCATCGATACCAGCGGCGAGAGAAATAGTTGGTCTCCTGGTAAAGAAAGTGAGTCACAAACATCTGAGTCTCTCTCATTTTGTCATCAAGCCAGAGGTGCAGAGCAGAGCTGCCGCCTGTGCCTGGAACAGGCCCAGCGACCCACCGGCGTGGTAGTCACGTCACCCCAATTGGAGTAGGGGCAGAGCAGAGCCGACACCCATGCCTACAAGGTAGGCAGACGTATGACCGACCGGCAGAACAGGCCTAGCGGCCGGTCAGCATGGTAGACAGATCACCCCAATTGGAGGAGCAGCACAGCCGCCAACCGCACCTGCAATGGAGACTTTTCCACTATACAAGAGCAATATAAATATACAGGGGGAAAATTACAAAAACACAACAGTTTCACCAAGCAGAAAGAAACGCAAGCTGTATGAAAAGACAAGGAAAGAAAGGACCACAAGCAATGCAGGTCAACTCAACTTTAGAAGAGGTAATAGATGCAGCATATGGAATGTCAGATAAAGAATTCAGGATATACATGCTTCAGGTGATCTGGAATCTCAAGGAAGACATTAGACAGCAAAAATCAGACAATGAAAGATCACTTCGACAATGAATTACATAAAAAAATCCAAGTAGCAAAGATCAACTATACAGGGAGATAGAGGTTATAAAAAACAAACGAACTGAAATCTTAGAAACGCAGGAAGTAATGAACCATCTTAAAAACTCAATTGAGAATACTACCATCAGAGCAGAATACTTAGAAGATAGAACATCAGACAATGAAGACAAAGTATTTCAACTCAAAAAGAACATATACAGCTCAGCAAGACTGTTAAGAAACCATGAGCAAAACTGCAAGAAATATGGGATAACATAAAGAGAATAAACATAAGACTCATTGGGATACAGGAAAGTATAGAGGTCCAAACCAAAGGAGTGAGCAATCTATTCAATGAAATAATAGGAGAAAAATTCCTAGACTTGAAGAATGAGACAAAATCCCAAATCCTAAAAGTCTACAGGACGCCGAACGTGCAAAATCATAAGAGATCCACACCTAGACACATTGTAATGAAGATACCCTACATACAGAATAAGGTGAGAATTTTAAAAGCTACAAGAGAAAGGAAGCAGATTATAGTTAGTGGTAAACCAACCAGGATAACAGCTGATCTTTCAACACAGACTCTGAAATCTAGAAGATCCTTTAATAACATATTTCAAACACTGAAAGAAAATGGGTTCCAACCAATTATCATGTATCCAGCGAAATTAAGCTTCAGATGGAAGATGAAATTAAAACCTTCCACGATAAACAAAAGTGAAAAGAATTTGCAGCTAAAAAACCATCTCTTCAAAACATCCTCGGCAAAACATTACAGGAAGTGGAAATGGAAAATACCAATGAAAACCAACAGTGGGAGGTAGGACATTAAAGGGGGGAAAATAATCAAAGAGGAAAACAAACTATGTTTAGTAACATAAATAAACAAATATGGCTGGAAGAACAACCCATATCTCAATAATAACCAAAAATCTTAATGGCTTAAACTCACCAATTAAGAGACACAGGCTAGTAGAATGGATCACAAAACAAGAACCAACAAAATGCTGCCTACAGGAGACGCATTTTATAGGAAAAGACATACATAGACTGAGGGTGATACTTGGAAAAATCATATCACTCTTATGAACTTCGGAAACAAGCAGGAGTGTCCATACTCATATCAAATAAAATAGATTTCAAGCCAAAGTTAATCAAAAGGGATAAAGAAGGACACTACATACTACTCAAGGGAACCATACGCCAACAAGACATAACAATCATAAATATATATGCCACAAACAATGGTGCAGCTTTGTTCATCAAACAAACTCTTCTCAATTTCAAGAGTCTAATAGACCACAATACAGTAATCATGGGAGACATGAACACACCTCTCTCACCACTGGACAGATCTTCCAAACAAAAGTTGAATAAGGAAACTATAGAACTCAATAACACAATTAATAACCTAGACTTAATTGACATATATACAATATACAACCCATCATCAAGAAGTTACACTTTTTTCTCAGCAGAACATGGATCCTTCTCAAAAATACATCATATATTATGTCACAGGGCAATTCTTAGACAATAAAAAGGAGTAGAGATAATACCATGCATTTTATCTGATCATAATGGAATGAAATTAAAAATCAACGATAAAAAAGAAAGGAAAAATCATTCATCACTTGGAGAATGAACAATAGGTTTCTGAATGATCAATGGGTTATAGAAGACATCAAGGAAGAAATTAAAAAATTCTTAGAGATAAATGAAAACACAGACACAATATATCGGAATCTATGGGACACATTGAAAGCAGTTCCAAGAGGAAAATTCATTGCTTGAGTTCATTCCTTAGAAAAAGAAAAACCCAACAAATAAATGATCTCATACTTCATCTCAAAATCTTAGAAAAACAAGAGCAAACAACAGCAAAAGAAGTAGAAGGCAACAACTAATTAAAATCAGAGAAGAAATTAATGAAATCCAAACAAAAGAAACAATTGAAAAAATTGACAAAACAATACATTGGTTTTTTGAAAAAATAAATATAATCGACAGACCCTTAGCCATGCTAACAAAGAGAAGTAGAAATAGAACTCAAATTACTAGCATATGAAATGAAAAAGGAAATATAACAAGAGACACTTCAGAAATACAGAAGAAAATCAGAAATTATTTTGAATTAATATACTCCAATAAAATAGAATATAGTGAAGGCATTGATAAATTTCTTAAGTAATATGATGTGCCCAGATTGAGTCAGGAGGATATAGACAACTTAAACATTCCAATATCAATTGAGGAAATAGAAGAAACCATCAAAATACTACCAACTATGAAAAGCCCAGGACCGGATGGGTATAGAGCAGAATTATACAAAACCTTTAAAGAAGAACAAAAACCAATACTTTTCAAGGTATTTCAGGAAAAATGCAAAAATCCTCAAAAAAATTCTGGCGAATCAGACACAAAAACATGTATATAAAAAAAATGTGCACCATAATCAAGTAGGATTCATTCCTGGGATGCAAGGCTGGTACAATATACGGAAATCAATAAATGTTATTCATCACATCAATAGGCTTAAAAATAAGAACCATATGATCATCTCGAGAGATGCGGAAAAAGCATTTGACAAGGTACAGCATCACTTTACGTTCAAAACTCTAGAAAAACTAGGGATAACAGAACCATACCTCAATATTGTAAAAGCAATCTTTGCTAAGCCTCAGGCTAGCATCATTCTGAATGGAGAACAATTGAAGGCATTCCCCCTAAAATCTGGAGCAAGACAATGATGCCCTCTCTCACCCCTTCTGTTCAACATAGTTATCGAAACACTGGCCAGAGCAATTAGAAAGACTAAAGAAATTAAAGGCATTAAAATAGGAAAAGAAGAACTCCAATTATCGCTATTTGCAAAAGACATGATTCTATACCTAGCAGACCCAAAAGGGTCTACAAAGAAACTATTAGAGGTAATAAATGAATTCAGCAAAGTGGCAGGATATTAAATCACCACGCATAAATCAAAGGCATTTTTGTATATCAGCGACAAATCCTCTGAAATGGAAATGAGGACAATCACTCCATTCACAATATCATCAAAAAAATAAATAAAATACTTGGGAATCAACCTAACAAAAGAGGTGAAAGACATATACAATGAAAACTACAGAACCCTAAAGAGAGAAATAGAAGAAAATCTTAGAAGATGGAAAAATATACCCTGTTCATGGATAAGCATAACTAACATCATCAAAATGACGATATTACCAAAAGTTCTCTATAGGTTTAATGCAATGCCAATCAAAATCTCAAGGTCATTTCTTGTAGAAATAGATAAAACAATTATGAAATTCATATGGAAAAATAAAAGACCCAGAATAGCAAAAACAGCTCTAAGCAGGAAGTGTGAATCAGGCAGTATACCGATACCAGACCTCAAACTATACTACCGATCAATAGTAACAAAAATAGCATGGTACTGGTGACAAAACAGGCGGGTGGACCAGTGATACAGAATAGAGGACACAGAAACCAATCCACAAAACTACAGCTATCTTATATTTGATAAAGGGACTAAAAGCATGCAATGGAGGAAGGATAGCATCTTCAACAAATGGTGCTGGGAAAACTGGAATTCCATATGTAACAAAATGAAACTGAATCCCCTCCTCTCACCATGCACAAGAGTTAACTCAAAATAGATCTAGGAGGTTGATATCAAATCAGAGACACTGCATCTGGTGGAAGAAAACTTTTGCCACCATCTACATACTGTGGTGTCGGGCTCCAAATTTCTCAATAGGACACCCATAGCACCAGAGTTAATCCCTAGAATCAACAAATGGGACTTACTCAAACTAAATACATTTTTCTCAGCAAAAGAAACAATAAGAGAGGTAAATAGGGAGCCTACATCCTTGGAACAAATCTTTACTCCTCACACTTCAGATAGAGCCCTAATATCCAGAGTATACAAAGAACTCAAAAAAATTAAACAATAAGAAAATGAATAACCCAATCAACAAATGGGCCAATGACCTGAACAGACACTTCTCAGAGGAGGACATACAATCAATCAATAAGTACATGAAAAAATGCTCACCATCTCTAGCAGTCAGAGAAAAGCAAAACAAACCCACCCTAAGATACCATCTCACTGCAGTAAGATTGGCAGCCATTATGAAGTCAAACGCCATCATGTGCTGTCGAGAATGTGGGGAAAAGGGCACACCTGTACATTGCTGGTGGGACTGCAAATTGGTGCAGCCAATTTGGAAAGCAGTATGGAGATTTCTTGGAAAGCTGGGAATGGAACCACCATTTGACCTATTCCCCTTCTCGGTCTATTCCCTAAAGAACTAAAAAGAGCATGCTACAGAGATACTGATAAATCGATGTTCATAGCAGCACAATTCACAATTGCAAGACTGTGGAACCAACGTAGATTCCCTTCATTAGATGAATGGATTAAAAATGTGGCATTTATATAGAATTGCTTGTGACTCACAAGGTGCAGCCAGCAGACCCTTATATGTAAAGGCAAATTGTTATATGGTTTGGTTTCAGGTAAATGTTCAGAATCAGGTTGCTATGGACACGGGGGCAAACTATGAGAGATAGAATATTGGATGGTGCATTCTCCTTCAGAACCTGACCATACACACGTGACAGAACTCCCTCCAGCACTGTGTCCCAGTTGAACTCCTTGTATTTCGTGATGCAAAAACCAAACTCCCAGTGCAGCAGCAAGAAACACCACGAAAAGTGGAGGATGACCAAATGGCTTCACAGTTCACACGGGGAGACACTTAGGTTCCAGTGTCCACAGTTTACTTAGGAAGAGAGAATTCAGCACTACGGTCTCATGTTCATTGGAAAATAAGAAACCATGTCCTCCAGGTCACATAGATGCAGACCCATCTTTGATGGTCTCACTACAAAGGAAGCTAAAGCTCCATACAACAAAATATATTTCAAGTGGCCAACCTCAGAGGGACTTTCTCAAGAAGTCTTTAGGCCAGCAGAGCTCCATGTGTGTGGACTGTTTAAACTTTCCCTTACTTTTGGAAACTCCTTTACCACCTCCAATTTTTTGAACTACTGAGTATATTTTATTCCACATATGAATTCACAGATTTTCTAACTCTTCTCCTCTAATTGTGTTTTACTAGGGTCGAAGGTAATGACAAGGCATTGTTCTTGATGAGAGTTGGAAGATTTTTGTGTAGCATATGTTTGCGTACACATTGGATTCATTTTCCTATTTTCCATCCAAAATAGTGAATCTATGACACTATCCCATACCCTACTAGACTTTGACGATTAATCCTAATATGGTGAAGAAAAATAACCCAAAGAGAATAGAAATACAAGCAGTTCAGAGGAGGCATGGTGTATACTAGGTCTTGCCTTTTGCATGATAAAGGGTAGGTATTATAAAAATTGTCAATTTTTAATTGAAATAGTTCTACATGTGTTTTTAAAGGTAACGAATATGTGACTTCCTGTTTCCTTTTCTCTGTAGCCTATTCAGCACATGTGTTTTTATACGCACATATAGAATCCTACCTGGTATCACACATAATTTCTTTTGAGGCTACTGACTTGGAAGATAAAAATTGTGAGTAGAGATCATTCCTCCTAAACGCTGTTAAAACTGAAAATTCAACCTATGTCAGCTTCCTAGTAGAACAACATTATACATGAATCCATGTTAAGCAAAATGAATATTTTTCGATATGTGGATTATATATATTTCATGATGAAATGTGATTGGCATATATATTGCTACTTTTAATGTTTGTGCATGTGTCTGTGTGTGTGTGTGTGTGTGTGTGACTCTCCAAGTTTTTTAAAATATGAAATATATGTGTATTATATACACTCCCTAAATTCATTCATGTTCATGTATGTGGATTTATAATCAACTTTTCAGAAGATTATTCTCAGAAATATTCATCCACCTTGAATACATATTTGTTTCCCATTACTGAAATCTGACTTCAGTTAATGGTTCATACAAATCCTAACATTTCTACATTAACTGACCCAGTTTAACATCAATGCAAGTAGATTCCTATGGGACATGATGTCTATTTTGAACTTCATTTCTATTCAACACTGCTACATTACTATTTCTTCACGTTTAGCCCATCATAGCATATATATTTCATCCACAAGTTTACAAATTTAGAGGCATTTGGTTCACTTTAAATCCCTTCCTGCTTTAGAACACATGTATTCCTCCAGGTTTCTTGACTGGATTTTTTGAGACTTCTTTCCAAACACATTATTTTCGATTTCCATAATCCTTTTGAAGAAAATCAGACACACCCTTCATGATAAACCATAACCTAATATTACCATTAGATGTATAACTGGTTGGAATGAATGATTTTATATCAATATTAGATTTCCTGTATATTTTCAGATATCAATTAAATGAATTATTTAATGTGGAACCAGTTATATTATTTATTCACAGTATGGTCTATTCATGCATTATCTCTATATTCACAGACACAGTGTACACCTCTTTGTACCCCCAATACTAATTTATACGTCTTCTCAATATTGCTCCCGGAAATGGTGGAAGAAATACTCATGTCACATGATCTACATATACATTTTATCACAGTAATATTCTTGACAAAACTGCAAAGGTCACACTTATAATTTTACAAAGCCTAAATGGAAAGTGAACATGGATTACTAAAAACATCCATGTCCAGGTTGCCTAACGCTCTCAAATGTCATTCTTTGGTGACTACATATTTGTTTCTTCCTAAGATTATATATTCAAACTCAATCCTGTTGAAAATGTCTAATCCTAACAATCACTTTGTACTTTGCCTAGTTTCCTATTGTCTTCCTTGATATTTGCTTTCCTACATTTTTTCCCTAGTTCATCATTGTGAATGACTCTTCACATGTGCTGACATTGGCATTCACTCTCTAATCGAAACCCTGTTGCTAAAGAATTTTTTTTTTCCAAATTCTATACTCACACTTCTTCCGAAAACTACCGACTGTCTTTCTAATCTTACCGACTATCCCTTTTGGAGTTGATGTTCCCTTCTAAATTCAATCATCCAAGGTACAAAGTCTTATGCCATTTTATATTGATTTATCCAAGAAATCTCTGCTGAAGGTAATTCAATGCTAAGTATCCAAATCAAGGGCCCAATTCCCTTCTGGGCTTCAAATCTTACCTAGATTTCTGTTTTCATACATATATTTCACCTCTATGTTCTTATAAATATAGCAGATTCCCAATATCATTATTCATCCCTCAGAATAATTCCTAACCCAAATTGAACAAGTTATTAATGCTAACCATACACTGTTCCCTCAATCTAACTTTACAGAAGAGCGGGACAGAGTTGTATTGTAAGACCTTACAATACAGGAATATAGGGGATCTTCCACCTGCTGAGAACCTCAAAGGTCCATGCAGATATGACCCCTGGAGAAGATTTAGGCAGATATGAAGGACCAAACAAGGACTGTGTGGAGAGCTGTTCCCGGGTGCCTATGGTTGATATACCATTCTAACTTGTGAAAGTGTCACATGAAGTAGGGGTAGCCACCAGCACTTGTCCCCGTTGAACTCCTTGTATTTAGTTAAGCAAATACCAAACTCCCAGTGCAGCAGCAAGAAACACCACGAAAATGGAGAATGAACAAATGGCTTCACAGTCCACATGGGGAGACACTTAGCCCCCAGTGGCCACAGTTTACCTACAAAGAGGGAATTCAGTACTGCTGCCATATGTTCATTATAAAATAAGATACCATGTCCTCCAGGTCACATAGATGCACACCCAGCTTTGATGGTCTCACTACAAAAGAAGCTATAGCTCCAGACAACAATATAAATTTAAGTGCCCAACCTCTTAGCCAGTTTCTCAAGAAGTCTTTAGGCCAGCAGAGCTCCATGTTTGTGTTGTGTTTACAATGTCCCTTACTTTGAGAAACTCCTCCACCATATCCAAGGTTGTGAACTCCTGAGAATTTCCCATTCCAGATTGGATTTATTTTGCAATTTTCCATTCTACAGTAACTGACCTAGGTTTACATCAATGCAAGTAGATTCCTATGGAACATGATGTGTATTTTGAAGTTCATTTTTATTCAACACTGTTACATTACTATTTCTTCAGTTTATGCACATAATAGGATATATATTTATTCCACAAGTTAGGAAGTTTATAGGCATTTGTTTCACTTTCAATCACTTTCTGCTTCAGAACACATGTATTCCTCCATGTTTCTTGACTGGTCTTCTCATGAGACTTCTTTCCAAACACATTATTTTCTATTTCCGTAATCACTTTTGAAACAAAACTCACACACCCTTCATTATAAACCATAACTCTAAGATTACCATTAGATGTATAACTCTTTGGAATGAATGATTGTATATCAATATAAGATTTTCTATATATTTTCAGATATCAATTCAATCCATTATTTAATTGGAACCAGTTATATTTTTTCCCAGTATGATCTATGTATGCATAATCTCTATATTCATAGACACAGCATACACCTCTTTGTACCCCCAATACTAATTTATTCGTCTTCACAATATTGCTCCCGGAAATGGTGGAAGAAATACGCATGCCACCTGATCTACATATACATTTTATTACAGTAATATTCTGGACACCAAATGCAAAGGTCACACTTATTATTGTACCAAAGCCTAAATGGAAAGTGAGCATGGATTACTAAAAACATCCATGTCCACATTGCCTAATTCTCTCAAATGTCAATCCTATTCGTGACTACATATGTGTTTCTTCCTAAGATTATATATTCAACCTGAACCCTTTGAAAAAGTCTAATCCTATCACTTTATAGTTTGCCTGATTTTGTAATGTCTCTATTGATATCTGCTTTCCTACATATTTCCCAAGTTCATCATTGTGATTGACTCTTCACATGTGCTGACAAATATTCATTCTCTAACCAAAACCCTATTGCTAAAGAACTTTTGTTTCAAATACTATACTCACTCTTCTTCCTATACCTACCGACTATCTTCCTAATCCTACCGACTATCCCTGTTTGACTCGATGTTCTCTTGTACATTCAATCATCCAAGGTAGAAGATCCTATGCCATTGATTATAGATTCATCTTAGACATCTGTGCATAACATAATTCAATGCTAATTATCCCAGTCAAGGTCCCAATGCCATTCTGGGCTTCGAATCTAAACTAGATTTCTGTTTTCATAATTATATTTCATCTCTATATTCTTTTAAATATTTTAGGTTCCAAATACCATCATTCATCCAGCAGAATGATTTCTAACCCAAATCAAACATGTTGTTAACCTTAACCATTCACTGTTCCATCAATCTAACTTTACAGAAGAGCAGGGATAGAGTTGTATGAGATCTTTCACCTGATGAAAACCTCAAAGGTACATGCATAAATGATCTCTGAAGAACATGAAGGCAGCTATAAAAGACCTGAGAGAGCAAAGTCATCTTCAATGGCAAACAACCTGGTCAGGATGAAGGGTTCTGACTGAATCAGCCTCTCTCTTCTTAATGTAGAGAAAATGGACCAAACCCAGCCTGTGTGGGTAGCTGTCCCAGGGCGCCTATGATTGATATACCGTTCTATCTTGTGAAAGTGTAACAGGAAGTAGGGGCAGCCTCCTTCTCATGTGACACTTGGAAGCCACTGGTAGGACAAAGTGGTTGCCAAGGCAGTAACCTCATTCAGTTCCTGAAGGAAGTGACCTCACCTCACTTCCTTGGTGATTAAAATCTCTGAACTTGGGATTCATGAAGCCAGTCACCCATAGCCAGTCCCAGTCCCAGTCCCAGTGGTCACACTTGTTTGGATTTACCAAAGACAGAGTCAGTCTTTCTTGGTAACTACTGATGTGAGGATGGCCAAATGCCAGGAAAGCTTTAAAGAGGAGCCGTTTCTGAGAAAGCAGGTAGTGGCTCACCTCTGGCTCCTGACACCTTCACAGAGTTAGCCAAGGAGACCAGATCTGACACAGGTCAGGCCATTTCAGGGGAACATAGTATGGTCCACCAGTCAGAGGACACTCTGGATATTCACAGACCTACTTGAGTTAAGGAGGTGCCTTTGTTGGTGTGGGTGTGAGTTTGTGGTTTTGTCTCATGTTCTGAGAATAGGTAGGAAAGGCAGTTTGTTTGGATTGGAGTGGACTGTTTCTAGTAAGTCGTTAGACAAGGCGAGTGCTTCTATGTCTGTGTTTCCCACTCTGTCCGTGGTTGTAGACATTAGAAAAGAGAATGCATCAAGGATGTGTCCTGTCTAGTAGAATGCTTCCCAGCATTCTTCCTGCCCGATTTAGGAATGGACTGTGGCTCGCCTTATGCATGGGAAACACCTACTAACTTTCTAAGTTCCTGTTTTCTTCCTGAATTCCGGCAAACCTCAAGAATAGGCCCATGGTTTTGAGTCCAAGATATGTACCACCTCCAAGCTCTGTGACATGGCCATGTGCTTGATAGCTATAGGGAATGGGAACATCTTAGAAAACTCAAATATCTGTGTGACCAGTAAACTCTCAGTGGAGAAACCCTGCTTTGGTTCATTTGCATACTTATGGTTATGTTGCCCTGAATGTCAAGAAGGTCTTTGCCTCAGGCCACCCCTTTGTGAAGCCTGAAAAAAACTGTTTTCAAATGGAAATAAATGGGCATAACATGTGGCTCTTTGCTTAATTGCTTTGAAAAGGGACGTGTCCGAATCAGCCTTTTGGGCCTGTGTGAGGTTGTGGCTTAGATTCTCAGCACATGGTAGATCTAAAGATAGATTCCATTTGTGCAATCAAAACCAAAATGGCAAAAAATCACTCATTGTGGATGAGTCTCTTGCCTTCCTCTGTTAGGTTCTTTACCTCCATCAAGTGTGAATAGGAGTCCTTTAGGTCAAATGAGTTCTTCAAATCCCTGCAGAGGTGCTTGTGTTTTCTCAAGATTCCATATCACATAAAGAATCTATACCTGAGAGTCAGTAGGCCTCAAATTGGAGAAGGAGAGCAGTATTAATGGCAGGCCTATTTGATCACTCCTGGTTTACAGGAAGGGTGTCCATGTCACCCTCACTTTAGGCAAATGAGGGGCAAGCGACATTATTTTGGACACTCTCTTGGGATGCATCCTGCATGGTAACCTCCAGCCAGAGGTTATGATGAATGTCTATATTTAAGAAGATGAGGGCCATGTGGGTGTCTTTTGGTTTTAATTGTGGTCATTCTTGTGGCAGTTGGAAGAGATGACTGGATCCATCTGGGCTTGAACTCTGGTGTCATTCCCCTTAGAGCCTGAGTTCTGGAACACATATCAAAGAAGAATTGCCATAAATTGTGTGGGGATTTTAAGAGGTCACGCATGAGAGTCGCCCTTGGAAACTGAGATCTATGCCCACGGTGGCTTTCCACAGAGCACTGGGAATCTCAGAAAGGATATCACATGATTTAATTCTGAAAGACTTGGCAGCCATATTTGATAGTCAAAAAACACATGGACCTCAATTTTAGACCTCAATGGGCGTGGCTTCATGTGACCTTTTGGCCACTCTTTGGGAAGCCTTGCCTGTGAGAGTTCTCTAGAGCTTTCATTGAAATGATCTTCCTCAACATTGAATGATTCCTGAATGAATTGAAATAAACAGTGCCTCCAACTTCATCCTTGAAAATTGGCTAGATAAATACCATGAAATTTTTAAAATTCCAATGACCAGGTGGCACTGAAGAACCTTTGGATGTCCTGTTGCTGATCATGAGTGTACCAGACAGTGCCTTGATTAACAGGCTTTCATGAATATGGTGTAGAACAGAGATGCCAGTAATTTGGAGCCTGCAGAATAGTGGGCCTAGAGCAGAGGTGATTAAGTGTGTGATAAAACATCTGTGGTGGGGTCATGTGGATCTGCCATTGTCTTCCAAATGGCTTGTGACTGACATGGTGCAGCCAGCAGAACATTGTATGTAAACGCATCATGTTATATGGAGAGGTTTAAGGGCAATGTTCAGAATCAGGTTGCTATGGTCACGGAGGCAACCTATGTGGTTTACAAGTCCTGTTGGTGCATTCTCCTGCAGTCCCTGACCCACCATATGTGACAGAACTCCCTCCAGGACTGTGGTCAAGTTTAACTCCTTGTATTTCATGAAGCAAATACAAAACTCTCAGTGCAGCAGGAGACATTATAAAAAGTGGAGGATGATGAAATGGCTTCACAGTCCACATGGGGAGACACATAGCCCCCAGTGGCCATAGTTCACCTACAAAGAGAGAATTCAGCACTACTGCTTCATGTTCATTGGAAAATTATAAACCATGTCCTCCAGGTCACAGAGATGCATAAAGACGTTTGATGGTCTTACTAGAAAAAAAGCTAAAGTTCCTGAAAAGTACATTTATTTCAACTGTCCATCTTAGAGGCAGTTTCTCCAGACGTCTTTAGGCTGGCAAATCTTCATGTTTGTGGAGTTTTTACATTGTCCCTTACTTTTGGAAACTCCTCTACCATCTCCAAGGTTATGAAATCCGGAGCAGTTTTCATTTCAGGTATGAATTCAAAGATTTTCTAGCTCTTTTTCTCTAATTGTGTCTTACTTGGGGTGAAGGTAATGTCAAGTTATCGTTCTAAATGAGAGTGGGAAAATTTTTGTGTAACACTAATTTGCATACACATTGATCCATTTCCAATTTTCCATTCGAAATACTGAATCCCTGACAGTAACTCATACCCTACTATACTCTGACTACTAATCCTAATATGATGAAGAATAATACCGAAATTGAATAAAAATACAAGCAGTTCAGAGGAGGCATGCTGTACAGTTGGACTTCCCTTTTGCATGATTAAGGGTAGGTGTTATAAATCTACTCAATTTTTAATTGAAATAGTCCTCCATGTGTTTATAAAGTTCACAAATATGTGAATTCCTGTCTCCCTTTCTCTGTAGCCTACTCAGCACATGTATTTTTATATGCACATACAGAATCCTACCTGGTATCACACGTACATTTTCATGAGTTGGCTGAATTGGCAGATACAAATTGTGAGAAGAGATCAGTCCTCCTAAACGCTGTGGGAACTGAAAATTCAAACTATGTGTAAGCTTCCCAGTAGAACAATATTATACATAAATCCATGTTCAGTATAATAAATATTTTGCATCTGTGAATGATGTATATTACATGATGAATTACGATTAGCATATATATTGATACTTTTTAATGTATATTTGTGTTTATTTAAAAAAAATATATATATATATACACTCCAGATTTCTCAAAATATGAAATGTATGTGACTTATACACACTCTGTAAATTCATTCATGTTCATGTATATAAATTTATAATCAACTTTTCAGAAGATAATTCTCAGAAATATTCATCCACCTGAAATACATATTTATTTCCCAGTACTGAAAACTAATTTCAATCAATGGTGTTTACAAATCCTAATATTTCTACAGTAACTGACCCAGTTTAACATCAATGCCAGTAGATTCCTATGGGACATGATGTCTATATTGACCTTCATTTTAATCCAACACTGGTACATTACTATTTCTTCAGTTTTTGCACATCATAGGATATGTATTTCTTCCACAAGTTTAAAATATATAGGAATTTGTTTCACTTTCAAACACTTCTTGCTTCAGAACACATGTATTCCTCCATGTTACTTGACTGGTCTTTTCATGAGACTTCTTTCCAAATACATTATTTTCAATTTCCATAATCAATTTCGAAGCTAAACTCACACACTCTTCATGATGAACCATAACATTAATATTAACATTAGGTGTATAACTGGTTGGAATGAATAATTGTATATCAATATAAGATTTCCTCTATATGTTCACGATTCAATTCAATCCATTATTTAAAGTTGGAACCAGTTATGCTTTTTATTCACAGTGTTGTCTGTTAATGCATTATCTCTATATTAATAGATACAGTGTACTCTTCTTTGTCCCTTCAATACTAATTTATATGTCTTCAAAATATTGCTCCCAGAAATGGTGGAAGAAATACTCATGTCACCTTATCTATATATAGATTTTATCACAGGAATATTCTGGACACAAAAAACGAAGGTCACACTCATGATTGTATCAAAGCCTAAATGCCAAGGGAGCGTGGATTACTAAAAAGAACCATGTCCAGGTTGCCTAATTCTCTCAAATGTAAATCAAATTGGTGACTACATATTTGTTTCTTCCTAAGATTATATATTCAACCTCAACCATGTTGAAAATATCTAATCCTATCACTCACTTCATACTTTGCCTGATTTGGTAATATCTTTATTGATACCTGCTTTCATACATATTTCCCCCAGTTCATCATTGTGACTGACACTTCACATATGCTGACATTTACATTCACTCTCTACCCGAAACCCTATTGCTAAAGAACTTTTGGTCCAAATCCTATACTCACTCTTCTTTCTAAACCTACAGACTATCTTCCTAATGCTAATGACTATAGTTTTTTGACTCGATGTTCTCTTCAACAATCAATTATCCAAGGTATAAGGTCCTATGCCATTGTATATCAATTTATCTGAGACACATGTGCAGAACATAATTCAAACCTAAGTATCCCACTCAAGGGCCCAGTTCCCTTCTGGCTTCCAATCTTACCTAGATTTCTGTTTTTATACTTATATTTTACCTATATATTTTTGTAAATATCACAGGCTCCCAATACCATTATTCATCCGGCAGAAAGATTCCTAACGCAAATCAAACATGTTATTAACCCTAAACATACACTTTTCCCTCAATCTAACTTTACAGAAGAGGAGGGACAGAGTTGGTCTTACAATACAGGAATGTAGGGGATCTTCCACCTGCTGAGAACATCAAAGGTATATGCAGAAATGATCCCCTGAGATGATGAAGGAAGCTATGAAGGACCTGAGAGAGCAAAAGACATCTTCCATGGCAAACTATCTGGTCAGGATGAAGGGATGTGTCTGAATCAGCCTCTACCTTCTTAATGTAGAGAAGATGGACCAAACCAGGCCTGTGTGGAGAGCTGTTCTCAGGTACCTATGGTTGGTATACCATTCTAACTGTGAAAGTGTGACAGGAAGTAGGGACAGCCTCCATCTCATGGGACCCTTAGAAGTAACTGTTAGGACAAAGTGGTTGCCAAGTCAGTGACCTCTTTCAGTTCCTGAAGGAAATGACCTCACATCACTGCCTTGGTGATGGAACTCTCTGGACGTTTGATCCTGGAAGACAGGCACCAAGAGCCAGTCACAGTCCCAGTCCCAGTGGTCTCACTTGTTTTGATTTACCAAGAACAGAGTCAGTCTTTCTTAGTACCTACTGATGTGACGATGGCCAAATGACAGGAAAGCTCTGAAGAGGAGCTTTTCCTGGGAAAGCAGGTAGTGGCTCACCCATGGCTCCTAACAACTTCAAAGTGTTGGCCAAGGAGACCAGATCTGATACAGGACAGGCCATTTTGGGGGAACATACAATGGCCCACCATTCTGAGGACACTCTGGATAGTCACAGACTTACTTGAGCAAAGGAGGTGCCTTTGAGTGTGTGTGTGTGGGTTTGTGGTTTTGTCTCATGTTCTGAGAATAGGTAGGAAAGGCTCTTTGTTTGGATTGGTGTGGACTGTTTCCAGTAAGTCGTTTGACAAGGCGAGTGCTTCTATGTCTGTGTATCCCACTCTGTCTGTGATTGTAGACATTAGAAAAGAGAATGCATCAATGGATGTGTCCTGTCTAGTAGAAAGCTTCCAAGCATTCATCCTGCCCAATTTACAAATGGACTGCAGCTTGTCTTATTGAAGGGCAACATCTGCTCTCAGTAGTTTCTGTTTTCTTCCTGAATTCTGGAAACTCTCCAGAATAGCCTCATGGTTTTGTGTCCAAGATATGTACCACCTCCAAGCTCTGTGAAATGGTGATGTACTGGATAGCTGAAGGGAATGGCGAGAATCTAAGAAAACTCAGATATCAGTGGGACCAGGAAAGTCTCAGTGGAGAAACCCTTCTTTGGGCCTTTTGCTTACCTATTGTTCTGTTGCCCTGAATTTCAGGAAGGTCTTTACCTCAGGACACTAATTTGTGAAGCCTGAAGAAAACTGTTTTCAAATGGAAATTAATGGGCATCACCTGTGGCTCTTTGCTTAATTGCTTTGGAAATGGATGTTTCTGAAACAGCCTCTTGGCCCTGTGTGAGGCTGTGGTTAGATACTCAGCACCTTATACATCCCACGTGGTCATCCAAAACCAAAATGGCCAAAAGAGCAGTTTTTGTGGATGAAGTCTCTCCGTACCTCTGTAAGGTTCCTGACCTCTATCAAGTGAGAATAGGGTGCCTTTGGGTCAAATGAGTTCTTCAAAGCCCTTCAGAGGCTAGCCCATAGGTGATTCCAATGATTCCAATTCACATGAAGAATCTAAACCCCACAGTCAGTAGTCCTCAAATTGGAGAAGCAGAGCAGTATTAACGGCAGGCCTATTTGATAAGTCATGGTTCACAGGAAGGTGTTCAGGCCACCCCAACGTTAAGCAAATGAGGGGCAAGGGAGCTTATTTTGGACACTGTCTTGGGCTCTGCCCCTCATGGAAACCTCCAGCCAGAGGTTAAAATGAGTATCTATATGGAAGAAGATGACGGCCATGTGGAAGTGTTCTGGTTTTAATTGTGGTTATTAGTGTGGTTGTTGAAAAATATGACTGGCTCCACCTGGTCTTGAATTCTAGTGTGATTCCCCTTAGAGACTGAGTTCTGGAACTGATCTCAGAGAGGTATTGCCATGAGTTTTGTTGGGATTTTAGGAGGCCATGCATGAGAGTCACCCTTGGAAACTGAGATCTGTGCCCAGGAAGGCTTTCCACAGAGCACAGGGAATCTCAGCCAGGTTATCACATAATTTTTTTCTGAAAGAATTAGCACCCATAGTTGAGAGTCAAAACACGCAAGGATTTTACATTGTAGACCTCAATATGCCTGGCTTTATGTGACCATTTGGCAACTCTTTGGGAAGCCTTGCCTGTGAGAGTCTTCCAGAGCTTTCATTGAAATGGGCTTCCTCACCATTTAATAATTACTGAATTAAATGAAACCCTCAGTGCCTCCAACTTCAACCTTAAAAAATGGGCTCGATAAATACCATGAAATTTTTGAAATTCCCATTACCAGGTGGCACTGGAAAACCATTGGAGATCCTGTTGCTGATCATGAGTGTACGAGAAAGTGCCTTGATTGACTGGGTTTCACAAAAATGGTGTAGAACAGAGATGCCAGTAAGTTGGAACCTGCTGAGTAGTGGGCCTACAGCAAAGGTGGGTAGGTTTGAGATAAAACATCTCTGGTGGTTTCATGTGGATTGGCCATTGGCTTTCAAATGGCTTGTGACTGACATGATGCAGCCAGCAGACCCTTATATGTAAAGGCATCTTGTTATATGGATAGGTTTCTGGGCAATGTTCAGAATCAGGTTGATATGGTCAAGGGGGCAAGCTATGTTGGACATAAGCCTGGTTGGTGCATTCTCCTGGAGACCCTGTCCCACCACACGTGACAGAACTCCCTCCAGCACTGTGTCCCAGTTGAACTCCTTGTAT
The DNA here is from genome assembly GCF_048772815.1 of Callospermophilus lateralis. NCBI lineage: Eukaryota > Metazoa > Chordata > Mammalia > Rodentia > Sciuridae > Callospermophilus > Callospermophilus lateralis. The sequence continues at coordinate 1,549,720 of NW_027513250.1, read as the reverse complement.
TTCATTAAGCCAATACCAAACTCCCAGTGCAGCAGCAAGAATCACCACGAAAAGTAGAGTATGACCAAATGGCTTCACAGTCCACACGGAGAGACACTTATCCCCCAGTTGCCACAGTTTACCCACAAAGTGAGAATTCAACACTGCTTCCTCATTTTAATTGGAAAATAAGATACCATGTCCTCCAGGTCACATAGATGTTGACCCAGTTTTGATGGTCTCACTACATAGGATGCTAAAGCTACCGACAACAACATACATTTTAAGTGTCCCAACTCATAGGCAGTATCTCAAGAAGTCTTTTGGCCTGCAGAGCTCCATGTTGTGGAGTGTTTACCTTGTCTTTTACTTTTGGAAACTCATCTACCACCTCCAAGGTTGTGAACTCCTCAGCATATTCCATTCCGGGTATGCATTCACAGATTTTCTATCTCTTATCCTCTAATTGTGTATTTCTTCCAGTGAGGGTAATATCAAGGGATTGTTTTTAATGTGAGTGGGAAGATTTTTGTGTAGCACATATTTGCAAACACACTGGGTTTACTTTCCTATTTTCCATTTGAAATACTGAATCTCTGACACTAACCCATACCCTACTAGACTCTGACTACTAATCCTTATATGATGGAGAATAGTAACCCAAACAGAATACAAATACCAGCAATTCAGAGAAGGCATGGTATGTAGTTGGACATCCCTTTTGCATTATATTGTGTAGGAGTTATAAATATAGTTAATGTTTATTGACATAGTTCTCCATGTGTTTTTAAAATTAACAAATATGTGAATTCCTCTCTCCCTTTTTCTGTAGCCTATTAAGCACATGTATTTTTATATGCACAAATAGAATCCTACCTGGTATCACATGTACATTCTTCTGAGGTGGCTGACATGGCAGATAAAAATTGTGGGAAGAGATCACTCCTCCTAACCTCTGTTGGAACAGAAAATTCAACCTATGGGTGAGCTTCCTAGTTGACCAACATTATGCATAAATCCATTTTCAGTAAAATGTATATTTTTGGATAAGTGGATGTTATATATTTAATGATGAATTTCGATTGGCATATATATTGCTACTTTTTAATGTCTCGGTGTGTGTGTTTGTGTGTGTGTGTGTATATATATATATATATATATATATATATATATATATATATACTCTCCCGATTTTTCAAAATATGAAATATATGTGTCTTATTATACACTTCCTAAAATTATTCATATTCATGTATGAGGATTTATAATGAACTTTTCACAAGATTATTCTCAGAAATATTCATCCACCTGAAATACATATTTGTTTCCTAATACTGAAAACTAACTTCAGTGAATGGTGCATACAAATCATAATATTTTGACATTGCAAGATGGCCGCGAATAGAGAGCATCATACCCAATGTACCGCGCCACTGCGCAGGTGACTAACGACTAAGAACGACAAAAAACTATCTTGTTAGGAACTTACAGCAAAATGGGGGTGCACTGAAACCTAGAAGAAGGATTTCTAGCACTGAGGTCCGGTAAATGAGTCTCAAACATGAGCCAACTCTGCGACCGGAGATCCTGTCTGACTGATCCACGCGACCCGTCCAGTGGCTACAGACGGCAGGGCACCACCGAGATGCTATCAATAATCACGGAGAAACGTTGATGCAGATTCTGTGGAATTCTGCCAGTAGAGTCCCCACTGAGCCCTGGGCTGAGTTCAGGGTTTCAGATGGGGAAGGAAGTGGTACAGTTCTAACCCCCACAATAGAAACTCCACGAAGGAAACCAACGGCCACCATCTTGGTGAGCTGAAGTAACGACAGCCACTCCCCTACAGATTGCAACAATAAAACAGGTGCTGTTACTCAGCTCATTTCCCATACTTCGGGGAATTTGCATCAAATCTCTCCTAGGCTTTCTGGGGGAGAGATTATCAGAGGGAGCCTGCATTAAGATAGGGGAAAACTAGAGGCACCTGACTTTCAACTCCCCCTCCCATCAGTGTTGAAAAAAACCTGTCTAGCCAGCGCTGAGAGAGGGGCAAGCGGAAAAAAAAAATCAAAACAATAGAGTGCCGGGGTTCCCAATAGCCAACTGTGCAATCAGAGATCCGGGCTGATTGAATCATGCAGCCAGGCCTGCTGTTTCAGATGGCGGGGCACCACCGAGAAGTGACCTGAAGCAGGGAGAAATGTTGCTGCGGATTCTGGGGAATCCTGCCGGCTGAGCTCCCACTGATCCCCGGGCTGAGTTTGGGAATTCAGACAGGGAAGAAAGTGGTATAGTTCTATCCCCCACAAAAGAAACTCCACCAAGGAAACCAGCGGCCACCATCTTTGAGATCTGAAGTAACCACCGCCCCTCTCCAATAGACTGCAACAATAAAACGATGTGTGTTACTCACCTCATCTCTCATACAGCGGGGAATTCACATAAAATGTCTCCTAGGCTTTCCGGGGGAGGGTTAATCAGAGTAAGCCTGCATAAAGACGCAAGAAAAACTAGAGACACCTGACTTTCGACTCCCCCTACCATCAGTGGCCATAACGAAACGTGTATAGCCAGTGTTGGGGGAGGGGCAAGCGGAAAAAATCAAAACAATAGAGTGTCTGGGTTCCCAAAAGACACCGTCCACACCCAACAAACGGCAGGCACAGAGTACAGTTTGAACTGCCGAGAGGCATCACTCAGGGGAAATCTGGTCTAGAAAAAGAAACCAGGACAAGCAGGAGAAACCAAAGGACTAGAAGGCAGGCCCTTGTGACTGGGCGGCTGGAGACCGCAGGCCTGCACGTGACATTCCACCCACTGCCTGAGTGACTGGGGGGCTGAGGAATTCTCGCCCGCCGGCAACCGAGCGTGAGACTGCGTGGCTAGAGATTGCCAACCGAACGGCGACAGCCCACCTGCTGCCCGCGTGACTGGGCGGCTGGAGACCGCCCGCCTGCCAGTGACCCAGAGCTGAAACAAACCAGAGACAGTCAAGTCCCACCCCCTAATTCGGACACCTCGGCAAGGAGCCTGGGGCCGGCCAAAGCAGAGAGGTGACATCACTGGAGCTCGGCCTTCGGAATTACTTCCAAGCGGAATCCACTTTAGCAGGCATAGTTTACCAACACAAAGGAGAGACAACAGAGATATACAACACCAAAACAAATCTAAAGAATAAAGCAGAAACACAGCAATCAAATAGAGCTGGAAAGTAACGTGAACATCATGAAAAAACAAGGGCAAAAAAGGAGTACAAACAATGCAGGACAACTTAAATCTACAGGAGGACCTTGAAGCATCAGAAACAGGGATAGGGAAAGAACTCAAGGCATACCGAACTCAGATGGAAAGGAATATTAGAGAAGACATGAGGCAGCAAGTCCAAGCAATAAAAGTATATTTTGAAAATGAATTAAACAAACAAATTCAAATGGCAAAGAATGAGCATTACCAGGAGATAGAGATCTTAAAAAAATATTAAACAGTAATCCTAGAAATGCAGGAAAATATAAACCAAATTAAAAACTCAAACGAGAATATTACAAATAGACTAGATCAAGTAGAAGTCAGAACATCAGATAATGAAGACAAAGTTTATCAACTTGAAAAGAATTGAGTAAACACAGAAAAGATGCTTAAATCCCACCAGGAATTTATTCAAAAGATATGGGATGTCATAAAAAAACAAAAAACAAATTTAAGAGTCATCAGGATAGAAGAAGGCATAGAGATTCAAACCAAAGGAATGGACAACATATTAAATGAAATAATTCTATAAAACTTCCCAGAGATGAATGATGGATTGGATTGCCAATTCCTGGAAGCCTACAGGACCCCAAACATTCAAAACCAAAATAGACCAACTCCAAGACATATAATTATGAAGATAGCCAACATACAGAACAAGGAGAGAATATTAAAAGCTATAAGAGAAAGGAGGCAGATTACATTCAGGGGTAAACCAATTAGGTTAACAATTGATTTTTCATCACATTCTTTGAAAGTGAGAATATCCTGGAACAATGTAATTCAAATGCTGAAAAAAAAAAAGAATTCCAACCAAGAATACCATATAAAGCAAAGTTAAGCTTCAGATTTGACAATGAAATTAAAGTCTTTCACGATAAACAAAAGCTAAAACAATTCTCAGCCAGAAAACCAGCACTGCAAAGCATTTTGTGCAAAATACTACAAGAAGAAGAGTTAAAAAATAGTGCCCAAAACTAACACTGGGAAGTATCTCAGTAAAGCGGGAGGAAAGTAACCAAAAAAGTAAAAACTATCCAAACTAAAATATAATAAATAAATAAACATGACTGGAAGTATAAATCATATTTCAATTGTAACCTTAAATGTTAATGGCCTAAATTCACTAATCAACAGACATGTGCTAGTAACCTGGATCAAAAAAACAAATCCAACAATATTCTGCCTTCAGGAGACTCATATGATAGGAAAAGACATACACAGGCTGAAGGTAAAAGGTTGGGAAAAATCATAACACTCACATGGCCCTCGGAAGCAAGAAGGGTTTGCCATACTCATATGGAATAATATCAACTTCAAACCTAAGTTAATCAAAAGGGATAAAGAATGACACTATATTCTGTTAAAAGGAATCATCCACCAACAAGAAAAAAACAATTATCAATTTGTATGCACCAAGCAATGGAGGTGCAACATTCATAAAACATACTCTCCTCAAGTTCAAGAGTCAAATAGACTACAACACAATAATTATGGGTGACTTCAACACACCACTCTCGGCATTAGAGAGATCCTCTAGACAAAAACTGAATAAAGAAACTATAGAACTCAACAGCACAATCAATAACCTAGACTTAACCGACATATATAGAATGTATCAACCATCATCAAGTGGATACATGTTCTTCTCAGCAGCACATGGATCCTACTCAAAGATACACCATATATTATGCCATAGGGCAATTCTTAGTAAATATAAAGGCATGGAGATTATACGGTGCACCATATCTGATCATAATGGAATGAAACTGGATATCAATGAGAAAAGAAGGAAGGAAAAATCCTACATCACATGGAAAATGAACAACATGCTACTGAATGACCAATGGGTTACAGAAGACATAAAGAAGGAGATAAAAAATTCTTAGAGACAAATGACAATACAGACACAACATACCGGAATCTATGGGACACAATGAAAGCAGTTTTAAGAGGGAAATTCATTTCTTGGAGTTCTTTCCTCAAAAAAAGAAAAAAAAACAACAAATAAATGAACTTAAACTACACCACAGAAACCTAGAAAAGGAAGAGCAAAACAACAGCAAATGTAGTAGAAGACAAGAAATAATTAAATTTAGAGCAGAAATCAACGAAATTGAAACAAAAAAAAAGTTGAAAAAATTGATAAAACTAAAAGTTGGTTCTTTGAAAAAATAAATAAGATCAACAGGCCCTTAGCCACGCTAAGGAAGAGAAGAAGAAAGAGAATTCAAATTACTAACATGTGGGATAAAAAAGGCAATATCACAACAGACACTACAGAAATATAGAAGATAATTAGAAAGTATTTTGAAACACTATATTCCAATAAAATAGAATATTGTGAAGATATTGATAAATTTCTTAAGTCATACGATCTGCCCAGATTGAGTCAGGAAGACACAAACAATTTAAACAGGCCAATAACAAAGGAAGACATAGAAGAAGCAATCAAAAGACTGCCAACCCAAAAAAAGCCCTGGACCGGATGGGAATACAGCGGATTTCTACAAAACCTTCAAGGAAGAATTAAAATCAATATTTTTCAAGCTTTTTCAAGAAATAGAAAAAGAAGGAGCTCTTCCAAATTCATTCTATGAGGCCAACATCACCCTGATCCCGAAACCAGACAAAGACACTTCAAAGAAAGAATACTACAGACCAATTTCTCTAATGAACTTGGATGCAAAAATTCTCAATTACATTCTGACAAATCGAGTACAAAAGCATATCAAAATAATTGTGCACCATCATCAAGGAGGATTCATCCCTGTGATGCAAGGATGGTTCAATATACGAAAATCAATAAATGCCATTCACCACATCAATAGACTTAAAGACAAGAACTATATGATCATCTCGATAGATGCAGAAAAGCATTTGACAAAGTTCTGCATCCATTTATGTTCAAAACTCTATAAAAACTAGGGATAACAGGAACTTACCTCAACATTGTAAAAGCTATATATGCTAAACCTCAGGCTAGCATCATCCTAAATGGAGAAAAAACTGAAGGCATTCCTTCTAAAATCTGGAACAAGACAGGGATGCCCTCTATCACCACTTCTATTCAATTTAGTTCTTGAAATACTAGCCAGAGCAATTAAACAGACAAAAGAAATTAAAGGCATAAAAATAGGAAAAGAAGAATTTAAAGTATCACTATTTGCAGATGACATGATAATATATTTAACAGACACAAAAATGTCTACAAAGAAATGGCTAAAGTTAATAAATGAATTCAGAAAAGTGGCAGGATATATAATTAACACGCATAAATCAAATGCATTCCTGTATAACAGAAAAAAAACTTCTGAAATGGAAATGAGGAAAACCACTCTATTCACAACATCCTCAAATAAAATAAGATACTTGGGAATCAACCTAACAAAAGAGGTGAAAGATTTATATAATGAAAACTACAGAAATCTAAAGAGAGAAATAGAAGAAGATGTCAGAAGATGGAAACATGTGCCCTGTTCATGAATAGGCAGAACTAACATCATAAAAATGGCAATATTACGCAAAGTTCTCTACAGGTTTAATGCAATGGCAATCAAAATTCCAACGGCATTTCTTGTAGAAATAGATAAATCAATCATGAAATTCATATCGAAAAATAAAAGACCCAGAATAGCAAAAGCAACTCTAAGCAGGAAGTGTGAATCTGGAGGTATAGCGATACCAGAGTTCAAACTGTACTACAAAGCAATAGTAACAAAAACAGCATGGAACTGGTACCGAAAAATGCAGGTGGACCAGTGGTACAGAAGAGAGGACACAGAAACCAATCCACAAAATTACAACTTTCTTATATTTGATAAAGGGGCTAAAAGCATGCAGTGGAGGAAAGATAGCATCTTCAACCAAATGGTGCTGGGAAAATTGGAAATCCATATGCAACAAAATGAAACTGAATCCCGTTCTCTCGCCATGCACAAAATTTAACTAAAAATGGATCAAGGATCTAGATATAAAATCAGAGACACTGCGTTTCATAGAAGAAAAAGTTGGCTACGATCTACATACTGTGGGGTCGGGCTCCAAATTTCTTAATAGGACGCCCATAGCCCAAGAGTTCTTAACAAGAATAAAAAAATGAGACTTACTTATACTAAAAAGTTTTTTTTCTCTGCAAGAGAAACAAAAAGGGAAGTAAATAGAGAGCCTACATCCTGGGAACAAATTTTTACCCCTCACACTTCAGATAGAGCCCTAATATCCAGAATATACAAAGAATTCAAAAAAATTATCAATAAGATAACAAATAACCTAATCAACAAATGGGCCAAGGACCTGAAAAGACACTTCACCAAGGAGGACATACAATCAATCAACAAGTACATGAAAAAATGCTCACCATATCTAGCAGTCAGAGAAATGCAAATCAAACCCACCCTAAGATACCATCTCACTCCAGTATGATTGGCAGCCATTATGAAGTCAAACAACAACAAGTGTTTACAAGGATGTGGGGAAAAGGGGACACTTGTATACCGCTGGTGGGACTGCAAATTGGTGAGGCCAACATGGAAAGCAGTATGGGGATTCCTAGGAAAGCTAGGAATGGATCCACCATTTGAACCAGCTATCGCCCTTCTCGGACTATTCCCTGAGGATCTTAAAGAGTGTACTAAAGGGATACTGCCACATCAATGATCATAGTGGCACAATTCACAATAGCTAGACTGTGTAACCAACCTAGATGCAATTCAATAGATGAATGGATAAAAAAAATGTGGCATCTATACACGATGGATGCAGCACTAAAAAATGACAAAATCATAGAATTTGCAGGGAAATGGATGGCATTAGAGCAGATTATGCTAAGAGAAGCTAGCCAATCCTTAAAAAAACAAATGCCAAATGTCTGCTTTGATAAAAATAGGGTAACTAAGAATAGAACAGGGAGGAAGAGCATGAGGAAAAGATTAATATTAAACAAAGACAAGTGGGAGAGAGAAAGGGAGAGAGAAGGGAAAGCATATGGAAATGGTAGGAGACCCTCATTGTTACACAAAATTACATATAAGACGTTGTGAGGGGAAAGGCGGGAACAAGAGAGAGAAGTGAAAAAGCAGATGAGGAAGAGAGGGAAGATAGGATGAAAGGGGAGGGGGGATAGTAGGGGATAATAAAGGTAGCAGAGGACAACAGTCACTAATATGACATTATGTAAAAATGTGAATGTGTAACTGATGTGATTCTGCAATTCGTATTTGGGGAAAATTGGGAGTTCATAACCCATTTCAGTCAAATGTATGAAAGATGATATATCATGAGCTTTGTAATGTTTTGAAAAACCAATAAAAATAAATAAACAAAGGTTTAAAATTGAGTGGGAAGAAATCAGCTAAAAAGGAGTTGAGATGCATTCATTTTGATAAGCAGAAAGTTTGTTTTGTGTAGTTGTAAATATCACAAATTTATTTTACCAGAAAACTGGCTTTTGAAAATGAACATATATTGAGATTAAAGGATAATCCACCTACCTTCATGAAAAATTCATATCATTTCCTATATTTTTCATATTTCATTAATTTTCGTGAATATTTTGTCATGGACCAGGTCTAGTCTTAGGCTACCTCATCTGACAAGTTCGTGCAATGTGTTGGATTGTTCTTTTCCTCTTTTATTTGATAGTTTGTAGCTGATAATGTGTATTTTTCCTTATCTTTATTTGGACATACATACCCAACTATATCTTTGCATTTTATGTTTTACTGGGGAAGAGACTCATCAAAAGCTCTTTATTATATGTATCAACAATGAAACATTTAGAGCATGCAATTATTCTTAATTTTGCATGAAAATATCTTTGTACCATTTTTCTTATAAAGATGTAGAATTATTACTGTAATAAGTAACTACTTACAAGAAGAATTAAACAATTGACTTTATATCAATCATAAATATGAAAATTAATAAAATAAGTATTTGGCAATAAATATGCAATTGATAGAAATTAAAATTACAAGAAAGCCATTTAAAATGTCAGTGCATATGGTCCTTAAATAAAAGGTTGTTCAAATAAAATTTCACTAATTCATAAGAGTTAATATGCCATATCACAGCTTAATGTAATATAAAAACTTAAATGATAAGTATTGATAAATAAGAATGATACCTGTTTACTTAAATAGGTTTATTTGATTTTCACTGTAAGCTGTTAATTCTAGAAGACTTGAAAATTAAGAAAGACTTAGTCTATATTATTTCTAACAGGCTAATCAAAGTACTTTTAAATATATATGTATATATATCATATGTAATACATATGCATGAATATAGATACATATGTATAATAAATGTATTGTAATATATCTATAGGTTATTATAATTATTAAATTTTCTCAAGAAAAAAGAATGACTATAAAAAAATTCTTAAATGTAAATTTCATAGCATATTACTGTTTGTAATGACATGAGAGAAAAACTCCTATGGAGGGAAAATGAAAAAGGAAGAGAGAGAAGGGGGAAAATGAGGAAGAAAGTGAGTAAAGAAGAGGGAGAGGAGTGTTTGATTATAAGATAAATGTGGAGGGTCTGGGTGTCTGGCTCAGTGGTGACATGCTTGGCTAGCATGTGTGAGGCACTGGGTTATATTCTCAGCACCACATATAAATAAATAAAATGAGGTCGATCAACAACTGAAAAAATAAAAAAATAAATAAAAAAGTAGAAATATTACCAAAATTCTAAGTTTTTATGAATGCTAAATAAAAAAATGTTACATAGCCTTATGTAATTTCTAGACTCCCCAAAATAGTCATTTAATGATAGATTACTAGTGCGATAACTAAAAATCCATTGCTCTTTCCTCGACATTCTGTGGCATGCTAGTGCTAAAATAAATTGTATTATAACACCAAAAAAAATTCTAATATTTCTACAGTAACTGACCCATTTTAACATAAATGCAAGAAGATTCCTATGGGATATAATTGTATTTTGACATTCATTCACTGGTACATTACTATTTGTCCAGTTTATGCACATCGTAGTATGTATATTTCATTCACAATTTAGCAAATTTATACGCATTTGTTTTACTTTCAATCACTTCCTGCTTCAGAACACATGTATTCCTCCACGTTTCTTGACTGCTCCTTTCATGAGACTTTTTTCCAAAGACATTATTTTTGATTTCCATTATCATTTTTGAAGCAAAACTCACACACCCGTCATGATAAACCGTAAACCTAATATTACCATTAGATGTAAAACTGGTGGGAATGAATGATTGTATATCAATATAAGATTTCTTGTATACTTTCAAATATCAATTCAATCCATTGTTTAAAGTGGAACCAGTTATATTATTTATTCACAGTATGGTCTATTCATGCATTGTCTCTATATTGATAGACACAGGGTACACCTCTGTGTACCCTCAATAATAATTTGTATATCTTCAAAATTTTGCTCACAGAAATGGTGGAAGAAAGACTCATGTCAACTGATCTACATATACATTTTATCACAGTAATATTCTGGACACAAAATGCAAAGGTCACACTTAGGATTGTCCCGAAGCCTAAATGGAAAGTGAACATGGATTACTAAAAACATCCATGTCTTGGATGCCTAATTCTCTCAAATGTCAATCCTATTGGTGAGTACATATTTGTTTCTTCCCAAGATTATATATTCAACCTCAACCATGTTGAAAATGTCTAATCCTATCACTCACTTTATATTTTGTCTGATTTCCTAATGTCTCTATTGATATCTCTTTTCCTACATATTTTCCCCAGTTCATCATAGTGACTGATTCTTCACATGTGCTGACATTTACATTCACTCTTTATCCGAAACCCTATTGCTAAAGAACTTTTTGTCCAAATACTATACTCACTCTTTTTTCTAATCCTACCGACTATCTACCTAATCCTACCGACTATCCCTTTTTGACTGGATGAACTCTTCAACAATCAATCATCTAAGGTACAAGGTCCTATGCCATTGTATATTGATTTATCTGAGACATCTGTGCAGAACATGATTCAAAGATAAGTATCCCAATCATGGGCCCAATGCCTTTCTGGTCTTCAAATCTTACCTAGATTTCAGATTTCATAATTACATTTTACCTGTATATTCTTATAAATATTGCAGGTTCCCAATACCATTATTCATCCAACAGAATGATTCCTACCACAAATCGAACATGTTATTAATCCTAACTATACACTTTTCCCTCAATCCAACTTTACAGAAGAGCAGGGAAAGAGTTGGTCTTACAATACAGGGGTGTAGGGGACCTTCCACCTGTTGACAACCTCAAAGGTCCATGCAGATATGATCCCTGGAGAAGATGCAGGCAGCTATGAAAGGCCTGAGAGAGCAAACGTCATCTTCCATGGCAAACAACCCGGTCAGGTTAAAAGCATGTGTCTGAATCATCCTCTCTCTTCTTAATGTAGGGAAGATTGACCAAACTAGGCCTGTGTGGAGAGCTGTTCCCAGGTGCCTATTGTTTGTATACCATTCGAACTTGTGAAAGTGTCACAGGAAGTAGGGGCATCCTCCATATTATGAGACCCTAGGAAGCAAATGTTAGGACAAAGTGGTTGCAAATGCAGTGACCACATTCAGTTCCTGAAGGAAGTGACCTCACCTCACATCCTTGTTGATGGAACTCTCCGAATTTGGGTTCCAGGAAGCCAGGCATCCAGACCCAGTCCAAGCTCCAGTCACAGTGGTCTCACTTGTTTGGATTTACCAAGGACAGAGTCAGTCTTTTGTGGTACCTAGTGATGTGAGGATGGCCAAATGCCAGGAAAGTTCTGAAGAGGGGCCCTTCCAGAGAAAGAAGTTAGAGGCTCACTGATGTCTCCTGACAACTTCACAGAGTTGACCCAGGAGACCAGATCTGAGACAGGAAAGGCCATTTCTGGGGAACATAGTATTGCCCTCCAGTCAGAGGACACTCTGGATAGTTTCAGACCTACTTGGGGGAAGGAGGTGACTTCGTGGGTGTTTGAGTGGGTTTGTGGTTTTTTCTCATGTTCTGAGAATAGTTAGGAAAGGGGGTTTGTTTGGTTTGGAGTGAACTGTTTCTAGTTAGTCCTTTGATAAGGCGAGTGTTTCTATGTCTGTGTATCCCACTGTGTCCATGGTTGTAGACATTAGAAAAGAGAATGCCTCAATGGGTGTGTCCTGTCAAAGAGAAAACTTCCAAGCATTCATCCTGCCCATTTTATAAATGGACTGTGGCTTGCCTTATCATTGGGCAACACCTATTATTTTCTTACATTCCTGTATCCTTCCTGAATTCTGGCCACTCTCCAAAATAGGCTCATGGTTTTGTGTACAAGATATGTACCACTTCCAAGCTCTGTGACATGGCCATGTACTGGATAGCTGAAGGGAATGCATCTCAGAAAACTCTGATATCAGTGTGACCAGTAAAGTCTCAGTGGAGAAACCCTGCTTTGGGCCTTTTGATTACCTATTGTTATGTTGCCCTGAATATCAGGAACATCTTTTCCTCAGGCTACTCCTTCCTGAAGCCTGAAGAAAACAGTTTTCACATGGAAATGAATGGGCATTTTACCTTTGTGTTTTACAATAAAACCTTCACAGAGATTAGGCTCTCATTAACTTAAAAATACTTTTAAATTTTATCTAAGTGTAAAAAGTAACATGTAACTGTACATATCTTTTTGATAACAAGTCCAATTATACAACACAAATGATACACATAAATCTCCAACATGTTTTTATTTTAAGCCTAGAATTACCATACAACCTTAGAACATTTCTGTTTTCATACTTATATTTCACTTCTATATTCTTATAAATATTGCAGGTTCCCAATAACATTATTCATACAGCAGAACAATTCCTAACCCAAATCTAACATGTTATTAACCCTAACCATACACTGTTCCCTCAATCTAACTTTACAGAAGAGCAGGGAAAGAGTTGGTCTTACAATACAGGAATTTAGGGGATCTTCCACCCGCTGAGAACCTCAAACGTCCATGCTGAAATGATCCCTGTAGAAGATGTAGGCAGCTATGAAGGACCTGAGAGAGTAAGAGTCACCTTCCATGGCCAACAACCTGGTCAGGATGAAGGGTTGTGTCTGAATCTGCCTCTCTCTTCTTAATGTAGAGAAGATGGACCAAAACAGGCCAGTGTGGAGAGCTGCTCTGGAATGCCTATGGATGATATACCATTCTAACTTGTGAAAGTGTCACAGGAAGTAGGGGCAGCCTCCATCTCATGGGGCCTTGGAAGCAACAATTAGGACAATGTGTTTGCCAAGGCAGTGACCTCATTCAGTTCCTGAAGGAAGTGACCTCACCTCACTTCCTTGGTGTTCGAAATCTCTGAACATGTGGTCCAGGAAGCCAGGCACCCACAGCCAGTCCCAGTCCCAGTCCCAGTGATCTCACTTGTTTGGATTTACCAAGGACAGAGTCAGTCTTTATTGGTACCTACTGATGTGAGGATGGCCAAATGCCAGTAAAGCTCTGAAGAGGGCCCTTTCCTGAGAAAGCAGGTTGTGGCTCACCGCTGGCTCCTGTCAACTTCACAGAGTTGGACAAGGAGAACAGATCTGAGACAGAACAGGCCATTTCATGAAAACATAGTATGGCCCACCAGTCAGAGGACACTGCGGATAGTCACAGACCTACTTGGGGGAAGGAGGTGCATTTGTGGGTGTGGGTGTGTGTTTGTGGTTTTGTCTCATGTTCTGAGAATAGGTAAGAAAGGCAGTTTGTTTTGTTTGGAGTTAATTGATTCTAGTAAGTCGTTTGAAAAGGCGAGTGTTTCTAGGTCTGTGTATCCCACTGTGTCAGGGCTTGTAGACATTAGAAAAGAGAATGCTTCAATGGATGTGTCCTGTCTAGTAGAAAGCTTCCCCGGATTCATACTTCCCATTTATGAATGGACTGTGGCTTGCATTATTGATGGGCAACCCCTGATATCTTCCTAAGTTCCTGTTTTCTTTCTGAATTCTGGCCACTTTCCAGAATAGGCTCATGGTTTTGTGTCCAAGATGTATACCACCACCAAGCTCTGTGACATGGCCATGTACTGGATAGCTGAAGGGAATGGCGAGCAACTCAGAAAACTCAGATATCAGTGTAATCAGGAAAGTCTCAGTGGAGAAATACTGCTTTGGTTACCTATTGTTCTGTTGCCCTCAATGTCAGGAAGGTCTTTGCCTCTGGCCACCCATTTTGAAGCCTAAAGAAAACAGTTTTCAAATGGAAATCAATGGGCATCACCTGTGACTCTTTGCTTAATTGAACTGGAAAGGGATATGTCTGAATCAGGCTCTAGGTCCTGTGTTAGGCTTTGGCTTAGATTCTCAGCACATGATGGATGTAAAGAAAATCCCATGTTTGCATCCAAAACTAAATTGGCCAAAAGAGCAGTCATTATAGAAGAAGTCTCTCGCCTTCCCCTGTAAGGTTCCTGACCTCCATCAAGTGAGAATAGGAACCTTTGGATCAAATGAGTTCTTCAAAGCCCTTTAGAGGCTATCCCATAGGTGCTTGGGTTTTCTCCAGAATCCAAATCACATAAAGAATCTATACCTGACAGTCAGTAGGCCTCAAATTGGAGGAGCAAAGCAATATTAATAGCAGGCCTATTTGATCACTCCTGGTTCCCCGGACGAGTGTCCAGGACACCCTGACTTTAGGCAAATGAGGGGCAATGGAGGTTATTTTGGACACTGTCGTGGGCTGTGCCCCTCATGGAAACCTCAAGCCAGAGGTAATGATGAGTGTCCATATGGAAGAAGATGAGGGCCATGTGGGAGTGTTTTGGTTTTAATTGTGGTCATGTGTGGCCGTTGGAATAGATGACTGGGTCCACCTTGGCTTTAACTCTGTTGTGATTCCCCTTAGAGACTGAGTTGTGGACCTCACCTCAGAGACGTATTGCCATGAATTGTGTTGGGATTTTAGGAGGATTCACATGAGAATCACCCTTGTAAAATGAGATCTAGGCCCAGGGTGGCTGTTCACCGAGCACTGGGAATCTCAGCCAGGTTACCACATGATTTTATTCTGAAAGACTTGGCAGCCACATATGAGAGTCAAAAGACACATGGATGTCACAATGTAGATCCCAATGGGCCTGGATTCATGTGATCATTTGGCCACTGTTTGGGAAGCCTTGCCTGTGAGACTTCTGCAGAGATTTCATTGAAATGAGCTTCCTAACCATTTAATAGTTCCAGAATGAAATGAAACACACAGTGCCTCCAACTTCAACCTTGAAAAATGGGTAGATAAATACCAAGAAATTTTTAAACTTCCCATGACCAGGTGGCACTGGAGAATCTTTGGATATCCTGTGGCTGATCATGAGATTACAAGACAGTGCTTTGATTGACTGGTTTTCATAAAAATGGTTCAGAACAGAGATACCAGGAAGTTGGAGCCTGCTGAGAGGTGGGCCTACAGGAGTGCTGGGCAGGTGTGCAATAAAACAACTGTGGTGGGCCCATGTGGATCTTCCATTGGCTTCCAAATGCCTTGTGACTGACATGGTGCAGCCAGCAGACCCTTGTATGTAAAGGCATCTTGTTATATGGACAGGATTCAGGGCAATGTTTAGAATCAGATTGCTATGGTCAAGGGGGCAAGTCATGTGGGATATAAGCCTGGTTGGTGCATTCTCCTGCAGACCCTGACCTACCAAAAGTGACAGAACTCACTCACGCACCGGGTAACAGTTGAATTCTTTGTATATCATGAAATCCCAGTGCAGCAGCAAGAAACACGACGAAAAGTGGAGGATGACCAAATGGCCTCCCAGTCCACATGTGGATACACTTATCCCCCAGTTGCCACAGTTTACCTACTAAAGAAAATTCAGCACTGCTGCCACATATTCAGTGGAAAATAAGAAACCATGTCCTCGAGGTAACATAGATGCAGACACAGCTTTGATTATCTCACTACAATGGAAACTAAATCTCCTGACAACAACATATATTTCAAGTGCCCAAACTCAGAGTGAGTTTCTCAAGAAGGATTTAGGGAACCAGAGGTCCATGTTTGTGGACTGTTTTCCCTGTCCCTTACTTTTGAAATCTCCTCTTCCGTCTTCAAGGTTGTGAACTCCTGAGCATATTCCATTCCAGATATTTATTCACAGATTTTCTAACTCTTCTCCTCTAATTGTGCCTTAGTCTCCGTGATTGTAATGTCAAGGCATCCCTTTCTCTGTATCCTATTCAGCACATGTATTTTTACATGCAATTATAGAATCTTACCTGATACCACACGTACATTCTTGTGAGGTGACTGACTTGCCAGATACAAATTGTAAGAGATCACTCCTCCTAAAAGCTGTTGGAACTGAAAATTCAATCTATGAGTGAGCTTCCTTGTTTAACAACATTATACATAAATCCATATTCAATAAAATAAATACATTTGGATCTGTAGATGACATATATTTCATTGTGAATTTCAATTGGAATATATTATGCTATTTTTAATGTCTGTGTGTTTGTGTATGTATATATATATATATATACACACTCTCCAGATTTTTCAAAATATGAAATATATGCCTTGTTATACACTCCCTAAACTCATTCATATTCAAGTATGTGTATTTATAATCAAATTTTCACAAGAGTATTCTCAAAATTATTCATTCACCCTAAATACATATTTGTTTCCTAGTACTGAAAACTATCTTCAGTGAAAGGTGCATACAAATCCTAATATTTCCACAGTAACTGAACCAGTTTAACATCAATACAAGTAGATTCCTATGGGACATGTTGTGCATTTTGACATTTATTTTATTCAACACTGGTACATTACTATTTCTTCAGTTTATGCTCATCATAGCAAATATATTTCATCCAAAAGTTTGCAAATTTATAGGCATTTTGTTCACTTTCAATCACTTTATTCTACAGAACACATGTATTCCTCCATGTTTTTGATGGGTCTTTTCATGAGACTTCTTTCCAAACACATTATTTTCGATTTCCATGATCACTTTTGAAGAAAAACTCAAAGACACTTCGTGATAAACCATAACCCTAATATTACCATTAGATGTATTGCTGGTTGGAATGAATGATGGTATATCGATATAAGATTTCTTATATATTTTCAGATATGAATTCAATCTATTATTTAAAGTGGGACCAGTTATATTATTGATTCACAATGTGGTCTATTCATGCACTATCTCTATATTCATAGACACAGTGTACACCTCTTTGTAACACCAATACTAATTTATAGGACTTCAAAACATTGCTCCCAGAAATGCTGGAAGAAATACTAATGTCACGCGATCTACATATACATTTTATCACAGTAATATTCTGGACACAAAATGCAAAGTTTACACTTATGATTGTACCAAAGCCTAAAAGGAAAGTGAACAGGGATTACTAAAAACATCCATGTCCACATTGCCTAATGCTCTCAAATGTCAATCCTATTGGTGACTACATATTTGTTTCTTCCTAAGATTATATATTCAAACTCAACCCTGTTCAAAATGTCTAATCTTATCACTCACTTTGTACTTTCCCTGATTTTGTAATGTCTCTATTATTATCTGATTTCCTACATATTTTCCAAAGTTCATCATTGTGACTGAATCTTCATATGTGCTGACATTTACCTTCACCCTCTAACAGAAACCCTATTGCTAAAGAAGTTTTTTTTACCAAATCCTATACTTACTCTCCTTCCAAAACCTACCAACTATCTTCCTAATCTTACCTACTATCCCTTTTTGACTGGATGTTCTCTTCCACATTCAATCATCCAATGTACAAGGTCCTATGCCATTGTATATGGATTTATCTGAGACATCTGTGCAGAAAGTAAGTCAACACTAAGTATACCAATGAAGGGCCCAATGCCCTTCAGGGTTTCAAATCTTAGATTTCTGTTTTCATACATATATTTCACCTACATATTTTTATAAATATCGTAGGTTCCCAATAACATTATTCATCCAGCAGAATAGTTCCTAACACAGATTGAACATGTTATTAACCCTAACCATACACTCTTCCCTCAATCTAACTTTACAGAAGAGCAGGGACAGTGTTGGTCTTACAAGACAGAAATTAAGGGATCTTTCACCTGCTGAGAACCTCAAAGGTCATTAAATATGATCCCTGGAGAAGATGTAGGAAGCTATTAAGGACCTCAGAGAGCAAAAGTCATCTTTCATTGCAAACAACCTGGTCAGGATGAAGGGTTGTGTCAGAATCAGCCTCTCTCTTCTTCATGTAAAGAAGATGCAGCAAACCAGGCCTGTGTGGAGAGCTGTTCCTGGGTGCCTATGGTTTTATACCATTCTAACTTGTGAAAATGTCAGAGTAAGTAGGTGCAGCCTCCATCTCATGGGACCCTTGGAAGCAACTGTTAGGACAAAGTGGTTGCCAAGGTATGGACCTCATTCAGTTCCTGAAGGAAGTGACCTCACCTCATTTCCTTGGTGATGGAATTCTCTGAACTTGGGTTCCAGAAAGCCAGGCATCCAGAGCCAGTCCCAGTCACAGTCCCAGTGGTCAAAATTTTTCGGATTTACCAAAGACAGAGTCAGTCTTTCTTGGTACCTACTTATGTGAGGATGGCCAAATGCCAGGAAGGTCTGAAGAGGGGCCTTTCCTGAGAAAGCAGATAGTGGCTCACCACTGGCTCCTTACAGATTCACAAAGTTGGCCAAAGAGACTAGATCTGAGACAGGACAGCCCATTATGAGGGAATTTCTTATGGCCCACCATCAAACGACACTCCGTATTGTCACAGACGTACTTGGGGGTCTGTGTGGGTGTGGGTGTGGGTATTGGTTTGTGGTTTTGTCTCATGTTCTGAGAATAGGTAAGAACGTCGGTTTGTTTGGTTTGGTGTGAACTGATTCTAGTAAGTCGTTTGACAAGGCTAGTCTTTCTATATCTGTGTATCCCACTGTGTCCATGGTTGTAGACAATAGAAAAGAGAATGCATAAATACATGTGTCCTTTCTAGTAGAAATCTTCCCAGCATTCATTCTGCCCAATTTATGAATGGTCTGCGGCTTGCCTAATGGATGGGCAACACCTAATATCTACTTAAGTTCCTGTTCTCTACCTGAATTATGGGCAACCGCCAGAATACGCTCATGGTATTGTGTCCAAGATATGAACCACCTCCACGCTCTGTGATACGGCCATGTACTAGAGAGCTGAAGGAAATGATGAGCATCTCAGAAAACTCAGATATCAGTGTGACCAGGAAAGTCTCAATGGAAAAACCCCGCTTTGGGCCTTTTGCTTACATATCCTTCTGTTGCCCTGAATGTCAGGAAGGTCTTTGCCTCAGGCTATGCCTTTTTGTAGCCTGAAGAAAACAGTTTTCAAATGGAAATGTATAAACATTACCTGTGGCTCTTTCTTAATTGCTTTGGAAAGAGATGTGTCTGAATCAGCCTCTTGGCCCTGTGTGAGGCTGTGGCTTAGATTCTCAGCACCTGATGGATCTAAAGAAAAATCCCATGTGTGCATGCAAATCAAAAAGCCAAAAGAGCAGTCATTTTGGATGAAGTTTCTTGCCTTCCTCTGTAAGGTTTCTGACTTCCATCATTGAGAATATGGATCCTTTGGGTCAAATGAGTTCTTCAAAGCCCTGCAGACACTAGACCATAGGTTCTTGGGTTTTCTCATGACTCCAATTAACATAAAGAATCTAAACACCACAGTCAGTAGGCCTCAAAATTGAGAATAAGAGCAATATTAACGGCAGGCCTCTTTGAACACTCCTGGTTCACAGGAAGGATGTCCCGGCCACACTGACTTTAGGCAAATGGATGCAAGGGAGCTTATTTTGGACACTGTCTTAGGCTGTGCCCCTCATGGAAACCTCCAGCCAGAGGTTATGATGAGTGTCTATATGGAAGAAAATGAGGGCCATGTGGGAGTGTCTTGATTTTAATTGCGGTCATTTGTGTGGCGCTTGGAATAGATGACTGGGTCCACCTGGGCTTGAACACTGGTGTGATTCTCCTTAGAGACTGAGTTCTGGAACTTACCTCAAAGAAGTATTGCCTTGTATTGTGTTGGGATTTTAGGAGGCCATGCATGAGAGTCGCCCTTGGAAACTGGGATCTATGCCCAGGTTGGCTTTCCACAGAGCACTGGATATCTTGGGAAGGATATCACATGATTTTATTCTTAAAGACTTGGCAGCCATAGTTGCAAGTCAAAACACATATGGGCCTCAAATTGTAGACCTCAATAGGTCTGGCTTCATGGGACCTTTTGGCCTGTCTTTGGGAAGCCTTGCGTGTGATAGTTCTCCAGAGCTTTCATTGAAATGAGCTTCCTCTCCATTTAATCATTCCTGAATGAATTGAAACCCACAGTGCCTCCAACTTCACCCTTGAAAAATGGCTAGATAAATACCTTTAAATTTTTGACATTCCCATGACCAGGTGGACCTGGAGAACCTTTGGATGTCCTATTGATGACCATCAGTGTACCAGACAGTGCCTTGATTGACTGGGTTTCATGAAAATGGTGTAGAACGGAGATGCCAGTAATTTGGAGCCTGCTGAGTAGTCGGCCTAGAGCAGTGGTGTGCTGGTGTGTGTTAAAACATCTGTGGTCGGGTCATCTGCATCTGCCCTTCGCTTCCAAATGGTTTGTGACTGACATGGTATAAGCCCCAGATCCTTGTATGTAAAGGCATCTTGTTATATGGAGAGGATTCAGGGCAATGTTTACAATCAGATTGCTATGGTCAAGAGGGCAAGCTATGTGGGATAGAAGCCTTGTTGGTGCATTCTCCTGCAGACCCTTACCCACCACACGTGACATAACTCCCTTCATCACTGTGTCCCAGTTGAACTTCTTGTATTTTGTGAAGCAAATATCAAACTCCCAGTGCAGCTGCAAGAAACACCACAAAAATTGGAGGATGACCAATGGCTTCACATTCCACCCTGGGAGACACTTAGCCACCAGTGGCCACAGTTTCCCTACAAAGAGAGAATTCAGCACTGCTGCCTCATGTTCATTGGAAAATAAGAAACAATGTCCTCTAGGTCACATAGATGCTGACCCAGCTTTGATCGTCTCACTATAAAGGAAGCTAAAGCTCCTAAAAACAACCTCAGATGAAGTTTCTCAAGAAATATTTAGGCCGGCAGAGCTCCATGTTTGTGGAGTTTTTACCCTGTCCCTGACTTTTGGAAACTCCTATACCACCTCCAAGGTTGTGAACTCCTGAGCATTTTCCATTCCAGATGTGTATTCACAGATTTTCTAACTCTTCTCCTCTAATTGTGTCTTACATGGGATGAAGGTAATGTCAAGGCATTGTTCTGAATACACATTGGATTCTTTTTCCAATTTTCCATTTGAAATACTGAATCCCTGACTGTCAGGCGTAGAAGGAATTCACCTTCAAAGAATAGCCTGACACTTCCAAGAAACAGCCCCCATGGAGACATCCTGTCTGGGAGACATCCTGTAGCCAACTGTGTCTCTGAGACATCCTGTTGCCATCTGTATTCCTGAAACATCCTGAGTTTATCTCACCTTGTGAAGACATCCAGGAACTTTCGATAAGAGAGCTTTCCCATCTCCAGCATATAAATGCCCCTGTGTGAAAAATAAAAGTTTGCAGCTTGATCAGAACTCCTGTCTTGCTGTCATCTCTCGTGTCTCTTGTCCCTTTATTCCTCCGCATCTAGGTTCGCTGCCCCTGTTGATGTGTCTTTCCAGCCGTGACTACTGGCACCCACTGACTGGGGCTCGAGCCTTTGACTGATTGGGAACCCCGTCCTCCTGGAAGACTTCATCAAGTGGAGCTCGCGATTGCCACAGCAGACACCACAAAGAGACAGATCCAGGAGGAGAGTGGGGATGACGCACGGTGAGTGACCCACCATGGGACAAGCAGTTTCGTCACATGATTTGTTTTTGTCAGGCCTCAAGGAGTCCTTCAAGACATGGGGGGTGCGTGTTAAGAAAAAGGACTTAAAATTTTTCTTCTAATACATAGGAGAATTGTGTCCATGATTTCACATTGAAGTGACCATTGATGGCAAAAGATGGCTTAGAGTAAGAGACTGTTTAAAAGATTATTATGAAACCTTTGGCCCAGAAAAAGTGCCAGTTCCCACCTTTTCTTACTGGAACTTAATTAATGAAATTCTTAAAAGTTCACCCTTTGACAATGGTACCTTACAACTTGTCAGGATTGGAGAAGAGACTATGCACAACACCTCTCGTCTCCCCACGGCATGCCCATCAGTTAGTATAGACATTGACCCTTCTCAGTCTCCCCAGGACCCTGGGAACCTTCCTAGTCCCCCTCAAAATACCACCCTAATGAATAAGGCTCCAATGGTTACCAAACACCTTTATCGAGTTTTAAATCCCAGAGACACATTGACCCCTGGGACGGAGGCTACCTTGGAGAAGGAAGCAGCAAGCTACCATTCAGAAGATGCGCCACCTCTCAGGACCCTGCCACAGCCTATAGGACTTACACATCTACCTACCTCCTATATCCCTCCTGCCTTTTGTGCTCCAGCCTTTCAGGAACAAAATGCAACCCAGATATTTTTCCCCACTTCCCTTGCCTAGCCTGGCTCCCTTGTGAGAGTCTCTCCAACATAGACGGGAACAGATCAAACTTTTAAAAGAATTAAGATCCCTAGACTCTGAGCTCTGTTCATTAGCCTTAGGCACGGAGTCAATGCAAGCTGGCCCACGGCGGTCTAATACAAAGGCTAAGCCACTCCATCAGCCTGTTCTCGCCTTCCCAGTCACCCGCAGTCAGATAGATAAGCCTGCCCAGGCTGAGGTCAAAGACTTAGACGAGGATCAAGAGGAGGAAGTGGGGGAAATGGACCAAGGAGATCAGGACTCAGAGGATGAGGAGTTCACCCCTAGGCAGGAAGGAACCCAGAGTGTCTACAAAAAAATTAAGCCTGCGTTTTCTTGAAAAACATAAAAAGACTTGTGCTCACAATGGCCCCACTGTGCCCTACAAGTTGACTTTATTAGAAAGCCACAGCGCACAATGGCTTACTCCCAATGATTGGAAATTTTTAGATCGAGCTACCCTCAGTGCCAGAGATTTCCTGTTATGGAATGCAGATTTCGAGGAGCACTGTCAGGAAACTGCTCAAAAAAAATTAACTAAGGCCTCCTCTAAATCCTGAACTTATGTTAAGCTAGTGGGCTATGCGCCATTTGACACTAAAACTAAATAGGCACGTTTCCCTGCTGGAATTTTGGCGCAGATTCAGATGGCTTGCTTACATGCTTGGAGATGCCTCCCTCAAACTGGCTCGGCTACCACTTCTTTGGCAAAAATTTGACAAGGACCCAACGACCCTTATAGAAACCTTGTTCCCCGGCTTAACCTAGCTGCAGAATGCTTGCTTGGACCAAGCAAAAGCAAAAGAACTTTTGTAAAACATCTTGCCTTTGAAAACGCCAACCCGGCATGTCAGGATGTTCTTCGACCAGATAAGGTAAAAGGGAAACTTTCTGACTTTATTAGACTCTGTGCAGGGGTGGGTGCAGCCCATGCCATGGGTCTCGCCCTACATGCCCCCTTTACCAAGGTCTTTCACAATCCTGGCTCATGTACTTGCTTTACTTGTAAACAACCTGGCCATTTTGCACGCAAGTGTCTGAAAGAAAAACAAAGCCTAGGAATATCGTCTCCTCAAACTGGGGCTAAACCGCCCCCAGCTACCCTTTGTTCTAGATGTGGTAAATGTCATCACTGGGCCAGTAAGTGTAGATCTAAGACAAATGGCCTCAGACAGCCTATTTCTTCCTGCTTCTCAGGAAACCCCCTGCGGGGCCAGCCCCTGGCCACGACATCCCCCAGGACAAAACCAGGGGCAATAAGGTTTATTCCCTTCCAAACTCCAAACCTACCACAAAATTCTTCCCCACAATTGCCTCCCTCCAACTAGCCACCCCAGGCAGCGCAGGATTGGACCTCTGTGCCACCACCGATACAATATTAGACTCAATGCAAGGGCACCAGATAATACCCACTAGAATTATGGGTCCCCCTTCATCTCATACGAGTGCCCTTATTCTTGGAAGAGCCTCTGCTACCTTAAATGGTGTTCAGGTCTTCCCTGGCATTAATGATAATGATTTCACTGGAGAAATAAAAATACTAGCAACAGCTATTAATGGAGTTGTGGCCATCCCAGCAGGAACAAGACTTGCACAATTAATATTCCTTCCCTTGGATTCAGGAGGCACTTCCACTGCCCAAACATACAATGGGGGACAGCCTCCCTCGGCTCCTCTGATGTATATTGGGTTCAGCCCATTTCTCACAATAGACCCACCCTTACCTTACTTATTGAAAAAAAGGAATTCCAAGGAATTCTAGATACTGGAGCTGATGCCACAATTATTTCTCACAAATACTGGCCATCAGGTTGGCCCATCACCCCATCCTTGAATGACCTAAAAGGGTTAAGAGTCAAAAAATCCCCATGTCAGTTCTAGGGCTCTTAGCTTTACTGATAAAGAGGGTAATAAGGTGACTGTCACTCCTTTCATTGTTCCTGACCTCCCTGTTAACCTATGGGGCCGAGATATTTTGAGTCAAATGGAAGTCATTCTTGCCAGTCCCAATTCCATGGTGACTCATCAAATGCTTCGTATAAATTTTGTCCCTGATACAGGCCTTGTGAGACTGAGAGAAGGACTGTTGGGGACTATAAAACCCATAAAAAAACAAATACATATGGACTTGGGTATTCTGATTTTTAGTGTCGGTTCCTGACCCTCCTGTACCCCATGCAGATAAAATTATTTGGGAGACTCAGACTCTTGTGTGGGTGGATCAGTGGCCCCTTACCCCCCAAAAAAATTGGAGGCTGCCTCCATGTTAGTGCAGGAACAGCTGGCAGCCAGCCATGTAGAGCCCTCAACCTCACCATTGATTACTCCTATTTTTGTTATCAAGAAAAAATCAGACAAGCGGCATCTTTTACAATATTTGTGTGCCAGTAATAAAGTTATGTGCCTGATGGGAGCACTACTGCCTCGAATTCCCACACCAATGGCTATTCCCAAAACTATTGTAAAATGGTTATTGACTTAAAAGTTTGCTTTTTTACCATTCCTTTACATTCTGAGGATAGACCCTATTTTGCCTTTAGTCTCCCTTGCATTAATTTCCACGGCCCTATGCAGAGATTTCAATGGAAGGTTCTTCCCCAAGGTATGGCCAACAGCCCTAGTCTTTGCTAAATATAAGTTGTTCAAGCAGTAGACCCTGTGAGAGAGTGATGACCACAATTTTATGTTTTACATAATATGGATGAATTTTTAATTGCTGCACCTAATTACCATGACCTTAATAATTGTTACTTGGACCTTTAGAAAACCCTCACTACCTTGAGACTACGGATAGCTCCTGATAAGGTTTAAACACAGGACCCTTATACCTATTTGGGGCTAAAACTTCAAGATAATCAGATCCAAATTCATAAAATACAACTGCGTGTGAACCATCTTCACACCCTTAATGATTCTCAAAAATTACTGGGAGATATTCAATGGCTAAGAACATATTTAAAATTATCCACTTGTGTACTTTTGCCCCTTAATGATATTTTGAGAGGTGATTCCTACCCTTCCTCCCCTCAAAAGCTTACTCCCGAGGCATGACAGGCATTAAACCAAGTCAAAGAGGCCATTGCCAAACAGTTTGTTACACAAATTTCTTATAACCTTCCTCTGGTTCTGGTTCTTTTACACACTCCTCATATACCCTCAGGAAAATTTTGGCAGTGATATCCATATTTTAAAAATAAAGGCTTCCCCTTGCTTTGGGTCCATTTATCCACCACATCCTCCAAGTTTATTACCGTTTATCTTGCTCAGGTAGCTTCTATTATTATTAAAGGTCATTTGCTTTCTTGACAACATTTTGGCAAAGACCCTGATAATATTTTAATTCCATATACTAATGACCAAACCCAATTTTTACTACAGAAAGGGGATGAATGGGGTATTGCCCAATCAGGCCATTTGGGAACAATTGATAACCACGTCCCCAATGACACCCTTTTACATTTTGTCCAGATACATCCATTTATTTTTCCCAAAATTACTCAAAAGGCTCCCAGTTCCAAGCCCTTACTGTCTTTACAGACGGTTCCAGTAATGGCTGTGTGGTCTTTGTTGTCAATAACCAGCCTACCACCTTTGATACTGTCTATCATTCAGCACAGTTTGTGAAATTGTTTGCCATAACACAAGTTTTTATAACATTTTGTGATAATCCTGTTAATATTCATACAGACAGTGCCTACATTGCTCATTCTGTACCCCTGCTGGAGATCTCACCCGCCATTAAAGCTTCTTCCAATGCGGCCTTTCTGTTTCACCAGCTACAGCAGCTAATTCAGGCCAGACAACACCCATTTTTCTTAGGACACATCAGGGCACACTCTGATCTTTCCGGCCCTCTAACACAGGTAATGCTCAAGCTGATGCAGCAACTCCTACCATCTTTCCAATTTTTGGTGGCTCCATTCAATAGGCCACGGAGCTAAACAATCTTCACCAACTAAATTCCCAGAGCCTTCGATTACTTTGTAAAATTACCAGGCAACAGAAACGAGAAATAGTAAAAGAATGCCCTGCTTGCGCTCTCTCCCTCCCCATTCAACACTTGGGAGTTAACCCCCGAGGATTACTGCCAAATCAGGTTTGGCAAATGGATGTTACTCATTTTCCTGAATTTGGAAAAACCAAATATATACACGTTTCTATCGATACCTTCAGCAGCTTTATTTTTGCATCACCACATTCTGGAGAGGCTACCAAAGATGTCCTTTCTCATCTTGTTTCAGCCTTTTCCATAATGGGTAAACCAATACATATTAAAACAGATAATTGTCCTCCATATACCAGTGCCAAGTTTAAACAGTTTTGTGCTACCTTGCAATTTTGTCATCCTACTGGAATTCAATACAAACCTCAGGGCCAAGGCATTGTGGAATGTTCCACCTTACCTTAAAGACTTGGCTATTTCGCCTTAAGGCTTCCGCCCTTGTATTTACCACTCACAGGCATTGCCTTAACCATGCATTATTTGCCCTTTCTTTTCTTACCCTAGACAGTGAAGGCCTTTCGGCTGCAGACACACACTGGCATCCCTTTTCCAATTCTGATCAGCCACCTGTTATGTGGCGAAATCCCCTTACAAATAAATGGAAATGCCCACATCCTGTCCTCATCTGGGAATGAGGCTCAGCTTGTGTTTTGGACCAAGAGCTAGCAGCCCCAAGATGGTTACCAGAATGCCTGGTTAAACAGGTTAATGACTTACCTCAAACCGGGGACGGAGGCCCTCTCCCTGAGTACAAATTTTCCCCTTTTTCGGATCCATCCAACAATCTGTGTGAGGATCCTGCTTAAGGCACTTCTGCTGAACAGGTTTGTGCATGGAGGCCTGGGCCCTCCACCTTCCAACATCATGGAGTACCTTCCCCCCCTCCCCCCGTGAAGGCAACGGAGGATCTTGGACTCAGGCTCCCACTAGTTGGAACCAGACTGCTGACTGCATGACTAAGGTGGCTTACCTCCGTGCCGAGGTTGACCATAAATTCAGAGGAGTTCATCAGCCTAAATGGGTATGTGTTAACAAGCCAAAGATTATTCCCCCTAGTACAAGTAAAGCTCTCCAAAATTGTTCTGCAACCCGTACGCATACCCAGGCGATGCATGTCTCTTGTTTTGTGTCGGCCTTAATTTGTGTTAACAAGCAGGGAGAATGATTTTTTGAAGCCTCCCTAACTAAAACTCATGAAGCAGGGGGGACCACTATTCATTATACCCCCGTTCTCTTTGACCAGGGAGGAGAAGGCAAATAAACCAAGCTAAAGTCAGCTGGTTGCCAAGGCACTGTCGGAAAAACTTCCTACTGGCCCATTAAGGACCCTACAGGGGTCTCTGATGGTAGAGGACCCACTGATGCAGTCAAGCATCCTCAGATAATCAAACTTTTGAAACCCCAAATCCCTGAGCTCACATATCATCCCTTAATGTAGCCGAAATCCCAGTTCCCAGGTTTAGATACCAATACATTAGATATTTTGCAAACTACCTTCTCCTTCCTTAATAATTCCAACCCCACCCTTGCTGGTAATTGCTGGCTCTGCATGACAACAGGGGCAAGCATGCCTATGGCAGTTCCTATTAATTCTACTATGGACAATGATAATACATGCCAACCCGGATTTCCCTTTAAAGTACAGCCTATAGGCACTTTTACATTATGTCTTTTAGGCGTGATGCAGAATAATACCTATGATATGGATTTTGAAATTGCTTCCTTTGGAAATTGCTCAACAGTACAAAATTATTCCTCACCCATCCCATCTCTTTGTCCCCCCAATGGCACAGTTGTTATGTGTGGAGGAAATGTGGCCTTCCCCAGGCTTCCAGCGAATTGGAACAGTGGCTGTGTTCTTGCCTTATTACTCCCTGATATAACTATTGTCCCAGGAGACGAACCTCTAGCCTAGACACCTTAGTCAAAAGACAGAGGCGCGCGATACAGGCCTTATCACTTATTGCCAGCCTTGGAATAACAGCTGCTGTGGGCACAGGTACACTGGCTTAGGCACGGCAATACACCCTTACCATCGCCTGTCTCAACAACTTAAAATGATGTACAAACTCTATCAGAAACCATTAAAGATTTGTAGGACCAAAAAGACTTCCTGGCAAAAGTGTTCCTTCAAAACAGACGAGGCTTAGATTTGCTGACTGCTAACCAGGGAGATATTTGATTGGCCTTAGGGGAATGATGCTGCTTTTATGAAAATAAATCAGTCATAGTATGCACTAAATTTAAGCAGCTTCAAGAAGATCTAGAAAAGAGATGAAGGGAACTATTTGAAAATCTCCTCTGGACAAAGTTTAATGGATTTCTACCCTACCTTCTTCCCCTATTAGGCCCTTTGTTGGGTTTACGTTTAATGGTGACCATAGGACCCTGCATTATAAACAGTGTGGTACAATTTATTAAAGAACACATTAATATTATGGCCTCTAAGCCCCTACAAATCCACTATCATCATCTGGAGATGGAAGACCACGCTGTCAACTTTTAAAAGGATGTTCTACCCTTCTCACAGGCTTATTTCTTAAGTTTACATCCCCACAAATCTCTCTTTCTTACATAAAACTATAAGTAACAGCTCTGACAAACCATCTTCTGCCCTTGCCATAAGGGTTCGTCTACATGGGCCCTTCAGCTTGGGGGAAGACGCACCCATGGAGTGAGGACGTTAGGCCATAATATATGAGGGTGCAGGAAGGATTGCAAAAGGATGGATCCACGGATCCCCAAACACAAGACCTGTGAGTGACATGCTCTGGTGCATGGCGGTTGGCATGCTTCCCCTTCAAGGCCATCTCCTCCAAAAACATGCCAAGGCCACCACGAAATCTGCTAGTAAAGATGCTCGCTCGGATCAGGAGATATTCTAAGGCCTCCTAGAGAAACAGAGCCTCTAAACCCCCCTAAAAACATGGCCGGTAAGGTAGGTCAAATATTTTATATAAGAAAGGGGGAGATGTCAGGGGCTAAAAGGAAGTTCTCCTTCAAAGAATAGCCTGACACTTACAAGAAACAGCCCCCTGGGAGACATCCTGCCTGGGAGATATCCCACAACCATCTATCTCCCTGAGACATCCTGTCGCCATCTGTCTTCCTGAAATATCCTGAGGTTATCTAACCCTGTGAAGACATCCAGCAACTGCCGATAAGAGAGCTTTCCCATCAGCAGCATATAAACACCCTGTGAGAACAATAAAAGTTTGCAGCTTGATCAGAACTCCTGTCTGGGTGTCATCTGTCCTGTCTCTTGTCCCTTCATTCCTTCCCAACTATGTTCGATGCCCACGTTGATGTGTCCTGCCGGCCGGGACACCTGGCACTAACCCATACCCTACTAGACTATGACTACTAATCCTAATATGATGGAGAAAAATAACCCAAATAGAATAGAAATACAAGCAGTTCAGAGGAGGCATGGTGTATAGTTGGATTTGCCTTTTGCATGATCTAGGGTAGGTGTTATAAATCTAGCTAATTTTTAAATGAAATAGTTCTCCATGTGTTTTTAAAGTTAAAAAATATGTGAATACCTGTCTCCCTTTCTCTGTAGCCTACTTGCCACATGTATTTTATATGCACATATAGAATCCTACGTGGTATCACACGTATATTCTTGTGAGGTGGCTGACTTAGCAGATTCAAATTGTGAGAAGAGATCACTTCTCCTAAACGCTGTTGGAACTGAAAATTCAACCTATGGGGGAGCCTCCTAGTAAAAAAAAACATTATACATAAATCCATGCTAAGTAAAATTAATATTTTTGCATCAGTGGATTATATATATTTCATGAAGAATTTCGATTGGCATATATATTGCTACTTTTCATTGTCTGTGTTTGTGTTTTGTGTGTGTGTGTGTGTAAATATATATATATATATATATATATATATATATATATATATATATATATATACTCTCCAAATTTTTCAAAATATAAAATATATGTGTCCTATATACACTACCTAAATTCATTCATGTTCATGTATGTGGATTCATAATCAACTTTTCACAAGATTATTCTCAGAAATATACATCCACCTGAAATACATATTTGTTTCCTAGTACTGAAAAGTAACGTCAGTAAATGGTGCATACAATCCTAATATTTCTACAGTAACTGACCCAGTTTAACATCAATGCAAATAGATTCCTATGGGACATGATGTGTATTTTGAAGTTCATTTTATTTAACACTGGTACATTACTATTTCTTCAGTTTATGCGCACCATAGGATATATATTTCATCCACAGGTTCACAAATTAATAGGCATTTGTTTCACTTTCAATCATTTCCTGCTTCAGAACACATGTATTCCTCCAGGTTTCTTGACTGTTCTTCTCATGAGACTTCTTTCCAAACACATTGTTTTCGATTTCCATAAAAATTTGAAGCAAAACTCCCACACTCTTCATGATAAACCATAACCCTAATATTACCATTAGATGTATAACTTTTTGGAATGAATGATTGTATATCAATATAAGATTTCCTGTATATTTTCAGATAACAATTCAATCCATTATTTAAAGTTGGTACCAGTTATATAATTTATGTTGAGTGTCTATATGGAAGAAGCTGAAGGCCATTTGAGAGTGCTTTGGTTTTAATTGTGGTCATTTGTTTGTGGTTGGAAGAGATTACTGGGTCCACCTGGGCTTGAACACTGGTGTGATTCCCATAAGACTGAGTTCTGGAACTGAACTAAGAGAAGTATTGCCATGAAGTCGTGTTGGGATTTTAGGAGGCCACGCATGAGAATCGCCCTTGGAAACTGAGTTCTAGGGCCAGGATGGCTTTCCACATCGCCATGGAAATCTCATCCAGGATATTACATGATTTTATTTTTAAAGAGTTGAAAGCCATAATTAAGAGACAAAACACACATTTATCTCACATTGTAGACCTCAATGGGCCTGGCTTCATGTGACCTTTTGCCCCCTCTTTGGGAAGCCTTGCCTGTGAGAGTTCTCCAGAGGTTTCATTCAAATGAGCTTCCTCAAAATTTTATGGTTCCTGGATGAATGGGAAACACACAGTGGCTCCAAATTCATCCTTGAAAAATGGCGAGAAAAATACCATGAAATTTTGGACATTCCCTTGACCAGATGGCACTGGAAAACATTTCCATGTCCTATTGCTGATCAGGAGTATACCAGACAGTGCCTTGATTGACTGGGCTTCATGAAAATGCTGTAGAACAGAGATGCCAGTAAGTTGGAGCCTTCTGAGTAGTGAGCCTAGAGTAGTGGTTAGCAAGTGTGTGATAATACATCTGTGCTGTGGCCATGTAGATCTGCCATTGGCTTCCAAATGTCCTGTGACTGACATGGTGCAGCCAGCAGACAATTATATGAAAAGGCATCTTGGTATATGGAGACGTTTCTGGGCAATGTTCAGAATCAGGTTGCTATGGAAAAGAGTGCAAGCTATGTGGGGTAGAAGCCTAGTTGGTGCGTTCTCCAGCAGACACTGACCAACCACATGTGACAGAATGCCGTGCAGCACTGCGACCAATTTGGACTCCTTGTATTTTGTGAAGCAAATACCAAACTCCCATTGTAGCAGCAAGAAAGACCATTAAAAGTGGAGTATGACCAAAGGGCTTCACAGTCCACACGGGGAGACGCTTAGCCCCAATGGCCATTGTTTACCTACAAAAAGAGAATTCATCACTGCTGCACCATTTTCATTGGAAAATAAGAACACATGTCCTTCAGGTCACATAGATGCATATCTAGCTTTGATGGTCTCAAAACAAAGGAAGCTAAAGCTCCTGACAACAACATATATTTCAAGTGCCCAGCCTCAGAGGCAGTTTCTCAAAATGTCTTTAGGCCAGGAAACCTCTATATTCATAGACACAGGGTACAACTCTTTGTACCCCCAATACTAATTTATACGTCTTCAAAATATTGCTCCCAGAAATGGTACAAGAAATACTCATGTCACCTGATCTACATATACATTGTATCACAGTAATATTCTGAAAACAAAATGCAAAGGTCACACTTATGATTGTACCAAAACCTAAATGGAAAGTGAACCTGCATTACTAAAATCATCCATGTCCACTTGGCTAATGCTCTCAAATGTCAATCCTATTGACGACTACATATTTCTTTTTTCCTTAGATTATATAATTAAAGTCAAACATGTTGAATGTGTAATCCTATCACTAACTTTATGCTTTGCCTGATTTCATAATGTCTCTATTGATATCTGCTTTCCTACATGTTTTCTCCAGTTCATCATTGTGACTGACTCTTCACATGTGCTGACATTTACATTCACTCTCTATATGAAACCCTATTGCTAAAGGACTTTTTTTTCCAAATCCTATATTCACTCTTCTTCCTAAACCTACCAACTATATTCCTAATCTTACTGACTATCCCGTTTTGAATGGATGTTCTTTTCTACATTCAGTCATCCAAGTAAATGTCAGGTGAGCGTCGGAGGAAGAGACCACCCAGAATCTACCTCATGCAACAGCAAAGGGTTTATTGGGGGTCCAGCGTGCTGGTGCTCATAGCTCACTTGAATAGAGCAGAGAGCCCTGAGAACAGCTTAAGCAGAGCTTATATACTTTCCTTGGAGAGGGCAGGGAGGGATTTTTATTAATGGATCAAGGCGAGTGGGCAGTTTGCGCGTAACCGGGTGAGGGAGTGCATTCTGTAGTTTGGCAGTTGGGGACAGCACATTCTGGGAACAAGATTAGCAAACATTTCTCAAGATTTCAACAGTGTTTTGTTAAGCGTACAGAAAAACAGAAAGTGACAAGTGCCTATTTTGTTAACCTTTCATTCCCCACCTTTTCTTCTAGCTACTTTTAGTCATAAAAGTGATCATTGGGGGGTGTCACATTTTATGTCTGCTAGTGGGGTATTAACATAAGTTTAACTTGTCCAATTTGAGATTGGAGAAAAGAAATTACATGGTTGAACAAACAGAGTTTATAGTTAGCAATAATATGAGGATTATTATTGGACCAGCCAGGGTTGATAAATACGTAGTTAAACAGGGGGACTGTGTGAACCAAGACTCAAACCACCCTTTTTTGGCCTCTGTCTCTCATTGACACTCTTCAAGTTGTCCTTTTAATTTACTCATAGATTTTTTTACAACTCCATAATGGTCAGCATAAACACAACATTCTTCCATCAATGCAGAACAAAGGCCCCCTTCTCTCATGAAGAGGAGGTTCAACCCTTGACTGTTCTGTAAAACAACTTCAGAGAGCGAGGTTAAAGATTTCTGCAAAGCTGTGATGGAGGTTTCTAATATCTTTAAGTTTTGGTCTATTGCTGCTTCTAATTGTGTCATTTGTTGTGTCCCATGGACCAAGGCAGTGGTTCTTGTGCCCACCTCTGCTGCAACTCCTATTTCTAATAGGATGGCTAAAGTGAGGGATATATGTGACCATTGGAACCAGGTTTTATTTCCCCCTATTTGAATTTCAAATGAACATGCATCAGGATAAAGCACTCTGGGAAACATCTGCACCATTACACAATTAATCATATCTGTTGACAACTTCATGAAAACATAAAAAATGTTTAAGTATATAGAATTATACTGCTGTAGGGACAGACAAGGCAAGGCGCCTAAGATAGTACCGAAGACAGGGAAACAGTCCTATTCGTTTGCAACCAGATTCAGAGGGCATTACTTCTGTTGTAATCAATAAATCCCCTGAAACCCAAGTTTAGGTAGTTTCAGAATTTTGTACCCAACATGTAAAGGAAGGGGCGCAGAAGTTCACAGTCTGCAGAAGTTTACAAAAAGCAGTTTATTTTTCTTTTTTTTTCCTCTGTTCTTGGCAAGTTAACTTTTCAAGGACACCTGGGTTAGGGAGAGCTCTTTCTTCCCTTTAATTTTCACCCTGCCAGCTGTTACCATGGAGCCCAGTTTGTAACTTCTGTATCTTAGAAATGTAGCCATCTCTGTGAATCCCTAGCTCAGGGCCAGAGGCCTTGTACACATATTTTGTGAAAAACTAATAAGGGGGTGTCTACCTTAGGAGTGCAGATTTTTTAGCCAGTGGCCAAGTAGAACAGGGCAACACGTAAAGAGGAACTTTATCTACTCTGAAGTCTTTTATAGGGACTCTTTTGCTGAAAGTCCTAAAGTCAGCCATGATGAAGAATTCTGAAGAAGGTCAGATAAGACTTTTCGGTGGGCCTGGTACAGAGGGGACAGATGGGGTAGGTGGGGCTGAGAGCAGTTCTGAAGATCTGAGAATGAGGAAGGAAAGATGTAAAGGAATAATGGGAAAGGGGTTTGGGAATTTCCTAGCAACAAAAACTTGAGCAGTAGAACAGGTAGAGCAGAGGAGAAGACTGGAGTTAGTATCACTAAAAGCCTGTAAGGGACTTTAAATTCTGAGTAACCTTTTTTCAGTGATGACAAAGAAACTTTTAAGTCCATTTTCATTACATCTTGGATAGGGGTCTGAGGGCTCTCCTTAGCTGGTTTGAGATTTGGGTTAGCTGGTAAGAGGACCTGGTGGGATCCGGTGCGGACACTGATAGGAGAAGAGAGGAGGGAGTTGGTGGAGGGGTACTTCATTACCTGCTACCTCAGCAATTGGGCAATGGTCTGAGAACTGGCAGAGGTTTGGATTTTTGATCTAGTAATTGGAGGGGAGAAATCATGTTGCTGCGGTGATAGTGACAGCAGAGAGACTGGAGCAGAAGGCTAAGGGTGAGGATCTATTGGAGAAACATAGGTCAGGATGTGAGCGAAGGAGGGAAAAGGCCTCCACATAGGGGAATCTCCTTTCACACTTTTGAGCATTTGCAGAAGTTAAAAATGTCACGCAGAATTTGAGGACCTAGAGACCCCACTGTGGGCCATCGGTTTTGGTTATCTAATTGGTAATATGGCCAATGCTGTGTACAGAATTTTTTTTATTGGTTATTCAAAACATTACAAAGATTGCAGAATCACATTGGTTACACATCCACATTTTTACATAATTCCATAATAGTAACTGTTGTATTCTGCTACCTTTCCTATTCTCTACTATCACCCCTCCCCTCCCCTTCCATCTTCTCTCTCTACCCCATCTACTGTAATTCATTTCTCTCCTTATTTTTTTTCCCATTCCCCTCACAACCTCTTATATGTAATTTTGTATAACAATGAGGGTCTCCTTCCATTTCCATCCAATTTCTCTTTTCTTTCCCTTTTCTCTACAGAATTTGATGAGAAGCTTGAGATCCATCAGGCAGTCCCTGTATGTTCACATCCCCATGACTTAGAGAAGAAGTCGGCTTTCCCCCCACACAGCCGTGATTTCATGTGGCTTTGATAGTCCACCAGGCAATCATAGTAATCTAGGCTAGTCAACCTGCATCTGGCTCACTTGTCCCTACATCCATTAGGTTTGTTTCCATTGTCTACCGTTTGGAAGGGATTTAATGGAATTTTAGTGGCATCCTCTTCATCAGGGATATCCAAATAGGAAAGACGTATAGCCAGCTAATAAATGTCTGGGTAGAGAGATGGTCACTAGTTACCTAATTGGGCTATATACGAGATAGACCATAATTCTTTTCCAGTAGGATTTGTGATCAGCCATCACTGCTGAATGGGCTGATGAGGGTTAGGACTACTGGTGGTCAAGGGGAGAGTCTATAGCTTTATCCACATGGCGAATACACAATTTGAAAGGGTTACCAATCTTTTCCAGTTTCCAGCCAGAGTCTCAACAGGCCGCAGGCTTGAGATGAGAGGTATGGATCCAGGAAATGATTCTGTCTACCTTTACCGCTGTAGGTGTTATAAGTAGCACCTGGTATGGTCCTTTCAAGATGGGTTCCAGGGATGACACCTGATGTCGTCTTACATAGAAGAAGTATCTTACTTGATGTTGATTTGGAGTCCTCTCGTCCCCAGGTTGTTAGGCAGTGGCCATCTGTTTTCACAGGTATCCTGAGTTCTTTCAAGAGCTTTAAGTCTGTAAAGCAAATGGGTGTGAAAGAAATCGTTAGGTCTTAGAGTTGGGGTTAGGTCCATACTGGAGGAGGGGCACCATAGAAAATTTTATAGGGGGTGAGGTTACACAAAGAAACAGAGGGAGTATTTCTTGCATGAAACAGTTCATAAGGCAGGAGCATAGTCCAATATTTTATGCCGGTCTCTAAGCTTAATTTCGTTATGGTCTCTTTAATGTTTCTATTCATTCATTCTGCCTGTCCTGAACTCGGGGGTCTATAAGCACAATGTAACTTTCAATAAATCCCCAAGGTCCTGGCTAACCCCTGACTTATGTGGGTTATGAATGCCGGTCCATTATCACACCCTATTACTTTAGGCAGGCCGTATCTTGGAAAAATATCTCCCAGGATCTTCTTCACCACAATTTGCACTGTTTCTTTTTTTTTCTTTTTTTCCTTTTCTTTTTTTTTTGGTGGGAAAGGCTTCAATCCATCCTGAAAATGTATCTACAAAGACTAGGAGATATTTAAGTCCATAACTTGCTGGCTTTATTTCAGTAAAGTACACTTCCCAGAATTGTCCTTGTCTGGTTCCTCATAGGTGCTTTCCTGTAGGAAGCTTGGAAGGATAAGAATTAACCATTTGATGGACCTGACAGGCTTTTGTTAACCATTCAGTTATTTCCTTTAACTGTGAGTCGGTTAGTGGAAAACTCTGTTCTTGATCCTTCATAAATGAATGTAGTTTCTTTAAACTAAGGTGAGTGATTTGATGTACATTATCTACTGACATAGTTAGAGCTGTGAATATAGGAGTTTTTACTGAAGGATTTAGAAATTCAACTTGGGGGCCTTCAGGGTTAAAAGTTATTTTGGCCCGGAGCTTGGTGAGCAGAACTCTGCCTATCAATGGGGCCGGCATTCTGGGATTACATGGAAGGAGTGATGGATTTTTCCTTTCCCCTGGTCCCAGGTCCTCTTAGTTGTCCAAGCCCGATATTTACTGCAATTAGCCCCTTGAATTAGAGACCTTTTATTTGATAGAGGGCAAAATGGAGCCTTAATGGCTGAGTATATTGCCCCTGTATCCACTTCAATGTTTACTGGGGTGCCCTCCACTTCAAAAGTTAACCTGAGCTCGGGGAGGGGATCTGATCCCCAACTTTCTTAGTCATCCTCCAGAGTCAGGATGGCTGGCTGGCGTGGCTGTCTCTTTCTAGGGCTCTCTTTGGCCCAGTGCCCTTTTTCTTTACAGTAGGCACATTGATCTGAGGCCAGGGGTGGCCTCTAGTTTGGGCCCAGGTATCCCTTCCTGTCTCCATGTTTTTTATTTCTGGCCTATTTGTTGTTGTGACCAGGACCTGAGTCAATTCCTTAGTCTGTCTTTTGTTTCTTTTATCCACTCTTTGCTTCCTTATCTTCCTCAGTTTCTCTCGTATAGTATACGTTTTTGTCTTCTCTGACTAAATCTCTCAAAGTCATATCTTGTAATCCATCTAAGTGTTGTAACTTTCTTTAAATATCCATGGCAGCTTGCCCAATAAAGGCCATCATGACAGATGCCTTTTGAGCCTCTGCCTGAGTATCAAAAGGAGTATATCTCCTATATGCCTCCATAATTCTCTCTAGAAACATAGAGGGAGATACATCAGGCCCTTGAATAATCTCTATTACCTTGGCCAAATTAGTTGGTCGCCTAGCAGCCACTAAGATACCCGCTATTAGAGCCCGGAGATAAGTGGACAGATGCTCCCTACCTTCAAAGGTGTTGGGGTCCCAGTTTTGTCGATTCTAGGGAAAGCTGGGTTGAATATGTTGGGAAGTTGTGTCAGTCACCCATCTGGTCCGAGGATATTATTTTCTAGCTTCCAGGAGGATTCTCTTTTGTTCCTCTGTCATGAAGAGAGTTCCTAGGTGTTGTTGGCAGTCATTCCAAGTAGGCTGGTGTGAAAACATCTATGAATCAACCACACCTGAGACACGAGTGGGGTCCTCTTAAAAGGGGGGATTGTTATTTTTCCAGTTATATAGGTCTGAAGAGGAGAAAGGCCAATACTGGTAGGCTTGCATTTTTTCCCCATGGCCATCATCAATCATTGGCACATAGGGACGAAGGGGGAGCATCACGGGAGTTCCAGGGTTTTCAATCTTTCATTGATGGTGAGTTCCTTTAGCCGGGCCAGGTTCCTCCAGGGGAGGAGGGGCTGTGTGTGCCGCGGGGGAGTTTTCTGGAGGGTGCTGGGCTGGCTTAGCTTCCTCCAATGGCGGAGAGGCTGAGTCAGCAGCAGGGGAATCACTTAGAGGGTGTTGGGGTTGGGAGACCAGGGCAAGGGATAAGGAGAGGGATGAGAGTCCAGTAGAGTTAAATCTTGTGACTTAGGCAGAAAAGAGGGTGGAGGAGGAGGAGGAGCAGAGGGTTTGAGAGATCGTGGGGGAAGGATTAGGAGCGGGGGCAGGGGCAAAGAAAGGCTTCACTCATGGAGGAGATTTGCAGAGGTAATGCCGGGTTAAGATATATGGCTTTTGATCTGGATGGCTATGTGGACCTTCCTGAAAGACAATATCTCTGACTTTTTAAATTAGTGAGAAGTAGAAAAATCCTTCTAAGGGCCATCCGAATCCAAAGGTGGGCCACTCTGAGGCACAGAGAGTCTGCCAGGTCCAGCGGTTTACTGAAAAAGAAAGATTCTGAGCCCTTAAGCCGAATTTGGTCCAGTGATCAAGGGTCAGGGACAGAGGCATTGAAGTGCTCTTTTCCATAATGAAAAATGCACAAACAGTAAAAGCAACGACACATGACACAGACAAGACAAGACAATAAAGACAGGAAATGGACGTCCAACACTGAGACGAGGACTGAGTAGCCGGCAATACCTGATGGGCTGGCAATACCGAATCTGAAACAAAATATCACTGAGTTGAGGAGACTATTGTTCCTTGATTTTCAGAGTCCTCTGGGGTGTCCCTCAGGGTGGTGGCCTGTGGCTCTGTGACACATATGTCAGCCACCGTGAGAGAGAGCTCACACTCTTCATTGACAGCCATTTTGCCAAGCTCTAACCTGAAACCTGACACCAGAAAGAGGCGCCTTACAAATCCCTTGAGGAGCCAGTTGGGGTCTCTCGTCCGCTGCTGCCAGAACTCGGTGGAACCTCCATATGTAAAGGTCGGATGAGTGTCAGGCGAAGAGACCTCTAAGAAACTGTCTCATGCAAAAGCAAAGGGTTTATTGGTGGTCCAGCATGCTGGGGCTCAGAGCTCACTTCAATAGAGCAGAGAGTCCTGAGAACAGCTTAAACAGGGCTTATATACTTTCCTTGGGGAGGGCAGGGAGGGAAGTTAAGTATACAGAAAAACATGAAGAGACAACTACCTATTTTACTAACTTTTCACTAACGACTATACTTTGCCAGATTTCCTAATGTCTCTATTGATATCTATTTTCCTACATATTTTTCCCAGTTCATCATTGTGGCTGACTCTTCACATGTGCTGACATTTACATTTACTCTATACCCGAAAAGCTATAGCTAAAGAACTTTTGGTGCAAAATCTATACTCACTCTCCTTTCTAAACTACCGACTATCTTCTTAATCTTACTGACTATCACTTTTTGACTGGAAGTTATCTTTGACAATCAATCATCAAAGGCACAAGGTCCAATGCAATTTTATATTGATGTACCTGAGACATCTGTGCAGAAAATAAATCAAAGCTAAGTATCACAATCAAGGTCCTAATACACTTCTGGGTTTTAAATCTTACATAGATTTCTGTTTTCATACTTATATTTTACCTATATATTCTTGTAATTATCGCAGGTCATCAGTACCATTATTCATCCAGCTGAATGATTCCTAACCCAAATCAAACCTGTTATTAACCCTAACCATACACTGTTGCCTCAATCTAACTTTACAGAAGAGCAGGGACAGAGATGGTCTTACAATACAAAAATGTAGGATTCCTTCAAACTACTGAGAAACTCAAAGGTCCATGCAAAAATGATCCCTGCAGAAGTTGTAGGCAGCTATGTAGGAACTGAGAGAGCAAAAGTCATCTTTCATTCTAAAAAACTTGGTCAGGATGAAGGAATGTGTCTGAATCAGCCTCTGTCTTCTTAATTTAGAGAAGAAGGACCCAACCAGGCATGTGTTGAGAGCTGTTCCTGGGTGCCTATGATTGATATACCATTCTAAGTTGTGAAAGTGTCACAGGAAGTAGGGGCAGCCTCCATTTCATGGGACTCTTTGAAGCAACTGTTATGACAACGTGGTTGCCAAGGCAGTGACCTTATTCACTTTCTGAAGGAAGTGACCTCACCTCACAACCTTGGTGACAGAACTCTCTGAACTTGGGATCCAGGAAGCCAGTCACCAAAATCCAGTCCCAGTCCCACTCCCAGGGGTCTCACTTGCTTGGATTTACCAAGGACAGATTTAGTCTTTCTTGGTACCTACTGATGTGAGGATGGCCAAATGCCAGAAAGCTCTGAAAAGTCACCTTTACTGAGAAAGCAGGTATTGGATCACCGCTGGCTCCTCAGTAGTTCAAAATGTTGACCAAAGAGACCAGATCTGAGACAGGACAGGCCATTTTGTGGGAATAAAATATGGTCCACAATTAGAGAAACTCTTGATAGTCACAGACCTACTTCAGGGAAGGAGGTGCCTTTGTGGGTGTGGGTGTGAGTTTGTATATTTGTCTCATGTTCTCAGAATAGGTAGGAAATTCGGTATGTTTGGTTTGGTGTAGACTGTTTCGAGTAAGTCGTTTGACAAGGCGAGTGTTTCTATGTCTGTGTATCCCACGGTGTCCATGGTTGTAGACATTAGAAAAGAGAATGCATCAATTGATATGTCCTGTCTAGTTGAAAGCTTCCCAGCATTCATCCTGCCCAATTTATGAATGGATTTCAGCTTGCCTTATCGATGGGCAACACTTGCTATCTTTCAAAGTTTCTGCTTTCTTCCTGAATTCTGGCCACTCTCCAGAATAGGCTCATGGTTTTGTGTCCAATATATGTACCACTTCCAAGCCCTGTGACATCGCCATGTACTGGATAGCTGAAGGGAATGGCGAGCATCTCAGAAAACTCAGGTATCAGTGTGATCAGGAGAGTCTCAGTGGAGAAACCCTGCTATGGGCCTTTTAATTACCAATTGTTCTGCTGCCCTGAATGTCTGAAAGGTCTTTGCCTCAGGCCACCCCTTTTTGAAGCCTGAAAAAAACTGTTTTCACATGGAAATGAATGGGCATCACCTGAGGCTTTTTGCTTAATTCCTTTGGAAAGGATGTGTCTGAATCAGCCTTTTGGCCCTGTGTGAGGCTTAGGCTTAGATTCTCAGCACCTGATGGATCTAAAGAAGGATCCCATGTGTGCATAGAAAACCAAAATAGCCAAAAGAGCAGTCATTCTGGATGAAGTCTCTCCCCTTCCTTTGTGAGGTTCTAGACCTACATCAAGTTAGAATAGGAATGCTTTGGGTCAAATAATTTCTTCAAAGCCCTGCAGAGGCTAGCCCGTAGGAGCTTGGGTTTCCTCATGTCTCCAATTCAGACAAAGAATCTAAACCCCACAGTCAGTAGTCCTCAAATTGGAGAAGCAGAGAAGTATTAACAGCAGGCCTATGTGATCACACCAGGTTCACAGGAAGGGTGTCCAAGCCACCCTGTTTTTAGGCACATTAGGGGCAAGGGAGATTATTTTGGAGACTGTATTGGTCTGCACCCCTCATAGAAACATTCAACCAGAGGTTATGAAGAGTGTTTATATGAAAGATCATGAGGGCCATGTGGGAGTGTGTTGGTTTTAATTGTGGTCATTTGTGTGGTGGTTGGAAGAGATGACTGGGTCCACCTTGACATGAACTCTGGTGTGATTCCCCTAAGAGACTGAGTTCTGGAACTGACCTCAGAGATGTATTGCCATGAATTGTGTTGGGATGTTATGAGTCCACGCATGAGAGTCGTCCTTGGAAACTGAGATGTATGCCCAGGTTGTATTTCCACAAAGCACTGGGAATCACAGCCAAGATATCACATGATTTTATTCTGAAAGACTTGGCAGCCATAGTTGAGAGTCAAAACACACATGGACGTCACATTGTAGACCTCAATGGGCCTGGATTCACGTGACCATTTAGCCAATCTTTGTGAAGCCTTGCCTGTGAGAATTCTCCATAGCTTTCATTGACATGAGCTTCCTCAAAATTTAATGGTTCTGGATTGATTTGAAACGTACAGTGCCTCCAACTTCATCTTTCAAAAATGGCTAGATAAATACCAAGAAATTTTTGAAATTCCCATGACCAGGTGGCACTGGAG
The DNA here is from genome assembly GCF_048772815.1 of Callospermophilus lateralis. Classification (NCBI taxonomy): domain Eukaryota; kingdom Metazoa; phylum Chordata; class Mammalia; order Rodentia; family Sciuridae; genus Callospermophilus; species Callospermophilus lateralis. The sequence continues at coordinate 1,506,587 of NW_027513250.1, read as the reverse complement.
AACCTTTGGATGTCCTGTTGCTGATCATGAGTATACCAGACAGTGCCTTGATTGACTGAGTTTCATGAAAATGGTGTAGAACAGAGATGCCAATAAATTGGAGCCTGCTGAGTACTTGGCCTAGAGCAGTAGTGGGCAGGTGTGTGATAAAACATTTGTGGTGGGGCCATGTGGATCTGCCATTATCTTCCAAATGTCTTGTGACTGACATGGTGCAGCAAGCAGTCCCATCTATGTAAAGGCATCTTGTAATATTGAGAAGTTTCAGGGAAAGTTTCAGAATCAAGTTGCTATGGTCAATGGGGAAAGTTATGTGGGATAGAAGCATGGTTGGTGCATTGTCCTGCAGAAACTGACCCACCACACGTGACAGGACTCCCTCCAGCACTGTGTCCCAGTTGACCTCTTTGTATTTTGTGAAGCAAATACCGAACTCCCAGTGAAGCTGCAAGAAACACCATGAAAACTTTAGGATCACAAAATGGCTTCACAGTCCACACGGGGAGACACTTAGACCCCAGGGGCCACAGTTTAGCTACAAATAGCAAATTCAGCACTGCTGCTCATGTTCAGTGGAAAATAAGAAACCATGTCCTCCAGATCACATAGATGCAGACCCACCTTTATTGGTCTCACTAGAAACGAAGCTAAAACACTTGACAACAACATATGTTTCAAGTGCCCAGCCTCAGAGGCAGTTCCACAAGAAGTCTTTAGGCCAGAAGAGCTCCAGTTTGTGGAGTGTTTACCCTGTCCCTTACTTTTGGAAACTCCTTAGCATATTCTATTCCAAATATGTATTCACAGATTTTCTAACTCTTCTCCTCTAATTTTGTCTTACTTGGGGACTAGGTAATGCCAAGCCATTGTTCTGGATGACAGTGGGAACAATTTTTTGTAGCACATATTTGCATACACATTGGATTCATTTTATAATTTTCCAGTCAAAATAGTGAATCCCTCACACTAACCCCTACGCTACTAAACTCTGACTAGAATAATAACCCAAACAGAATTGAAATACAAGCAGTTCAGAGGAGGCATCGTGTATAGTTGGACTTGCCTTTTGCATTATATAGGGTAGGAGTTATGAATCTAGTCAATTATTTGGTTGAAAGTATTCTCCATGTTTTTTTAAAGTTAACAAATATGTGAATTCCTGTCTCCCTTTCTCTGTAGCCTATTTAGCACATGTAGTTTTATATGCACATATAGATTCATACCTGGTATCACACGTATATTTTTGGTGAGGTGGCTGACTTGGCATATAGAAATTGTGAGAAGATATCACTCCTTCTAAAAGCTGTTGGAACTGAGAATTCAACCTATGGGTGATCCTCCTATTTAAATAGCATTATACATAAATCCATGTTCAGTAAAATAAATATTTTTGAATCTGGGGATGATATGTATTTCATGATGAATTTCGATTGGCATATATAATGCTACTTTTTAATGTCTCTCTGTGTGTGTCTGTGTATATATATATATATATATATATATATATATATATATATACCCTCCAGATTTTTCAAAATATGAAATATATGTGTCTTATTATGCACTCCCAAATTTCATTCATATTCATGTATGTGGATTTATAATCTACTTTTCAAAAGATTATTCTCAGAAATATTCATCCACCTGAAATAACATTTTGGTTTACTAGTACTGAAAACTATCTTCAGTAAATGGTGCATAGAAATCCTAATATTTTGACATTGCAAGATGGCCATGAATAGAGTGCATCACACCCTTTGTACTGCACAACTTCACATGTGAATAAGGAGTTAGAATGACGAAAAAGTATCTTGTTAGGATCTTACAGAAAAATGGGTGTGCCTGGAACCTAGAAGAATGATTTCCACCCCCGAGGTCCTGTAATTGAGTCTCAAACAAGAGCCAACTATGCGACCGAAGATCTGGGGTGGCTGATCCGTGCGGCCCATGCCGTGGCTACAGACGGCGGGCCTCCACCGTGAAGCGACCAGCATGCAGGGAGAAACGTTGCTGCGGATTCTGTGGAATCCGGCTGGCTCACCCGCCACTGAGCCCGGGGCTGAGTTCGGGATTTCAGATGGGGAAGAAAGTGTTACAGTTCTATCCCCCACAACCGAAACTCCACCAAGGAAACCAACGGCCACCATCTTGGAGAGCTGAAGTATCCACCACCACTCTCCGACAGATTGCAACAACAAAACAGGTGTGTGTTACTCAGCTTATCTCCCATACAGCAGGTAATTCGCAAAAATTCTCTCTTAGGCTTTCCGGGGGAGGGATTACCAGAGAAAGGCTTCATAAAGACGGGGGGAAAACTAGTGGCACCTGACCTTCAACTTCCCCTCCCATCACCGGTGAAAACAAAACTTGTCTAGCCAGCGCAATGGGTGGGGCAAGCGGAAAAAATCAAAACAATAGAGTGCCAGTGTTCCCAATAGACACACTCCACACCCAAGGAACGGCAGGCAAAGAGTACAGTTTGAGCTGCCAAGAGGCATCACTCAGGGGAAATCTGGTGTAGCAGGGGAAATCAGGACTCGCAGAGGAAACCAGGGGACCAGAGGACAGACACGCGTGACTAGGAGGCTGGAGAACGCCTGCCCACCAGCAACCAATCACCCGCTGGCTGCCTGCGCAATTGGGCAGCTAGAGATCACCCGCCCGCCAGTGACAGACCATTCGCTGATTGCACGACTGGATGGCTGGAGACCGCCCGCCCACCAGCGACCGGGAGGTGAAACCAACCAGAGACAGTCCAGTCCCACCCCCCCATTCAAACACCCCGGCAAGGAGCCTGGGGCCCGCCATAGCAGACAGGTGACATCACTGGAGCTCAGCTGTCGGAATTCCTTCCAAGTGGAATCCACTTTTGCAGGCATAGTCTACAAACACAAAAGAGAGACAACAGAGATATATAAAACCAAAACAAATCTATTGAAGAAAGCAGAAACACAGCAATCAAATTGAGCTGAAAAGTAACGTGAACATCATGAAAAAACAAGGGAAAAAAAGGTGTGCAAAAAATGCAGGACAACTAAATTCTAAAGGAGGACCGTGAAGCATCAGAAATAGGGATAGGGAAAAAACTCAAGGCATAATAACTCAGATGGAAAGGAATATTAGAGAAGACATGAGGCAGCAAGTCCAAGCAATAAAAGTATATTTTGAAAATCAAATAAACAAACAAATTCAAATGGCAAAGAATGAGCTTTACCAGGAGATAGAGACATTAAAAAGAAATATCAAACAGTAATCCTAGAAATGCAGGAAAGTATAAACCAAATTAAAAACTCAAACGAAGAGTATTACAAATAGACTAGATCAAGTAGAAGTTAGAACGTCAGATAATGAAGACAAAGTTTATCAACTTGAAAAGAATAGAGTAAACACAGAAAAGATGCTTAAATCCCATGAGCAATCTATTCAAGAGATATGGGATGTCATAAAAAAAAAACAAATTTGAGAGTCATTGGGATAGAAAAAGGCATAGAGATTCAAATCAAAGGAATGGACAACATATTAAATGAAATAATTCTAGAAAATTTCCCAGAGATGAAAGGTGGAATGGATTGCCAGATCCTGGAAGCCTACAGGACCCCAAGCATTCAAAACCATAATAGACCAACTCCAAGACAAATATTTATGAAGATAGCCAGAACAAGGACATACAGAACAAAGAGAGAATATTAAAAGCTACGAGAGAAAGTAGGCAGGTTACATTCAGGGGTAAACCAATTAAGTTAACGACTGATTTTTTTCATCACAAACTTTGAAAGCAAGAAGATCCTGGAACAAAGTATTTCAAACGCTCAAAAATAATGAATTCCAACCAAGAATACTGTATCCAGCAAAATTAAGCTTCAGATTTGACAATGAAATTTAAGTCTTTCACGATAAACAAAAGCTAAAAGAATTTACAGCCAGAACACCAGCAGTGCAAAGCATTTTGAGCAAAATACTACAAGAAAAGGATTTGAAAAGTAATGCCTGAAACTAGCAGCAGGAGGTATCTCAGTAAAGGGAGAGGAAAATAACCAAAATGTAAAAACTAACCAAAATAAATAAATAAATGAATAAATAAACAAACAAACAAACAAACATGACTGGAAGTAGAAATCATATTTCAATTGTAACCTTAAATGTTAATGGCCTAAACTCACCAATCAAGAGACAAAAGCTAGTAACCTTGACCAAAAAAAAAAAAAAAAATCCAACAATATGCTGCCTTCAGGAGACTCATATGATAGGTAAAGACATACAGAGGCTGAAATTAAAAGTTTGGGAAAAATCATACCACTCACATGACCCTCGGAAGCAAGCAGGAGTGGCCATACTCATATCGAATAAAATCAACTTCAAACCTACGTTAATCAAAAGGGATAAAGAAGGACACTATATACTGTTAAAAGGAACCTTGCACCAACAATGCATAACCATTATCAATTTGTATGCACCAAACAATTGAGCTGCAACACTCATAAAACAAACTCGCCTCAAGTTCAAGAGTCAAATAAACTACAACACAATAATTATGGGTGACTTCAACACACCGCTCTAGCCATTAGACAGATCCTCTAGACAAAAACTGAATAAAGAAACTATAGAATTCAACAGCAAAATCAGTAACCTAGACTTCACCGACATATATAGAATATATCAACCATCAAAAAGTGGATACACGTTCTCCTCAGCAGCACATGGATCCTACTCAAAGATAGACCATATATTATGCCATAGGGCAATTCTTAGTAAATATAAAGTCGTGGAGATAATACCATGCACCATATCTGATCATAATGGAATGAATCTGGAAATCAATGATAAAAGAAGGAAGGAAAAATCCTACATCACATGGAAAATGAACAACATGCTACTGAATGATCAATGGTTTACAGAAGACATAAAGGAGGAGATAAAAAAATTCGTAGAGACAAATGACAATACAGACACAACATACTGGAATCTATGGGACACAATGAAAGCAGTTTTAAGAGGGAAATTCATTTCTTGGAGTTCTTTCCTCAAAAAAAAAAAAGAAAAATCAGCAAATAAATGAACTCACACTACACCTCAAAAACCTAGAAATGGAAGAGCAAAACAACAGCAAATGTAGTAGAAGACAAGAAATAATTAAAATTAGAGCAGAAATCAACGAAATTGAAACAAAAAAAATTGAAAATATTGATAAAACTAAAAGTTGGTTCTTTGAAAAAATAAATAAGATTTACAGGCCCTTAGCCATGCTAAGGAAGAGAAGAAAAGAGAGAACTCAAATTACTAACATACGGGATGAAAAAGGCAATATCACAACAGACACTACAGAAATAAGAAGATAATTAGAAAGTATATGGAAACCCTATGTTCCAATAAAATAGATGATAGTGAAGATATCAATAAACTTCTTAAGTCATGCGATCTGCACAGATTGAGTCAGGAAGACACACACAATTTAAACAGACCAATAACAAAGGAAGAAATAGAAGAAGCCATCAAAATACTACCAACCAAAAAAAGCCATGGACCGGATGGGTATACAGCAGAGATCTACAAAACCTTCAAAAAGGAATTAATACCAATACTTTCCAAGCTATTTCAAGAAATAGAAAAAGAAGGAACTCTTCCAAATTCATTCTATGAGGCCAATATCACCCTGATCCCAAAACCAGACAAAGACACTTCAAAGAAAGAAAACTACAGACCAATATCTCTAATAAACTTGGATGCAAAAATTCTCAATAAAATCTTGGTGAATCGAATACAAAAGCATATCAAAAAAATTATGCACCATGATCATGTAGGATTCATCCCTGGGATGCAAGGCTGGTTCATTATAAGGAAATCAATAAATGCTATTCACCACATCAATAGACTTAAAGACAACAACCATATGATCTTATCGATAGATTCAGAAAAAACATTCGACATAGTTCAGCATCCCTTTATGTTGAAAACACTAGAAAAACTAGGGATAACAGGAACTTATCTCAAGATTTTAAAAGCTATATATGCTAAACCTCAGGCTGGCATCATCCAAAATTGAGAAAAGCTGAAGGCATTCCCTCTAAAATCTGGAACAAGAGGGATGCCCTCTATCACCACTTCTATTTAATTCAGTTCTTGAAATACTAGGCATAGCAATTAGACAGACAAAAGAAATTAAAGGCATAAAACTAGGAAAAGAAGAACTTAAATTATCGCTATTTGCGGATGACATGATAATATATTTAACAGACCCAAAAGGGTCTACAGAGGAACTGCTAGAGTTAATAAATAAATTCAGCAAAGTGGCAAGATATACAATCAACACGCATAAATCAAAGGCATTCCTGTATATCAGCAGCAAAACTTCTGAAATGGAAATGAGGAAAACCACTCCATTCAAAATATCCTCAAAGAAAATAAGATAATTGGAAAAACAATTAAATAGTTGGGAATCAACCTAACAAAAGAGGTGAAAGATTTATAAATGAAAACTACAGAAACATAAAGAGATAGAAGAAGATCTTAGAATATGGAAAAATATACCCAATTCATGGATAGGCAGAAGTAGCATCATGAAAATGGCGATATTACCCAAATTCTCTACAGGTTTAAATTGATGCCAATCAAAATCCCAACGACATTTCTTGTAGAAAAGATAAAGCAATCATGAAATTCATATGGAAAAACAAAAGACCCAGAATAGCAACAGCAATTCTAAGCAGGATGTTTGAATCTGGAGGTATAGCGATACCAGACTTCAAACTGTACTACAAAGCAATAGTAACAAAAACAGCATGGTACTGGTACCAAAACAAGCAGGTGGACCAATGGTACAGAATAGAGGACACAGAAACCATTCCACAAAATTACAACTTTCTTATATTTGATAAAAGGGGCTAAAACCCTGCAATATACGAAGGACAAATGATGGTAGAAAAATTGGAAATCGATATGCAACAAAATGACACTGAATCCCTTTCTTTCGCCAAGCAAGGAAGTTAACTCAAAATGGATCAAGGAGCTAGATATCAAATCAGAGACACTGCATCTGATAGAAGAAAAAGTTGGCTACGATCTACATTCTGTGGGGTCGGGCTCCAAATTCCTTAATAGGACACCCATAGCCCAAGAGTTAATAACAAGAATAAATTAACGGGACTTACTTAAACTAAAAGTTTTTTTTTTTTTTTCTCAGCAAGAGAAACAATAAGAGAGGTAAATAGAGAACCTACATCCTGGGAACAAATTTTTACCCCTCTCACTTCAGATAAAGCCCTAATATCCAAAATATACAAAGAACTCAAAAAATTAAAAAGTAAGGTAACAAATAACCCAATCAACAAATGGGCCAAGGACCTGAACAGACACTTCACAGAGGAGGACATACAATCAATCAACAAGTACATGAAAAAATGCTCACAATCTCTAGCAGTCAGAGAAATGCAAATCAAAACCACCCTAGGATACCATCTCACTCCAGTAAGATCGGCAGCCATTAGGAAGTCAAACAACAGTAAGTGTTGGCGAGGATGTGGGGAAAAGGGGACACTTGTACACTGCTGGTGGGACTGCAAATTGGTGCAGCCAATTTGGAAAGCAGTATGGAGATTCCTGGGAAAGCTGGGAATGGATCCACCATTTGACCAAGCTATCACACTTCTTGGACTATTCCCTGAGGATCTTAAAACAGCGTACTATTGGGATACTGCCACATCAATGATCATAGCGGCACAATTCACAACAGCTAGACTGTGGAACCAACTTAGATGCCCTTCAATAGATGAATGGATAAAAAAAAATGTGGAATCTACACACAATGGAGTATTACGCAGCACTAAAAAATTACAAAATCATAGAATTTGCAGTGAAATGTATGGCATTAGAGCAGAATATGCTAAGCAAAGCTAGCCAATCCTTAAAAAAACAAATGCCAAATGTCTTCTTTGATATAAAGAGAGCAACTAAGAACAGAAAGGGAGGAAGAGCATGAGGAAAAGATTAACATTATACAAAGACGTGTGGGGGGAGAGAAAGGGAGAGAGAACAGAAAGCATATGGAAATGGTAGAATACCCTCAATGATACACAAAATTACACATAATAGGTTGTGAGGGGAAATGGGGCGGAAATAATGGAGAGAATTAAACAACAGCACATGAGGTAGAGAGGGAAGATGGGAGGGCAGGGGAGGGGGGATAGTAGGGGATAGGAAAGGTAGAAGAATACAACAGTCACTAATATGCCATTATGTAAAAATGTGAATGTGTAAGCAATGTGTTTCTGCAATTCTTATTTGGGGAAAAAATGGGAGTTCATAAACCAAATGAGAAAAATGTATCAAAGATGATATATCATGAGCTTTGTAATGTTTTGAACAACCAATAAAAATAAATAAATAAATAAAGGTTTAAAATTGAGTGGGAAGAAATCAGCTAAAAAAGGGTTGAGATGCATTCATTTTGCTAAGCAGAAACTTTGTTTTGTGTAGTTGTAACTATCACAAATTTTTTTACCAGAAATTTGGCTTTTGAAAATGCACATAAAATGAGATTAAAGGATAATACACCTACCTTCATGAAAAATTCATAGCATTTCCTATATTTTTCATATTTCATTTTTTTAGTTAATATTTTGTCATGGACCAGGTCTAGCCTTAGGCTATTCTTCCAGAATACTACCTCATCTGACAAGTTCGTACAATGTATTGGATTTTTCTTTTCATCTTTTATTTAATTTTTTCTAGCTAATAATGTGTATTTCTTCTTATCTTTATTTGGACATACATACCCAACTATATCTTTGCATTTTATGTTTTACTGGGGAAGAGACTCATCAAAAGCTCTTTGTTATATGTATTAACAATCAAACATTCAGAGAAGGCAATTATTCTTAATTTTGCATGAAAATAACTTTGTACCATTTTTCTTATAAAGATTTAGAATTATTAATAATGTCCCTGCTGTAATAAGTAACTACTTACAAGAAGAATTAAACAATTGACTTTATATCAATTATGAATATGAAAAGTACTAAAATAAATATTTGGCAATTAATACACAATTGATAAAATTGAAATCACGAGAAAGCCATTTAAATTGTCAGTGCATATGGTCCTTAAATAATAGGTTTTTTAAAAAAATTTTTCTCTAATTCATAAGATATATTATGCCATATTATAGCTTAATGTGATATAAAACCTTAAATTATCACAATGATAATAATAATCCATTGTTCCTTCCTCTACATTCTGTGGCATGCTAGTACTAAAATAAATTGTATTATAACACCAAAAAAAAAGCCAAATCATAATATTTCTACAGTAACTGACACGAGTTTAACATCAATGCAAGTAGATTAGATTCCTATGGGACATGATGTGTATTTTGACCTTCATTTTTATTCAACACCTTAACATTACTATTTCTTCAATTTATGCACATCAGAGGATATATAAATATTTCATCCACAATTTAGCAAATTTATACGCATTTGTTTAACTTCAAATCACTTCCTGCTTCAGAACCCATGTATTCCTCCATGTTTCTTGACTGCTCTTTTCATGAGACTTCTTTCCAAACACATTATTTTCGATTTCCTTTATCATATTTGAAGCAAAACACCCGTCATGATAAACCATAACCCTAATATTACCTTTAAATGTATAAGTGGTTGGAAAGAATGATTGTATAACAATATAAGCTTTCTTACTTAGTTACAGATATCAATTCAATCCATTATTTAAAGTGGAACCAGTTATATTATTTATTCACAGTATGGTCTATTCATGTATTATCTCTATATTCATAGACACAGAGTACACCTCTTTGTACCCCCAATACTAATTTATACGTCTTCAAAATATTGCTCCCAGAAATGGTGGAACAAATACATGTAACCTGATCTACATATACATTTTATCACAGAAATATTCTTAACAGAAAAAGCAAAGTTCTCACTTATGATTGTACCATACCTAAATGGAAAGTGATCCTGGATTACTAAAAACATCCATGTCCAGGTTGCCTAATGATCTCAAATGAAAATCCTATTGGTGACTACATATTTGTTTCTTTCAAAGATTATATATTCAAACTCAACCCTTTGAATACGTCTAAAGCTGTCACTCACTTTACACTTTGAATGATTTTGTAATGTGTCTATTGATATCTGCTTTCCTACATATTTTCCCCAGTTCATCATTGTGACTGAATCTTCACATGTGCTATCACTAACATTCACTCTCTAACCGAAACCCTATTGCTAAAAAACTTTGGTCCAAATCCTATATTCACTCTTCTTCCTAAACCTACCTACTGTCTTCCTAATCCTACCGACTATCCCTTTTTGACTGGATGTTCTCTTCTACATTCAATCATCCAAGGTACAAGGTCCTATGCCATTGTATATCGATTTATCTGAGACATCTGTGCAGAACGTAATTCAATGCTAAGTATCCCAATCAAGGACCCAATGACCTTCTGGGCTTCAATTCTTACTTAGATTTCTCTTTTCGTTCATATATTTCACCTCTATATTCTTATAAATATCGCAGGTTCCCAATACCATTGTTCATCGAGCAGAATGGTTCCTAACCAAAATTGAAAATGTTATTAACACTAACCATACACTCTTCCCTCAATCTAACTTTACAGAAAAGCAGTGACAGTGTTGGTCTTACAATTCAGGAATGTATGGGATCTTCCACCTGATGAGAACCTCAAAGGTATGTGCAGAAATGATCCCTGGAGAAGATGTAGGCAGCTATGAAGGACCTGAGAGAGCAAAAGTCATCTTCCATGGAAAACAACCTGGTAGGATGAAGTTTGGTGTCTGAATCAGCCTCTGTCTTCTTAATGTAGAGAAGACGGACCAAACCAGGCCTTATGGAGAGCTGTTCCTGAGAGCCTATGGATTATATCTCATTCTAACTTATGAAAGGGTCACAGGAAGTAGGGGCAGCCTCCATCTAAAGGGACCATAAGAAGCAACTGTTAAAACAAAGTGGTTGCCAAGGCAGTGACCTCATTCAGTTCCTGAAGGAAGTGACCTCACCTCACTTCCTTGGTGTTGGAACTCTCTGAACTTGGGATCCAGGAAGCCAGGCACCCCGAGCCAGTCCCAGTCCCAGTCCCAGTTGTCTCACTTGTTTGGATTTACCAAGGACAGGGTCAGTCTTTCTTGGTACCTACTGATTTGAAGATGTCCAAATGCCAGAAGAGCTCTGAAGAGGGGCCTTTCCTGAGAAAGAAGGTAGTGGCTCACCGCTGGTTCCTGTCAACTTCACAGAGTTGGCCAAGGAGACCATATCTGAGAGAAGACAGGCCATTTCGGAGGAACATAGTATGGCCCAGCAGTCAGAGAACACTCCGAATAGTCACAGACCTACTTGGGGGAAGGAGGTGCCTTTGTGGGTGTGGTTGTGGGTTTGTGGTTTGGTCTCATGTTCTGAGAATAAGTTTTTTCAGATATCAGCTCCAGAGCCCAGGAATTAATTCTCATTGGGGCTAAGGTTCCCCACCAGTGAGATTTGAAATTGGCGCTGGCTGCAGAGTTAACAAGGGCGGGGACTTTTAACGCCACTGCAGAAAAGAAGAAGGTACGAAGAAGAAGTCCTTAGGTGCCATGTTGGGGTTTTTCTCTGGGCTATGGCTGCCATTTATACTTTTCCTAACATTCCTCCCTTTTTGTTTTCTTAGAAAGTGGGGCATTGTTTGTCATTTGTGGCTGCTGCCTGCTGTGTGGGGGTGCTGTGGGGCCTAGAAAGGGAAGTGGACAAATGCTCGGGGGCCAGGTCTGGGGATATCATGGCAGCCAGAAATAAAAGCCAGTGGTATAGATAGCTACTTCAGTAGGGGTAAAGTCTATGAAAGTTCCCTGATGCCACAAGTTGTCGATGGCATGAAACCAGTCCTGGATGGAGGAGATTGTTGGTATCAGCTACTGGTCCTGTAACAGAGACTCTAGGAAATACTGGAAGCGTTGCCTGGTCATGGCGTCACCAGCACTTGAAGAAGATCAGAGCGAATAAAAACAGAATGAAGATAAAAATTAAAGCAAAGGTCAATTTTTGGCAGAAGTTCCATGTTGGGGGACTGACAGAAGAGGCCAAGGGCCATGAGGAAGCTTAGAAGGTCATAAAGACTCATGAATCCAGGATGGCAGATTAAGAGGTTCTCCAAGCTCGTTGCCTCCCGCTGTGTGATGTACATTGCATTCCATCGTGCCTGGTAGTGAGCTTCATCACTGAGTGAACTGTTCTCTTGGAGATGTTAGGGGTTCATCGGTCATCAGAGGATGGTAATGCCTAAGCAAAAGCTGGTTGAAATTTTGATTAGAAATTTTTTGCAGTTGGGTTTGAAGGAACTTCATTATGCATGGCAAGAGAGCAAAAAAAGGGAGCATCCCAATAAGGGGCCCCAAGATAGGTAGTAAGTACATGGCAAGATAGGATTGGAAGAACCCTGTTATGAGATTGGAGGAGCTAGGTTTGAGCAATTTGGTCAATAATTTCTGCAATTTAACAACATTTTTTTCTATCAGCCCAGATTCATTAACATAAGAGCAACATTCCTCTCTGAGGAATAGGCATGTACCCACTTTTTCTGCAGTGAGAAGATCAATTGCCCTTTGGTTCTGTAAAGCCACTTGTGCCAATGAAGTAACCTGGCGCTGCAAGGAGCCCAGAGACTCAGCAGTGGTATCGAGTGCTTCCTGCAGTTTTTGTTGCAGGTCTTTGAATGCCCATAGAGCATGACCTATAGCTCCACCAGAGAGTCCGAGACCCGCCACTGAGGTTGTTAAAGTGAGGCCTACCAGAACCGGCAGAAAGACTGCCCTACGGGTTCAGGAAGGTAGGGCCAACTGTCGGAATTCGGTGGGAGTATACAAAGACAGCTGAGGAACTACAGTAACCAAGGAACAGGTGCCAGAGACATTGATCGTTGAGGTACTTAAAGACCCATTACACCAGAGGAATTGTCCAGGTTGCATAAATGCAGGGCTCGATTGGGTGCTTAAGCTCAAGGAACAAATGGGTAAAGGATTCATTATTGGCAGGTGGAAACAGATGAAAGCAAATAAAGTATTGGTGAAATAACTTTCCCACAGTGGGATACCTGTCACATGTAGGGGTTGTTCTTTCTTAGAGAAATTGTAGGTTTTTGCTGAAATATTTCCTGCCGCTAATGGGACTAAGTGAAGCACAGAGAAAGCACTGAGAAGGAGGCACAGAAAGACGGGTGGAGTTTAATAATCGAAGAGATTGGTGTAACAAATTGAGCCATGTGTCAGGGGGACCTGAGGGTTTGAAGGGTCTGAATCCTTTGTGGATGAGCTATGGATAAGATCTAAAAGTTTTGATTCTGACTCCTTAATATGTTCGACTACCTGAATGGTTGCCTTAGGTGGCATAATCAGGGTGCGGCCAACTGTCATCCACCCTGTGGGTCTGGCTGAGGTTGTCCGAGCATAGACAGCAAACTCAACATAGTCCCAACGTTTGGCCTTGGGGTCAGGTATATCTAAAGTATACCATCCATTGTTATCAGATAAAGAGACTTTATCCCACTTTAGGTAACTAGAAGTCCACACTTTAGGGTAACCAAGTGAGTGGTAAGAATAGCTACCATGTTCATCATGGAACCTGCATGACCAATAGGGGCACCCATTATATATCTCAGGCCACCAATGACAATAGTCTTTTGTTTGATCAAAAAGGAAGCAAATGAAAAGCCAGTTCCAGCTACCAGGGACGAAGGTCCTTGAAGGTGACAATTTTAGGGAAATAGAGGTGCAGTTGTGGATGAAGCAAGTAGTTGCATCCACTGCACGGACCTTCTACATGCCATGTTCTGAGTATCGTTCCTGAAGAGTGAATAAATACATGGTAGGAGAGGAGGGTAAAGACCAGTCCCGATAGAGCACAGAAAATAAGCAGAGCACAAAAAACAAGCAGTTACAGAAGATTAGGGTGTTGAGAGAGTCCATTGTGACTTTTTAAAGAGGAATTCGGCTGCATGGAACACCGTGTGAGCCGCAACTTAAATGGGTGAGATGAGTGTGGAGAGCAGGAGTTAATGGGAGGTTCAGGAGGTGATTCTTGGAGTTCCTCTGGGTTGGTCCTGTCGTCAGCAGGTGGGGTCTCCTGGTGATATGGCTTCAACCTAGAAATGTGAATCCAGGGAGTTAGACAGTTGTCTGGTAAGGAGAGTTTGGCGGCAGTGGGGGTACAGAGAATGACAGGATAGGGGCCTTCCCATTTTGGGGCAAGAGTCCCTTTCTCCTCTGGGGTATTATAATATACTAGACTCCCAGGTGTTAAGGGAGGAGTGTTTGGAGAGGACACTGGGTCCGGATGAAGCCAGTCCTGATATTTCCAGAGTTCCGAGCGGAGATGATACAAAAGAGGCAAAGACAAATCTCGGGTGAGAGGTCCTTGTGAAATGACCAACCCAGGGGGTATAAGAGGTCTTCCATACATTATCTCAAAGGGAGACAGTAAAGATGGTTTTTAGGGAGAGCTCTGATTCGAAGCAAATCCAAGGGAAGGAGTTTGACCCAGTCTAAGTTTAATTCCATTGTCAATTTGGTAAGGACTTCCTTTAGAGTACAATTTACCCTTTCCACTTTCCCTGAAGCTTGGGGATAATATGGACAGTGGAAATGCCACTTGAAGGAGAGGGCTTGAGAGACCTTTTGTGTGATTCTAGAAATAAACTCAGGGCCATTGTCATATTGTAGAGAAGTGGGCATACCAATCCTGGGGATGATGTCTGTCAGTAAGATTAAAGCTACAGTGGAAGCCGTTTTATTGGAAGTGGGAAATGCCTCAATCCAACCAGAGAAAGTGTCCACAAAGACAAGGAGGTATTTAGTGCGCCATACTGTGAGCATGTTGGTGAAGTCTACCTGCCAGTCAGCAGTGGGAATATGTCCCCAGGCTTGGTGGGAAGGAAAAGGTTTGGGCCTTAAAGGAGTATAAGTGTTGGTCCACTGACAGATCTGACAATTAGAGGCTATATTCTGTAGCATGGCTTTGTCAGAGAGGGTGAGCGAGAAGAAGCTCTGTAAAAAGAGGGTCAAAGACTGAGAATTGGAAAGGAATAGAGTATGAAGGAACTTGAAGAGATCCTTGTTCTTACTGGAAGAAGTAGTGGCTTCAGATGAGCTGTCTAAAGTGGCCATTATATGTCCCCCAGGGGGTCCATCATTGGAAGTGGTAGCAGCCATTTGTTCCGCCTGGTCAGCTTTGGCATTGCCCTCAGTGATAAGAGAGACGTCCTTCTAATTAGACCTACAATGGACAACTCCCACCTGGGTGGGTAAGTGGGAGGCCTTTATCAGATTGGTTATAAGAGCCGAATTAGTGATCACATTACCTTTGGTGGTAAGTAGGCCTCGCTCCTTTCATATTGCAGCATGGGATAAGATATGGAAGACATATTTTGAATCAGTATAAAGGGTTAGGGATTTGCCTTGTGCTAGAAGGCAGGCACGAGTGGCTACTATAAGTTCAGACTGCTGGTTGGTAGTTCCTGAAGGCAGAGCTTTGGCGTCTATAATCTCAGTGGCTGAAACTACAGTGTATCCAAAGTAATGAGTGCAATTCTGCCTAAAGGAACTGCCATCAGTAAACCAGATAAGGTCAGGCTTGGCTAGTAGTCTTTCAGAAATGGAAGAATTACAGGGGAGGAAATCATCTAAGGTTTCCAACCAATTATGAGTTGGTGTGTTAGACGTGGGAGTCATTGAGAGCAGTGAAGCAGGGTTCTGTGCAGAGCAGGGGAGGAAAGTAATATTAGGGTTTTCCAGAAAGGAAGTGAGGAGTGACAGAACTCTGGATGGAGGAAGAGTTTGAAAGGCCTTATAAGCTAAAAGATCCTTCAAGTGATGTGGGGAGTGGATAGTTAAAGGGGCCCCAAAAGTAAGCTTAGAGGCTTCTTTGTGTAAAATTTGTCCAGCAGCCAGAGCTCTTAAGCAAGGGGCCCACTCACGGATGGTAGGGTCAATTTGCTTGGACAAATATGCCACGGGTGCAAATGTAGGCCCATAGTTTGACCTAAGACCCCAAGTTCTTGCCTCCCTTTTTCATGGACATATACATGAAATGGTCTTGAAAGATCAGGAAGGTGAAGGGCAAGTGCCTTTAAGACAAGTTGCTGAAGCCTGCGCAAGTGGTAGTTTGGGGAGGAGGCAAGAGATTCACTAGGGGGTCCCTGTGCTAGTTCATACAGGATTTGTATAGAAGAGAATAATTTGGGATCCAGGCCCTAAAATAACCTGCTAGTCCTAGGAATGATAGTATTTTGGCTTTTGTATGGGGCACTGGAAGATCAGAGAGGAGTTGCCTCCTATCTAGTGTTATTTCCTTTTTTCTGGGTGTAAGGCAAAAACCAAGAAAGGTGACAGAACACTGGGAAACCTGGGCCTTGTGGGGAGACTTCCTATTTCCCTTGTCTGCTAGAAAATTAAGAAGCTGAGCAGTGTGGGATTGAGAGTGTTCCCAGAGGGACTACATAGAAGAAGGTCATCGACATATTGAAGGAGAGTAGAGTCAGGACAGGTCGGGTGAAAGGATGTGAGGTCCTGGGCAAGAACTTGGCCAAAGAGATGGGTGCTATCCCCGAATCCCTGTGGGAGGACAGTCCAGGTAAGCTGATGAGAATGGCGGGTGTGAGAGTCAGTGCAAGTAAAAGCAAAGATATCCTGAGATTCTGAGAACAAGGGGATAGAAAAGAATGCATGTTTCAAATTTAGAACCAAGAAGTGGGTAGTAGTGGCAGGGATCTGAGAGAGGAGGGTGTAAGGGTTGGACACTAGCGGGTGGATGGGGACCACAGAGGAGTAGACAAGGGGAAGGTCTAGAACCAGCCTGTAGGACACGTTAGGTTTCTTAACTGCCAGAATGGGGGTGTTGAAAGGAGAGTGTGTAGGCCTAAGATACCCCTTTCATAATAAATCCTGGATGATGGCTTCTAATCCGAGGAAGGCTGTGGTTGTGACTGGATATCATGGTTGACTAATATATCTTGAAGGGTCCAGTAAGACAATATGAATAGGACTGCATTTAGCCATAAAGTGTGTAGTTGTGTCCCAAAACTCAGGGTTAACTGGTTTAGATAGTCGTGGGAGAGTGCATGAAGGAGGTGTATCTGCCCCTAGGAACATCATGAGGAAATGAGATGTAGGAGAGGTGTGGGGTGATATGTGAATGGTGACTTTTAATAGTGAGAGTATGTCCCTTTCCAGAAGGGGAATGGGGCAATGGCTCATAACGAGAAAGGAGTGAGTGAAGGACAAAAGGGATTTTGAGGGAAAATATGTTTACCTCCTACCACGACAATAGGAGTTTTTGAGGGTGTGGTAGAACCCCAATACTCCCTCAAGACCGAAAAAGTGGCACCAGTATCCAAAAGGAAGGTAATGAAGCGTCCATCCACCAGGAAGGTGACCCTAGGTTCTTGATTCTTGATGGTAATAGTTTGGAGGGAAGGCCCAGGGCTCCATCATTTCTCCTCTGCCAAGCCCAGGAGAGGCTGGGGTTGCCGGGTGGCTGACCAACCTCCCTTCCGGGTTGTTGGGCAGTCTGCCCCCCAGTGTCTCCTTTGATGGCATGTTGGGCAGGGGTTGTAGGGTGTTCTCGGCGAAGGACAATCCTTACCACATTTGAAGCAAGCTCCAGGGGGTGTCACATTGGGACGGCGTGGTGATGGCCTTCTCTGAATGACCTGGGCCAACATTTGGAATTTGGCATTTTCAGCTCTCTGCCTACGGCATTCACTTTCATCCTCTCTACCATGAAAAACCTTTAAAAAGACAGCGAGGATTTCGGTCTGAGGAGTAGCAGGGCCCTGTTCAAGCTTTTTAAGCTTGGCTTTAATGTCAGAGTATTTTTGGGCCAGAACATATGTCATTAAGAGATGACGGCCATCAGGGGTTTCTGGGTCGAGTTATGTGCAGTGTTGAAGGGCCTTGGTTAGTCTATCCAGGAATTCTGAAGGTGTTTCCTCCTTCCTTTGAATGACCTCCTGCACCTTTTTAAAGTTAACAGCCTTGTGGGTCGCCTTTTTCAGGCCCGCCAAGAGGCAGGATGTAAAAAGGTCATGAGTCTGTAAGCCTTCAGGGGTGTTGTAATCCCATAGGGTTCCTGCTCTGGGACAGCATGAGAGCCCGTGGGGTGGTCAGGATTGCTCCTATGATTTTCATCAGCATGGGCTTGGGCTAGCTCCCAGACCCATTGCCTTTCCTCGGGGAGAAGTGTATTGGCCAAGAGCATGTATATGTCATGATGAGTGAGGCTATATGCTTGCAGGACCCATTGAAACTCCCGAATGTAAGTGGTGGGTTTAGTGGTGATTGAGCCTAACTTGCTCTCTAGCTGAGTAATGTCTGACCTGGAGAAGGGCACGTGGACTCTGATGACACCCTCGGGACCAGCTACCTCACGAAGGGGTGCGATTGTCTTAGGGGTGGGAAGGAGTCCTTTAGACCTGGTAAAAGGAGGACTGAGAGAGGCAGGCGGAGGACAGAAAGGAGAGGGAGGGGAAGGGAGTGTCTCTTTGGAAGAGGAGGAAGTGGAGCAGGCAGAAGAGGACGGAGGGGAGGGGGATAAAATGGAAGGCTGAGGATCCATGGAATCAGGCAGAGGATGAGGAGGGTATTGCAGAAGAGAAGGGGCAGATGGGGGTGGGGAGAAGGTGGGGGTTCATCTGCTGGGTTGAATGAGGAAGAATCTGTGAAGTCAGAAGTAGAAGTAGGGAAAGAGAGGGGATTGCAAGCAAGGAGGACCTGAGGGGGAGGGCAGGAGGAGCAGAGACAAGGTGCTGTGTGGGAAGGCTAATACCTTCAATGCAGGGAATCTCCCTCCACTTTTCCAGACGCTGGCAGTAGTTAAAAAGGTCCCAGGGGAGGTTTGGATCTAAGAAGCCTTCTGGAGGCCAATGATTGCCATTATCCAGTGGATATGGAGGCCAATCTTGGGTACAGAATTTAATTAAAAGTTTGGGCTTGATGTCTGGTGTGAGGGAGAGTGTGGCCAGATTTTTTATTAAACATTTGAGAGGTGAGGCTTAAGGTACAGATGAAGAGGTGCCCATTGTCACAGGGAGAGATGGAAGAGAGAGAGAGAGAGAGAGAGAGAGAGAGAGAGAGAGAGAGAGAGAGAGAGAATAAGAGTAAGCGAGAGAGACAAAGAGAAAACCCGAGCTGGAACGGCTTCCAGGAAATTCAGGGCGAATGGGGGTCACGTGGGTGTCCCCAAAATGACCAGCTGTCGCGAGGAAATACAGAGGGTACTATCTGGTCGTCACCAGTGAAGTGCGATCTGGAAGACCCAATGGGTTTGGAGCCATGGGCAACCTGACGTCAGGAAAGTTTTCGAAAGCAGCTGAAGGAGTCAGTAATGAAAACAGAACTCCAGCTCCAGCAGAATGCAGTTCTAGGACGGGAGTTCAGTTTTCCCTGAGCAGAGAGGCAGCTTCAGCCAGACACAGCAGCCCTGCAGGAAACAGCAAATCTAGCCGGCAGCAGCAGTGGCAGCAAAGGAGGAAAAACCACAGAGCCTCTCGTGTAAACTCAGAACCCTCATGCCCTAAAGGGAAACGGATCACTAGAGGGTCCACTGTGACCAGTAAAGGTCTTCGTGGGAGGAATTCCCTCTCCCCTACCGGGCGTCTAGAGTGTGCTGGACGATCAGGGTCACAAAACTAGCGGAAGCCCGAAGGAAGTTGGCAAGCTGGGGTCAGGGGAGGCTTACATACATCAGATCAGTGGTGAGTGCAGGAAGCTGGCGTCTGAAAAGAGCGGACCAGGATGGAGTGTCTGGGCGGAACGGGGGACGGGGCTCTTGTTGGAAAGAGCTCACCCGTATCCTCAAACGGGGCACCAGAATGAAAGAACTCCCCACTCAAAGGCACTTCGCTGGGAGAATTCCAATTTTATTGCAAAAAGCTGTGTGCTTATATAGAACTAAGGAGGAGATGAAAGGACTTAGATAAATGGCAGGCAACCCGTTTATTGGCAAGTTCTTTCAGATATCAGCTCCGGAGCCCAGGAGTTAGTTCTCATTGGGGCTAAGGTTCCCCGCCAGCGAGATTTGAAATTGGCACCAGTGGGAGAGTTCACCCGGGCGGGAACTTTTCGCGCCACTTCAGAAAAGAAGAAGGTAGGAAGAAGAAGTCCTTAGGCGCCATGTTGGGGTTTTTCTCTGGGGTATGGCTGCCGTTTATACTTTTTCCAACAATGAGTATACCAGACAGTGCCTTGATTGACTGGTTTTCATTAAAATGGTGTTTAACAGAGATGCCAGAAAGTTGGATCCTGCTGAGTAGTGGGCCTAGAGCAATGGTGGGCAGGTGTGTGATAAAACATCTGTGGTGGGGCCATGTGGATCTGCCATTGGCTTCCAAATGGCTTGTCACTGACATGGTCAAACCAGCAGACCCTTATATGTAAAGGCATCTTGTTATATGGAGAGGTTTCAGGACGCTGTTCAAAATCAGGTTGCTATAGTCAAGGGGGCAAGCTATGTGGGATAGAAGCCTGGTTCTTGTATTCTCCTGCAGACCCTGACTCACCACACGTGACAGAACTCCCTCCCGTACTGTGTTCCATTTAAACTCCTTGTACTTCGTGAAGCAAGTACCAAACTTCCAGTGCAGCAGCAAAAAAAACCACGAAAATAGAGGATGACCATATGGCTTCACAGTCCACATGGGGAGACATTTAGCCCCAAGGGGCCACAGTTTACCTACAAAGGGAGAATTCAGCAATGCTGCCTCATGTTCATTGGGAAAAAAAGAAACAATGTCCACCAGGTCACATAGATGCAGACCCAGCTTTTATGGAATCACTAGAAAGGAAGCTAAAGCTCCTGACAACAACATATATTTCAAGTGCCCAACCTCACAGAGAGTTTCCCAAGAAGTCTCTAGGCCAGCAGAATTCCATTTTTGTGGAGTGTTTACCCTGTCCCTTACTTTTGAAAACTCCTCTACCACTTCTAAGATTGTGAACTCCTGATTGTTTTCCATTCCAGATATGTATTCACGGAATTTCTAACTCTTTTCCTCTAATTGTTTCTTACTTGGGGCGAAGGTATTGTCAAGACATTGTTCTGGATAAGAGTGGGAAGATTTTTGTGTAGCACATATTTACATACACATTGGATACATTTTGCAATTTTTCATTCGAAATACTGAAACTCTGACACTAACCCATACCCTACTAGACTCTGACTACTAATCCTAATATGATGGAGAAAAATAACCCAAACAGAATAGAAATACAAGCAGTTCAGAGGAGGCATAGTGAATAGTTGGTCTTGCCTTTTGCATGATATAGGGTAGGAGTTATAAATCTTGTCAATTTTTTTCTTGAAATTGTTCTCCATGTGTTTTTAAAGTTAACACACATGTGAATTCCTGTCTCCCATTTTCTGTAGCCAATTCAGCACATGTATTTTTATATGCACATACAAAATCCTACCTGGAATACACGTACATTTTTGTGAGGCGGCTAACTTGGCAGATACAAAGTATGAGAAGAAATCACTCCTCCTAAATGCTTTTGGAACTGAAAATTCAAACTATGAGTGAGCTTTTAAGTTGAGCAACATTATACATAAATCCATGTTCAGTAAAATTAATATTTTTGGATCTGTGGATGATATATATTTTATGATGAATTTTGATTGGCATATATTTTCTACTTTCCAATGTATTTGTGTGTGTGTATATATATATATATATATATATATATATATATATATATATATATACACTCTAGATTTTTCAAAATATGAAATACATGTGTCTTATTATACACTCCCTAAATTCACTAATGTTCATGTATGTGGTTTTATAATCAACTTTTCATAAGATTATTTTCAGAAACATTCATCCACCTGAAATACATATTTGTTTTCTAGTACTGAAAACTTACTTCAGTGAATGGTGCAAACAAATCCTTATATTTCTACAGTAACTGACCCACTTTAACATCAATGCTAGTAGATTCCTATGGGACATGATGTGTATTTTGACGTTCAATTTTATTCAACACTGGTACATTTCTATTTCTTCAGTTTTTGTACATCATAAAATGTACATTTCATCCACAAGTTCACAAATTTAAAGACATTTGTAACACATTCAATCACTTCCTGCTTCAGAACACATATATTCCTACTTGTTTTTGACTGCTCATTTCATGAGACTTCTTTCCAAACACATTATTTTCGATTTCCATAATCAATTTTGAAGCAAAACTCACACAGAATTCATGATAAACTACAACCCTAATATTACCATTAGATGTGTAACTGGTTGGAATGAATGTATGTATATCAATATAAGATTTGCTATGTATTTTGAGATATTAATTTATTCCAATTTGTAAAGTTGGAACAAGTTATATTATTTATTCACAGTATGGTCTATTCAATCATTCTCTCTATATTCATACACACATGGTACACCTATTTGTGCCCCCAATACTAATTTATACCTCTTCAAAATATTGCTCCCAGAAATGGTGCAAGAAATACTCATGTCACCTGATCTACATATACATTTTATCACAGTAATATTCTGGCAACAAAATGCAAAGTCACACTTACGATTGTACCAAAGCCTAAATGGAATATGAGTATGGATTATAAAAATCACCCGTGTCCAGGTTGGCTAATGCTCTCAAATGTCAATCCTATTGGTGACTACATATGTGTTTCTTCCTAAGATTATATATTCAACTTCAAGCCTGCTGAAAATGTCTAATCCAATCAATCACTTTATCATTTGTGTGATTTCCTATGTCTCTATTGATATCTGCTTTCCTACATATTTTCCCCAATTCATCATTGTGACCAACTCTTCACATGTGCTGACATTTACATTTTCTCTCTACCTGAAACTCTATTGCTAAAGAACTTTTTTTTCAAATCCTATACTCACTCTTTTTTTCTAATTCTACCAACTATCTTCCTAATCCTACCAACTATCCTTTTTAGACTGGATGTTCTCTTCGACATTCAATCATCCAAGTACAAGGTCCTATACCATTGTGTATAGATTTATCTGAGACACATGTGCAGAACATAATTCAAAGCTAAGTATCCCAATCAAGGATCCAATGCCCTTCTGGGCTTCAAATCTTACCTAGATTTCTGTTTTCATACATATATTTCACCTCTATATATACTTACAAATATCGCAGGTTCCCAATACCATTATTCATCCAGCAGAATGATTCCTAACCCAAATCAAACATGTTATTAACCCTAACCATACTCTTTGCCCTCCATCTAACTTTACAGAAGAGCAGGGACAGAGTTGGTCTTACAATACAGGAACATAAGAGATCTTCCACCTGCTGAGAACCTCAAAGGTCCATGCAGAAATGAACCCTGGGGAAGATAGAGGAAGCTATGAAGGACCTGAGAGAGCAAAAGTCATCTTCCACGACAAACAACCTGGTCAGGATGAATGGGTGTGTCTGAAGCAATCTCTCTCTTCTTAATGTAGAGAAGATGGACCAAACCAGGCCTGTGTGGAGAGCTGCTTCCGGGTGCTATGTTTGATATACCATTCTAACTTGTGAAAGTGTCACAGGAAGTAGGAGCAGCCTCCATCTATTGGGACACTTGGAAGCAAATGTTAGGAAAAAGTGATTGCCTAGGCAGTGACCTCATTCAGTTCCAGAAGGAAGTGACCTACATCACTTTCTTGGTGATGGAACTCTCTGAACTTGGGATCCAAAAAGCCAGGCACCCAGAGGCAGTCCCAGTCCCAGTCCCAGTGGTCTCACATGATTGGATTTACCAAGGACAGAGTCAGTCTTTCTTGGTAACTACTGATATGAAGATGGCCAAATGCCAAGAGAGCTCTGAAGAGGGGCCTTTCCTGAGAAAGCAGGTAGTGGCTCACCACTGGCACCTGACAACTTCACATTGTTGGCAAGGAGACCAGATCTGAGATAGGATAGCCCATTTTGGGGGAACATAGTATGGCCCATCAGTCAGAGGACACTCCGGATAGTTACAGACCTACTTGGGGGAAGGCGGTGACTTTGTGGGTGTGCGTGTGAGTTTGTGGTTTTGTCTCATGATCTGGGAATAGGTAGGAAAGTCGCTTTGTTTGGTTTGGATTGGATCGTTTCTAGTAAGTCTTTTGATAAGGCGAGTGTTTTTATGTCTGTTTATCCCACTGTGTCTGTGGTTGTAGATATTAGAAAAGAGAATGCATCAATGGATGTTTCCTGTCTTGTAGAAAGCTTCACAGCATGCATCCTGCCCAATTTATATATGGACTGTGGCTTGCCTTATAGATGGGCAACAACTACTATCTTCCTAAGTTCCTGTTTTCTTCTTGAATTCGGGCCACTCTCCAGAATAGGCTCATGGTTTGGTGTCCACAATATGTACCACCTCCAGGCTCTGTGACATGGCCACGTACTGGATAGCTGAAGGGAATGGGATCATCTCAGAAAACTCAGATATCATTCGAGAAACCCTGCTTTGGGCCATTTGCTTACCTATTGTTCTGTTGCCCTGAATGTCAGAAACGTCTTTGTCTCAGTCCACCCCTTTGTGAAGCCTGAAAAAATGGTTTTCAATGGAAATTAATGGGCATCACCTGTAGCTCTTTGCTTAATTGCTTTGGAAAGGGATGTGTCTGCATCAGACTCGTGGCAATGTGTGAGGCTGTTGCATAGATTCTCAGAACCTGATGGATCTAAAGAAAGATTACATGTGTGCTTCCAAAACCAAAATGGCCAAAAAAGCAGTCATTGTGGACGAAGTCTCTCGCCTTCCTCTGTAAGGTTCCTGACCTCCATCAATTGAAAATAGGGATCCTTTGTGTCAAATGAGTTCTTCAAACCCTGCAGAAGATAGCCCATAGGTGCTTGGGTTTTCTCATGATTCCAATTCACATAAAGAATATATACCCGAGAGTCAGTAGGCCTCAAATTCGGGAAGCAGAGCAGTATTTATGGCAGGCCTATTTGATCACTCCTGGTTCTCAGGAAGGGTGTCCAGGCAACCCTGACTTTAGGCAAATGAGGGGCAAGGGAGGTTATTTTGTACACTGTCTTGGACTGATCCCCTCATGGAAACGTCGAACCACAGGTTATAATGAGTGTCTATATGGAAGAAGATGAGGGCCTTGTGGGAGTGCTTTGGTTTTAATTGTGGTCATTTGTGTGGCGGTTGGAAGTGATGACTGGGTCTACCTGGGCTTGAACTCTGCTGTGATTCCCCTTAAAGTCTGAGTTCTGGAACTGATCTCAGAGAAATATTGCCATGAACTGTGTTCAGATTTTAGGAGGCCACACATGGGATTTGCCCTTGGAAACTGAGATCAAGGACAGGGTGGCTTTCCACAGAGCCTTGGAATCTCAGCTAGGATATCACATGATTTTATTCTGAAAGATTTGGCAGCCATAGTTGAGAATCAGAACGCCCTTGGACGTCACATTGAAGACCTCAATGGGCCTGGCTTCATGTGACCTTTTGAAGACTCTATGGGAAGACTTGCCTGTGAGAGTTCTCCAGAGCTTTCATTGAAATGAGCTTCCTCACCATTTAATGGTTCCTGAATGAACTGAAACCCACAGTGTCTCCAACTTCATCCATGAAAAGTATCTAGATAAATACAATGAAATTTTTGAAATTCCAATAATCAGGTGGCACTAGAGAACCTTTGGATGTCTTGTTGCTGATCATTAGTGTACAAGAGAATGCCATGATTGACCGGGTTTCATGAAAATGGTGTAGAACAAAGATGCCAGTAAGTTGGAGCCTGCTGAGTAGTGGGCCTATTGCAGTGGTGGGCAGGTGTGTGATAATACATCTGTGGTGTGGCCATGAGGATTTGCCATTGCCTTCCAAATGGCTTGTGACTGACATTGTGCATCCAGCAGAACCTTCTATGTAAAGGCATCTTGTTACATGGAGAGGTTCCAGGGCAAAGTTCAGAGTCAGATTTCTATGTACAAGGGGGCAAGCTCTGTGAGATATAACTTGGTTGTTGCATTCTCCTGCAGACCCTGACCCACCACAAGTGACAGAACTCCCTCCAAAACTGGGTCCCATTTGAACTCTTTGTATTTCATGAAGCAAATACCAAACTCCCACTGCAGCAGCATGAAACACCATGAAAAGTGGAGGATGAAAAAATGGCTTCACAGTCCACACGGGGAGACACTTAGCACCCAGTGGCCACAGTTTACCTACAAAGAGAAAATTCAGCACTGCTGCCTTATGTTCATTAGAATACAAGAAACCATGTCCTCCAGGTCACATAGATTCAAACCCATCTTTGATGGTCTCACTAGAAAGGAAGCTAAAGCTCCTTACAACAACATATATTTCAAGTGCCCAACCTCAGAGGAAGTTCCTCAAGAAGTCTTTAGGCTGTCAGAGCTCCATGTTTTTGGAGTGTTAATTGTTAGACCACGACACAAGAAAAGACCACTGACTCTAATTAAAATCATATTAAATTAATCTTATTATTTCTACCTTTCATGCTGCCTCCCCTCCCAAAACAGCCGGAACAAGACAGCAACCCCAGCTTTCCTACAGCCCAGCTTTATAGCCCAGAAAGTTACACAAAAGGGGTGTTACAGATAACAGAACTCTGACAAGCATCACACTAATGGTAGTTTAGGTTTTTTTTGCTGTCCCTACATCAGAATTCAGAGGACCATTAGAGCCTCAGAGAGGGATGTTGTCTGGCCAGAGAAGGCAAATATTTATGATGTGTCACTAAAGTTTCAGAGAGGGCTGCTATCTGGTCAGAGAGCCGGGCATGCGTGAGTTCAAGGCACGGGCAGGCATTTCAAGCAGGTTCAGAATTTGCAGTAATTTATGGTAAAGCCAAAATTACCTTTTCATGGCTTTGTGGCAAGATGGCTCTCAATTTTAATAAAAGATCAGGTTGGGTCTATCATTTCCCCCTTTTCTCTGTGTCCCTTTCAAATCTTTAATAGATTAGGGGAAGAGCACTGAGGAAATTTAATCCCTCAGGTAAGATTCTCCAAATTTTTAGAACTTACCCAAAACCGATCTCCCTGATTTTACCAGACTTAATTAATTACTTATATTGATAGTCTACTTATCTTTCTCTCCATTGTTGTAATAAGAGTGGCGTCAATCATTATTTCTTCTTCTAACCTGAGACAGGGTGAAGTGAGTGGGCATGGCGTGAGGGACATGAGTTGCCTTTTATAAGTCAGTTGTGGGACATGAGTTGCCTTTTAGAAGTCATTTCGGATTGAAGTCTGGTTGGGGAAGAACAGGTTGTAAAGTCATCTGGGGATGGGTTCTTCTATGAGAGAAACAAAAACCATGAGTACTGAATAAATGTTGCAGCAGCCGGAACATGTTACTGTATAGAAGTTCCCTCACCAGTCTTTAATATCCCCAGTTATCAGGACTATCAAATTAATATTTAACTTTTAGTGTTACAGTTGTCCTTCCCCATAAGATACAGTTTAACAATGTAATGTCATCTGATCTTGTAAAATCCTTTTTCTAGTAGGACCTCTGCGTCTAATAGAGAAACCTTTAATTCTGTTACTCAGGGCTGGATAATCGTACTAGCAAACACCAAGCCTACCTGTGTTGGTTAGGAATATCTGCAGGCCTTAAATTAAAAATTTCTGCCTGTGGCAGCTCTTCTTGATAGTCTCTTTTTATAAGTATCAGGCATTCCTGTCTGAGAATCCTTCTTTGTAGCCTCCAGTCTTACTTATTTTGGGAGGCTAAAATAAAGTGCATACCTTAAAATATTATTATTATTATTATTATTATTATTATTATTATTATTATTATTTAAAATGCCCAGGAATGGCTGTGTTTTGGTCTTAACTGTCTTTCCAAAGTGTTTAAGATGAAGCAGTCAAACGGACTTTTGTTTCTATCTATTGTTTACAGTCAGCTGAGCTTTATGGGAGTCAATTCTGGAAAAATGAGAGCACATTTTCAATTCTGCTAGTGCCATTTGCCCTAGGTGGGTCCAGGTCTTGCTTGACCATTTGGCTTTCCTCAGAAGCATCAGGGATATCTCCTTTCTCTGATGACTCTCCTCTTCATAACAAATGCACTGATTGGCTTTCTGTTCTCCAGTGGTCTCATTAATCTCCCTGATCAGGAGGTTATGTGGCTCAGAGTTGCAAAGCTCTTTAGAGAAGTCCCCTGTTCCCTGGATTCAGATTGACTCAGAGGGTAAGAGCCAAATATTGGTTTTCTTGGCCCTTTTCATTTAACTTTAATTTTAAATCCTAATCTTAAACATCCAGCAAATTAATTTTAACAGCCTTATATTAAGAGTACTGGACTTTAATGTCTATAACTTTATAATTATCTTTTTATTAATTGGGATCTGTATTATTCTGTCTGTATTGTAGGTGATGACTTATTATCTTGAATAAACCCATGTTGTGTTCTTAAAGCAACACATTTGTAAAACACTAACAGGGAATCTTTAGATAACTTATAAGAAAATTTCAACTAAAATTAACAAAAGTAAAAATACTTAGTTCGTGTAATAGCTACCCTAAATTTTTTGGCTGAATATTACATTATATCCCCTGTTTGAGATCCTAGGAATCTTGATATTTTTTATGTTTTTAACATAACTTTAAAGAAATATTATCTGACGTACTTGTTTCATAGTCATTCTCACATATAGTAAGATGGGACACACAGCCTTATCTCAGGTAAGGCAGGGCTCTTTATAAATCTTAAGCATTTTAGTTCTAAAGCTGATCTTTATTTTTTTTTTTGTTTCGGGGTCTGGGAAGATCTACTCCTTAAGAAACTAATAGTTCATACTCAGGATTGGTTTTTGGTAGGAAAAATTATGATAAACATGGATTATTAGAATTACTTTATAATTTGGAAGGGTTTCTAGAAAACAGTATACCAGATCTGTAAGTTTCTATGTGAGGAGCCTCTAGGTCATTGTAGTGTTTGTGAACTTCCATTTTAGTGTACTGTGGCCAAGGTCAAAATGTACAGACAGTGAAGGTGTAACCCATCAACTTCATCTTCAGACACTTGCAAAATAGTTCCCAATTTCAGGTTTGGCTCTATGAGCAAGTGAATGTGCAGGTTGAGGGCTCAATCATTGGTTTTAAGAAGTATATGAACCTCTTATCAGATGATGCAGAAGAAATTGATTTAAAACAAAGTAAAGAACACAACTGGGTCACTGTGTACCAAAAGGAGATAATATTACTCTGCTACCAAGTGTCTCTAACTAGAAATGATCAATGAAGTCATGAATTATTGAGAAGGCAGTTTTGTTTTTTTAGGTGTTTTTGTTTAGGAGTATAATCCTAAAGTATTTGTTTATATTGCTTTGATTACCCTTTTGTTATTACCAGATGACAATAATGGTATGGGGTTGTTTTTATTAAAAAGTAAAAATTAAAAGCAACATTGACAAAGTTTACATAAATTGTTTGTGGTCTCATGAACATTAGCTAACACCATATGATATCACATTTAAAACATGAATTAAAGAAAGCCTGAAAGTTTTCAACTTTTACATAGATTAGGCTCTCATTAACTTAAAAATACATTTAAATTTTTCCACAATGTAAAAAGTAACATAAAACTTTACATATCTTATTGATAACAGGTAAATAAATCTCCAATATATTTTTTTACCATACAACTTCAGAACACCAGCTTGATATAATGCTCTTTTAAAGTTTCTACCTTACAGACTTGCATACCTGTAAGATATGAAAACATTAATAGCATCACAATTACATTGATGTTTCTACATTAACCAAGTTTAGCTTTTAAAGAAATGGCAGTACAATGCTCTAAAATAACAGTTCTGATTTAATAAGTTTTTTAATTTTTATGGTTCCTTGCTCTAGAAAAAATAAAACTTAATAAACACAATGTTATGGGTAAACTTATGTTTCAAAAAATTTTTGTCTCATTAACACATGACTGATTTTTAAAACCTTATATAGAGTTTAGTAAAAACTTATACAGACCTTAGTAAATGAATCAGATTTCTAACAAAAGTACTCACGAATGAGTAATCCCATATCAAATTTACTTTACTTATTTATCAAAATATTAGAGAAATGTATTGAACAGTGTAAACCATTTTTATGTTGAAGAAAATGTTCTAGAACCAAGGCATATTAGACGTTTTGTAGATATTAATATTTTATTAGATTTTTGAACACCTAGAAAAATTTGTAAGCTTAAATTTAAAAACATTTATTTTTATCTGTTTATCCGATTTAAATTGAAACATTTAAACCACGTGAACTAAAGATCTTTGGATCCACTTTTTAAAATTTGTTTTTATGAGCGCTTTTTTTTATGAGCGCTCCTTATATATGTTAATTTGTGTATCATATATATGATATACGGATATATGTCTATATAGACAGACAACACATAACAAAATTGTGCACACATAATAATAGTAAAGGCCTTGGAGTTTTTCACAGGTTAAATATCTATTGCAATGTTTCAAAAAGTCCACAGTTGGTCAAAGATAGAACTGATCAGAAAAACATTAACCTAGGTCCGTATGCTCAGAATCATGAGCTCAAAAATAATAAAGTATCTAAGGAAAACAATAAGAGTCCTAGAAAAAATGACTGGCCAGTAATTAGTAAATACCATACAATTTACTTTTTTTTTCCATTAGGCATCAAATCAGTCTCCTACTAAGCTTGCAGGCTTTTTTAATTTGCATTTCAACGTGAGTCATGGCTGAGGTCTGGAAGGAGCAGGAAAAAAACTGCTATTCTGAGCAGACACCTCAGGCCTAAGGCATATTAACCATAATTTTCCGGTTGGGGTGTTGAAAATTATGATACAAGTTCAAGATACAATTCACAAAATTTTATGTCTTTACATCTTATTTTGTCAACAGATACCATACTATGGTTTACTATCATTGTCCAAATTAATGCACTGGTACACACAGTGACATTTTCTCTGGCTACCGAATTCAAAATTGGTTAAAAAAAAAAGTGAATGATTGGGAAGTTACTTGCCAACTTGGAAGTAGAGTTCTTCAGTTTTCCATCCTAAGTATTTAAGTTCTCTGGCATGAATTACGTGAAATCTTAAACTAAACAATGACCTAAACCCGACTTTTAACTGCAAGATTGTGCAATGCTTCAAAAACCCATTCAGATACCAGTTTTTTATGATAAAACATCATCATTTAGACACACATTCAGCTAAGATCATTCCCAAGAAATAATTTATAATATCAACACATTATTGCACATGTCTTAAAGGACCAGAAACAAAGACACAAGACAGACAGAAAGGAGGTAGAGACTATGGTTGTCAGACAGAATCCTTTAAACCAGAGCAGATAAGAGAAAAAATCTACTACACCAGTGGCACCACGGGGGGGACCAGATGTTTTAACAGAGGGGCAACCTGAAATGTAAAATAAAGTGTCTATATGGTGACTTTACTGAATTTAGTGTCCCCTTTTTCTTTTTCTCTTTTTTAACAAGACAGAGGTGGCATAATCCTTACAGTGCACGGAAGGAAGGAGGGTATTCCCTGAATCAACAGGGCTTTGGCAGCTGCTGGGGGTCCCTCAGTCCCTCCTTTTACTTACAGGATTAGCTCCTCTGGTTCAGTTCCACCCCAAGCAAGCTCCATCTCCTAACATTTCAGTAGAGAGCTCTCACAAAGTTCTGGGGCGGAGGGGGGGTACCAAATTTGTAACTTAAAGTTCGGTTCCTGACCTAGAAGCCAATTTATACCAATTAAATAATGAGGAATGGGTTCTGAGAAAAAGAAAAGGGGAGGCTAATTGCTTTGCTAACAAAGGAGAAACACAGGGGACTCTGCCAAATGTTGTGACTCTCTTGATCTGGAGGGACAAGGGGTTTTAAAGGAGTTTCACTTGTTAACCTGGGAGATACTCAGTTCTTAGGTCCCCAGCAGGCATTGCCCTCTGCAATGGTTGTTCTCCAGGCAGCCAGCTAGGGGCTTCTATCATCCTGCTAAACAAAGGGGGGTAAAGTTCATCGCAGTTCCTTAAAACACAGTTCAAACGGGTGTCAGGCTTACTCTCTTTATTACCCATTTTCACGTCCAATATCCTTAAGTTTTTACAACCAAAATCACACAACAAAATGAACAAAAGCAAACAAACAAACAAAAAAAAAAATAGAACGCAGAACAAAACACACACACACACACACACACAAAAAGAAAAACAGAAAACCGGCGCCTAAACAGAAAAACAGTGGTACAGTGCAACATCTTGCTAAAGCTCCAGGGTAGGAGCGCGTGCGTGCCCGTCGGCACCTCTCTACACTTCCAGAGGAATTTCCTACAGAACAGAACAGAGGACAGAACGATTCTTGTTACTGTCCTGGACAGGAGTATATGTGAGCCTCCCCAGGCCACATCTCTGTCATCAGAAGAGATTTCCCTTAACCGGATATCAGATGTTATAAAGGCGCCACTTACCTATGGAGGCCTCCTCCATCAGGTGCTTGCTAATAGTTTTAGTGCAGAGGTTCACTGCAATGCTCCCGGGACTAAAGGCTCTCTTCCTAATATAGAGAAGATGGACCAAACCAGGCCTGAGTGGAGAGCTGTTCCTTGGTGCCTATGGTTGATATACCATCCTAATTTGCGAAAGTGCCACAGAATGTAGGGTCAGCCTCCTTTTCATGGTACTCTTGGAAGCAACTGTTTGGACAAAGTGGTTGTCAAGTCAGTGACCTCATTCAGTTCCTGAAGGATGCGACCTCACCTCACTTCCTTGGTAATGGAACTCTCTGAACTTGGGATCCAGGAAGCCAGGCACACAGAGCCAATCCCATTCCCAGTCCTAGTGGTCTCACTTGCTTTGATTTAGCAAGGACACAGTCAGTCTTTCTTGGTACCTACTGATGTGAGGATGGCCAAATGCCAGGAAAACTCTGAAGAGGGGCCTTTTTTGAAAAAGCAGGTAGTGGCTCACAGCTGGCTTCTGACCACTTCACAGAGTTGGACAAGGAGACCAGATCTGAAACAGGACAGGCCATATCGGGGGAACACAGTATGACCCAGCAGTCAGAGGACACTCTGGAGAGTGAGAGACCTACTTGGGGGAAGGAGGTGACTTTGTGGGTGTGGATGTGTGTTTGTGGTTTTGTCTCATGTTCAGAGAATAGGTAGGAAAGTTGGTTTGTTTGGTTTGGAGTGAACTGTTTCTAGTAAGTTGTTGGACAAGGCGAGTGTTCCTATGTCTGTGTATCCCACTGTGTCCGTGGTTGTAGACATTAGAAAAGAGAATGCATCAATGGATGTTTCCTGTCTATTAGAAAGCTTCCCAGCATTCATCCTGCCCAATTAATGAATACTCTAGGGCTTGCCTTATCAATGGGCAACACCGGCTATCTTCCTAAGTTCCAGTTTTCTTCCTGAATTCTGGCCACTCTCCAGAATAGACTCATGATTTGTGTCCACGATATGTAGCACCTCCAAGCACCGTGACATGGACATGTCCTGGATAGCTGAAGGAATTGGCAAGAATCTCAGAAAACTCAGATACCAGTGTGACCAGGATAGTCTCAGTGGAGAAACCCTGCAATTGGCCTTTTTATTACCTATTGTTCTGTTGCCCTGAATGTCAGGAAGGTCTTTGCCTCAGGCCACGCCTTCGAGATTCCTGAAGAAAAGAGTTTTCAAACGGAAATGAATGGGCATCACCTGTGGCTGTTTGCTTAATTCCTTTGGAAAGGGATGTGTCTGAATCAGCCCTTTGGCCCTGTGTGAGCCTAGAGCTTAGATTCTCAGCACCTGATGGATCGTAAGAAAGATCCCATGTGTGGATCCAAATCAAAATGGCCAAAAATCAGTCATTGTGGATGAAGTCTCTCGCATTCCTCCATAAGGTTCTTAACCTCCCTCAAGTGAGAATAGGGATCCAATGGGTCAAATGAGTTATTCAAAGCCCTGCAGATGCTAGCCCATAGGTTCTTGGGTTTTCTTATGAATCCAATTCAAATAAAGAATCTAAACCGACAGTCAGTAGGCCTCAAATTGGAGAACAGAGCTGTGTTAACGGCAGGCATATTTGATCACTCCTGGTTCACAGGAAGGGTGTCCAGGCCACCCTGACTTTTGGTAAATGAGGGGAAAGGGAGCTTACTTGGGACACTGTCTTGTGCTGCGCCTCTCATGGAATTCTCCTGCCAGAAGTTATGATGAGTGTATATATGGAAGAAGATGAGTGTCATGTGAGAGTGTTTTGGTTTTAACTGCGGTCATTTGTGTGGAAGTTGGAAGAGATAACTGGGTCCAACTTGGCTTGCACTTTGGTGTGATTCCCCTTAGAGACTGTGTTTTGGAACTGACCTCCGAGAAGGTACAAGGTCCTATGACTTTGTATATCCATATTTCTGGGACATCTCTACAGAACGTAACTCAATGCTAAGTATACCAATCAAGGGCCAAATGAACTTCTGGACTTCAAATCTTAACTAGATTTCTGTTTTCATATTTATATTGAAAGGTTAATAAAATAGATACTTGTCATTTCCTGTTTTTCTGTATGCTTAACAAAACACCATTGAAATCTTGAGAACTGTTTACTATTCTTGTTCCCAGAATGTGCTGTCCCAAACTGCCAAACTGCAGAATGTACTCCGTCAACCATTTGCTCGCAAACTGACACTCGCCATTACCCATCAATAAATTTCTCTCCCTGCCCTCTCCAAGAAAAATATATAACCATTTCTTAAGCTGTTCTCAGGGCTCTCTGCTCTGTTCAAGTGATCTCTGAGCCCTTCATGCCGGACTCCCAATAAACCATTTGCTGTTGCATGAGACAGTCTCTTAGTGGTCTCTGCTGCAGATGCTCGCCCAACCTTTACATCTGGTGGCCCTAGCAAGATCCGGAAGCTGCAGACAAAATACCCCCAACAGGCTCCTCTGGGGGTAAATAAGGCCCATCTTTCTCATTTCAGGCTTCAGGTTAGGGTATGGCAAAACGGCTATTGGTAAAGAGCGTGAGCTCTCTCCCATGGTGACTGACACACATGTCACAGAGCCACAGGCCATGTCCCTGGGGGATAGACTCGGGAAATTGTGGAACAATGGTCTCCTCGACTCAGTGATATTTTGTTTCTGATTCGGTATTGCCAGCCCTTCAGGTTTTGCCGACTAGTCAGTACTGGTCTCAGTATTGGACGTCCATTGCCTGTCTTTATTGTCTTGTCTTGTCTGTGTTGTGTGTCGTTGCTTTCAGTGTCTGTGTATATTTCATTATGGGACAGATCATTTCAATGCCTCTGTCCCTGACCCTTAATCACTGGACCAAAATCTGCTTAAGGGCTCAGAATCTTTCTTTTTCAGTAAAACGCCAGACCTGGCAGATTCTGTGTCTCAGAATGACCCACCATTGAAGTCGGATGGCTCCTAGAAGGATCTTTCAACTTCGCACTTATTTGAAAAGTCCGAGATATTGTCTTTCAGCAGGTGCCACATAGACATCCAGATCAACAGCCATATATCTTAACTTGTCAGTACCTCTACAAATCTCCTCCTCCATGGGTCAAGCCTTTCCTTGTCCCTGCACCTGCTCCTACTCCTTCCCCCATGATTCTATCTCAACCTCTCTGCTCCTCCTCCTCCACCCTCTGTTCTCCCTGAGTCTCAAGACTCTACTGGACTCACCACCCCCTCCTTATCATCTGCCCTCGTCTCCCAACCCCTAACACCCTCTAAGTGATTCCCCTTCTGCTGACTCAGCCTCTCCACCATTCGAGGAAGCTAGGCTGGCCCAGCGTCATCCAGATGACTGTCCCGCGGCACACACAGCCCCTCCTTCCCTGGAGGAAGCTGGCCTGGCTAAAAGAACTCAGAGAACTCACCTACGATTTCACACCTGCCTACTTGAGGTGACTGCCAACACCACCTAGCGACTCTCTTCATGACAGAGCAATGAGAGAAAAATCTCCTGGAATGTAGAAAAAAATATCCTCAGACCTGATGGGCGACCAACACAACTTCCCAACATAATCAAAGCTGGCTTCTCCTTAAACCCACCCAACTGGGACCCCAACACCTTTGAAGATAGGGAGCATCTGTTCAATTATTGCCAGGCTCTAACAGCGGGTCTCCAAGTGGCCGCTGGGTGACCAACTAATTTGGCCATGGTAAGAGAAATTATTCAAAGGCCTGATGAATCTCCATTTATGTTTCTAGAGAGAATCATGGAGGCATATAAGAGATATACTCCTTTCGATCCTCAGGCAGCAGATTAAAAGGCATCTGTCACGATGGCCTTAATTGAGCAAGCTGCCATGGATATTAAAAAAAAAAATTAAAAGAGAGATTTTTGTCAAAGAAGCCAAGAAAGTATACTATAAGAGAGAAACAGGGAGAAAGAAAGGGAGCAAAGGGAGGATGAGAGAACCAAAAGACAGACTAAGGCATTGACTAAGGTCCTGATCACAACAAGAAAGAGGCCAGAAATTAAGACATAGGGTGACAGGAAGGGCCCATGCCAGAGGCCACCCCTGGCCTCAGATCAGTGTGCCTACTCTAAAGAAAAAGGATACTGGGCCATAGAGTTCCCTATAAAGAGACAGCCACGCCAGCTGGCCATTCTGACTCTGGAGGATGACTAAGAAAGTCAGGGCTCAGAACCCATCCCCTAGCTCAGGGTAACTTTTGAAGTGGAGGGGACTCCAGTAAACTTTGAAGTGAATACAGGAGCAGTATACTCAGCCCTTAAGGCCCCATTGGGCCCTCTATCAAATAAAAGGTCTCTAGTTCAAAGGGATGATGACAGTAAATATCAGGCTTAGACAACTAAGAGGACCATGGACCTGGGGAAAGGAAAAATCCATCACTCCTTCCTAGGAATCCCAGAATGCCTGGACCCATTGATGGGCAGAGATCTGCTCATCAAGCTTTGGGCCAAAATAACTTTTAACCATGAAGGCCCCCAAATGAAATTTCTAAATACTTCAGCAAAAACTCCTATAGTCACGGCTTTAACTATATTAGTAGAAGATGAACATCCACCATTCACATGCCCCAAGTCTGATCAAACAGGCAAGCTACCCCAAAAATGGATAACAGATTACCCAGATGCCTGGGCAAAAACTGCTGGGTTAGGCCTGGCCGTGAAACAATCTCCAATAACAGTGGAGTTAAAAACCTCAGTCTCCCCAGTCAATGTCAAATAATATCCTCTAAGCAAAAAAACTAAAGGTGGGATAAGGCCCCATATTCAGAAATATCTGGCATTAGGGGTCCTAAGGCCCTGTCAATTGGCCTGGAACACTCCCCTGCTACTAGAAAAAAAAAGCCAGGGACCGGGAACTATCGCCCCATTAAAGAGCTAAGAGAGATCAACAAAAGAGGGCAGGACATTCACCCCACGGTACCTAATCGGTACAATCTGCTTAGCACTCTGAACCCTGAGGGGAAATTATATACTGTTCTGAACTTAAAAGATGCTTTCTTTTGCTTGCCTCTGCATAAAGATAGTCAGTTGCTGTTTGCTTTCGGGTGGGTAGACCCAGAAACCAAAACGTCTGGTCAACTAACTTGGACTAGACTCCCACAGGGGTTCAAAAACTCCCCCACTCTCTTTGATGAAGCCCTCCACAGAGATCTCAACAACTTCAGAACTACGCACCCTGAATTTACCCAGCTTCAATACGTGGATGTCCTGCTACTGGCAGCCAACACCAAGGAAAACTGTGAGTCTGGGACCCAAGCACTATTATATGAGCTTGCTCAACTCGGGTATAGAGTTTCGACCAAAAAGGCCCAAATTTGCTAGCATGAAGTAATCTTCCTGGGCTATTCCCTTAGGGGCAGTAAACGATGGCTCACTGAGCCCAGAAAACAAACCATTATGTAGATACCACCCCCATCTTACAGCAGACAACTCAGAGAATTTCTTGGGACTGCTGGCTTTTGCAGGTTATGGATGCCTGGGTTTGCGTCCTTAGCTGCTCCATTATACCCGCTGTTAAAGGAAGATGCCCAATTCCAATGAAACCCTGAGGACCAGGAAGTTTTTGATAACATCTAAGGACACTGACACTGAACGCCTCAACTTCACTGAGCTCAGCCTGCAATTAGAGCAAGCCCTACACTACGTTAAAAATGTACATCAACTCACTCACCTTGGTTCAAAGAAACTGCAGGCATTACTGTAAGATTAAGAACAGAGTTTTCCACTAACCAACTCACAGTGAAAGGAAATAACTGAACGGGTAACAAAAGCCTTTCGGGTCCGTCAATTGGGTAATGCTTACCCTTCCAAGTTTCCTAGAGGAAAGCACCTATGAGGAACCAGACCAGGACAATTCTGGGAAGTGGACATTACTAAAATTAAGCCAGCAAGGTATGGATTTAAATATCTCCTAGTCTTTGTAGATACATTTTCAGGATGGATTGAAGCCTTACACACACACACACACACACAAAAAAAAAAAAAAAAAAACGGCGCAAATGGTTTTCAAGAAGATCCTGAAAGATATTTTTCCAAGATACGATCTGCCTAATGGACTGATAATGGACTGGTTTTCATGGCCCAGGTAAGTCAGGTGTTAACCAGGACCCTGTGGATTAATTGGAAGTTACATTATGCTTATATACCCCAGAACTCAGGACAGGTAGAAAAAATAAATAGAACTATTAAAGAGACCTTAACGGCCCCCTTAGGGACCTGGTGATTATCTCTCCACGCAGACATTTTTCAGCTCGGTACAGGTCTTTCCTATTGAGACATGCCTGATGAAGAGGATCTCACTAAAATTCCATTAAATCCCTTCCGTACCATAGATAATTGAAACAAACAATATGGATGCAGGGACACGCGAGCCAGATGCAGGTTGGCTAGCCTATATTACTATGTATGCCCGGCAGACTATCAAAGCGACAAACAGCCATGGCTGTGTGGGGGAAAAGCCGACTTCTTGTGTAAGTCATGGGGATGTGAGCATAAAGGGGCTGCCTGGTGGAACCCAAACTCCTCATCAAATTCAGTAGACAGCATTGGCCATATTACCAATTAGACAACCAAAAACTATGGCCCCCAGAGGGTTCTCTAGATCCTCAAATTCTGCATGACATTTTTAACTTCGGCAAGTGCTCAAAAGGGGGAAATTCCCCTATGTGGAATCCTTTTTCCTCCTTCGCTCACATCCTGTACTATGCTTCCCCAATATTTCCTCACCCTCAGCCTTCTGCTCTAGACTCTCTGCTTTCACTCCCACCTCAGCAACCTGATTTCTCCCCTCCAATTACTAGATCAAAAACCCAAACCTCCACTGGATCTCAGAACATTGCCCCCTTGCTGAGGAAGCAGGTACCGAGGTACCCCTCCACCCACTCCTCTCTTTTCCTGTCAGTCTCTGCACTAGGTCCCACCAAGTCCTCTAGCAAGCTTAGCCAAAGCTCAAACCAGCTGAGAAGAGCCCTCAGACCCCTATCCAAGATGTAATGAAAATGACCTTTAAAGTTGATTTGTC
Source organism: Callospermophilus lateralis (assembly GCF_048772815.1). Taxonomy (NCBI): domain Eukaryota; kingdom Metazoa; phylum Chordata; class Mammalia; order Rodentia; family Sciuridae; genus Callospermophilus; species Callospermophilus lateralis. The sequence goes on along the minus strand of NW_027513250.1, from coordinate 1,467,105 downwards.
ATCACTGAAAACAGGTTTCTAAGAATTTAAAGTCCCTCACAGGCTTTTTGGAATACTCACTCCCGTCTTCCCCTCTGCTCTACCTGTTCTACTGCTCAAGTTTTTGTTCTAGGAAAATCCCAAACCCCTTTCCCATTATTCTTTGGCATCTCTCCTTCCTCATTCTCAGATCCACGGAGCTGCTCTCAGCATCGCCTTCCCTGTCATCCCCCTCTGTACCAGGTCCACAGAAATGTCTTAAATGACCTTCTCCAGAAGACTTTACCAAGGCTTACTTTAGGGCTTTCAGCAAAAGAGTCCCTCTGAAAAAGTTCAATGGAGATAAACTTCCACTCTTCATGTTGCCCTGTTCTACTTGGCCACTGGCTGGAAAAATCACCACCCCTAAGCTAGACATCGCCTTACCAGTTTTTCACAAAATATGTGAACAAGGACTCTGGCCTTGAGCTGGGGCTTCAGAGAGATTGCTACATTTCTAAGATAAAAAAGTTACCAACTGGGCTCCATGGTGACAGCTGGCAAGGAGGAAAAAAAAGAGACAAAAAAGCTCTCCCATTCCAAGGTGTAATTGAAAAGTTAACGTGCACAGAACAGAGGAAAAAAAACAGAAACAAAAACTGATTTGTGTGAATTTCTGCAGACTGTGAACTTCTGAGCCCCTTCCCTTACATGTTGGGTACAAATACTAAAACTACCAAAACTTGGGGTTCAGGGGATTAATTGATTACAACAGAAGCAATGCCCTCTCAATACGGATGCAAACAAATAAAACTCCTTTCCTGTCTTTGGTGCTATCTTAGGTGCCTTTCCTTGTCTGTCTCTACAACAGTATAATTCTATACACTTTAACATTATTTATGTTTTCATAAAGTGGTCAATAGTTGCGATTAATTATGTAATGATGCAGATGTTTTCCAGAGTGCTCTATCAGGACGCAGGTTCATTTAAAGATCAAATAGGGGGGGCATACAACCCGGTTCCACCGGGAACCTGTATTCCTCACTTTAGCCATCCTATTAGGAATAATAGTTGCTGAAGGGGTGGGCACAGGAACAACTGCCCTAGTCCATGAGACACAACAAAGACACAATTAGAAGCAGAAATAGACCAAAGCTTAAAGACATTAAAAACCGACATCACAGCTTTACAGGAATTTTAACCTCTCTCTCTCTGAAGTTGTTTACAGAGCAGGCGAGTGTTGGACCTCCTCTTCATGAGAGAAGGGTGCCTTTTTGCTTGCATTGAGGAAAGAATGATGTTTTTTATGCCGACAATACTGGAGTTGTAAAAGAATCTAGGAGTAAATTAAGAAAATTACTTGAAGAGTGTCAAAGAAAGACAGAGGCCCCCAAAGGGAGGTTTGAGTCTTGGTTCACATAGTCCACCTAGTTAACTACACTTTTATCCACCCAGGCTGGTCCATTAATAATTCTCATATTATTGTTAACTGTAGGACCCTGTTTGCTCAACCATGTAGTTACTTTTGTCACCCATATTGAACCTGTTATTAACCCTAACCATACACTGTTCTCTCAATCTAATTTTACAGAAGAGCGGGGACAGAGTTGGTCTTAAAATACAGGAATATAGAGGATCTTCCACCTGCTGAGAACCTCAAAGGTCCTTGAAGAAATGATCCCTGGAGAAGATGTAGTCAACTATGAAGGACCTGAGAGAGCAAAAGTCTTCCATGGCAAACAACCTGCTCATGATGAAGGGATGTGTCTGAATCAGCCACTCTCTTCTTAATGTAGAGAAGATGGACCAAAGCAGGGATGTGTTGAGAGCTGCTCCTGCGTGCCAATGGGTGACATACCATTCTAACTTGTGAAAGTGTCACAGAAAGTAGGGGCAGCCTCCTTCTCATGGGAACCTTGGAAGCAACTGTTAGGACAAAGTTGTTGTCAAGGCAGTGACCTCATTCAGTTCCTGAAGAAAGTGACCTCACCTAACTTCTATGGTGATGTAACTCTCTGAACTTGGAAACCAGGAAGCCTGGCACCCAGAGCCAGTCCCAGTCCCAGTCCCAGTTGTCAAACTTATTTTGATTTACCAAGGACAGACTCAGTCTTTCTTGGGACCTACTGATGTGAGGATGGCCAAATGCAAGAAAAGCTATGAAGAGGGGGCTTTCCTGAGAAAGCAGGCATTGGCTCACCACTGGATCCTAAAAACTTCACAGAGTTGGCCAAAAAGACCAGATTTGAGAAAGAACAGGCCATTTCCTGGAACATAGTATGGCCCACCAGTCAGAGGACTCTCCGGATAGTCACAGACCTACATGGGGGAAGGAGGTGCCTTTGTGATGTGGGTGTGAGTTTGTGGTTTTGTCTCATGTTCTGAGAATAGGTATGAAAGAAGGTTTGTTTTTTTTTTTTTGGAGTGAACGGTTTCTAGTAAGTCGTTTGACAATGCGAGTGTTTCTATGTCAGTGTATCCCACTGTGCCCGTGGTTGTAGACATTAGAAGAGAGAATGCATCAATGAATATGTCCTGTCAGCCAGAAAGCTTCCCAGCATTCATCCTTCCCAATTTATTAATGGACTGCAGATTGCCTTATTGATGGGCAACACTTACTATCTTTCTAAGATCCTGTTTTCTTCCTGAATTCTGGCCACTCTCCAGAATAGGCTCATGGTTTTGTGTTTAAGATATGTACAACCACGAAGCTCTTTGAAATGACCATGTACTAGATAGCTAAAGGGAATGGCGAGCATCTCAGAAAACTCAGATATCAGTGTTACCAGTAAAGTCTCAGTGGAGAAACCCTGCTTGGGGCCTTTTGATTACCTAATCTTCTGTTGCCCTGAATGTCAGGAAGGTCTTTTCCTCAGGCCACCACTTTGTGAAGCCTGAAGAAAACAGTTTTCAAATGGAAATGAATGGGTATTACCTGTGGTTCTTTGCTTAATTGCTTTGGAGAGGATGTGTCTGAATCAGCCTATTTGCCCTGTGTGAGGCTGTGGCTTAGATTCTCACCTTCTGATGGATATAAAGAAAGATCCCATGTGTACATCCAAGACCAAAATGGCCACAGAGCAGTCCTTGTGGATGAAGTCTCTCGTCTTCCTCTGTAACTTTCCTGAACTCCATCAAGTCAGAATAGGGATCCTTTGGGTCAAATGAGATCTTCAAAGCCCTGCAGAGGCTAGCCCATGGTTGCTTGGGTTTTCTCAAGACTCCAATTTACATAAAGAATCCAAACCCGACAGTCAGTTAACCTCAAATTGAAGAAGTGGAGCAGTATTAATGGGAGGCCTATTTGATCTCTCCTGGTTCACAAGAAGGCTGTCCATGCCACCCTGAATTAGGCAATTTAGGTGCAAGAGAGCTTATTTTGGACACGGACTTGAGCTGTGCCCCTCATGGAAAACTCTAGCCACAGGTTATTATGTGTGTCTATATGGAAGAAAATGAGCGCCACGTTGGAGTGTTTTGGTTTAAATTGTGGTCATTTGGGTGGCGGTTAGAAGAGACGACTTGGTCCACATGTGCTTGAACTCTGGTGTGATTTCCTTAGAGACTGAGTTCTGCAACTGAACTCAGAGAAGTATTGCCATGAATAGTGTTGAGATTTTAGGAAGCCAGGCATGAGTGTCGCCCTTGGAAACTGAGTTCTAGGCCCAGGGTGGCTTTCCACAGAGCACTGGGCCTCTCAGCCAGGATACCACATGATTTTATTCTGAAAGACTTGGCACCCATTGTTGAGAGTCAAAACTCATATGGACCTCACATTGTAGAGCTAAATGAGCTAAACATCATGTGATCTTTTCACCATTCTTTGGGAAGCCTTACCTGTGAGTGTTCTCAAGAGCTTTCATTGAAATGAGCTTCCTAACCATTTAATGGTTCCTGAATGAATTGAAACTCACAGTGCCTCCAACTTCATCCTTGAAAAATGGCTAGATAAATGCCATGAAATTTTTGAAATTCCCATCACCAGGTGGCACTGGAGAACCTTTGGATGACCTGTTGCTGGTCATGAATATTTCAGTGTCTTGTTTTACTTGGTTTCATGTAAATGGTGTAGAACAGAGATGTCAGTAAGTTGGACTCTGTTGAGTAGTGGGCCTAGAGCAGTTTTGGGCAGGTATGTGATAAAACATCTGTGGTGGGGCCATGTGGATCTGCCATTGGCTTCCAAATGGCTTGTGACTGACATGGCACAGCCAGCAGAACCTTCTGTGTAAAGGCAACTTGTTATATGGAGCGATTTCAGGATATTGTTCAGAATCAGGTTGCTATGGTCAAGGGGTCAAGCTATGTGGGATAGAAGCCTGGTTCTTGTATCATCCTGCAGACCCTGATCCACCACACGTGACAGAACTCCCTCTTGCACTTTGTCGCAGTTGAACTCCTTGTATTTCGTGAAGCAAATACCAAACTCCCAGTGCAGCAGGAAGAAACACCACGAAATGGAGGATGACCATATGGCTTCACAGTCCACACTTGGAGACACTAAGCCCCAGTGGCCACAGTTTACCTACAAAGAGAGAATTCAGCACTGCTGCCTCGTGTTCATTGTAAAATAAGAAACTTTGTCCTCCTGGTCACATAGATGCAGACCCAGCTTTGAGGGTCTCACTACAAAGGAAGCTTAACTCGTGACAACAACCTATATTTCAGTGCCCAACCTCAGTGGCAGTTTCTCAAAAAGTTTTAGGCAAGCAGAGCTCCATGTTTGTGGAGTGTGTACCCTGTCCTTATTTTTGGAAACTCCTATTCCACCTCCAAGTTTGTGCACTCTTGAGCATTTTCCATTCCAAAAATGTAATCACAGATTTTGTAACTCTTCTCCTCTAATTGTGTCTTACTTGGGGCGAAGGTAATGTCAAGGCATGGTTCTGGATGAGACTGGGAAGATTTGTTGTAGCACATATTTGCATACACATTCGATTAATTTTCCTATTTTCCATTCGAAATTCTGAATCCCTGACACTAACCCATATTCTACTAGACTCTGACTACTAATCCTAATATGATGGAGAAAAATAACCCAAACAGTACATAAGTACATGCAGTTCAGAGTTCGACTTGCCATTTGCATGATAAAGGGTAGGTGTTATAAATTTAGTCAATTTTTAATTGAAATAGTTCTCCATGTGTTTTCAAAGTTAACAAATATGTGAATTACTGTCTCCCATTCTCTGGAGCCTATTCAGCACATGTATTTTTATATGCACAAATAGAATCCTGCGTGATATCACACGTACATTCTTGTGAGTTACATGACTTAGCAGATACAAAGTGTGAGAAGTGACCACTCCTCCTAAACCCTATTGGAACTGATAATTCAACCTATGGGTGAGCTTCCCAGTAGAACAACATTATACATAAACCCATGTTCAGTATTTGAATGTTTTTGCATCTTTATGATATATATTTCATGATGAATTTCGATTGGCATATATATTGCTACTTATTAATGTCTCTGTTCGTGTGTGTGTGTGTGTGTGTGTGTGTGTGTGTGTATATATATATATATATATTCTCCAGATTTTTAAAAATATGAAATATATGTGTCTTATATACAATCCCTAAATTCATTCATGTTCATGTATGTGGATTAATATTCAACTTTTCACAAGATTATTCTTAGAAATATTCATCCACCCGAAATACATATTTGTTTCCTAGTACTGAAAACTAACTTCAGTGAACGGTGCATACAAATCCTAATATGTCTACATTAACTGACCCAGTTTAACATCAATGCATGTAGGTTACTATGGAACATGATGTGTATTTTGACGTTAATTTTTATTCCACACTGGTACATTACTATTCCTTCAGTTTATGTACATCATAGAATATATATTTTATTCACTAGTTAACAAATTTATAGGCATTTGTTTCACTTTCAATCACTTCCTGCTCCAGAACACATGAATTTCTCTACGTTTCTTCAGTGGTCTATTCATGAGACTTTTTTTCCAAATACATTTTTTTCGATTTCCATAATCAATTTTGAAACAAAACTCACAAACCCTTCATGATAAACCATAACCCTAAGATGATCATTAGATATATAACTGGTTGGAATGAATGATTGTATATCAATATAACATTTCTTATATATTTTCAGATATCTATTCAATCCATTATTTAAAGTGGATCCAGTTATATTATTTATTCACAGTATGGTCTATTCATGCATTATGTGTATATTCATAGAAACAGGATACACATCTTTGTACGACCATACTAATTTATAAGTCTTCAAAATATTGCTCCAAGAAATGGTGGAAGAAATACTCATGTCACCTGATCTACATACACATTTTATCACAGAAATATTCTGGACACCAAAAGCAAAGGTCACACTTACAATTGTACCAAAGCCTAAATAGAAAGTGAGCATGGATTACTAAAAACATCCATGTCCAGGTTGCCTAATGCTCTCAAATATCAATCCTATTGGTGACTACATATTTGTTTCTTCCTAAGATTATTTATTCAACCTCAAACCTGTTGAAAATGTCTAACCCTATCACACAATTTATACTTTGCTTGATTTCCTAATGTCTCTATTGATATCTGCTTTCCTACATGATTTCCCCAGTTCATCATTGTGACTGACTCTTCACATGTACTGACATTTACATACACTCTCTACCCGAAACCCTATTGCTAAAGAACTTTTGGTCCAAATCCTATACTCACTCTTCTTTCTAAACCTACAGACTACCTTCCTAATCCTACCGACTATCGCTTTTTGACTGGATGTTCTTTTCAACATTCAATCATCCAAAGTACAAGGTCCGATGCCAGTGTATATTGATTTATTTGAGACATCTGTGCAGCACATAACTCAAAGCTAAGTATCCCACTCAAGTCCCCAGTGCCCTTCTGGACTTCAAATATTACCTAGATTTCTGCTTTCATAGTTATATTTCACATATATACTCTTATAAATATCACAGGTTGCCAATGCCATTATTCATCCCGCAGAATGATTCGTAACAAAAATCAAACCTATTATTAACCTTAACTATACACTGTTCCTTCAATATAACGTACAGAAGAGCAGGGACAGAGTGGGTCTTACAATATAGGATTGTAGATGATCTTCCACCTGCTGAGAACCTAAAAGATCCATGGAGAAATGATCCTTGGAGAATATGTAGGCAGCTATGTAGGACCTGAGAGAGCAATAGTCATCTTCCATGGCAAACAACCTGGTCAGGGTGAATTGATGTGTCTGAATCAGCCTCTGTCTTCTTAAAGTAGAGAAGATGGACCAATCCAGGCCTGTGTGGAGAGCTGTTCCCGGGTGCCTATGGTTGATATACCATTCTAACTTCTGAATGTGTCACAGGATGTTGGGGCAGCCTCCATCTCATGGGAACCTTGGAAGCAACTGTTAGGACAAAGTGGTTACCGAGGCAGTGAGCATATTCAGTTCCTGAAAGAAGTGACCTCACTTCACTTCCTTGGTGATGTAATTCTCTGAACTTGGGATCCAGGAAGTCAGGCACCCAGAGTCAGTCTCACTCTGAGTCCCAGTGGGCTAACTTGTTTGCTTTTCCCAAAGACATAGTCAGTCTTTCTTGGTACCTACTGATGTGAGGATGGCCAAATTCCAGCAGAGGTCTGAAGAGGGGCCTTTCCTGAGAAAGTAGGTAGTGGCGAACCACTGGCTCCTGACAACTTCACAGAATTGGCCAAGGAGACCAGAACTGAAACAGGACAGGACATTTTTGGGGAACATAATATGGCCCACCAGTCAGAAGACACTCCAGATAATCACAGACCTACTTGGGGGAAAGAATTGCCTTTGCCATTGTAGGTGTGAGTTTGTGTTTTTTTCTGATGTTCTGAGAATAGCTAGGAAAGGTGGTTTGTTTGGTTTGGAGTGGACTATTTCTAGTAAGTCGTTTGACATGGTGAGTGTTTCTATGTCTGTGTATTCCACTGTATCCGTTGTTGTAGACATTAGAAAAGACAATGCATCAATGGATGTGTTGTCTCTAGTTGAAAGCTTCCCCGCATTCTTACTGCCCAATTGATGAATGGACTGCAGCTTGCCTTATGGATGGGCAACATCTACTATCTTCTTAAGTTCCTGTTTTCTTCGTGTTTTCCAGCCACTCTCCAGAATAGGCTCATGGTTTTGAGTCCCAGATATGTAACACCACAAGGCTCTGTGACATGGCCATGTACTGGATAGCTTAAGGGAATGGGAGCATCTCAGAAAAATCAGATATCAGTGTGACCAGTAAAGTCTCAGTGGAGAAACCCTTCTTTGGGCCATTTGCTTACTTGTGTTTCTATTACCCTGAATGTCAGGAAAGTCTTTGCATCAGGCCACCCTGTTGTGTAGCCTTAAGAAGACTGTTTTCATATGGAAATGAATGGGCTTCACCTGTGGCTCTTTGCTTAATTGCTTTGGAATGGAATGTGTCTGATTCAGCCTCTTGTCCTTGAATGAGGTTGTGGCTTAGATTCTCAGCACCTGATGGATCTAAAGAAAGATCCCATGTGATTTCAAAACCAAAATGACAAAAAGAGAAGTCATTGTGGATGAATATTTTTGCCTTCTTGTTTTATGTTCCTGACCTCCATCAAGTGAGAATAGGGATCCTTTGGGTCAAATGAGTCTTTGAAATCCCTGCAGAGGCTAGCCCATATGTGCTTGGATTTTCTCATGACTCCAAATCACATCAAGAATTTATAGGCTTCAGCCAGTAGGCCTCAAATTGGAGAAGCGGAACACTTTAACAGCAGCAATATTTGATCACTCCTGTTTCACAGGAATAGTGTTCAGGCCACCATGTTTTTAGGCAAATGAGGGGCAAGTGAGCTTATTTTGGACACTACCTTGTGCTCATTGAAACCTCCAGCTAGAGGTTATGATGAGTGTCTAAAAGGAAGAAGATTATGGCCCTGTGGGAGTGATTTCATTTTAATTTTGGTCATTTTTGTGGCAGTTGAAAGGGATGACTGGGTCCACCTGGGCTTGAACTCTGGTATGATTTACCCTTAGAGACTGAGTTCTGGAACTGACCTCAGAGAAGTATTGCCATGAATTGTGTTGGGATTTTAGGAGGCCACGCATGAGACTAACTCTTGGAAACTGAGATCTAGGCCCAGGGTGGCTTTCCACAGAGGCCTGGGAATCTCAGCCAGAATATCACATGATTTTATTCTGAAAGACTTGGTAGCCATAGTTGAGAGTCAAAACACACATGGACCTCACATTGTAGACGTCAATTGGCCTGGCTTCATGTGACCTGTTGGCAACTCTTTGAGAAGCCTTGACTTTAGAGTTCTCCAGAGCATTCATTGAAATGAGCTTTCTCAACACTTAACGGTTCCTGAATGAATTGAAACCCACAGTGCCTCTAACTTCATCCTTGAAAACTTGCTAGATAAATACCATAAAATTTTGGAAATTCCCATGACCAGGTGGCACTGCAGAAACGTTGGATGTCCTGTTGCTGATCATGTGTATACCAGAAAGTGCCTTGTTTGACTGGGTTTCATGAAAATGGTGTAGAATACGAGATGCCAGGAATTTGGAGCCTGCTGAGTAGTGGGCCTAGAGCAGTGTTGGGCAGGTGTGTGATGAAACATCATGGTGGGGCCATGTGGATTGGCTATCGGCTTACAAATGGCTTGTGACTGATATGGCGCAGCCCCCATTCCCTTGTATGTAAAGGCATCTTGTTATATGGAGAGGTTTCAGGGCAATGTTCATAATCAGGTTGCTATGGTTATTGGGACAAGCTATGTGGGATAGAAGCCTGGTTGGTACATTCTCCTGCAGACGCTAACCCACCCCACGTGACAGAACACCCTCCAGCACTGTATCCCAGATGAACTTCTTATATTGTGTGAAGCAAGTACCAAATTCCCAGTGTAGCAGCAAGAAACACCACGAAAATTGGAGGATGATCAAATGTCTTCACTGTGCCCACCGGGAGACACTTAGCCTCCAGTGGACACAGTTTACCTACAAAGAGAAAATTGAGCACTGCTGCCTCATGTTCATTGAAATATAAGAAATCATGTCTTCCAGGTCACATAGATGCAGACCCAGCTTTTATGGTCTCACGACAAAGGAAGCCAAAGCTCATGACAACAACATATATTTCAAGTGCCCAACCTCAGAAGCCGTATTCCAAGAAGTCTTAGGCCAGCAGAGCTCTTTGTTTGTGGAGTGTTTACCCTGTCCTTTACTTATGGAAACGCCTCTACCACCTCCAAGGTTGTGAACTCCCGAGCATATTCCATTAAATATATGTATTCATAGATTTTCACACTTTTCTACTATAATTGTGTCTTACTTGGGTGAAGGTAATGTCAAGGCATTGTTCTGGATGTGAGTGGGAAGATTTTTGTGTAGCAAATATTTACACACACACTGGATTCATTTTTCAATTTTTATTTTGAAATACTGAATCCCTGACACTAACCCATACCCTACTAGACTCTGAATTATGATCCTAATATGATGGTGAAAAATAACCCAAAAAGAATAGAAATACAAGCAGTTCAGAGGAGGCATGGTGTATAGTTGGAATTGCCTTTTGCATTATATTTTGTAGGAGTTATAAATCTAGTCAATTTTTTGTTGAAATAGTTCTACATGTGTTTTTAAAATTAACAAATATATGAATCCCTGTCTCCCTTTCTCTGTAGCCTATTCAGCACATGTATTTTTATATGCACATATAGAATCCTACCTGATATCACTCGTATACACTTGTGAGGTGGCTGAATTGGCAGATGCAAATTGAGAGAAGAGATCACTCCTCCTAAACGCTTTTGGAACTGAAAATTCAACCTATGGGTGAGCTTCCTAGTTGAATAACATTATTCATAATTTCATGTTCAGTAAAATTAATATTTTTCAATCTGTTGATTATATATATTTCATGATAAATTTCTATTGGCATATATATCACTACTTTTTTTATTGGTTGCTCAAAACATTACAAAGCTCTTGACATATCATATTTCATACATTAGATTCAAGTGGGTTATGAACTCCCATTTTTACTCCAAATACAGATTGCAGAATCACATCAGTTACACATCCATATTTTTACATAATGCCCTATGAGTTAATGTTGTATTCTGCTACCTTTCCTATACTCTACTATACCCCCTCCCTTCTCTTCCCATCTTTTCTCTCTACCATACCTACTCTAATTCATTTCTCTCGTTGTTTATTTTCCCACAACCTCTTATATGTAATTTTGTGTAACAATAAGGGTCTCTCTCCATTACCATGCAATTTCCCTCTTCTCTCCCTTTCCCTCCCACCTCATGTTTCTGCTTAATGTTAATCTTTTCTTCATGCTCTTCCTCCCTGCTCTGTTCTTAGTTGCTCTCATTATATCAAAGAAGATATTTGGTATTTGTTTTTTAGGGATTGGCTAGCTTTACTAAGCATAATCTTCTCTATTGCCATGCATTTCCCTGCAAATTCCATGATTTTGTCATATTTTAGTGCTGCGTAATCCTCCAGAGTATACAAAGGTCACATTTTTTTTTTTATCCATTCATCTATTGAAGGGCATCTGGGTTGGTTCCACAGTGTAGCAATTGTGAATTGTGCTGCTATGAAAATCGATGTGGCAGTATCACTGTAGTACGCTCTTTTAAGGTCTTCAGGGAATAGTCCAAGAAGGGCAATAGCTGGGTCAAATGGTGCTTCCATTCCAAGCTTTCACAGGAGTCTCCATACTCCTTTCCAAATTGGCTGCACCAGTTTCAGTCCCACGAGCAATGTACAAGAGTACCCTTTTCCTCACATCCTCGCCAGCACTTGTTGTTGTTTGACTTCATTATGGCTGCCAATCTCACTGGATTGAGATGGTATTTTAGGGTGGTTTATATTTGCATTTCTCTTACTGCTAGAAATGGATAGCATTTTTTCATGTACTTGTTAATTGATTCTATGTCCTCCTCTGAGAAGTTTCTGTTCAGGTCCTTGGCCCATTGGGTTATTGGTTATATTATTGTCTAATTTTCTGAGTTCTTTGTATACTTTGTATACTCTAGATATTAGGGCTCCATGTGAAGGGTGAGGACTAAAAATTTGTTCCCATGATGTAGGCTCCATATTTACCTCTCTTATTGTTTCTCTTTCTGAGAAAAAAAAAATTCAGTTTAAGTAAGTCCCATTTCTTGATTCTTGTTATTAACTCTTGTTCTATGGGTGTCCTATTAAGGAATTTGGAGCCTGACCACACAATATGTAGATCTGAGCCAACTTTTTCTTCTATCAGACGCAGAGACTCTGATTTGAATCTAGCTCCTTGATCCACTTTGAGTTAACTTTTGTGCAGGGCGAGAGGAGGTGATTCAGTTTCATTTTGTTGCATATGGATTTCCAGTTTACCCAACACCATTTGATGAAGATGCCATCCTTCCTCCATTGCAGGCCATTAGCTCTTTTATCAAATATAAGATAGTTGTAGCTTTTTGGATTAGTCTCTGTGTCCTCCATTCTGTACCATTGGTCCACCCGCCTGTTTTGGTACCAGTACCATGCTGTTTTTATTATAATTGCTCTGTAATATAGTTTGAAATCTGGTATTGCTATACTGCCTGATTCACACTTCCTGCTTAGAATTGCTTTTGCTATTCTGGGTCTTTTATTTTTCCATTTGAATTTCATAATTGCTTTATCTATTTCTACAAAAAATTCCTTTGGGATTTTGATTGGCATTGCATTAAACCTGTAGAGAACTTTTGGTAATATAGCCATATTGATGATGTTAGTTCTTCCTATCCATGAATGGGGTATATTTTTCCATCTTCTAAGATCTTATTCTATTTCTCTTTTTAGAGTTCTGTAGTTTGCATTATATAAATCTTTCACCTCTTTTGTTAGGTTGATTCCCAAGTATTTAATTATTTTGAGGAAATTGGGAATGCAGTGTTTTGACTCATTTTTGTTTCAGAAGTTTTGTCGCTAATATACAGAAATGCCTTTGATTTATGCATGTTGATTTTCTATCCTGCCACATTGCTGCATTCATTTATTAGTTCTAGTAGTTTTTTCTGTAGACCCTTTTGGGTCTTCTATGTATAGAATCATGTCATCTGCAAATAGTGATAATTTAAGTTCTTCTTTTCCTATTTTTATGCCTTTAATGTCTTTCATCTCTCTAATTGCTCTGGCCAGTTTTTCGAGAACTATATTGAATAGAAGTGGTGATAGAGGACATCCCTGTCTTGTTCCAGATTTTAAAGAGAATGCCTTCAATTTTTCTCCATTCAGAATGATGCTAACCTGAGGCTTAACATAGATAGCTTTTACAATGTCGAGGTAAGTTCCTGTTATCCCTAGTTTTTAAAATGTTTTGAACATAAAGGAATGCTCTACTTTGTTGAATGTTTTTTCTGCGTCTATCGAGATGATCATATGGTTCTTATCTTTAAGTCCAATGATGTTGTGAATAACATTTATTAATTTCCATATATTGAACCAGCCTTGCATCCCAGGGATGAATCCTAGTTGATCATGGTGCACAATTTTTTTGATGTGCCTTTGTATCCAATTCGCCAGAATTTTAATGAGGATTTTTGCATCTAGGTTCATCAGAGATATTTGTCTGTAGTTTTCTTTCTTTGAGGTGTCTTTGTCTGGTTTCAGAATCAGGGTGATGTTGTCCTCATAGAACGAATTTGGCAGAGCTCCCAGTTTTTCTATTTCCTGAATAACTTGAAAAGTAATGGTATTAATTCTTCTTTAAAGGTTTTGTAAAACTCTGCTGTATACCCATCCGGTCCTGGGCTTTTCTTGGTTGGTAGTCTTTTGATTGCTTCTTCTACTTCATCCATTGATATTGGTCTGTTTAAATTGTGTGTTCCCTTATGACTCAGTGTGGGCAAATCATATGACTTAAGAAATTTATCAATGTCTTCACTATTTTTTATTTTATTGGAATACAGGTTTCCAAATAATTTCTAATTTTCTTCTGTATTTATGTTGCATCTGTTGTGATATTGCCTTTTTCATCCCGTATGTTAGTAATTTGAGTTCTCTCTCTTCTTCTCTTCATTAGCATGGCTAAGGGTCTGTCGATCTTATTTATCTTTTTGAAGAACCAACTTTTAGTTTTGTTAATTTTTTCAATAGTTTCTTTTGTTTCAATTTCGCTCTGATTTTAATTATTTCTTGCCTTCTGCTACATTTGCTGTTGTTTTGCTCTTCCTTTTCTAGGGCTTTGAGATAAAGTGTGAGCTCATTTATTTGTTGTTTTTTTTTTCTTTCTTTTTTTGAGGAATGACCTCCAGGAGATGAATTTACCTCTTAATACTTCTTTCATTTTGTCCCATAGAATCTGATATGTTGTGTCTGTATTTTCATTTATCTCTAAGAATTTTTTGATTTTCTCCTTTATGTCTTCTGTAACCCATTGATCATTCAGTAACATATTGTTCATTTTGCATGTAATGTATGATTTTTTCTTTTTTCTTTTATCATTGGTTTCCAGTTTCATTCCATTATGATCACAAAAAATTCATGGTATTATCTCCTCCCCTTTATATTTACTGAGGGTTGCCCTATGGCAAAACATATGGTCTATTTTTGAGAAGGATCCATGTGCTGCTGAGAAAAAAGTATATCCACTTGATGATGGTTGATATATTCTATATATGTCACTTAAGTCTAGGGTATTGATTGTGATATTGAGTTCTATAGTTTCTTTATTCAACTTTTGTTTGGAGGATCTGTCCAATGGTGAGAGACGTGAGTTGAAGTCACCCATAATTATTGTACTGTGGTCTATTTGATTCTTGAACTTGAGGAGAATTTGTTTAATGAACGTCGCAGCACCATTATTTGCTGCGTGAATATTGATAATTGTTATGTCTTGTCAGTGAATGGTTTCTTTTAACAGTATATAATGTCCTTCCTTATCCCTTTTGATTAAATTAGTCTTGAGGTCGATTTTATTCTATAGGAGGATGGCCACCCCTGCTTGGTTACGAGGACTGTGTGCATGGTATAAATTTTTCCAATCTTTCACCTTCAGCTTGTGTATGTCTTTTCCATTCAGATGTGTCCCCTGGAGGCAACATATTGTTGGATTTGTTTTTTTTTAATTCAAGTTACAAGCCTATGTCACTTTATTGGAGAGTTTAAGCCATTAACGTTTAGAGTTACTATTAATATATGGTTTGTACTGCCACCCATGTTTGCTTATATCTTTTTTTTAAATTAGTTTGTTTCTCCATGATTAGCTTTTCCCGCCCTCTGTCATTACTGAGGCACTTCCCACTGATGGTTTACATTGTTGATTTTCATTTCTTCCTCGTGTAGTGTTTTGCTCAAGATGCTTTCCAATGCTGGTTTTCTGGCTGCAAATTCTTTTAGCTTTTGTTTATCATGAAATATTTTTATTTTGTTGTCTTATATTAAGCTTAATTTTGCTGGATACATAATTCTTGGTTGGCATCCATTGTCTTTCAGTGTTTGAAGTATGTTATTCCAGGATCTTCTCACTTCCAGCATCTGTGATAAAAAAAAAAAAAAAAACATTGTTAACCTTTTTGTTTTACCCCTGATTGTAATCTGCCTCCTTTCTCTGGTAGGTTTTAATATTTTCTCTTTGTTTTGTATATTGGATATCTTCATAACAATGTGTCTTGGCATTGGTCTACTGTGATTTTGTGTGCTCAGTGTCCTGTAAGCATCTACAATTTGTTTATCTGTTTCCATTTTTATTTTTGGAAAGTTTTCTCTAATTATTTCATTCAGCAGGTTACTCATTCCCTTGGTTTGAATCTCTGTACCTTCCTCTTTCGGGATGACTCATAAGTTTGTTTTTTTAATGTTATCCCATATCTCTTGGATGTTTTCTCATAATTTTTTACAGCATTTCTTTCTTGGATAGAGTTTTTTCAAGATGATATATTTTGTCTTCATTATCTGACATTCTGTCTTCTACTTGCTCCACTCTGTTAGTGATACTCTCAATTGAGTTTTTCATTTGGTTTATCATTTCCTTCATTTCTAGAATTATTGTTTGATTTTTCTAATAATCTCTATCTCCTGATAAAGATGCTTAATTTCTTATTTTATCTGTTTATGTAATTCATTTTCAATGCGTTCTTTCACTGTTTGTTTTTGTTGTCTCGTATCCTCTTTAATGTTCCATTACATCTGTCTAAGGTATTCCTTGAGTTCTTTATATGACCATTTTTCTGATGACTCCAGATGCTCTTGAATATTTAGGCTGTCCTTCATTGTTTGTACTTTTTTTCTTCCTTGCTTTTTTATGCTGCTCATGTTACTTCTTGTTCTGTTTGACTACTGAGTTACTGCTTACTCTTATAAATTTATTTGATGCTTGGAAGGAAAGATATTAGAAGGGAAGGGAAGAAGTCACTAAAGAGAATGAGAGTAGCCAGGTAGAATTCAAGGAAGGGGGTATAATAAAATTGAAAAGAAATGAAAAGACAAAAGAAAAAAATAGAAAATAAAGAAAGAAAATTTTAAGTAATAATGATAATTAAAAAATGAAAATTAAAATTTAAAATAATAATAATAATAATGAAATAAAAAATTAAAAAAATAAAAAACATTAAAAAAGTTAAAGAACAACAACAAAAATGAAAATGAAAGAAAAAGAAAAACATACAAATAATATAATAATAATAATACATGCAGTACTAGAGTTCAATTAACTTCTCTTCCAGTAGTTGGAGCTGTGTGCACTGGGCCAAGCTTCTCCTCTAAATGAGTGGGAACAAATCACTGTGCAGCAGCTCTTCCTCCCAGACTCGGCGGGTCTCCAATCCTGAGTGCCTAGGGCCTTCTCTTGTGCTTCCTCAAGCCAGGCCCCGCTCACCTTTGACGCTCACCACAATACTGGTTACAAGCCAGGCCTCTGCTCCTGGTAGCCCTGTTTTAATGAACGCCTGGGCACACTCTCCCTGTTTGCCTCCCTCAGACCCTAAGTTTGTAGAGCTTTGTCCTGAGAACCGCCAGCGAATTTTCTTGTCTTCCGGGAGCCATGCCCCTGGTAGGTGGTGTAAGAGACCTCAATTGTCAGCACTGGTGCGAGTGGTAGCCGGGAATTCCACGCCGCAAGTCCCGAGCCCATCCTGTTTCCCTAGGTCTGGCTATCGTGCTCCTGGGAGACCTGGGAGGGGCCCTTGAGGTTTCCCCGTGGTGTTGAGAGAGATGGCAATGGGATTACACACTTGTCGCGTTGGTTTCAATGAAGTTATCTCCTCTGCCTGTAATGTCAGTTCTATGCCATGGTGGTATCACATTAAAATGGTGACCGTTCGTTCCTTTTGCTGGGTGACCAATGCAATGGGTGGGTCCTGACTATCTCTCGCAAGCCCCATTTTAATCCTGTGGCCACTGCCTATGAAGGCTCAGTTGTCTTTTAACTCTGTCAATTCACAAAGCCCAACCAGTTATTTCAGCGGGAATGTTAGTGCTGAGTCACAAAAACCAGACGAATCTAAGCTTGAATGCAGCCAATCCGGGCTCTGTGTGTGTTCTGAGGGGCCCAGACTGTTCGCCCCAGATTCACAACAGGTCAACATTGCCTAGTGATTCTGAGCAAACAGCATTTAGACAGTTTACGACTTCCTATGCCCGTGCAGCTGAAGAGATCAGAGACTTGATTTCTCCATGCCTGCCTTAATAATGGATCTCCTGTATTGCTACTTTTTAATATCTGTGCATGTGCGTGTTTGTATATATATATACATATATATATATATATATATATATATATATATATATATATATATATATATATTATATTTATATATATACACACTCTTCAGATTTTTCAAAATATGAAATATATGTGTCTTATTATACACTCCCTAAATTCATTCATATTCATATCTGTGGATTTACAATCAACTTTCCACAAGATTATTCTCATAATAATCATCCACCTGCAATACATATTGTTTCCTAGTACTGAAAACTAAATTCAGTGAATGGTGCATACAAACCCTATTATTTCTACATTTACTTAGCCAGTTTAAAATCAATGCAAGTAGATTCCTAGGGGACATGATGTGTATTTTGACTTTCATTTTTATTCAACACTTGTACGTTACTATGTCTTCAGTTTATCCACATCATAGGATATATATTTCAGTCACAAATTAGAAAATTTATAGGCATTTGTTTCACGATCAATCACTTCCTGATTCGGAACACATGCATTCCTCCATGTTTCTTGACTGGTCTTTTCATGAGACTTCTTTCCAAACACATTACTTTCGTTTAACATCATCACTTATAAAGCAAAACTCAAACACCATTCATCATAAATCATAATCCTAATATTACCATTAGATATATAACTGGTTGGAATGAATGATTGTATATCAATATAAGATTTCTTATATATTTTCACATGTCAATTCAATCCATTATTTAAAGTGGAATCAGTTATGTTATTTATTCATAGTATGGTCTATTCATGCATTATCTCTATATTCATAGACAGAGGTTACACCTCTTTGTGCCCCTAATACTAATGTATGCGTCTTCAAATTATTGCTCCCAGAAATGGTGAAAGAAATACTCATGTCACCTGATCTACATATACATTTTATCACAGTAATATTCTGAACAACAAGAAAATAAAATATCACACTTATGATTGTACCAAAGCCTAAAAGGAAAGTGAATGTTGATAACTAATAGCATCCATGTCCAGGTTGCCTAATGCTCTCAAATGTCATTCCCATTCATGACGACATATTTGTTTTTTCCTATGATTATATATTCAAACTCAAGCCTGTTGAAAATGTCTAATCCTATCCCTCACTTTATACTTTGCCTGATTTAGTAATGTCTCTATTGACACCTGCTTTCCTACATATTTTCCCCAGTTCATCATTTTGGCTTACTCTTCACATGTGCTGACATTTACATTCACTCTCTAAACGAAACCCTATTGCTAAAGAAGCTTTTTTTTCCAAATCATATACTCACTCTTCTTCCTAAACCTACTGACTATCTTCCTAATCCTACCAACTATCCCTTTTTGACTGGATGTTCTCTTCTACATTCAATCATCCAAGGTACAGGGTCCTATGCCATTGTATTTCGATTTAACTGAGACAATTGTACAGAACATTATTCAACACTAAGTATCCAAACCAAGGGCCCAATGCCCTTCTGGGCTTCAAATCTTTCGTAGATTCCCGTTTTTATACATATATTTCACCTATATATTCTTATAAATATCACAGGTTCCCAATCCCATTATTCATCCTGCAGAATGATTCCTAACCCAAATCGAAAATATTATTAACCCTAACCATACACTAACTTTGCAGGAGAGCAGGAACAGTGTGGGTATTAAACTACAGGAATCTAGGGGATCTTCACCTGCTGAGAAACTCAAATGTTCATGCAGAAATAATCCCTGGTGAAGATGAAGGCAGCTATGAAGTACCTCAGAAAGCAAAAGTCAACTTCCATGGCAATCATCCTGGTCAGGATGAAGGGTTGTGTCTGAATCATTCTCTCTCTTCTTAATGTATAGAACATGGACCAAACCAGTCCTGTGTGGAAGCTGTTCCCGGGTGCTTATGGTTGATATAACATTCTAACTAGATAAAGTGCCACATGAAAATCGGGGCAGCCTCCACCTCATGGTACTTTTGGAAGCAACAAAGTGGTTGCCAAGGCAGTGACATCATTCAGATCCTGAAGAAAGTGATCTCACCTCACTTCCTTGGTGAGGGAACTCTCTGAACTTGGGATCCAGAAAGCCAGGCACCCAGAGACAGTCCCTGTTCTAGTCCCAGTGGTCTCACATGTTTGGAATTACCAAAAACAGAGTCAGTCTTTCTTGGTACCTACAGATGTGAGGATGGCCAAATGCCAGGAAACCTCTGAAGAGGGGCTTTCCCTGAGAAAGCAGGTAGTGGATCATTTTCTGAGAATACGTAGGAAAGGCGGTTTGTTTGGTATGGTGTGGAATATTTCTATTAAGTCCTTTGACAAGGTGAGTGTTTCTATGTGTGTGTATCCCACTGAGTCCATTGTTGTAGACATTAGAAAAGACAATGCATCAATGGATGTGTCCTGTCTAGTAGAAATCTTCCCAGCATTCATCCTGCCCAATTCATGAGTGGACTCTGGCTTGCCTTATGGATGGGCAACACCTACAAGCTTCCTAATTTCCTGTTTTCTCTCTCAATTCAGCCCACTCTCCAGAATAGTATCATGGTTTTGTGTCCAAGATTTGTACCACCTCCAAGATCTGTGACATGGCTATGTACTGGATAGCTGAAGGAAATGGCTAGCATCTCAGAAATCTCAGATATCTGTTGACCAGGAACGTCTCAGTGGAGAAACCCTGCTTTGGTCCTTTTGCTTAACTATTGTTCTGTTGAATGTCAGGAAGTTTTTTGCCTCAAGCCACCACTTTGTGAACCCTGAAGAAAACAGTTTTCAAATGGAAATGAATGGGCATCACCTGTGGCTCTTTGCTTAATTGCTTAGGATTGGGATATGTCTGAATCAGCCTGTTGGCCCTGTGTGAGGCTGTGGCTTAGATTCTCATCACCTGATGGATCTAAAGATAGATCCCATGCGTGCATCCAAAACCAAAATGGCAAAAAGATCAGATATTGTTGATGAACTCTCTTGCCTTCCTCTGGTAGGTTCCAGATATCCATCAAGTGAGAATAGGGATTCTTTGGGTCAAATGAGTTCTTCAAAGCCCTGCAGAGGCTAGGCCATAGGTGCTTGATTATCATGACTCCAATTCACTTAAAGAATCTAAACCCCAAAGCTAGAAGGCCTCAAGTTGGAGAAGCCAAGCAATATTAAAGGTAGGCCTATTTGATCACTCCTGGTTCACAGGAAGAGAGTCCAGGCCACCCTTACTTTAGGCAAATGCGGTGCAAGGAGCTTATTTTGGACACTGTCGTGGGCTGCGTCCCTTATGGAAACCTCCAGCCAGAGGATATAATGAGTGTCTATATGGAAGAAGATGAGGGCCATGTGAGAGTGTTTTGGTTTTAATTGTGGACATTTGTCTGGCGGTTGGAAGAGATCACTGGGTCCACCTAGGCTTGCACTCTGGTGTGATTCCCCTTAGAGACTGAGTTCTTTTACTGATCTCAGAGAATTATTGCCAGGAATTGTGTTGGAATTTTAGATGGCCATGCATGAGAGTTGCCCTTGGAAAGTGACATCTAGGCCCTAGTTGACTTTCCACAGAGCACAGGGAATCTCAGCCAGGATAACACATGATATTATTCTTAAAGACTTGGCAGCCATATTTGAGAGTCAAAACACACATGGACCATACATTGTAGACCTCAATGGGCCTGGCTTAATCTGACTTTTGGCCACTTTTGGAAGCCTTGCCTGTAAGAATTCTCCAGAGTTTTCATTTAATGGTTTCTGAGTGAATTGAAATCCACAGTGCCTCCAACTTCATCCTTGAAAATTGGCTATATCAATATCATGAAATTTTTGAAATTCCCATGACCGGGTAGCACTGGAGAACATTTGGATGTCCTCTTGCTGATCATGAGTATACAGGACAGTGCCTTGATTGACTGGGTTTTATGAAAATGGTGTAGAACAGAGATTCCAGTAAGTTGGATCTTGCTGAGTAGTTGTTCTAGAGCAGTGGTTGGCAGGTGTGTGATAAAACATCTGTGGTGGGGGCATGTGGATCTGCCATTGGCTTCCAAATGGATTGTGACTGACATTTTGCAGTCAGTAGAACCTTATATGTAAAAGCATATTGTTATATGGAGAGGTTTCAGGGCAATGTTCAGAATCAGGATGCTATGGTCAATAGGGCAAGTTATGTGGGATAGAAGCCTGGTTGGTGCATTCTCCTGCAGAACTCGACACACCACACTTGACAGAACTCACTTCAGCACTGTGTCCCAGGTGAACCCTTGTATTTAATGAAGCAAATACCAAACTCCCAGTGCAGCAGCAAGAAACACCACGAAAGTGGAGGATGACCAAATGAATTTACAGTCCACACGGGGAGACACCTAGAATCCAGTGGCCACAGTATACCTACAAATAGAAAATTCAGCACTGCTGGCTCATGTTTATTGGAAAATAAGAAACCATGTCATCCAGGTCACATAGATGCAGAACCAGATTGGATGGTCTCACTACATATGAAGCTAATGCTTCTGACAACAGCATATATTTCATTGCCCAACCTCACAGGCAGTTTCTTCAGATGTTAGGCTGGCAGAACTTCATGTTTTTGGAGTGATTACCCTGTCCCTTACTTTTGGAAACTCCTCTACCAACTCCAAATTTGTGAACTTCTGAGCATTTTCCATTCCACATATGTATTCACAGATTTTCTAAATGTTCTCCTCTAATTGTGTCTTATGTAGGGC
Organism: Callospermophilus lateralis; assembly: GCF_048772815.1. NCBI lineage: Eukaryota > Metazoa > Chordata > Mammalia > Rodentia > Sciuridae > Callospermophilus > Callospermophilus lateralis. Next base: position 1,444,758 of record NW_027513250.1, on the reverse strand, counting down.
GAAGGTAATGTCAAGGCATTATTCTGAATGAGAGTGGGAAGATTTTTGTGTAGCACATATTTGCATACACATTGGATACATTTTCCAATTTTCCATTCGAAATACTGAATCCCTGACACTAACACATACCCTACTAGACTTTGACTTCTTATCCTAATTTGATGGAGAATAATAACCCAAACAGAATACAAATACAAGAGGTTCACAGGAGGCATGGTGTATAATTGGACTTGCCTTTCGTATGATAAATTCTAGGTGTTATAAATCTAGTGAATTTTAATTGAAATAGTTCTCCATGTGTTTTCAAACTTAACAAATATGTGAATAACTGTCTCCCTTTCTCTGTAGCCTATTCATCACATGTATTTTTATAAGCACATACAGAATTCTACGTGGTATCAGTCGTACATTTGGTGAGGTGGCTGGCTTGGCAGATACAAATTGTGAGAAGAGATCACTCCTACTTAACGCTGTTGGAACTGAAAATTCAACATATGGGTGAGCTTTTTAGTTAAACAACATGAATCCATGTACATTAAAATGAATATTTTTGAATCTGTGGATGATATATATTTCATGGTGAATTTCAATTCACATACATAATGCTACTTTTTAATGTCTGTGTGTGTGTGTGTGTGTCTGTGTGTATATATATATATATATATATATATATATATATATATATATATATATTCACTCTCCAGATTTTTCACAATATTTAGTATATTTTTCTTTTTATACCCTCCCTAAATTCATTCATATTCATGTATGTGGATTTATAATCAACTTTTCACAAGATTATTCTCAGAAATATTCCTCCACCTGAAATACATATTTTTTTCCTGGTACTGAAAACTAACTTTGGGGGATCACATGATGGCGGCGAATGGAGTGCATTACCCCCATGTACCGCGTCACTGTGCGGGAAAATGACGAGTTAGAACGGCTAAAACCTATCTTGTTAGGAATTTCCAGCAAATTTGGGGTGCTCCAAAACCTAGTGGACATATATCCATCTCACGAGCATCAGCTACGGGGGCTCAAACGCGAGTGATTTTTCCGCACGGAGGGTCATGCTGCTTATTCAGCAAATTGCCCTGCAGCTAGAGTGTGTGGCGCGCACTGGGAAAAGACGAGATAGCATCGCAAATATACAGTGGTGCGGATTCTATGGGCTCCTGCCCGCTATGCAATTACTGTGCTCAGTGCTGAATTCTGGGATTGAGACGGGGATGGATGTGGTCCAATTCCGTTCTCCATACCGGTCAGACCACAGAGGAAGCCAGCGTCCACCATCTTGAGAGCTGACGTCACCATCCCTGTTTTCGACTGATTGCAGCTCATTCAGCTATAGAACAGGTAATTTCAGGATTCCATTCACCTTTGCTTCGCAGACAAATTACTCAGTCTCAGTGCTAAAGAACCCGCAGAAACTGAGTCTTGGAGCCTGCTCCTATTAGAACATACACTGAGCCCAGAGCGGCCAAATTTGGCCTCCCTGAACTGATCTGGCCCAGGGCTCAAGAACCCGTGGAAACTGCTTCCCGGTCCGGGTCTTGCTGAATAATGTGGAGGTATATATCAACCGAGCCTTCATAGGCAGTGGCAACAGGATTGAGACGAGGCTTGTGAGGGCAAGTCAGGACTCACCCATTGCTTTGGTCACCCAGCAAAGGGAACGAAATGCTGCCTTTTGCATGGGATACCAACATGGCAGAGATCTGATGTCATCAGAAAGCAGCGGAGGAGATAACTTCATTAATACCAGCGGTGACAGAAACAGTTGGTCTCCTGGTAAAGAAAGTGAGTCAGAAACACCCGAGTCTCTCTCACTTTGTCATCAAGCCAGAGGGGCAGAGCAGAGCCGCTGCCCATGCCTGGAACAGGCCCAGCGACACACCTGCATGATACTCACTTCACCCCAATTGGAATAGAGGCAGAGCAGAGCCGCCACAGGTGCCCAGAACAGGCCTAGCGACCAGCAGGCATGGTAGTCACGTCACCTCAATTGGAGTAATTGCAGAGCAGAGCCTTCTCCAACACCTAGTACAATCCAAGTGGCCCACCGGCATGGTAGTCACATAACCCCAATAGGAGTAGGGGCAGAGCAGAGTCTTTGCCCATGGTGCCCGGAACAGGCCCAGCAACCTGCCGGCTTCGTAGTCATGACACCCCAATTGGAATAGCGGCAGAGCAGAGCCACCACCCGCGCCCTCAAGGTAGACAAATCTGCACCCGACCAGCAGAAGAGGCCCAGCGGCCTGCCAGCGCGGCAGACACTTCACCCCATTTGGAGTAGGGGCAGAGCAGATCCATCGCCCATGCCCGTAAGGTAGGCAGACCTGCGACCGACGGCAGAACAGGCCCACCCACCCGCCGGCATGGTAGTCACGTCACCCCAATTGGAGTAGGGGCAGAGCAGAACCGCCGCCCGCGCCTCTAAGATAGGCAGACCTGAGACCGACTGGCAGAACACCCCAGGGGTCCATGGGTGTGGTACACACGTCACACCAATTAGAGGAGGGGCTTAGCAGAGCCGCTTCCCGCGCCTGCAGGGTAGGCAGACCTGCGACCGATCAGGAGAACAGGCCCAGCGGCCCATCAGCATGGTAGATAGATCACCCCAATTGGAAGAGCACAACAGCCACCCCCCGCCCCTGCAAGGAAGACTTTTCAAATATACAAGAGCAATATAAATATATAGGGGGAAAATTTCAAAATCACAACAGTTTCACCAAGCAGAAAGAAACGCGAGCCGTATGAAAAGACAAAGAAAAAAGGACCACAAGCAATGCAGGTCAACACAACTTTAGAAGAGGTAATAACTGCAGCAGATGGAATGTCAGATAAAAAACTCAGGATATACATGCTTCAGATAATCTGGAGTCTCAAGGAAGACATTAGACAGCAAAATCAGACAATGAAAGATCACTTCGACAATGAATTACACAAACAAATCCAAGAAGCAAAAGATCAATTATACAGGGAGATAGAAGTTGTAAAAAATGACAAACAGAAATCCTAGAAATGCAGGAAGCAATAAAACAACTTAAAAACTCAATTGAGAACACTACCATCAGAGTAGAACACTTAGAAGATAGAACATCAGACAATGAAGACAAAGTATTTCAACTTGAAAAGAACATAGACAGCTCAGCAAGACTGTTAAGAAACCATGAACAGAACATCCGAGAAATATGGGATAACATAAAGAGACCAAACTTAAGAGTCATTGGGATACAGGAAGGTATAGAGGTCCAAACCAAAAGAATGAGCAATGTATTTAATGAAATAATACGAGAAAACTTCCCAGACTTGAAGAATGAGACAGACTCCCAAGTCCTAGAAGCCAACAGGACGCCGAATGTGCAAAATCATAAGAGATCCACACCTAGACGCATTATAATGAAGATACCCAACGTACAGAGTAAAGAGAGAATTTTAAAATCTACAATTGAAAGGAAGCAGATTACATTTAGGGGTAAAGCAATCAGGATAACAGCTGATATTTCAACACAGACTCTGAAAGCTAGAAGATCCTTGAAATATATGTTTTTGTCAGGAGCTTTAGCTACATTTCTAGTGAAAGCATCAAAGCTGTGTCTGCATCTATGTAACCTGGAGAACATGGTTTCTTATTTTCCAAAAGACATGAGGCGGCAGTGCTGAATTCACTCTTTGTAGGTAAACTGTGGCCACTGAAGGCTAAGTGTCTCCCCGTGTGGACTGTGAAGCCATTTGGTCATCCTCCACTTTTCATGGTGTTTCTTGCCGCTGCACTGGGAGTTTGGTATTTGTTTCACTAAATAAAATGAGTTCAACTGAGACCCAGTGCTGGAGGGAGTTCTGTCATGTATGGTGGGTCAGGGTCTGCAGGAGAATTCACCAACCAGGATTCTATCCCACATAGATTGCCCCCTTGATCATCGCAACCTGATTCTGAACATTGCCCTGAAAATCTCCATATAAAAAGATGCCTTTACATGGAGAGGTTTCAGACATATAAGGTTCTGCTGGATGCACCATGTCAGTCTCAAGCCCTTTGGAAGTAATGGCAGATCCACATGGCCCCACAAGAGATGTTTTATCACACACCTGCACACCACCTGCACACACACCACTATTCAGTAGGCTACAAGTTACTGGCATTTCTGTTCTACACCATTTTCATGAAACCCAGACAATCAAGGCACTATCTGGTACACTCATGATGAGCAAAAGGACATCAAAGGTTCTCCAGTGCCACCTGGTCATTGGAATGGCAAAAATTTCATGGTATTTATGTAGCCACTTTTCAAGGATGAAGTTGGAAGCACTGTGGGTTTCAATTCATTCAGGAACCATTAAATGGTGAGGAAGCTCATTTCAATAAAAGATCTGGAGAACTCTCACAGGCAATTTTTCCCAAGGAGTGAGCTAGATCTCAGTTTAGAAGGGCGAATCTCATTAGTGGCCTATTCCACTGCCACACAAATGACCGCAATTGAAACCAAAACACTCCCACATGACCCTCATCTTCTGCCATAGAGACACTCATCATAACCTCTTGCTGCAGGTTTTCATGAGGGATGCAGCCCAAGACAGTGTCCAAAATAAGCTCACTTACCCCTCAATTGCCTAAAGTCAGGGTGGCCTGGACACCCTTCCTTTGAACCAGGAGTGATCAAATAGGCCTGCCCTTAATACTGCTCTGCTTCTCCATTTTGACTGTTACTGATTGTTGAGTATAAATTCTTTGTGTGAATTGGAGTCATGAGAAAATCCAAGCACCTATGCATTAGCCTCTTCAGGGCTTTGAAAAACTCATTTGACCCAAATGATATCTATTCTCACTTGATAGAGGTCAGGACTTACAGAGGAAGGCAAGAGACTTCATCCACATTGACTGCTCTTATGGCCATTTTGGTTTTGGATTCAGAGATGGGATCTTTCTGTAGATCCGTCAGGTGCCGAGAATCTAAGCCCCAGCCTCACATAGGGCCAAGGGGCTGATTCAGACACATCCCTTTTGAAGCAATTAAGCAAACAGCCACAGGTGATGCCCATTCATTTTCATTTGAAAACTGTTTTCTTCAGGCTTTACAAAGGGGTTGCCTGAGGCAAAGAAATTCCTGACATTCAGGGCAACAGAACAATAGGTTAGCAAAAGGCCCAAAGCAGGGTTTCTCAACTGAGACTTTACTGGTCAAACTGATATCTGAGTTTTCTGAGATGCTCCCATTGCCTTCAGCTATCCAGTACATGGCCATGTAACAAAGCTTGGAGGCGGTACATATCTTGGACACCAAACCATGAGACTATTCCGGAGAGTGGCGAGAATTCAGGAAGAAAACTGGAGCTTAGGAAGATAGTAGGTGTTGTCCATTCATAAGGCAAGCTGCAGTCCATTCATCAATTGTGCAGGATGAATGCTGGGTAGCTTTCTACTAGACAGGGCACTTCCATTGATGCATTCTCTTTTCAAATGTCAACAACCACGGACACAGTGGGATACACTTTTAGAAACCCTCGCCATGTCAAACGACTTTCTAGAAACAATCCACTCAAAAACAAACAATCCACCATCCCTACCTATTCTCAGAACATGAGACAAAACCACAAACTCACACCCACACCCACAAAGCACCTCCTTCACAGAAGTAGGTCTTTGATTATCCGGAGTTTCCTCTGACTGGTGGGCCATACCATGTTCCCCCGAAATGGCCTGTACTTTCTCAGATTTGGTGGCTTTGCCAGAACAACTACCTGCTTTCTCAGGAAACACCTGTCTTCATAGCTTTCCTGGAATTTGGCCATCCTCACATCAGTTGGTACCAATAAAGACTGACTCTGTCCTTGGTAAATCCAATCAAGTGTGCCAACTGGGACTGGCACTGGCTCTGGGCGCCTTGCTTCCTGGTTCCCAAGTTAAGAGAGTTCCACTACAAAGGAAGTGAGGTGAGGTCACTTTTTTCAGGAACTGAATGAGGTCACTGCCTTGGCAACTACTTTGCCCTAACAGTTGCTTCCAAGGGTCCCATGAGGTGGATGCTGCCCCAATTCCTGTGACATTTTTACAAGTTAGAATGGTATATCAACCATAGTCACCCAGGAACAGCTCTCCACACAGGCTTGGTTTGGTCCATCTTCTCTACATTAAGAAGAGAGAGGCTGATTCAGACACAACCCTTCATCCTGACCAGGCTGTTTGCCATGGAAGATGACCTTTGCTCTCTCAGGTCCTTCATACCTGCGTACATGTTTTCCAGGGATAATTTCTGCATGGACCATTGAGGTTCTAAGTAGGTGGAAGATCCCCTCCATCCCTGCATTGTAAGACCAACTCTGTTCCAGCTCTTCTGTAATGTTATATTGAGGGAACAGTGTATGGTTATGCTTAATAACCAGTTCGATTTGGGTTAGGAATCATTCTACGGGATGTATAATGGTATTGGGTAACTGCAATACTTACAAGAATATATAGGTGAAATATAAGTATGAAAACAGAAATCCAGGTAAGATTTGAAGTCCAGAAAGTCATTGGGTCCTTGATTGGATTACTTAGCTTGAATTACGTTCTGCACAGGTATCTCAGATAAATTGATATACAATGGCATAGGAACTTGTACCTTGGATGATTGAATGTAGAAGAGAACATCCCCTCAAACAGAGATAGTCAGTAGGATCAGGAAGATAGTCGGTAAGTATCGGAAGAACAATGAGTATAGGATTTGGACCAAAAGTTATTTAGCAATAGGGTTTCGGTTAGAGAGTGAATTTCAATAACAGCACATGTGAAGGGTCTCTAACAATGATGAAGTGGGGAAAATATGTAGGAATGCAGATATCAATAGAGACATTAGGAAATCAGGCAAAGTATAAAGTGAGTGATAGGATTAGATATTTTCAACAGGGTTGAGGTTGAACATATAATCTTAGGAAGAAACAAATATGTAGTCACCAATCGGATTGACATTTGAGAGCATAAGGCACCCTGGACATGTATGTTTTTAGTAATCCATGTTCACTTTCTATTTAGGATTTGGTAGAATCATAAGTGTGACCTTTGAATTTTGTGTCTAGAATATTACTGTGATGAAATGTATATGTAGATCAGGTGACATGAGTATTTCTTCCACCATTTCTGGAAGCAATATTTTGAAGATGTATAAATTTGTATTGGGGCTACAAAAAGGTGCACCCTGTGTCTATGAATACAGAGGAAATGCATGAATACACCATACTGTGAATAAATAATAAAACTGGTTTCAACTTGAAATAATAGATTGAAATAAATTTGAAAACAAATATATACACACACACACACACAAAACACACACACAGACTTTAAAATGTAGTAATATATGCCAATCGAAATTCATCATGAAATATATATCATCCACAAATGCAAAAATATATATTTTACAGAATATGGATTTATGTATAATTTTGTTCAACTAAGAAGCTCACCCATAGGTTGAATATTCAGTTCCAAAGCGTTTAGGAGGAGTGATCTCTTCTCACAATTTGTATTTGCTGAGGAAGCCACCTCACAAAAATGTAGGTGTGATACCAGGTAGCTTTCGGTATGTGCATATAAAAATACATATGTTGAATAGGCTACAGAGAAAGGGAGTCAGTAATACACATATTTTGAACTTTAAAAACACGTGGAGAACTATTCAATTAAAAATTGACTAGATTTATAACACATAAACTTTATCATGTAAAAGGCAAGTCCAAATATACATCATGCCTCCTTTGAACTGCTTGTATTTATATTCTGTTTGTGTTATTTTTCTCCATCATATTAGGATTAGTAGACAGAGTCAAGTAGGGTATGGGATAGTGTCAGGGATTCTGTACTTTGAATGGAAAATTGGAAATTGTATCAAATGTGTGTGCAAATATGTGCAACCCAAAACTTCCCACTCTGATCCAGAACAATGCCTTGACATTACCTTCGCTCCAAGGAAGACACAATTAGAGGAGAAGAGTTAGAAAATTTGTGAATACATGTCTGGAATGGAAAATGCTCAGGAGTTCACAAACTTCGAGATGGTAGAGGAGTTTCCAAAAGCAAGGGACATGGTAAACACAACACCAACATGGAGCTCTTCTGGCCTAAAGACTGTTTGAGAAACTGCATGTGAGATTGGGCACTTGAAATATAAGTTGTTGTCAGAAGTTTTAGCTTTCTTTCTAGTGAGACCATCAAAGATGGGTCTGCATCTATGTGACCTGGACGACATGTTTTCTTATTTTCCAATGAACATGGGGCAGCAGTGCTGAATTCTCTCTTTGTAGGTAAACTGTGGCCACTGGGGGCTTAGTGTCTCCCCATGTCGCTGTGAAGACATTTGGTCATCCTCCACTTTTCGTGGTGTTTCTTGCTGCTGCACAGTGAGTTTGATATTTGCTTTACAAAATACAAGGAGTTCAACTGGGACACAGTGCTGCAGGGAGTTCTGTCACTTGTGGTGGGTTAGAGTCTGCAGGAGAATGCACCATCCAGGCTTCTATCACTCATTGCTTGCTACATTGCCCCCTTTTCCATTGCAACCCAATTCTGAACATTGCCCTGAAACCTCTCTATATAACAAGGTGCCTTTACATAAATGGGTCTGCTGCCTGCTGCATGTCAATCACATGCTATTTGGAAGCCAATGGCAGATCCACATGGCCCCACCACAGATGTTTTGTCACACACCTGCCCACAACTGCTCAAGGCGCACTACTCAGAAGGTTCCAACTTACTGGCATCTCTGTTCTATGCCATTTTCATGAAACCCAGTAAATCAAGGCCCAGTCTGGTACACTCATGATGAGCATCAGGAGATCTAACTGTTCTCCAGTGCCACCTGGTCATGGGAATTTAAAAAATTTCATGGTATTTATCTAGCCATTTTTCAAAGAGGAATTTGGAGCCACAGTGGGTTTCAATTCATTCATGAACCATTAAATGTTGTGGAAGCTCATTTCAATGAAAGATCTGGAGAACTCTCGCAGGCAATGCTTCCCAAAGAGTGGCCTAAAGGTCACATGAGGCCAGGCCCATTGAGGTCTACAATGTGAGGTCCATGGGTGTTTTGACTCTCAAATATGCCTGCCAAGTCTTTCAGAATAAAATCCGGGTATATCCTGGCTGACATTCTCAGTGCTTTGTGGAAAGCCACCCTGGGCTTAGATCTCAGTTTCCAAGGGCAAGTCTAATGCGTGGCCTCCTAAAATCCCAACACAATTCATGTGAATACTTCTCTGAGGTCAGTTCCAGAACTCAGTCTCTAAGGTGAATCAAACCCGAGTTAAAGCCCAGGTGGACCCAGTCTTATCTTCCAACAGCCAAATAAATGACCACAATTAAATCCAAAACACTCCCACATTGCCCTCATCTTCTTCCATATAGACAATCATCATTACCTCTGGCTGGAGGTTTCCATGAGGGGTAAAGCACAAGACAGAGTCTGAAATAATCTGCCTTGCCCTCATTTGCCTAAAGTCAGTGTGACCTGGACACCCTTCCTGTAAACAAGGAGTGATTTAATAGGCCTGCCACTAATACTGCTCTGCTTCTCCAATTTGAGGCCTACTGACTGTCATGTATAGATTCTTTATGTGATTTGGATTCATTAGAAAACCCAAGCACATATGGGCTAGCCTCTGCAGGGCTTTGAAGAACTCGATTAATTCAAAGGATCCAAAAATTCACTTGTTGGAGGTCAGGAACCTAACAGAGAAAGGCAATAAACTTCATCTACAATGACTGATTTTTTAGACATTTTGGTTTTGGATGAACACATGGGATCTTTCTTAAGATCCATTAGGCGCTGAATATCTAAGACACAGCCTCACACACGGCCAAGAGGCTGATTCACACACATATCTCTCAAAGCATTTTAGCAAACAGCCACAGGTGATGCCCATTCATTTCCATTTGAAAACTGTTTTCTTCAGGATTCACAAAGGGGTGGCCTGAGGCAAAGACCTTCCTGACATTCAGGGCAACAGAGGAATAGGGAAGCAAAAGGCCCAAAGCCGGTTTTCTCCACTGAGACTTTCCTTGTCACACTGATATCTGAGTTTTCTGAGATGCTCCCTTTCCTTTCAGCTATAGAATACATGGCCATGTCACAGAGGTTGGAGGTGGTACATAACTTGGACAAAAAACCATGAGCCTACTCTGGAGAGTGGCCAGATTCAGAAAGAAAACAGGAACTTAGGAAGATAGTACGTGTTGCCCATTGATAAGGCAAGTCACAGTCCATTCATAAATTAGGCAGGATAAATGCTGGAATTCTTTCTACTAGACAGGACACATCCATAGATGAATTCTCTTTTCTAATGAATACAACCACGGACACAGAGTGTTACACAGACATAGAAACACTCACATTGTCAAAGGAATTACTAGACACAGTCCACTCCAAACCCAACAAACTGCCTTTCCTACTTATTCTCAGAACATGAGAAAAAACCACAAACTCACTCCCACACCCACAAAGACACCTCCTTCCCCCAAGTAATTCTGTGACTATCCTGAGTGTCGTCTGACTGGTAGGCCATACTATGTACCCCCAAATGGCCTGTACTGTCTCAGATATGGTCTCCTTGGCCAAATCTGTGACGTTGTCAGGAGCCAGAAATGGGAAAGTACCTTTTTCTCAGGAAAGGCCCCTCTACAAAGCTCTCCTGGCATTTGGCCATCCTCACATTAGTAGGTTCCAGGAAACACTGATTCTGTCCTTGGTAAATCCAAACAAGTGACCTCAATGGGAATGGGACTGGGACTGGCTCTGGTTGCCTGGCTTCTGCACACAAGTTCAGAGAGTTCCATCACCAAGGAAGAGAGGTGAGATCACTTACTTCAGGTAGTGAATGAGGACACTGCCTTGGCAATCACTTTGTCCTAACAGTTGCTTCCAAGGGTCCCATGAGATAGAGGCTGCCCCTACTTCCTGTGACACTTTCACAAGTTAGAATGGTGAATCAACCATAGGCACCCAGGAACAGCTCTCCACACAGGCCTGGTTTGGTCCATTTTCTCTACATTGAGAACAGAGAGGCTCATTAAGATACAACCCTTCATCCTGTCCAGGTTGTTTGCAATGGAAGATGAGTTTTGCTCTTTAAGGTCCTTCATAGCTGCCTATATCTTCTCCAGGGATCACATCTGCATGGACCTTTGAGTTTTTCAGCATATGGAATATCCCCTACATTCCTGTATTGTAAGACCAACACTGTCCCTGGTCTTTTGTTAAGTGAGATTGTGGGAACAGTGTATGTTTAGGGTTTAATAACATGTTTGATTTGCGTTAGGAATCATTCTGCTGGATGAATAATGGTATTGGGAACCTGTGATATTTATTAAAACATAGACATAAAATATAAGTATGAAAACAGAAATCTAGGTAAGATTTGAAGCTCAGAAGGGCATTGAGCTGTTGATTGTGATACTTAGCTTTGAATTATGTTCCGCATATATGTCTCAGATAAATCGATAATCAATGGCATAGGACCTTGTACCTTGGATGATTGAATGGAAAAGAGAACTTCCACTCAAACAGGGAAACTCAGTAAGATTAGGAAGATAGTCAGTAGCTTTCAAAAGAAGAGTGAGTACAGGATTTGGACCAAAAATTCTTCATCAATAGGGTTTCGCTTAGAGAGTGAAAGTAAATATCATCACATGTGAAGAGTCACTCACATGGTGAACTGGGGAAAATATTTAGGAAAACAGACATCAATAGAGACATTAGGAAATCAGGCAAAGTATAGAGTGAGTGATAGGATTAGACATTATTAACTGCATTTAGGTTGAATATATAATTTTAGGAAGAAACAAATACGTAGTCACCAATAGGATTGATATTTGAGACTATTAGGCAAAGTGGACCTGGATGTTTTTAGGAATCCATGTTCAGTTTCCATTTAGGCTTTGGTACAATCATAAGTGTGACTTTTGCTTTTTGTGTCCAGAATATTACTGTGATACAATGTATATGTAGATAAGGTGACCTGAGTATTTCTTCCACCATTTCTGGGAGCAATATTTTGAAGATGTATAAATTAGTATTCGGGGTACAAACAGGTGTACTCTTTGTCTTTGAATATGGAGAATATGCATGTATAGACCATACTGTAAATAAATAATATAACTGGTTCCAACTTCAAATAATTGATTGAATTGAAATGTGAAAATATACAGGAAATCTTATATTGATATACAACCATTCATTCCAACCCGTTTTACATCTAATGGTAATATGAGGATTATGGTTTATCATGAAGAGTGTGTGAGTTTTGCTTAAAATTGATTATGGAAATTGAAAATATTTTTTTTTGGAAAAAAGTCTCATAAAAAGACCAGTCAAGAAACCTGGAGAAATACATGTGTTCTGAAGCAGGAAGTGACTGAAAGTGAAACAAATGCATATAAATTTGTGAAATTGTAGATGAAATACATATCCTCTGATGTGCATTAACTGAAGGAATATTAATGTACCAGTGTTGAGTAAAAATGAACGTCAATATAAACATCATGTCCCATAGGAATCTTCTTGCATTGATGTTAAATTGAGTCAGTTAATGTAGAAATATTAGGATTTGAATTCACCATTCACTGAATTTAGTTTTCAGTCCTAAGAAACAAATATGTATTTCAGGTGGATGAATATTTCTGAGAATAATCTTGTGAAAATTTGATTATAATTCCACATACATGAACATGAATGAATTTTGGGACTGTACATAAGACACATCTATTTCATATTTTGAAATATATGGAGAGTGTGCATATATATATATATATATATATATATATATATATATATATACAAGAGTGTGTATACACACACACACAAAAAAAAACAGACATTAAAAAGTAGCAATATATATGCCAATTGAAATTCTTCATGAAATATATATCATCCACAGATCCAAAAATCTTCATTTTACTGAGCGTGGATTTATGTGTAATATTGTTTAACTAGGAAGCTAACCTATAGCTTAAATTTTCAGTTACAACATCGTTTAGGAGGAGTGATCTCTTCTCATAATTTGTATCTGCCAAGTCAGCAACCTCACAAAAATGTACGTGTGATACCAGGTAGGATTCTATATGTGCATATAAAAATACATGTGCTGAATATGCTACAGAGAAAGGGAGACAGGAATTCACATATTTGTCAACTTTAAAAACACATTGAGAGAGGGAGGGGCAGATCTGCCAATCGCTCCTTCAAGGTAGGCGGACCTGCGACCCACCGGCTGAACAGGACCAGTGGCCCGCCACCGTAGAAAACACATCGCCCTGGTTGGGGGAGGGGCAATGCCGCCGGGCCTGCAAGGTAGGCAGACCTGTGACCCACAGCAGGACAGGCCCAGCAATCTGCGGTGGGGCAGAGACGCCCTGTGCGCCTGCAAGGTAGGTGGACCTGCAACCACCAACAGACCAGGCCTATGGCCCGCCAGCATGGTATACACATCGTCCCGGTTGGGGGAGGGGCGGAGCAGCCACAGGCGCCTGCAAGGTAGACAGACCTGCAAGGGACAGACAAAACAGACCCAGTGGCCCGCGGATGGTCAAAGCTGCCGCCCACGCCTGCAAAGTAGCCCGACTTGCGACCCACTGGCAGAACAGGCCGAGTGCCTGCAGAGGGGCAGAGCTGCTGCTCGCACCTTCAAGGTAGGCGGACCAGCTACCGACTTACAGAACAGGCCCAGCAGCCTGCTGGTGTGGTAGGCACATTGTCCCAATTGTAGGAGGGGCAGAGCCACCACCCGTGCCTGCGAGGGAGACTTTGAAACTATACAACAGCAATATAAATATATAGGGGAAAAATTCAATAACACAACAGTTTCACCAAGCAGAAAGAAATATGAACAGTATGAAAAGACAAGGAAAGAAAGGACCATAAGCAATGCAGGTAAAGTCAACGTTAGAAGAGGTAATATCTGCAGCAGATGGAATGTCAGATAAAGAACTCAGGATATACATGCTTCAGATGATCTGGAGTCTCAAGGAAGACATTAGAGAGCAAAATCAGACAATGAAAGATCACCTTGATAATGAATTACATAAAAAAAATCCAAGAAGCATAAGATCAACTATACAGGGAGATAAAGATTATAAAATCAAACAAACAGAAATCCTAGGAATGCAGGAATCAATAAACCAACTTAAAAACTCAATTGAGAATACTACCAGCAGAGTAGAACACTTAGAAGATAGAACATCAGACAATGAAGACAAATTATTTCAACTTGAAAAGAACACAGACAGCTCAGCAAGACTTTTAAGAAACCATGAGCAGAACATCCAAGAAATATGGGATAACATAAAAAGACCAAACTTAAGAGTCATTGGGATACAGGAAGGTATAGAGGTCCAAACAAAAGGAATGAGCAATATATTCAATGAAATATAGGAGAAAACTTCCCAGACTTGTAGAATGAGACAGAATCGCAAATCCTAGAAGCTTACAGGATGCCAAATGTGCAAAATCATAAGAGATCCACACCTAGACATATTATAATGAAGATGCCCAACATACAGAAAAAGGAGAGAATTTTAAAAGCTACAAGATAAAGGAAGCAGATTACATTTAGTGGTAAACCATTCAGGATAACAGCTGATCTTTCAACAAAGATTCTGAAAGCTAGAAGATCCTGCAATAACATTTTTCAAACACTGAAAGAAAATGGGTTCCATCCAAGAGTTGTGTATCCAGTGAAATTAAGCTTCAGGATAGAAGATGAAATTAAAACTTTCCACGATAAACAAAAGTTAAAAGAATTTGCAGCTAGAAAACGATTTCTTAAAAACATCCTTGGCAAAACATCACAGGAAGGGGAAATGGAAAATAACAATGAAAACCAACAGTGGGAGGTAGAGGAGTAAAGGGGGGAAAATAATCAAGGAGGAAAACAAACCATGTTTAGTAACATAAATATACAAATATGGCTGGAAGAACAACCCATATCTCAATAATAACCCTAAATGTTAATGGCTTAAACTCACCAATTAAGAGACACAGGCTAGTAGAATGGATCAAAAAACAAGACCCAACAATATGCTGCCTACTGGAGACGCATTTGTTAGGAAAAGATATAATAGACTGAAGGTGAAAAGTTGGGAAAAATCATATCACTCATATGGACTTCGGAAACAAGCAGAAGTGTCCATACTCATATCAAATAAAATAGATTTCAAGCCAAAGTTAATCAAAAGGGATAAAGAGGGACACTACATACTGCTCAAGGAAACCATACACCAACAAGACATAACAATCATAAATATATATGCCCCAAACATTGGTGCAGCTATGTTCATCAAACAAATTCTTCTCAAGTTCAAGATTCTAATAAACCAATATACAATACTCATGGGAGACTCAAACACACCTCTCTCACTAATGGACTGATCTTCCAAACAAAAGTTGAATAATGAAACTATAGAACTCAGTAACACAATTAATAACCCAGACTTATGATATATATATAGAATATACCACCCAACATCAAGCAGTTACACTTTTTTCTCAGCAGCACATGGATACTTCTCAAAAAATAAATCATATATTATGTCACAGAGCTACTCTTAGACAATATAAAGGAGTAGATATAATACCAGGCATCTTATCTGATCAAAAGGAAATGAAACTGAAAATCAACAATGAAAGAAAGAAGGAAAAATCATGTATCACATGGAGAATGAAAAATAGGTTACTGAATGATCAATGGGTTATAGAAGACAACAAGGAGAAAATTAAAAAATTCTTAGAGATAAATGAAAACACAGACATTACATATCAGAATCTATGGGACACATTGAAAGCAGTTCTAAGAACAAAATTCATTGCTTGGATTTCATTCCTTAAAAAAAGGAAAAAAAAAAAGACAAATAAATGATCTCATTCTTCATCTCAAAATCCAAGAAAAAGAAGAGCAAAACAACAGCAAAAGAAGTAGAAGCCAAGAAATAATTAAAATCAGAGCTGAAATTAATGAAATCGAAACAAAGAAACAATTGAAAAAATTGACAAAACTAAAAGATGGTTCTTTGAAAAAATAAATAAAATCGACCGACCCTTAGCCAAGCTAACAAAGAAAAGAAGAGGGAGAATTCAGTATCACAACAGATAGTTCAGAAATACAGAAGATAATCCGAAATTATTTTGAATTCTTATTCTTCAATAAAATAGAAGATAGTGAAGGCATCGATAAATTTCTCAAGTCATATAATCTGCCCAGATTGAGTCAGGAGGATATAGGCAACCTAAACAGACCCATAACAATTGAGGAAATAGAATAAACCATCAAAAGACTACCAACTAAGAAAAGCCCAGGACTGGATGGGTATACAGCAGAGTTTTGCAAAACCTTTAAAGAGGAACTAATACCAATACTTTTCAAGCTATTTCAGGAAAAATGCAAAAATCCTCAATAAAATTGTGGCGAATCGGATACAAAAACATATTAAAAAAATTGTGCACCATGATCAAGTAGAATTCATCCCTGGGATGCAAGGCTGGTTCAATATACAGAAATCAATAAATGTTATTCATCACATCAATAGACTTAAAAATAAGAACCATTTGATCATCTCGATAGATGCAGAAAAAGCATTCGACAATGTACAGCATCCCTTTATGTTCAAAACTCTGGAAAAACTAGGGATAACAGGAACATACCTCAATAATGTAAAAGAAATCTATGCTAAGCCTCAGGCTAGCATCATTCTGAATGGAGAAAAATTGAAGGCATTCCCTCTAAAATCTGGAAGAAGATAGGGATGCCCTCTCTCACTACTTCTGTTCAACATAGTTCTTGAAACACTGGCCAGAGCAATTAGAGAGATTAAAGAAATCAAAGGCATAAAAATAGGAAAAGAAGAACGTAAATTATCACTATTTGAAGATGACATGATTCTATACTTAGCAGACCCAAAAAAGTATACAAAGAAACTATTAGAGCTAATAAATGAATTCACCAAAGTGGCAGGATATAAAATCAATACGCATAAATCAAAGGCATTCCTGTATATCAGCAACAAATCCTCTGAAATAGAAATGAGGACAACCATTCCATTCAAAATATCCACACACACACACACACAAAAATACTTGGGAATCAACCTAACAAAAGAGGTGAAAGACTTATAAAATGAAAACTACAGAACCCTAAAGAGAGAAATAGAAGAAGATCTTAGAAGATGGAAAAATATACTATGTTCATGGATAGGCAGAACTAACATCATCAAAATGGCAATATAACCAAAATTCTCTATATGTTAAATGCAATGTCAATCGGGTCTAAAAGCATGCAATGGAGGAAGGATAGCATCTTCAACAAATGGTTCTGGGAAAACTGGAAATTCATATGCAACAAAATGAAACTGAATCCATTTCTCTCGTCATGCACAAAAGTTAACTCAAAATGGATCAAGGAGCTTGATATCAAATCAGAGACACTGCATCTGATACAAGAAAAAGTTGGCTATGATCTACATACTGTGGGGTTGGGCTCATAATTCCTCAATAGGACATCCATAGCACAAGAGTTAATAACAAGAGTTAATAACTAGAATCAACACATGGGACTTACTCAAAGCAAAAAGTTTTTTCTCAGCAAAAGAAACAATAAGAGAGGTAAATAGGGAGCCTAAATTCTGGGAACAAATCTTTACTCCTCACACTTCAGATAGAGCCCTAATATCCAGAGTATACAAAGAACTCAAAAAATTAAACAATAAGAAAACGAATAACCCAATCAACAAATGGTCCAAGGACCTGAACAGACACTTCTCAGATGAGGACATACAATCAATCAATAAGTACATGAAAAAATGCTCACCATCTCTTGCAGTCAGAAAAATGGAAAACAAACCCACCCTAAGATACCATCTCACTCCAGTATGATTGGCAGCCATTATGAAGTCAAACAACAAGTGCTGGTGACGATGTGGGGAAAAGGATACACCTGTACATTGCAGGTGGGACTGCAAATTGGTGCAGCCAATTTGAAAGAAGTATGGAGATTTCTTGGAAGCTAGAAATGGAACCACCATTTGACCCAGCTATTCCCCTTCTCAGTGTATTCCCTAAGACCTAAAAAGTACATGCTGCATTGACACTGCTACATTGATGTTCATAGCAGCACAATTCAAAATAGCAAGAGTGTGGAACCAACCTAGATGCCCTTCAATAGACGAAGGAAAAAAAATGTGGCATGTATACACAATGGAGTAATACTCTGCATTAAAAAATGTCAAAATCATAGAATTTGCCGGGAAATAGATGGCATTAGAACAGATTATGCTTAGTGAAGCTAGCCAATCCCTAAAAAAAAACAAATGCCAATAGTTTTATTTGATATAAGGAGAGTAACTAAGAACAGAGTTGGGAGGAAGAGCATGAGAAGAAAATTAACATTAAACGGGGGTGAGAGGTGGAAGAGAAAAGGAAAGAGAAGGAAAATTGCATGGAAATGGAAGGAGACCCTCATGGTTATACAAAATTACATACAAGAGGAAGTGAGGGGAAAGGGGGGAAAAAACCAAGGGGGAGAAATGAATTACAGTAGATGGAGTAGAGAGAGAAGATGGGAGGGGAGGGGATGGGGGATAGTAGAGGATAGGAAAGACAGCAGACTACAACAGACACTACTATTGCAATACGTACAACAGTGGATGTGTAACAGATGTGATGCTGAAACCTGTATACGGGGTAAAAATGGGAGTTCATAACCCACTTGAATCAAAGTATGAAATATGATATGTCAAGCAAAACGTAAAGTTTTGAACAACCAACAATAAAAATTAAAGGAAAAAAACACATAGAGAACTATTTCAATGAAAAATGGACTAGATATATAACACCTACCCTTTATCATGCAAAAGGCAATTCCAACTATACACCATGCTTCCTCTGAACGGCTTGTATTTCTATTCTGTTTGTGTTATTATTCTCCATCATAGTAGGATTAGTAGTCAGAGTCTAGTAGGGTATGGGTTAGTGTCAGGGATTCAGTATTTTGAATGGAAAAAAAGAAAATGAATCCAATGTGCATGCAAATATGGGCTACACAATAAATTTCCCACTCTCATCCAGAACAATGGCTTCACATTACCTTCGCCCCAAATAAGACGCAATTAGAGGAGAAGAGTTGGAAAATCTGTGAATATATATCTGGAATGGAAAATTCAAAGGAGTTCACAACCTTGGATGTGGTAGAGGAGTTTCCAAATGTAAGGGACAAGGTAAACACTCCACATACTTGTAGCTCTTCTGGCCTAAAGACTTCTTGAGAAACTGCCTCTGAGGTTGGGAACTCAAAATATATATTGTTGTCAGGAGCTTTAGCTTTCTTTCTAGTGAGACCATCAGAGCTGGGTCTACATCTATGTGACCTGGAGGACGTGGTTTCTTATTTTCCAATGAACACTAGGCTACAGTACTGAATTCTCTCTTTGTAAGTAAACTGTGACCACTGGGGTCTAAGAGTCTCCCCGTGTGGACTGTGAAGGCATTTGGTCATTCTCCACTTTTCGTGGTGTTTCTTGCTGCTACACTAGGAGATTGGTATTTTCTACATGAAATACAAGGAGTTGAACTGGGACACAGTGCTGAAGGGAGTTCTGTCATGTGTAGTGGGTCATGGTCTGCAGGAGAATGCACCAACCAGGCTTCTAGCCCACATAGATTGTCCCCTTGTCCATAGCAACTTGATTATGAACATTGCCCTAAAAATTCTCCATATACCAATATGCCTTTACATATAAGGGTTTCCTGGCTGCACCACGTCAGTCACATGCCATTTGGAAGCAATGGCAGATCCACATGGCCCCACCACGGATGTTTTATCACAAACCTGCACACCAAAGCTTGCGCCTACAATTGAGGAGTATCCAACTTACTGGCATCTCTGTTCTACACCATTTTAATGAAACTCAGTCAATAAAGGCACTCATGATCAGCAATAGGGCATACAAAGGTTCACCAGTGCCACCTGGTCATAGGAATTTCAAAAATTTTATGGTATTTATCTAGCCATTTTTAAGGTGGAAGTTGGAGGCACTGTGGGTTTCAATTCATTTAGGAACCATTAAATTGTGAGGAAGCTCATTTCAATGAAATCTCTGGAGGACACTCAAAGGCAAGTCTTCCCAAAGAGTCGCCAAAAGGTCACATGAAGCCAGGCCCATTGAGGTCTACAGTGTGAGGTCTATGTGTGTTTTGACTATGGCTGCCAAGTCTTTCAGAATAAAATCTTGTGATATCCTGGGTGAGATTCGCAGTGCTCTGTGGAAAGCCAGCCTGGGCCTAGGTCTCAGTTTCCAAGAGCGAGTCTCATATGTGGCCTCCTAAAAACTCAACACAATTCATGCCAATACTTCTCTGAGTTCAGTTCCATAACTCAGTCTCTAAGGGGAATCACACCAGATTTCAAGTCCTGGTTGACCTACTCATCTCTTCCAACCCCAACACAAATGACCAAAATTAAACCAAAACATTCCCACATGACCCTCATCTTATTGCATATAGACACTCATCTTAACCTCTGGCTGGAAGTTTCCATGAAGGACACAGCCCAAGACAGTGTCCAAAATAGGCTTCCTTGGCCCTTATTTTCCTAATGTCAGGGTGGCCTGGACACCCTTCCTGTAACCCAGGAGTGATCAAATAGGCCTGCTGTAATACTGCTCTGCTTCTCCAATTTGAGGCCTACTGACAGTGGGGTTTAGAATCTTTATGTGAATTGGAGTCATAAGAATACACAAACACCACTGGGCTAGCATGTGCAGGGCTTTGAAGAAATCATTTGACCCAAAGGATCCCTATTCTCACTTGATGGAGTTCAGGAACCTTACAGTGGAAGGCAAGAGACTTTATCCTCAATGACTCCTCTTTTGGGCATTTTGGTTTTGGATTCACACATGGGATCTTTCTTTATATCAATCAGGTGCTAAGAATCTAAGCCACAGCCTCACACAGGGCCAAGAGGCTGATTCAGACACACCCCTTTCTAAAGCAATTAGGCAAAGAGCCACAGGTGAGGCCCATTCATTTCCATTTGAAAAGTGTTTTGTTCCGGCTTCACGAAGGTGTGGCCTGAGGCAAAGAAATTCCTGACATACAGGGGAATAGAACAAAAGGTAAGCAAAAGGCCCAAAGCACGGTTTTTCCACTGAGACTTTACTGGTCACACTGATATCTGAGTTTACTTAGTTGCTCGCCATTCCCTTCAGCTATCCAGTACATGGCCATGTCACAGAGCTTGAAGGTGGTACTTCTCTTGGACACAAAACCATGAGCCAATTCTGGAGAGTGGCCAGAATTCAAAAATAAAACCAGAACTTAGGATAATAGCAGGTGTTGCCCATCGATAAGGGAAGCCGCAGTGCATTCATATATTCGGCTGGATGAATGCTGGGAAGCTTTCTACCAGACAGGACACATCCATTCATGCATTCTCTTTTCTAATGTCTACAACCACGGACACAATGGGATACACAGACATAGAAACACTTGCTTTATCAAATCACTTATTAGAAACAGTTCACTCCAAACCAAACAAACCGCCATTCCTACCTATTCTGAGAACATGAGACAAAAGCACAAACACACACCCACACCCACAAAGCACAGTCTTCCCCCAAGTAGGTCTCTGACTATCTGGAGTGTCCTCTGACTATTGGGCCAAAATATGTTCCCCCGAAATTGCCTGTCCTGTTTCAGATCTGGTTTCCTTTCCAACTCTGTAAAGTTGTCAGGAGGCAGCGGTGATCCACTACCTGCTTTCTCAGGAAAGGCCACTCTTCAGAGCTTTCCTGGCTTTTGGCAATCCTCATATCAGTAGGTACCAACAAAGACTGATTCTGTCCTTGGTAAATCCAAAGAAGTGAGACCACTGCTACTGGGACTGGAATGGGATTTGGGTGCCTGGATTCCTTGATCCCAAATTCAGAGAGTTCTATCACCAAGGATGTGAGGTGAGGTCTGAGGTCACTTCCTTCAGGAACTGAATGAGCTCACACCATTTGCAACCACTTTGTCCTAACAGTTGCTTCCAAGGGTCCCCTGAAATGAAGGCTGCCCCTACTTCCTGTTACAGTTTCACAAGTTTGAATGGTATATTAACCATAGGAAACCGGGAACAGCTCTCCACACAGCCTGGTTTGGTTCTTCTTCTCTACATTAAGAAGAGAGAGGCTGATTCAGACATATCCCTTCATCCTGACCAGGTTGTTTGCAAGAGAAGATGAGTTTTGCTCACTCAGTTCCTTCATAGCTGCCTACAACTTCTCCAGGGATCATTTTTGCATGTACCTTTGAGTTTCTTAGCAATAGGAAGTTCCCCTACATTCCTGTATTGTAAGACCTACTCTGTCCCTGCTCTTCTGTAAAGTTATATTGAGGGAACAGTGTATGGTTAGGGTTAATAACAGGTTCAATTTGCATTAGGAATCATTCTGCTGGATGAATAATGGTATTGGAAACCTGTGATATTTACAAGAATATATAGGTGAAACATAAGTATGAAAACAGAAATCTATTTAAGATTTGAAGCCCAGAAGAGCATTGGGACCTTGATTGTGATACTGAGCTTTGATTTATTTTCTGCACAGATGTCTCAGATACATCAATATACAATGGCAAAGTTCCGTGTATTTTGGATGATTGATTGTCAAAGAGAACTTCCAGTCAAAAAGGGATAATCAGTAGGATTAGGAAGATAGTCGGTAGGTTTAGAAAGGAGAGTGAGCATAGGATTTGGAACAAAAGTTCTTTAGCTATAGGGTTTTGGGTATAGAGTGAATGTAAATGTCACCACATGTGAAGAGTCAGTCACAATGATGAACTGGGGAAAATATGTAGGAAAGCAGATATCAATAGAGACATTAGGAAATCTGGCAAAGTGTAGTCGGTAGTGAAAGGTTAATATAATAGGTACTTATCACTTCCTGTTTTCTGTATGCTTAATAAAACACTGTTGAAATCTTGAGAACTGTTTGCTAATCTTGGTCCCAGAATGTTCTGTCCTCAACTGCCAAACTGCAGAAAGTACTTCCTCACCCAGTTGCCCACAAACAGCTCACTCGCCCGGACCCATCAATAAACATCCTGCCCTGCCCTCTCAAAGGAAAGTATATAAGCTCTGCTTAAGCTGTTCTCAGGGCTCTCTGCTCTATTCAAGTGAACTCTGAGCCCCAGCATGCTGGACCCATAATAAACCCTTTGCTTTTGCATGAGACAGTCTCTTGGTGGTTTCTTCCCCGGACGCTCGCCCGACCTTTACATATGGAGGTTCCACCGAGATCCAGCAGCGGCAGATGAGAGACCCCAACGGGCTCCTCTCGGGGTATGTAAGGCGCCTCTTTCTGGTTTCAGGTTTCAGGTTAGGGCTTGGCAAAATGGCTGTTGATGAAGAGTGTGAGCTCTCTCCGATGATGGCTGACAGACATGTCATAGAGCCACAGGCCACGTCACTGGGGGACTCCCCAGAGAACTCGGGAAATCGAGGAACAATAGTCTCCTCGACTCAGTGATATTTTGTTTCAGATTCGGCATATCCAGCCCATCAGGTTTTGCCGGCTACTCAGTCCTGGTCTCAGTGTTGGACGTCCATTGCCTGTCTTTATTGTATTGTCTTGTCTGTGTCATGTGTCGTTGCTTTTACTGATTGTTTGTCTTTCATAATGGGATAGAGCACTTCAATGCCTCTTTCCCTGACCCTTGATCATTGCACCAAAGTCCGCTTAAGGGCTCAGAATCTTTCTTTTTCAGTAAAACGCTGGACCTGGCAGACTCTCTGTGCCTCAGAATGGCCCACCTTTGGATTCAGATAGCCCCTAGAAGGATCTTTCTACTTCCCACTAATTTAAAAAGTCAGAGATATTGACTTTCAGCCAGCGCCACATAGACATCAGGATCAAGAGACATATATCTTAACTTTTCAGGACATCTGCAATTCTCCTCCTCCATGTGTGAAGCTTTTCCTTGCCCCTGCCCCCACTCCTACTCCTTCCCTCATGCTCTCTCAAACCTTCTGCTCCTCCTCCTCCTTCAACCTCTGTTCTCCCTGAGTCACAAGATTTGACTCTACTGGACTCTCGTCCTACTACTTATTCCCTGCCCTCGTCCCCCAACACCCAACACCCTCTAAGTAATTCCCCTGCTGCTGACTCAGCCTGTCCGCCATTGGAGGAAGCTAAGCAAGCCCAGCGCACTCCAAATAACTCCCCTGCAGCAAACACACCCCCTCCTCCCCTGGAGGATGCTGGCCCAGCTAAAGGAATTTGCCGGCGTTGAATGATTGAAATCCCTGGAACTCCCGTGATGCTCCCTCTCCATTTCTAAGGAACAATGATTGATGACAACCATGGGGGAAAAATGCAAGCCTACCAGTTTTTACCTTTCTCCTCTTCAGACCTAAATAACTGGAAAAATAACAATCCCCCTTTTACCGAGGACCCCACCTGGGTCTCAGGTGTGGTTGAATCATTGATGTTTTCACACCAGCCTACTTGGGATGACTGCCAACAACTCCTAGGGACTCTCTTCATGACAGAGGAACAAAAGAGAATCTTCCTGGATTCTAGAAAAAAAATATTCTCGGACCAGATGGGTGACCGACAAAACTTCCCAACATATGCAAAGCCGCCTTTCCCTTGCACAGACCCAACTGGGACCCCAAAACCTGTGAAGGTAATGAGCATCCTTCCTCTTATTGCCGGGCTCTAATAGTGGGTATCTTAGTGGCCGCTGGGCGATCAACTATTTTGGCCAAGGTAAGAGAGATTATTCAAGGGACTGATGAATGTCCCTCCATGTTCCTACAGGGAATTATGGAGGCATATAAGAGATTTACTCCTTTCGATCCTCAGGCAGAGAATCAAAAGGCATCTGTCATGGTGGCCTTTGTTGGGCAAGCTGTTCTGGATATTAAAAGACAGTTACAATGCTTAGATGGATTACAAGATATGAGTTTGAGAGGTTTAGTCAGAGAAGCCAAGAAGGTATACTAAGAGAGAAACTGAGGAAGAGTATGGAGCAAAGGGAGGATAAAAGAAACAAAAGACAGACTAAGGCATTGACTAAGGTCCTGGTCACAACAACAAATAGACCAGAAATTAAGAAACATGGAGACAGGAAGGGACACCGGGGACCACACTAGAGGCCACCCCTGGCCTCAATTCAATGTGCCTACTCTAAAAAAAAAGGACACTGGGCTAAAGAGTGCCCTAGAAAGAGACAGCCAGGCCAGCTGGACATTCTGACTCTGTAGGATTACTAAGAAAGTCGGGGCTCAGATCCTCTCCTCGAGCTCAGGTTAACTTTTGAAGTGGAGGGGACCCCAGTATACATTGAAGTGGATACAGGGGCAATATATTCTGCCTTTAAGGCCCCATTGGAACCTCTATCAAATAAAAGGTCTCTAATTCAAGGGGCTAATGGCAGTAAATATCAGGCTTGGACAACTAAGAGGACCATGGACCAGGGGAAAGGAAAAATCCATCACTCCTTCCTAGTAATCCCAGAATGCACGGCCCCATTGATTGGCAGAGATCTGCTCACAAAGCTCTGGGCCAAAATAACTTTTAACCCTGAAGGCCCCCAAGTGGAATTTCTAAATCCTTCAGTAAAAACTCCTATAATCACGGCTCTAACTATGTCAGTAGAGAATGTACATCAAATCACTCACCTTGGTTCAAAGAAACTGCATTCATTTTTGAAGGATCAAAAACAGAGTTTTCCACTAACCGACTCACAGTGAAAGGAAACAACTGAATGGATAACAAAAGCCTGTTGGGTCCATCAATTGGTTAATTCTTACCCTTCCAAGCTTCCTGCAGGAAAGCACCTACGAGGAACCAGACCAGGACAATTCTGGGAAGTGGACTTTACTGAAATTAAGCCAGCAAGGAATGGACTTAAATATCTCCTAGTCTTTGTAGATACATTTTCAGGATGGATTGAAGCTTTCCCCCCTCCAAAAAAAAGAAAAGAAAAAAAATGAAACAGCGCAAATGGTGGTCAAGAAGATCCTGGAAGATATTTTTCCAAGGTATGGCCTGCCTAAAGTAATAGGGTCTGATAATGGACCGGCGTTTGTAGCCCAAGTAAGTCAGGGGTTAGGCAAGACCCTGGGGATTAATTAAAAGTTACATTGTGCTTATAGACCACCGAGTTCAGGACAGGTAGAAAGAATGAATAGAACCATTAAAGAGACCATAACGAAATTAACCTTAGAAACCTGCATAATAGATTGTACAATGCTCCTGCCTTATGCACTATTTCATGGACGAAACACTCCTTCTGTTTCTTTGTGTAACCTCACCCCCTATGAAATTGTCCATGGTTCCCCTCCTTCAGTAAGGGACCTAACCCCAACTCTAAGACCTAACGATTCCTTTCACACCCCATTGCTTGACTGAATTAAAGCTCTTGAAAGAACTCAGGGATACCTGTGAAAACAGATGGCCAATGCCTATCAACCTGGGGACGAATGGACTCTACATCAATATCAAGTAAGAGACTTCATCTACATAAGTCGACATCAGGTGTCATCCCTGAAACCCCACTGGAAATGACGATACAAGGTGCTACTTATAACACCTACAGCGGTAAAGGAAGACAGAATCACTTCCTGGATCCATACCTCTCATCTCAAGCCTGCGCCCTGTCCAGATTCTGGCTGGAAACTGAAAAAGATTGGTAAAACTCTCAAATTGTGTATTTACCCTGTGTCTAAGGCTATAGACTCTTCCCTTGACCACCAGTAGTCCTAAACCTATTAAACCCGTTCAGCAGCGATGGCTGATCACAAATCCTACTGGTAAAGAAGTATGATCTATCTCGCATGCAGCCCACTTAGGGACTTGGTGGACATCTATCCACCCAGACATTTGTCAGCTGGCTATAGGTCTTTCCTATTGGGATATACCTGATGAAGAGGATCCCACTAAATTTCCATTAAATCCATTCTGCACCATTGATAATGGAAACAATCATTATGGATGTAGGGACACGCGAGCCAGATGCAGGTTGGCTAGCCTAGATTACTATGTTTGCCCGGTGGACTACCAAAGCCACAAACAGTCACGGTTGTGTGGGGGGAATGCCGACTTCTTCTGTAACTCTAGGGATGTGATCATACAGGCAGTGCATGATGGAACCCAAACTCCTCATCAAATTCTGTACACAGCATTGGCCCTATTACCAATTAGATCACCCAAACTGTTGGCCCCTAGAGGGGTCTCTAGATCCTCAAATTCTGCATGACCTTTTTAACTTCTGAATGTCCTCAAAAGGGTGAAAGGAGATTTCCCTATGTGGAGGCCTTTTCCCTCCTTCGCTCACATCCTGAACTATGCTTCTCCAATAGGTCCTCACACTCAGCCTTCTGCTCCAGACTCTCTGCTGTCACTCTCACCTCAGCAACATGATTTCTCCCCTCCAATTACTAGATCAAAAACCCAAACCTCCGCCGGATCTCAGACCATTTCCCCCTTTCTGAGGTAGCAGGTACTGAGGTAACCCTCCACCGAATCACTCCTCTCTTCTCCAGTCAGTGCCCACACCGGGTCCCACCAGTTCCTCTTACCAGCTAACCCAAAGCTCAAACCAGCTGAGGAGAACCCTCAGACCCCTATCCAAGATGTAGTGAAAATGGCCTTTAAAGTTTCTTTGTCATTAGTGAAAACAGGTTACTAAGAATTTAAAGTCCCTCACAGGCTTTTAGGGATACTAACTCCTATCTTCTCCTCTGTTCTACCTGTTCTACTGCTCACCTTTTTGTTGCTAGGAAAATCACAAACACCTTTGCCAGTATTCTTTCACATCTCTGCTACCTCATTCTCAGATCCACGGAGCTGCTCACAGCCACGCCTTCCCCATCTCCCCCCTCTGTTCCAGGCCCACAGAAAAACATTAATTGACCTTATACAGAAGTCTTCAGCATGGCTGACTTTAGGACTTTCAGGAAAAGAGTCCCCATGAAAGACTTCAAAGTAGATAAACTTCCTCTTTTCATGTTACCCTGTTGTACTTGGTCACTGGCTAAAAATATCAGCACTCCTAAGTTAGACACCCCCTTACTAGTTTTTCACAAAATATGTGAACAAGGCCTTTGGCATTGATCTGGGGCTTCACAGAGATGGCTACATTTCAAAGATAAAGAAGTTACCAACTGGGCTCCATGGTAACAGCTGGAAGGGGGAAAAATAAAGGGAAAAAAAGCTCTCCTTCACCCAGGTGTCCTTGAAAAGTTAACTTGCCCAGAACAGAGGAATAAAACAGAAAAAAATCTGCTTTTTGTGAACTTCTGCAGGCTGTGAACTTCTGCGCCCCTTCCCTTATATGTTGGGTACAAAATTCTGAAACTACCTAAACGTGAGTTTCAGGGAATTAATTGATTATAACAGAAGTAATGCCCTCAGAATCCGGTTGCTAATAAAATGGAAAGTTTCCCTGTTTTTGGTAGTATCTTAGGTGCCGTGCCTTGTCCGTCTCTACAACAGTATAATTCTATAGACTTAAACATTGTTTATGTTTTCATGAAATTGTCAAGACGATATGATTAAATGTGTAAAGGTGCAGATGTTTCCCAGAGTGCTTTATCATAATGCAGGTTCATTTGAAGTTCAAATAGGGGGGCATAAAACCCGGTTCCACTGAGAACATATATCCATCACTTTAGCCATCCTATTAGGAATAGGAGTTGCTGCAGGCGTGAGCACAAGAACCACTGCCTTGGTCCATGGGATACAACAAATGACACAATTAGAAGCAGCAATAGACAAAAACTTAAAGATATTAGAATCCACCATCTTGGATTTACAGGAATCTTTAACCTCTCTCTCTGAAGTTATTTTACAGAAAAGGCGAGGGTTGAACCTCCTCTTCATGAAAGAAGGGGGCCTTTGTTCTGCATTGATGGAGAATGTTATGTTCTTGCCGACCATACTGGAGTTGTAAAAAAATCTAGGAGTAAATTAAAAAGATGCCTTGAAGAGTGTCAATGAGAGAGAGAGGCCCAAAAAGTGTGGTTTGAGTCTTGGTTCACACAGTCCCCCTGGTTAACTACGCATTTATCAACCCTGGACAGTTCAATAATTATCCTCATATTATTGCTAACTATAAAACCCTGTTTGCTCAACCGTGTAATTTCTTTTTTCCAAGCTCAAATTGGATGAGTTAAACTTATGGTAATACCCCACTAGCAAACATAGAATGTGACACCCCGCAATGATCACTTTTATTATTAAAAGTAGCCAGAAGAAGAAGTGGGGAATGAAAGGTTAATTAAATAGGCACTTTTCACTTCCTTTTTTCCTGTATGCTTAACAAAACACTGTTGAAATCTTGAGAAATGTTTGCTAATCTTGTTCCCAGAATGTGCTGTCCCCAACTGACTAACTGCAGAATGTGCTCCCTCACTGGGTTGCATGCAAACTGACCACTCGCCCTGACCTATCAATAAAGTTCCCTCCCTGCCGTCACCAAGGAAAGTGTATAAGCTCTGCTTAAGCTGTTCTAAGGGCTCTCTACTCTATTCAAGTGAGCTCTGAGCATCAGCATGCTGGACCCCCAATAAACACTGCGCTGTTGCATGAGATAGTCTCTTGGTGGTCTCTTCTTTCGACCTCATCCGACCTTTACTTGGATAATTAAATGTAGAAGAGAACATCCATTCAAAAAGGGATAGTCGGTAGGATTAGGAATATAGTTGGTAGGTTTAGGAAGAAGACTGTGTATAGGATTTGGAACAAAAGTTCCTTAGCAATAGGGTTTCGGTTAGAGAGTGAATGTAAATGTCAGCACATGTGAAGAGTCAGTCACAATGATGAACTGGAGAAAATATGTAGGAAATCAGATATCAATACACACATTATGAAATCA
The DNA here is from genome assembly GCF_048772815.1 of Callospermophilus lateralis. NCBI lineage: Eukaryota > Metazoa > Chordata > Mammalia > Rodentia > Sciuridae > Callospermophilus > Callospermophilus lateralis. The sequence continues at coordinate 1,414,876 of NW_027513250.1, read as the reverse complement.
GGCAAAGTATAAAGTGAATGATAGGATTAGACATTAACAACAAGGTTGAGTTTCAATGTATAATCTTAGGAAGAAACAAATATGTAGTCAGCAATATGATTGACATTTGAGAGCATTAGGCAACCTGGACATGGATGTTTTTAGTAATCCAGGATCACTTTCCATTTAGGATTTGCTACAATCATAAGTTTGACCTTTGCATTTTGTGATCAGAATATTACAGTGATAAAATGTATATGTAGATCAGGTGACATGAGTATTTTTTCTAACATTTCTGGGAGCAATATTTTGAAGACGTATAAATTAGTGTTGGGGGTAGACCGAGTTGTACCCTGTGTCTATGAATATAGAAGTAATGCATGAATTGACAATACTGTGAATAAATAATATAACTGTTTCCACTTTAAATCATGGATTGAATTGATATCTGAAAATATATAAGAAATCTTATATTGATATACAATCATTCATTCCAACGAGTTATGCATCTAATGGTAATATTAGGGTTATGTTTTATCATGAAAGGTGTGTGAATTTAGCTTCAAAAGTGATTATGGAAATGGAAAATTATGTGTTTGGAAAGAAGTCTCATGAAAAGACGAATCAAGAAACATAGAGGAATACATGTGTTCTGAAGCAGGAAGTGATTGTAAGTATAAAAAAAATCGTATAAATTTCCTAACTTGTGGATGAAATATATATCCTATGATGTGCAAAAACTGAAAAAAATAGTAATGTACCAGTGTTGAATGAAAATGAATGTCAAAATACATATCATGTCCCATAGGAATCTACTTGCATTGATGTTAAACTGGGTCAGTTACTGTAGAAACATTAGGATTTGAAAGGACCATTTACTAAAGTTAGTTTTCAGTACTAGGAATCAAATATATATTTCAGGTGGATGAATATATCTGAGCATAATCTTGTGAACATTTTATTATAAATCCACATTCATGACATGAATGAATTTAGGGAGTGTATATAAGACACATATATTTCATATTTTGAAAAATCAGGAGGGTGTAAAATATATATATATATATATATATATATATATATATATATATATATATATATATATCACAGATACATTAAAAAGTAGCAATATATAAATATATATGGGTATCAAAATTTATCTTGAAATATATATCATCCACAGATTAAAAAGTATTCATTTTAGTGAACATGGATTTATGTATAATGTTGTTCAACTAGGAACCTCACCCATAGGTGGAATTTTAAGATCCAAAAGCGTTTAGGAGGAGTGATCTCTTCTCACAATTTGTATCTGCAAAGTTAGCCACCTCACAAAAATGTACGTGTGATACCAGGGAGGATTCTATATGTGCATATAAAAATACATGTGCTGAATAGGCTCCAGAGAAATGGAGACAGAAATTCAGAAATAAGTTAACATTAAAAAGAATGGAGAACTATTTCAATTAACAATTGACTATATTTTTAACACCTACCATTTATCATGCAAATAACAAGTCCAACTATACACCATGCCTCCTCTGAACTGCTTGTGTTTCTATAATGTTTCGGTTACTTACCTCCATTATATTAGGATTAGTAATCAGAGTCTAGTAGGGTGTGAGTAAGTGTCAGGGAATCAGTATATTGAATGGAAAATAGAAAAATGAATCCAATGTGTATGCAAATATGTGGTACACAAAAATCTTCCCACTCTCATCAAGAACAACACCTAGATATCACCTACGCCCCAAGTAAGACACAATTAGAGGAGAAGAGTTAGAAAATCCATGACTACATATCTGGAATGGAATACGATCAGGAGTTCACAACCTTGGAAGTGGTAGAGGAGTTTCCAAAAGTAAGGGACAGGGTAAACACTCCACAAACATGGACCTCTGCCTGCCTAAAGACTTCTTGAGAAACTTTCTCTGAGGTTGGGCACTTAAAACATATGTTGTTGTCAGGAGCTTTAGCTTCCTTTCTAGGGAGACCATCAAAGCTGGGTCTTCATCTCTGTGACCTTGTGGATATGGTTTCTTATTTTCCAATGAACATGAGGCAGCAGTGCTGAATTCTCTCTTTGTAGGTAAACTGTGGCCACGGGGGGCTAAGTGTATCCACATGTTGGCTGTGTATCCATTTGGTCATCCTCCACATTTCGTCGTGATTCTTGGTGCTGCACTGGGAATTTAATATTTGCTTCATTGAATACAAGGAGCTCAACTGGAACACAGTCCTGGAGGGAGTTCTGTCATGTGTGGTGGGTCAGGGTCAGCAGGAGAATGCACCAACCAGGTTTCTATCCCACACAGTTTGCCCCCTTGACCATAATAACCTGATTGTTAAGATTTCCCTTAAACCTCTACTTATAAAAAGATGCCTTTACATATAAGGGTCTGCTGGATGCACCATGTCAGCCACAAGCCATTTGGAAGTCAAAGGCAGATCCACAAGGCCCCACGACAGAAGTTTTATCACAAAACTGCACATCTCTGCTGTAGGTCCACTAATCAGCAGGCTTGAACTTACTGGCATCTCTGTTCTACACCATTTTCATGAAACCCAGTCAATCAAGGAACTGTCTGATACACTCATCGTCAGCAACAGTATATCCAAAGGTTCTCCTGTGCAACCTGGTCAAGGGAATTTTAAGAATTTCATGGTATTTATCTAGCCATTATTCAAGCATGAGGTTGGAGGCACTGTGGGTTTCAATTTTTTCAGGAAACATTAAATGGTGAGGAAGCTCATTTCAATGAAACCTCTGGAAAACTCTCACAGGCAAGTCTTCCCAAGGAGTGGCCAAAAGGTCACCGAAATCCAGGACTATTGAGGTCTACAATGTGAGGTCCATGTGTGTTTTGACGCTCAAGTATGCCTGCCATGTGTTTTAGAAAAAATCATGTGATATCCAGGCTGTGATTCTCAGTGCTCTGTGGAAAGCCACCCTGGACGTAGATCTCAGTTTATAAGGGCGACTCTCATGTGTGGCCTGCGAAAATCCCAACACAATTCATGGCAATACTTCTCTGAGTTCAGTTCCAGAACTCAGTCTCTAAGTCCCCTTGAACTCACACCAGAGTTCAAGACCAGTTGGATCCAGTCATTTCTTCCAACCGCCACACAAAAGACCAAAATTAAAACCTAAACACTCCCACAAGGCCCTCATGTTCTCCATATAGACACTCATCATAACCTCTGGCTGAATTTTTCCATGAGGGGTGCAGCCCAAGACAGTGACCAAAATGAGCACCTTTGGCCCTCATTTGCCTAAAGTCAGGGTGGCCTGGACACCATTCCTGTGAACCAGGAGTGATTAAATAGACCTGCCGTTAATACTGCTCTGCTTCTCCATTTTGAGGCCTACTGAATGTCAGGTATAGATTTTTTATGTGGTTTGGAGTCATGAGAAAACCCAAGCACTTCTGCATGGCTTTGAAGAACTCATTTGACCCAAAGGATCCCTATTCTCACTTGATGGAGTCAGGAACATCACAGAAGAAGGCTAGAGACTTCATCCACAATGACTGATCTTTTTGCCATTTTGGTTTTGGATGCACACATGGGATCTTTCTTTAGATCCATCAGGTGCTGAGAATCTAAGCTGGAGCCTCACACAGGGCCAAGTGGCTGATTCAGACACCTCCCTTTCCAAAGCAATTATGCCAAGAGCCACAGGTGATCCTCATTCATTTCCATTTGATAACTGTTTTTTTCAGTCTTCACAAAGGGGTGGCCAGAGGCAAATACCTTCCTGACATTCAGGGCAACTGAACAAAATGTAAGCAAAAGGCCCAAAGCAGGGTATCTCCACTGAGAGTTTCCTGGCCACACTGATATCTGAGTTTTTTGAGATGCTCGCCATGCCAATTCCTTCAGCTATTCAGTACATGGTCATGTCACAGTGATTGGAGGTGGTACATATCATGGATAAAAAACAATGAGCATATTCTGGCTAGTGGCCAGAATTCTGGAAGAAAACAGGAACTTAGGAAGGTTGGAGGTGTTTCCCATTGGTAAGTCAAGCCGCAGTCCTTTCATAAATTGGACAGGTTGATTGCTGGGAGGCATTCTACTACACAGGACATATTCATTGATGCATTCTCTTTTCTAATGTCTACAACCACGGACACAGTGGCATACACAGAAATAGAAACACTCACCATGTCAAATGACTTATTAGAAACAGTCCATTCCAAAAGAAATAAATCACGTTTTTTCTACCTATTCTCAGAACATGAGACAAAACCACAAACTGACATCCACACACCCAGGCACCTCCTTCCCCCAAGTAGGTCTGTGACTCTTCTGAGTGTCCTCTGACTGGTAGGCCATACGATGTTCCTCTGAAATGGCCTTTCCTGTCTCAGATCTGGTGTCATTCACCAACTCTGTGAAGTTGTCAGGAGGCAGTGGTGAGCCAATTCCAGTCTTATCAGGAAAGGCCCCTCTTCAGAGCTTTCTTGGAATTTGGCCACCTTCACATGAAGAGGTACCTAGAAAGACTGATTCTATCCTTGGTAAATCCAAACAAGTGAGACCACTGGGACTTGGACGGGTAATGGCTTTGGGTGCCTGGCTTCCTGGATCCCAAATTCAGAGAATTCCATCACCAAGGAAGTAGGTGAGGTCACTTCCTTCAGGAACTGAATGAGGTCACTGACTTGGCCACCAATATGTCCTAACAGTTGCTTCCTAGGTTCTCATAAGATGGAGGCTTCCCCTACTTCTTGTGACACATTCACAAATTAGAATGGTATAGAAACCATAGGCACCTGGGAACAGCTCTCCACGAAGGCCTGGTTTGATCCGACTTCTCTACATTAAGAAGAGAGAGGCTGATTCAGAAACATCCCTTCATCCTGACTAGGTTGTTTGCCATGGAAGATGACTTTTCCTCTCTCAGGTCCTAAATAGCTGCCTAAATATTCTCCATCGATCATTTCTGCATGGACTTTTGAGGTTCTCAGCAGGTGGAAGATCCCCTACCTTCCTGTATTGTAAGACCAACTCGGTCCCTCCTCTTCTGTAAAGTTAGATTGACGGAACATTGTATGGTTAGGGTTAATAGCATGTTCAATTTTGGTTAGGAATCATTCTGCTGGATGAATAATGGTTTGGGAACCTCTGATACTTATAAGAATATAGACGTGAAATATAAGTACGAAAAAAGAAATCTAGGTAAGATTTGAAGCCCAGAAGGGCATTTGGAGATTGATTGGCATACTAAGCTTGAATTATGTTCTGCACCGAGGTCTCAGATAAATTCATTTACAATGGCATAGGTTGCAGTACCTCAGATGACTGAATTTAGAAGAGATCATCCAGTCCAAAAGGGATAGTCCATAGGATTAGGAAGATTGTCTGTAGGATTAGGAAGAAGAGTGAGTCTAGGAGTTGGACCAAAAGTTCTTTAGCAATAGGGTTTTAGTTAGAGAGTGAATGTAAATGTCAGCACATGTGAAGAGTCAGTCACAATGATGAACTGGGGAAAATATGTAGGAAAGAGAGTAAATATGTATCAATAGAGACATTAGGAAATCAGGCAACGTATAAAGTGAGTGATAGGATTAGATATTTTCAACAGGGTTGAGGTTGAATATATAATCTTAGGAAGAAACAATTATTTAGTCACCAATAGGATTGACATTTGAGTGCATTAGGGAACCTAGACATGGAGGTTTTTAGTAATCCATGCTCACTTTAAATTTAGGCTTTAGTACAATCATAAGTGTGACCTTTGCATTTTGTGTCAAGAATATTACTGTGGTAAAATATATATGTAGATCAGATGACATGAGTATTTCTTCCACCAATATGAGGAGCAATATTTTGAAAACTTATAAATTAGTATTGCGGATAAAATAGGCGTACCCTGTGTTGATGAATAAGAGATGATGCATGAATAGACCATATTGTGAATAAATTATATAACTGGTTCCAACTTTAAATAATGCATTGAAATTATATTTGAAAATATATAGTAAATCTTATATTGATATATATATACATTCATTCCAACCAGTTATACATCTAATGGTAATATTAGGGCTACGGTTTATCATGAAGAGTGTGTGAGTTTTGCTTCAAAAATGAGTATAGAATCGAAAATAATGTTTTTAGAAAGAAGTCTAGTGAAAAGACCACTAAAGAATCATAGAGGAATACATGTTTTCTGAAAGAGGAAGTGATTGAAAGTGAACCACATGCCTATAAATTTGTGAATTTGTGGATGAAAGGATATATCCTATGATGTCCATAAACTGAAGAAATAGTAATGTACCAGTGTGGAATAAAAATGAACTTAAAAATACATATCATGTCCCATAGGAATCTAACTGCATTGATGTTAAACTTGGTCAGTTACTATAGAAATATTAGGATATATAAGGACCATTCACTGAAGTTAGTTTTCAGTACTAGGAAACAAATATGTATGTCAGGTGGTTGAATATTTCTGAGAATAATCTGTTGAGAGCCACAGCCAAAGGAGCCCCAGCAAACTTGCAGCTGCCAGCAAACTTCCATCTGCCGGCTGATGATTGGCTCACAGCGGCCCCAGCATCATCTAGCTGATTTGCTTCTCTGTGGTGATGCTCATTGAGATGCTCAATGAGCGGTTTCCCCGACCTTTCAGACTGCCAGCGGATGATTGGCTCACAGCGGCCCCAGCAACATCTCGCTGATTGGCTCCTCTGTGGTGATGCACATTGGGCTGGTTCCCTTCCCTTTCAGACCATGGAACTGCTCATTGGGGGACTTTTTGGCTTCGCCCACGTGACCCATCCAATCGGCCTCAAGAGGAGGAGACTTGTGTTTGAGGGAGAGGCTTGTGGGAAGCCTGTGGTGGCAGTTGGGCTCTGATGGCTTTTCCTGAGGAGCTGTTTTGTTTGGTGTCATCTTGTTGGGTTGTATTATAGTAGAAATACGGGATCAGAAATTAGTAAAAAAAAAAAAAAAACTGAAAGAGTGTTCAGTAAATTGTTAGAGGAAGGAGGCATCTCAGTAAAATCAAGAAAAGTCAGGGCATACGTTGATACAATACAAAAATGTAGCCCATGGCTTTTTCAGTAGGAGTTGTTAAATATATCACAATGGAACCATCATGGTGAAGATTTAAAAAGAATAGAAAAGAAAAGCCCAGGGACTCTGCCAGTTGGCACATTGCTATTGTGGACGTTTGTACCTTGTTTGCTTAGTGGAAAACCTTCAGTTCAGACAATGGTAGAGAAAGGAGAAGACATATTGATTCAAGTAAAACAGAAGGTCTCTCAAGTTAGTCACATAGAGGAAAAAATTCAAGTAAAAGAAAAGGTCTCTCGAACTAGTCAGACAGAGGAAAAAAATCAAGTAAAAGAGAAGGCCTTTCAAGCCAGTCAGACAGAGGAAGAAAGTGTAAAACAGAAAAAGCCATCAGGGGGAAAGTTACAACAGGAGACTACTACTAACACCTTTCTATCACCAGAGGGTGTAAGTGTCCAACCAACAGCACAACCTCTACAGGAGACTGCTACTAACACCTTTCTATCACCAGAGGAAGTAAGTGTCCAACTAACAAGGCCACCTCCATATGCTGGGAGGCCCCCAACCCCCACAGTTGATAGTTGGAATCCTGAGACAAGATCTCAAATATTAACATGCCCAGTATTTGAGGCAGGAGGGCAGTGAGATTACCATGCTTTAAATTTCAAAACAGTGAAGCAGCTAATAGAGGCTGTAACAACCTATGGTCCTCAAGCACCCTTCACTGTAAGCATTATCAAATCCATTAACAACATGAACATGAAGCCAGCAGATTGGGCTAATATGTGTAAAGCTGTGCTAAATGGAGGAAATACCTGTTATGGAAGATTGCCAATGAGGAATTTTGCAAGGAGACGGCTAGGCAAAATGCAGCAGCTAGTTATCCTCAGAGAAATCTAGATATATTTTTAGGAAAGGGACCTTATGAGGATCAGCAGCAGCAATGTGCATATGATCCTGGTGTATATGCACAGATTGCTATAGATGCAATTAAGGCATGGAAGACTTTTCAAGGAAATGGAGGTTTACAAGGTCAGTTATCTAAGGTAATACAAGGAGCTAATGAACCTTATGCTGAATTTGTAGATAGGCTTATTCAAACAGCTACCAGAGTTTTTGGAAATACACAACAAGCAATGCCATTACTAAAACAACTGGCTTATGAGCAAGCGAATCGTTGGTGCAAAGATATCATTAGACCATGGAAACATGAAGATTTAAACACATATATTAAACTATGTAGAGACATTAAAGAACAAGAGCAAGTCGTGGAAGCTGCAGTAAAACAGGCTTTAGATGCCAGAGTCATTAATGAACAAGGGCAAATTGTGGCAGCTGCAGTAAAACAGGCTTTAGATGCCAGGCCAAGAACATGCTACAATTATGAAAAAACAGGACATTTTAAAAGGAATTGTCCCATAGGAGGAGGGTTTAACAAAACTAGGTATCAAAGGAGTAGAATACCAGGTATTTGTCCACGATGCCGTAGAGGGAGACTTTGGGCTAATGAATGCTGTTCTCAAACCACCATAGAGGGTACACCATTATCAAAAAACGAACAAGGACCAGGTGTTTATCCACAATATCGTGGACAAAAACATGGAGCTCCATTGCCAAAAAATGGACAATGGGGCTCAATTCTCCGGGGCCCAAAACCACAAATATACGCAGCACTGGAGAAACCCAGCAACCCCATCAGGGTAGTGCCCAGGACACATTGTCCATCAGATCCCTCATCAGACAAACCAGAGGGAGCGCAGGGTTAGACATCTGTGCCTCTGCCAGAGCAGTACTAGCTGCAGAGATGGGAGTTCAATTCATTTCCACAGGGGTAAAAGGACCTCTTCCCAAAGGAACAGTAGGCTTATTATTGGGACGCAGATCTTCTACTCTAAAAGGACTTATGATAAGTCCTGGGGTAATTGATCTCGGCTATGAAGGTGAAATAAAAATTATAGCCAGTTCTCCAAAGGGTATATCAGTAATTTCACCAGGAGATAGAATAGCACAGTTACTAATAATACCCAGCCTACGTGAAAAATTTTCCAGTCGTACTGTAGAAAGAGGTTCCAAGTGATTAGGCTCCACAGGTGTAGATTGGGCTATGCTTTCTTTAAATTTAGATTCTGGCCCCATGCTAAAACTAAATATTCAAGGGCATGAATTTAATGGGCTACTGGATACAGACGCAGACCTTAGCATCATCTCTCATCAAGAATGGCCAAAACATTGGCCATTACAACAAGCCACTCAAATGCTTCGAGGCCTAGGAGTAGCGTATAATCCCCATAGAAGTGCAATGGTATTAGATTGGAAGGATCCTGAAGGATGTGAAGGAACTCTACAGCCATATGTATTGGATCATCTTCCCGTAAATTTATGGGGACGAGATAGTCTCCTGGACTCATTGATATTTTTTTTCGGATTCGGTATTGCCAGTCAATCGGGTTTTGCCGGCTCCTCCGTCCTGGTCTCAGTGTTGGACGTCCATTGCCTGTCTTCATTGCCTTGTCTTGTCTGTGTCATGTTTCATTGCTTTAACTGTTTGTGTATCTTTCATTATGGGACAGAGCACTTCAATGCCTCTGTCCCTGATACTTGATCACTGGACCAAAGTCCGCTTAAGGGCTCAGAATCTTTGTTTTTCAGTAAAGCGCCGGATGTGGCAGACTCTCTGTGCTTCAGAATGGCCCACCTTTGGATTTGGATTACCCCTAGAAGGATCTTTCTACTTCCCACTAATTTAAAAAAGTCAGAGATATTGTCTTTCAGCCGGTGCTACATAGCCATCTGGATCAACAGCCATATATCTTAACTCGGCGGGAACTCTGCATATCTCCTCCTCCATGGGTGAAGCCTTTCCTTGTCACTGCCCCCACTCTGACTCCTTCCCCCAGGAACTCTCAAATCCTCTGATCCTCCTCCTCCTACACCCTCTGTTCTCCCTGAGTCACCAGATTTCACTCTACTGGAGTCTCCTTCCCCTCCTTATCCCCTGCCCTTGTCCCCCAAAATCCAACACCCTCTAAGTGATTCCCCTGCTGCTGACTCAGCCTCTCCTCCATTGGAGGAAGCTATGCCGGCCCAGCGCCCTCCAGATAATTCCTTTGCGGCACCCACAGCACCTCTTCCCTTGGAGGAAGCTGTACCATCTAAAGGAACTCGCTGGCGGTGAATGATTTAAAACCCTGGAACTCTTGGGATGCTCCCCCTCCATCCCTATGGGCCAATGATTGACGATGGCCACGGGGAAAAAATGCAAGCCTACCAGTATTAGCCTTTCTCCTCGTCAGACCTATATAACTTAAAAAAATTATAATCCCCCTTTTTCTGAGGACCCCACCAGGCTCTCAGGTCTGGTTGAGTCATTGATGTTTTCACACCAGCCTACTTCGGATGACTGCCAAAAACTCCTAGGGATTCTCTTCATGACAGAGGAACAACAGTGAATCCTCCAGGAAGCTAGAAAAAAAATCCCTCAAACAAGATCTGCGTCCGACACAACTTCCCAACATAATCAAAGGCGGCTTTCCCTTGAACCCACCCAACTGAGACCCCAAAATCTTTGAAGGTAGGGAGCATCTGTCCCCTTATCACCGGGCTCTAATAGTGTGTCTCCAAGCAGCCGCTAGCGACAAAGTAATTTGGCCAAGGTAAGAGAGATTATTCAAGGGCCTGATGATTCTCCCACTATGTTTCTAGAGAGAATTATGGAGGCATATTGGAGATATACTCCTTTTGATCCTCAGGCAGAGAATCAAAGGCATCTGTCACGATGGCCTTTATTGGGCAAACTGGCTTGGATATTAAAACAAAGTTACAAAGCTAGATTGATTACAAGATATGACTTTCAGAGATTTAGTCAGAGAAGCCAAGAACGTATACTATAAGAGAGAAACTGAGGAAGAGAAGGGAGCAAGGGGAGGATAAAATAAACAAAAGGCAGACTAAGGCGTTGACTAAGGTCCTGGTCACAAAAACAAATAGGCCAGAAATTAAGAAACAGGTAGACAAGAAGGGATAACATTGGCCCATGCCAGAGGCCACCCTGGCCTCAGATCAATGTGCCTACTCTAAAGAAAAAAGGACACTGGGCCAAAATTGCCCTAAAAAGCGACAGCCACACCAGCCAGCCATTCTGACTCTGGAGGATGACTAAGAAAGTCGGGGCTTAGATTCCCTCCCCAAGCTCAAGGTAACTTTTGAAGTGTTTCAAAAGTGATTATGGAAATCGAAAATAATGTGTTTGGAAAGAAGTCTCATGAAAAGATCAGTCAAGAAACATGGATGAATACATGTGTTCTGAAGCACGAAGTGAATGAAAGTCAGACAAATGCGTATAAATTTGCTAACTTGTGGATGAAATATATATCCTATGATGTGCATAAAGTGAATAAATAGTAATGTAGAAGTGTTGAATAAAATTGGACATCAAAATACACATCATGTCCCATAGTAATCTACTTGAATTGATGTTAAACAGGGTCAGTTACTGTAGAAATGTTAGGATATGTTTGCACCATTAAAAGAAGTTAGTTTTCAGTACTAGGAAACAAATATGTATTTCAGGTGGATGAATATTACTGAGAATAATCTTGTGAAAAGTTGATTAAAAATCCAAATACATCAATATGAATGAATTTAGGGAGTGCATAATAAGACACATGTTATATATATATAAAATAGCAATATATATGCCAATTGAAATTCATCATGAAATATATATCATCATCATATCCAAAAATATTCATTTTAATGAATATGGATTTTTATATAAGTTTGTTCAAATAGGAAGCTCACCCATGGGTTGAATTTTCAGTTCCAACATTGTTTAGGAGGAGTGATCACTTCACACAATTTGTATGTGCCATGTCAGCCACCTCACGAGAATGTACGTGTGACACCAGGTAGGATTCTATATGTGCATATTAAAACACATGTGCTGAATAGGCTACTGAGAAAGGAAGACAGTAATTCATATATTTGTTAACTTTAAAAACACATGTAGAACTATTTCAATTAAAAATTGACTAGATTTATAACTCCTACCCTATATATTTCAAAAGGCATGTCCAAATATACACCATGCCTCCTCTGAAATGCTTGTATTTCTATTCTGTTTGGGTTATGTTTCTCCATCATATTAGGAATAGTAGTCAGAGTCTAGTAGGGAATGGGTTAGTGTCAGGGATTTAGTATTTCAAATATATGCTGCACAAAAATCTTCCCACTCTCATTCAGAACAATGCCTAGACATTACCCTCGTCCCAAGTAAGACACAATTAGAGGAGAAGAGTTAAAAATTCTGTGAATACATATCTGGAAATGAATATTCTCATGAGTTCACAACCTTGGAGGTCGTAGAGGAGTTTCCAAAAGTATGGGACAGGGTAAGCACTCCACAAACATGGAGCTCTGCTGCCCTAAAGACTTCTTGAGAAACTGCCTCTGAGGTTGGGCACTTGAAATATATGTTTTCGTAAGGAGCTTTCTTTGTACTGAGACCATCAAAGCTGGGTGTGCATCTATGCGACCTGGAGGACATGGTTTCATATTTTCCAATGAACATGAGGCAGCAGTGCTGAATTCTCTCTATGTAGGTAAACTGTGTCCACTGGGGCCTAAGTGTCTCTGCGTGTGGACTGTGAAGCCATTTGGTCATCCTCTACTTTTCCTGGTGTTTCTTGCTGCTGCACTGGGAGTTTGGTATTTGCTTATGAAGTAAAAAAAGATCACCTGGGACACAGTGCTTGAGGGAGTTCTGTCACGTGTGGTGGGTCAGGGTCTGCAAGAGAATATACCAACAATGCTTCTATTCCACAAAGCTTTTCCCCTTGACCATAGCAACATAATTCTCAACATTTCCCTGAAACCTCTCTATATAACAAGATGCCGTTACATATAAGGGTCTGGTGGTTGTACCATGTCAGTCACAAGGCATTTCGGAGCCAATGGAAGATCAACATGGCCCCACCACAGATGTTTCATCACACACCCCCCCTCCACTGCTCTAGGCCCACTACTCAGCAGGCTCCAATTTACTGGCATCTCTGTTCTACACCATTTTGATGAAACCTAGTCAATCAAGGCGCTGTCTGGTATACTCATGATCAGCAACCGGTTTTCCAAATTTTCTACAGTGCCATCTGGTCATGGAAATTTCAATAATTTTATTGTATTTATCTAGACATTTTTCACGGATGAAGTTGGAGGCACTGTGGATTTCAATTCGTACAGGAACCATTAAATGATGAGAAACCTCATTTCAATGAAAGCTCTGTAGAACTGTTACAGACAAGGCTTCCCAGGGAGTGGCCAAAATGTCACATAAAATCAGACCCATTGAGGTCTACAATGTGAGGACCATGTGTGTTTTGACTGTCACCCGTGCCTGCCAAGTCTTTCAGAAAAAAAAATCATGTGATATCCTGGCTGAGATTCCCAGTGCTCTGTGGAAAGCCACCCTGGGCCTAGATATCAGTTTCCAAGGGAGACTCTCATGCGTGCCCTCCTAGAATCCCAACACAATTCATGGCACAAGTTCTCTGAGATCAGATCCAGAATGCACTCTCTAAGTGTAATCACACCAGAGTTCAAGCCCATGTGGACCCAGGCATCTCCTTTAACTGCCACACAATGACCACAATTAAAACCAAAACACTCCCACATGGCCCTCATCTGTTTCCATATAGATACTCATCATAACCTCTGGCTGGAGGTTTTCATGAGGGGCGCAGTCCAAGACAGTGTCCAAAATAAGCTCACTTGCCCCTCATTTGCCTAAAGTCAGGGTGGCCTGGACATACTTCCTGTGAACCAGGAGTGATCAAATAGGCATGCCGTTAATACTGCAGCGCTTCTTCAATTTGAGGCCTACTGAGTTACAGGTATAGATTGTTTATGTGAATTAGAGTCATGGGAAAACCCAAGCACCTCTGCAGGGCTTTGAAGAACTCAATTGACACAAAGGATCCCTATTCTCACTTGATAGAGGTCAGGAACCTCACAGAGGAAAGCGAGACTTTATCCACAATGACTGGTCTATTTGCCATTTTGGTTTTAGATGCACACATGGGATCTTTCTTTAGATCCATCTGGTGCTGAGAATCTAAGCCACAAACTCACACAGGGCCAAGATGCTAATTCAGACACATCCCTTTCCAAAGCAATTAAGCAAAGAGCCACAGGTGATGCCCATTCATTTCCATTTGAAAACTGTTTACTTCAGGCTTCACAAAGGGGTGGCCAGAGCAAGAACTTCCTGACATTCAGTTCAACAGAACAATATATAAGCAAAATGCCCAAAGCAGGGTTTTTCCACTGAGAATTTCCTGGTCACACTGATATCTGAGTTTTTTGAGATGCTCGCCATTCCCTTCAGCTATCCAGTACATGACCATGTCACAGAGCTTGGAGGTGGTACATATGTTAGACACAAAACCATGAGCCTATCCTGGAGAGTGAACAGAATTCATGAAGAAACCTGGAAATTAGGAATGTAGTAGGTTATGCCCATCTTTAAGTAAAGCAGCAATCCATTCATAAATTGGGCAGGATGAAATGGGAAGCTTTCTACTAGACAGGACACATCCATTGATGCACTCTCTTTTCTAATGTCTACAACCACGGACACCATGGGATACACAGACATAGAAACACTCGCCTTTTCAAATGACTTACGAGAAACAGTTCACTCCAAACCATACAAACCACCTTTCCTTCCTATTCTCACAACATGAGACAAAATCACAAACTCACAACCACACCCACAAAGGCACCTCCTTACCCTAAGTAGGTCTGCGACTCTATGGAGTGTCCTCTGACTGGTGGGCCACACAATGTTCCCCCGAAATGTCCTGTCCTGTCTCAAATATGGTCTCCTTGGCCAACTCTATGAAGTTGTCAGGAGCCAGCGGTGGGCCACTACCTGCTTTTTCAGGAAAGGCCCCTCTTCAGAGCTGTCCTGGCTTTTGGCCATTCTAACATCAGTAGGTACAAAGAAAGACTGACTCTGTCCTTGGTAATTCCAAACAAGTGAACCCACTGGGACTGGTACTGGGACTGGCTCTGTGTGCCTGGCTTCCAGGATCCCAAGTTCAGAGAGTTCCATCACCAAGGGAGTAAGGTGAGGTCACTTCCTTCAGGAACTGAATTAGGTCACTGCCTTGGCAACCACTTTATCCTAACAGTTGCTTCCAAGTGTCTCATTAAATGGAGGCTTCCCCTACTTCCTGTGAAACATTCACAAGTTAGAATGGTATATCAACCATAGGAACCCGGTAATAGCTCTCCACACAGGCCTGGTTTGGTCCATCTCCTCTACATTGAGAAGAGAGGTTCTGATTCAGACACATCCCGTCATCCTGACCAGGTATTTTGCCATGGAAGATTACTTTTGCTTTCTCAGGTCCTCCATAGCTGACTACATATTCTCCAGGGATCATTTCTGCATTGAACTTGTGGTTCTAAACAGGTGAAAGATCCCCTACATTCCTGTATTGTAAGACCAACTCTGTCCCTGCTCTTCATTAAATTTACATTGAGGGAACAGTGTATTATTAGGGTTAATAAAATGTTTGATTTGGGTTAGAAATCATTCTGCTGGATGTATAATGGTACTGGGAACCTGGGATATTTTTAAAAATATAGAGGTGTAATATATAAATGAAAAAAGGAAGTCTAGGTAATTTTGAAGCCCAGAGAGGCAATGGGCCCTTCATTGGGATACTTAGCTTTGATTTATGTTGTGCACAGATATCTCAGATAAATCGATATGCAATGGCATAGGACCTTGTACCTTGGATGATTAAAATTCGAAGAGAACATCCAGTCAAAAAGGGATAGTCGGTAGGATTAGATAGATATTCGGTAGGTTAACAAAGAAGAGTGAGCATAGGATTTTGAACAAAAGTTCTTTAGCAATAGGGTTTGGGTTAAAGTGTGAAAGTAAATATCAGCACACTTGAAGGGTCAGTCACAATGATGAACAGGGGAAAATATGTAGGAAAGCAGATATCAATAGAGATATTACAAAATCAACAAGTGGGCCAAGGACCTTAACAGACACTTCTCAGAAGAAGACATACAATCAATTAATAAGTACATGAAAAAATTCTCACCTTCTCTAGCAGTCAGAGAAATGCAAATCAAAACCACCCTAAGATACCATCTCACTCCAGTAAGATTGGCAGCCATTAGGATGTCAAACAATAATAAGTGGTGGCAAGGATGTGGGGAAAAGGGTACACTTGTACATTGCTGGTGGGACTGCAAAATGGTGCGGCCATTATGGAAAGCAGTATGGAGATTCCTGGAAAAGCTGGGAATGGAACCACCATTTGACCCAGCTATCGCCCTCCTTGGACTATTCCCTGAGGACCATAAAAGAGAATGCTATAGGGATACTGCCACATCAATGATCATAGCAGCACAATTCACAATAGCCAGACTGTGGAACCAAACTAGATGCCCTTCAATAGATGAATGGATAAAAAAATGTGGCATCTATACACAATGGAGTATTATGCAGCACTAACAAATGACAAAATCATGGAATTTGCAGGGAAATGGATGGCATTAGAGCAGATTATGCTAAGTGAAGCTAGCCAATCCTTAAAAAACAAATGCCAAATGTCTTCTTTGATTTAAGGAGAGCAACTAAGAACTGAACAGAGGGAAAGATCATGAGGAAAATATTAACATTAAACTGAGAAAAGTGATGGGAGGGAAAGGGAGAGAGAAGGGAAATTGCATGGAAACGGAAGGAAACCCTCATCGTTATACGAAATCACATATACAAGGTTGTGAGGGGAAAGGGGGGGGAAGGGAGAGAACGGAACAATAACAGATGAGGTAGAGAGGGAAAATGAAAGGGGAGGGGAGGGGCGATAGTAGGGGATAGGAAAGTCAGCAGAATACAAGAGTCACTAATATGGCATTATGTAAACATTGTGAATGTGTAACTGATGTGATTCTGCAATCTGTATTTGGGGTAAAAATGGAAATGCATAACTCACTTGAATCAAATTTATGAAAGATGAAAAAAATAAAAATTTTAAAAAGTACTAAATTGGCTCATCCTAACATTAAAAAAAGAGATATTACAAAATCAGGCAAAGTATAAAGTGAGTGATATGATTAGATATTTTCAACAGGGTTGATTTTGAATATATAATCTTAGGAAGAAACAAATATGTAGTCACCAATAGGATTGATATTTGAGAGCATTAGGCAACCTGAACATGGAAGTAATCCATGTTCACTTTCCATTTAGGCTTTAGTACAATAATAAGTGTGAACTTTGCATTTTGTGTCCAGAATATTACTGTGATAAAATGTATATGTAGATTAGGTGACATCAGTATTTCTTTCTCCATTTCTGTGAGTAATATTTTGAAGACATATACATAAGTATTGGTTGTACAAAAACCTGTACCCTGTGTCTATGAATATACAGATAATGCATGAATAGACCATATTGTGAATAAATAGTATAGCTGGTTCCACTTTAAATAATGGATTGAATTGATATTCACAAAGGAGTGGTCTGAGGCAAAAACCTTCCTGAAATTCAGGGCAACAGAACAATAGGTAAACAAAACGCACAAAGCAGGGTTTCTCCACTGAGACTTTCCTGGTCACACTGATATCTGAGTTTTCCTAGATGCTCGCCTTTCCCTTCAGCTATCCAGTACATAGCCATATCACATAGCTTGGAGGTAGTACATATCTTGGTCACAAAACAATGAGGCAATTCTGGAGAGTGTCCAGAATTCAGGATGTAAACAGAAACTTTGGAAGATAGCAGGTTTTGCCCTTCAATAAGGAAAGCCGCAGTCCATTAATAAATCGGGCAGGATGAATGTTGCGAAGCTTTCTCCTAGACAGGACACATCCATTGATACATTTTCTTTTCTAATGTCTACAACCACGGACAGAGTGGGATACACAGACATAGAAGCACTCGCCTTGTCAAAGGACTTACTAGAAACAGTCCACGCCAATTCAAACAAACAGCCTTTCTTACATTTTCTCAGAACATGAGAAAAAAACCATACACACACCTACACCCACAAAGGCACCTCCTTTGTGGAGTGTCCTCTGAATGGTGGGCCATGCTATATTCGCCAAAAATGGCCTGTTGTATCTCAAATCTGGTCTCCTTGGCCAACTCTGTGCAGTTGTCAGGAGCCAGCGGTGAACCAATACCTGCTTTCTCAGGAAAGGCCTTTCTTCGGAGCTTTCCTGGCATTTGGCCATCCTCACATCTGTTGGTACTAAGAAAGACTGACTCTGTCCTTGGTAAATTGAAACAAATGAGACCACAGGGACTGGGACTGCAACTGGCTCTGGGTGCCTCTCTTCCTGGATCCCAAGTTCAGAGAGTTCCATCACCAAGGAAGTGAAGTGAGGTCACTTCCTTCAGGAACTGAATGAGGTCACTGCCTTGGCAACCTCTTTGTCCTAACAGTTACTTCTAAGAGTCCCATGAGATGGAGTCTGTCCCTACTTTCTGTCACACTTTCACAAGTTAGAATGGTATATCAACCATTGGCACCTGGGAAGAGCTCTCCACACAGGCCTGATTTGGTCCATCTTCTCTACATTTAGAAGATAGAGGTTGATTCAGACACATCCATTCATCCTGATCAGGTTGTTTAGCATAAAAGATGACTTTTCCTCTCTCAGGTCCTTCATAGCTGCCTACATCTTCTCCAGGGATCATTTCTGCATGGACCTTTGATGTTCTCAGAAGGTGGAAGATCCCCTACATTCCTGTATTGTAAGACTAACTCTGTCCCTCCTCTTTTGTAAAGTTAGATTGAGGGAAGAGTGTATGTTTAGGGTTAATAACATGTTTGATTAGGGTTAGGAATCTCTCTGCTGCATGAATAATGGTATTGGGAACCTGTGATATTTACAAGAATATATAGGTGAAATGTAAGTATGAAAACAGAAATCTAGGTAAGATTCGAAGTCAGAAGGGCATTGGGTCCTTGAGTGGGATTCTTAGGTTTGAATTATGTTCTGCATATATGTCTCCGATAAATTGAAATACAATGGTTTAGGACCTTATACCTTGGATGATTAATTGTCGAAGAGAACATCGAGTCAAAAAGCAATAATCAGTAAGATTAGGAAGATAGTCAGTAGGTTTAGAAATAAAAGTGAGTATAGGTTTTAGACCAAAATTTCTTTAGCAATAGGGTCTCGGGTAGACATTGAATGTAAATGTCAGCATATGTGAAGTGTCAGACACAATGATGAACTGCGGAATATATGTAGGAAAGCAGATATCAATAGAGATATAAGGAAATCAGGCAAAGTATAAACTGAGTGATAGAATTAGACATTTTCAACAGCCTTGAAGTTGAATATATAATCTTAGAAAGAAACAAATATGTAGTCACCAATAGGATTTACATTTGAGAGCATTAGGCAACCTGGACATGGTTGTTTTTAGTAATTCATGCTCACTTTCCATTTAGGCTTTGATACAATCATGAGTGTGACCTTTGTTTTTTGTGTCCAGAATATTACTGTGATAAAAAAAAGAAATATATATATATATACACACACACATATATAGATAGATAAGGTGACATGAATATTTCTTCTACCATTTCTGGGAGCAATGTTTTGAAGAGGTATAAATTAGTATTGGGGGAACAAATAGGTGTACACTGTGTCTATGAATATAGAGATAATGCATTAATAGACCATACTGTGAATAAATAACATACCTGGTTCCAACTTTAATAATGGATTGAATTGAAATGTGAAAATGTACAGGAAATCTTATATTGATATACACACATTCATTCCAACCACTTATACATCTAATGGTAATATTAATGTTATGGTTTATCTTGAAGAGTGTGTGGGTTTAGCTTCAAAATTGATTATGGAAATCGAAAATAATGTGTTTGGATAGAAGTCTCATGAAAAGACCAGTCAAGTAACATGGAGGAATACATGTGTTCTGAAGCAGAAAGTGATTAAAAGTGAAACAAATTCCTATAAATTTGTGAACTTGTGAATGAAATATATATCCTATGATGTGCAAAAACTGAAGAAATAGTAATGTACCAGTGTTGAATTAAAATGAACGTCAAAATAGACATCATGTCCCCTAGGAATCTATTTGCATTGATGTTAAACTGGGTCAGTTACTGGAGAAATATTAGGATTTGTAAGCACCATTGATTGAAGTTAGTTTTCAGCACTGGGAAACAAATATGTATTTCAGGTAGATGATTATTTCTGAGAATAATATTGTGAAATGTTGATTATAAATCCACATACATGAACATGAATGAATTTATGGAGTGTATATAAGACACATATATTTCATATTTTATAAAATCTGTAGAGTGTATATATATATATATATATATATATATATATATATATATATATACAAAAAAACCCACAAAAATTCATTAAAAAGTATCAATATATATATGCCAATCGTAATTCATCATGTAATATATATCATCCACAGAAGCAAAAATATTTATTTTACTAAACATGGGTTTATGTATAATATTGTTCTAATAGGAAGCTCACCCATAGTTTGAATTTTCAGTTCCAACAGCGTTTAGGAGCAGTGATCTCTTCTTACAATTTGTTTCTGCCAAGTCAGCCAACTCATAAAAATATACGTGTGATACCAAGTAGGAATCTATATGTGCATATAAAAAGTACAAGTGCTGAGTAGGCTACAGAGAAAGGGAGACAGGAATTCACATATTTGTTAACTTTAAAAACGCATGGAGAGAGCTGGGGATGTGGCTCAAGTGGTAGCGTGCTCGCCTGGCATGCGTGCGGCATGGGTTCGATTCTCAGCACCACGTGAAAACAAAGATGTTGTGTCCGCCGATAACTAAAAAATAAATATTATAGAATTCTCTCTCTCCTCTCTCACTCTCTCTTTAAAAAAAAACACATGGAGGACTATTTCAATTAAAAATTGAGTAGATTTATAAAACCGACCCTTTATCATGCAAGAGGGAAGTCCAACTATACACCATGCTTCCTCTGAACTGCTTGTATTTTCATTCTTTTGGGGTATTTTTCTCCATCATATTAGGATTAGTAGTCAGAGTCTAGTAGGGTATGAGTTAGTGTCAGGGATTCAGTATTTCGAATGGAAAATTGGAAAATGGATCAATGTATATGCAAATGTGTACTACAAAAAAATTTTCCCACTCTCATTCAGAACAATGCCTTGACATTACCTTCACCCCAAGTAAGACACAATTAGAGGAGAAGAATTAGAAAATCTTTGAATACATATCTGAAATTGAAAATGCTTAGGGTTTACAACCTTGGAGATTGTAGAGGAGTTTCCAAAAGTTAGGGACAGTGTAAAAACTCTACAAACATGGAGATTTGCCTGCCTAAAGACGTCTGGAGAAACTGCCTCTAGGTTGGGCACTTGAAATATATGTTGCTGTCAGGAGCTTTAGCTTCCTTTCTAGTGAGACCATCAAAGCTGGGTCTTCATCTCTGTGATCTGGAGGACATGGTTTATAATTTTCCAATAAACATGAAGCAGCAGTGCTGAATTCTTGCTTTGTAGGTAATCTGTGGCCACTGGGGGCTAAGTGTCTCCCCATTTGGACTGCGAAGCCATTTCATCATCCTCCACTTTTCATAATGTTTCTTCCTGCTGCACTCGGAGTTTGGTATTTGCTTCACGAAATACAAGGAGTTCAACTGGGACACAGTGCTGCAGCGAGTTCTGTCATGTGTGGTGGATCAGGGTCTGCAGGAGAATGCACCAACAGGGCTTGTATACCACATAGGATGCCCCCTTGACCATAGCAACCTGATTCTGAACATTGCCCTGAAACCTCTCCATATAACAAGTTGCCTTTACATATAAGGGTCTGCTCGCTGCACCATGTCAGTCACAAGCCATTTGGAAGCCAATGGCAGATCCACATGGCCCCACCTCAGATGTTTTATCACACATTTGCTCACCACTGCTCTAGGCCCACTACTCAGCAGGATCCAAATTACTGAGATCTCTGTTTTACACCATTTTCATCAAAACCAGTCAATCAAGGCACTCTCTGGTACACTCGCGATCAGCAGCAGGACATCCAAAGGTTCTTCATTGCCACCTGGTCATTGGAATTTCAAAAATTTCATGGTATTTATCTACCAAATTTTCAATTATGAAGTTGGAAGCACTATGGCTTTCAAATCATTCAGGAATCATTCAATGGTGAGGAAGCTCATTTCAATGAAAACTTTGGAGAACTCTCACAGGCAAGGCTTCCCAAAGAGTGGCCTAAAGGTCACATGAATCCAGGCCCATCGAGGTCTACAATTGAGGTCCATGTGTGTTTTGACTAGCAAATATGGCTTCCAAGTCTTTCAAATAAAATAATGTGATATCCTGGCTGAGATTCCCAGTGCTCTGTGGAAAGCCACCCTAGGACTAGATCTCAGTTTCCAACGGAGACTCTCATGTGTGGCCTCCTAAATTCCCAACACAATTCATGGCAATACTACTTTGATGATTGATCCAGAACTCAGTGTTTAAGGGGAATGACACCAGAGTTCAAGCCCAGGTGGATCCAGTCATCTCTTCCAACTGCCACATGAATGACTACAATTAAAACCAAAACACTCCCACATGGTCCTTACCTTCTTCCATATAGACACTCATCATTACCTCTGGCTAGAGTTTTTCATGTGGGACGCATCCCAAGAGAGTGTCCAAAATAATCTTCCTTGCCCCTCATTTGCCTAAAGTCAGGGTGGCATCGTCACCCTTCCTGTGAACCTGGAGTGATCCAATAGGCCTGCCATGAATACTACTCTGCTTCTTCAATTTGAGTCCTACTGACTCTCAGGGATAGATTCTTTAAGTGATTTGGAGTCACAAGAAAACACAAGCACCTCTGCAGTTCTTCAAAGAACTCATTTGACTTAAAGGATCCCTATTCTCACTTGACAGAGGTCAGAATCCTAACAGAGGAAGGCAAGAGACTCATCAACAATGACAGATTTTTTGGCCATTTTGGTTTTGATTGCACACATGGAATCTATCCCTAGATCCATCATGTGCTGAGAATCTAAGCCACAACCTCATACAGGGCCAAGAGGCTGATTTAGACACATCCTTTTACAAGCAATTAAGCAAAGAACCACAGGTGATGCCCATTCATTTCCATTTGAAAATTGTTTTCTTCAGGCTTCACAAAGGGGTGGCCTGAGGCAAAGACCTTTCTGACATTCAGGACAACAGAACCATAGGTAAGCAAATGAACCAAAGCAGGATTTCTCCACTGAAAATTTACTGGTCACACTGATATCTGAGTTTTCTAAGATGTTCCCATTCTCTACAGCTATCAAGTATATAGACATGTCTCAGAGCTTGGAGGTGGTACATATCTTGGAAACAAAACCATGAGCCTATTCTGGAGAGTGGCCAGAATTCAGGATGAAAACTGGAACTTAGGAATTTAGTAGGTGTTGCCCATCCATAAGGCAAACCACAGTCCATTCTTTAATTAGGCAGGATGAATGCTGGGAAGTTTTCTACTAGACAGGACACATCCTTTGATGCCTTCTCTTTTCTAATGTCTACAACCACGGACACAGTGGGATACTCAGACATAGAAACAGTAGCCTTGTCAAACGACTTACTAGAAACAGGCCACTCCAACCCAAACAAACAGCCTTTCCTACCTATTCTCAGAACATGAGAGAAAACCACAATCTCACTCCACACCCAGAAAGGCACCTCCTTAACCCAAGTAGGTCTGTGACTATCCGGAGTGTCCTCTAACTGGTGGGCCATACTATGTTCCCCTGAAATGGCCTGCCCTTTCTCAGATCTGGTCTCCTTGGCCAACTCTGTGAAGTTGTCAGGAGCCAGCGGTGAACCAATACCTGCTTTCTCAGGAAAGGCCCCTCTTCAGAGATCTTCTGCCATTTGACAATCCTCATATCAGTCAGTACCAAGGAAGACTGACTCTGTCCTTGGTAAATCCAAACAAGTGAGACCACTGGGACTGGGACTGGGACTGGCTCTGGGTGCCTGGCTTCCTGCATCACAATTTCAGAGTTTTTGATGACCAAGGAAGAGAGGTGAGGTCACTTCCTTCAGGAACTGAATGAGGTCACTACCTTGGCCACCACTTTGTCCTAACAGTTGCTTCGAAAGGTCCCATGAAATGGAGGCTGCCCCTACTTCCTTTGACACTTTCACAAGTTAGAATGGTATATCAACCATAGGCACCTGGAAACAGCTCTCCACACAGGCATGGTTTGATCAGTTCTCTACATTAAGAAAGGAGAGGCTGATTCAAACACATCTCTTCATACTGACCCGGTTGTTTGCCATGGAATATGACTTTTTCCCTCTTAGGTCCTTCATATCTGCCTGCAACTTCTTAAGGGTATAATTTCTGCATGGTCCTTTGATGTTCTCAGCAGGTGGGAGATCCCCTACATTACTGTATTGTAAGACAAACTCTGTCTCGGCTCTTCTGTAAAGTTAGTTTGAGGGAACAATGTATGGTTAGGCTTAATAACATGTTTGATTTGAGTTAGGAATCATTCTGCTTAATGAATAATGGTATTGGGAACTTGCGATATTTACAAGAATATATTGGTGAAATATAAGTTTGAAAACAGAAATCTAGATAAGATTTGAATCCAGGAAGGGCATTGGGCTGTTGATTGGGATACTAAGCTTTGAATTATGTTCTGCAAAGATGTCTCAGATAAATCAATATACAATGGCATAGGACCTTGTGCCTTGGATGATTGATTGTCGAAGTGATCATCCAGTCAAAAAGGGATAGTCTTTAGGATTAGGAAGATAGTCGGTATGTTAGAAAAAAGAGTAATATAGGATTTGGACCAAAAGTTCTTTAGCAATAGGGTTTCGGATAGAGAGTGAATGTAAATGTCAGCACATGTGAAGAGTCAGTCACAATGATGAACTGGGGAAAATATGTAGGAAAGCAGATATCAATAGACATTAGGAAATCAGACAAAATATAAAGTGACTGATAGGATTAGTCATTTTCAACAGGGTTGAGGTTGAATATATTATCTTAAGAAGAAACAAATATGTAGTCACCAATAGGATTGATTTGAGAGCATTAGGCAACCTGGACATGGATGTGTTTAGTAATCCATGCTCACTTTCCATTTAGGCTTTGGTGAAAGGTTAATAAAATAGGTACTTGTTACTTACTGTTTTTCTGTATGCTTAACAAAACACTGTTGAAGTCTTGAGGACTGTTTGCTAATCTTGTTTCCAGAATGTGCTGTCCCCAACTGCCAAACTGCAAATGTATACCCTCACCCGTTTGCACGCAAACCACCCACTTGCCCTGACCCATCAATAAACTTCCCTCCCTGCCCTCTCCAAGGAAAGCATATAAGCTCTGCTTAAGCTGTTCTCATTGCTCTCTTCTCTATTCAAGTGAGCTCTGAGCCCCAGAATGCTGGACCCATAATAAACCATTTACTGTTGAAGGAGACATTCTCTTGGTGGTCTCTTCCTCCGATGCTTGCCCGACCTTTACATCTGGAGGCACAAGCAAGATCCGACAGCGGCGGATGAAAGATCCCCAAGGGGCTCCTTTCAGGGTAAGTAAGGGAACTCTTTTTGGTTTTAGGTTTCAGGTTAGGGCTTGGCAAAATGGCTATGGGTGATGAGCGTGAGCTCTCTCTGACAGAGGCTGACATACGTGTCACAGAGCCACAGGCCACGTCCCTGGGGGATGCCCCAGAGGACTCAGGAAATCGAGGAACAATTGTCTCCTTGACTCAGTGATATTTTGCTTCGGATTCGGTATTGCCAGCCCATCAGGTTTTGCCGGCTACTCAGGCCTGGCCTCAGTATTGGACGTCCAATGCCTGACTTTATTGTCTTGTCTTGTCAGTGTAGTGTGTCGTTGCTTTCACTGTTTGTGTATCTCTCATTTTGGGACAGAGAACTTCAACACCTCTCTTCCTGACCCTTGATCACTGGAACAAAGTCCGCTTAAGGGCCCAGAATCTTTCTTTTTCAGTAAATTGCTGGACCTGGCAGACCCTCTGTGCCTCAGAATGACCCACCTTTGGAGTTGGATAGCCCCTAGAAACATCTACGTCCCACTAATTCGAAAAGTCAGAGATTTTGTATTTCAACCGGGGCCACATGGACATCCAGATCAACAGCCATATATCTCAACTTTGCAGGACCTCTGCAAATCTCCTCCTCCATGGGTGAAGCTTTTCCTTGTCTCTGCCCCCGCTGCTACTCCTTCCACCATGATTCTATCTCTCAAACCCTCTGCTCCTCCTCCTCCACCCTCTCTTCTCCCTGAGTCTCAAGACTCTACTGGACTCTCCTCACCTTCTTATCCGCTGCCCTCGTCCACCAACCCCCAACAACCTCTAAGTGATTTCCCTGCTGCTGACTCAGCCTCTCCACCACTGGAGGAAGCTAGGCCAGCCCAGCGCCCACCAAATGACTCCCCCTTGTCACACACACAGCCCCTCCTTCCCTGGAGGAAGCTGGCCTGGCAAAAAGAACTCAAAGAACTCCCTGGCGTTTTCAAACCTGCCTACTTGGGATGACTGCCAACAAATCCTAGGGATTCTCTTCATGACAGAGGAATGAGAGAGAAACTTCCTGGAAGCTAGAAAAAAAAATATCCTCGGACCAGATGGGTGACCAACACAACTTCCCAACATAATCAAAGCCGGCTTCCCCTTGAACTTACCCAACTGGGACCCCGACACCTTTGAAGGTAGGGAGCATCTGTCCACTTATTGCCGGGCCCTAATAGTGGGTTTCCAACTGGCCGCTAGGCAACCAAATAATTTGGCCAAGGTAAGAGAGATTATTCAAGGGCCTGATGAACATCCCTCTATGTTTCTAGAGAGAATTATGGAGGCATATAGGAGATATACTCCTTTCGATCTTCAGGCAGAGGATCAAAAGACATATGCCATGATGGCCTTCATTGGGCAAGCTGATCTGGATATTAAAAGAAAGTTACAATACTTAGATGGATTACAAGATATGACTTTGAGAGATTTAGTCAGAGTAGCCGAGAAAGTATCCTATAAGAGAGAAACAGAGAGAACGAAAGGGAGCAAAGGGAGGATGAGAGATGAAAAAGACAGATTAAGGTATTAACTAATGTCCTGGTCACAACAATAAATAGGCCAGAAATTAAGAACCAGGGAGACAAGAAGTGATACCTGGGTCCCCTCCAGAGGCCACCCTTGGCCTCAGATCAATGTGCCTACTGTAAAGAAAAAGGACACTGAGCCAAAGAGTGCCCTAGAAAGAGAAAGCCACGCCAGACAGCCTTTCTGACTCTGGAGGTTGACTAAGAATGTCGGGGCTCAGATCCCTTCCCCGAGCTCAGGGTAACTTTTGAAGTTAAGGGGACCCCATAAACTTTGAAGTGGATACAGCATCAGTATACTCAGGCCTTAAGGCCCCACTGGGCCCTCTATCAAATAAAAGATCTCTAGTTCAAAGGGCTAACAGCAGTAAATATCAGACTTAGACAACTAAGAGGACCATGGACATGGGGAAAGACAAAATCCAACATTCCTTCCTAGTAATCCCAGAATGCCTGGCCCCATTGATGGGCAGAGATCTGCTCAGTAAGCTCCGGGCCAAAACAACTTTTAACCCCTAAGGCCCCAAAATGAAATTTCTAAATCCTTCATTAAAAACTCCTATAGTCATGGCTTTATAAATGTCAGTCGAAGATGAACATCCACTTTTCACACACCCCAAGACTTATCAAACAGGCAAGCTACCCCAGAAATGGATAACAGATTACCCAGATGCCTGGGCAAAATTGTTGGTTTAGGCCTAGCCATGAAACAACCTCCAAGAACAGTGGAGTTAAAAACCTCAGCCTCCCCAATCAATGTCAAACAACATCCTCTGAGCAAAAAAGGTAAAGATGGGATAAGGCCCCATATTCAGAAATATCTGGCCTTAGGGTCCTAAGGCCCTGTCAATCGGCCTGGAACACTCCCCTGCTACCGGTAAAAAATCCAGGAACTGGGGACTATCCCCCATACAAGACCTAAGAGAGATCAACAACAGAGTGCAGGACATTCACCCCATGGTAAATAATTCGTACAATCTGCTTATCACTCTGAACCCTGAGTAGAAATGGTATGGACATAAAGATGCTATCTATTGCATGCCTCTGCATAAAGACAGTCAGTTGCTGTTTGCTTTTGAGTGGGTAGACCCAGAAACCGGAACGTATGGTAAACTAACATGGACTAGACTCCCACAGGGGTTCAAAAACTCCCCCACTCTCTTTGATGAAGCCCTCCACAGAGATGTCAACAACTTCAGAACTATGCACCCTGAAGTCACCCAGCTTCAATACGTGGATGACCTGCTACTGCAGCCAACACCAAGGAAAACTGTGAGTCTGGGAACCAAGCACTATTATATAAGCTTGCTCAACTCGGGTATAGAGCTTCTTCCAAAAAACCCCAAATTTGCCAGCAAGAAGTAGTCTTCCTGGGCTATTCCCTTAGGGGTGGTAAACGATGGCTCACTGAGCCCAGAAAACAAACGGTTGTGCAGATATACCCCCCCAGCAGCAGACAACACAGAGAGTTTCTTGGGACTACTGGGTTTTGCAGGTTATGGATTCCTGTGTTTGCGTCCTTAACTTCTCCTTTATACCCGCTGTTAAAGGGAGATGCCCAATTCCAATGGACCCCTGAGCACCAGCAAGCTTTTGATAACATCTAACAACACTGGCACTGAACTCCTCAAGTTCACTGAGCCAAGCCTGCAATTTCAGAAATCCCTACACTACGTTAAAAATGTACATCAATTCACACACCTTGGTTCAAAGAAACTGCAGGCATTCCTGAAGGATCAAGAACAGAGTTTTCCACTAACCGACTCACAGCGAAAAGACATAACTGAACGGGTAACAAAACCCTGTCCGTTCTGTCAATAGGTTAATGCTTACCCTTCCAAGATTCCTGCAAAAAAGCACCTATGAACAACCAGACCAGGACAATTCTGGGAAGTGGACTTTACTGAAATTAAGCCAGCGAGGTATGGACTTCAATATCTCCTAGTGTTTGTAGATACATTTTCAGGATGGATTGAAGCCTTCCACACAAAAAAAGGCACAAATGGTGGTAAAAGATCCTGAAAGATATTTTTCCATGATACGGCCTACCTAAGGGTATATTGTCTGATAATGGACAGGCGTTCATGGCCCAGGTAAGTAAGGGGTTAGCCAGGACCCTGGGAATAAATTGGAAGTTACATTGTGCTTATAGACCCCAGAGCTCAGGACAGGTTAAAAAAAAATTAATAGAACCATTAAAGAGACCTTAACGAAATTAAGCTTAGAGAGGACATCAAAGGTTGGACTATGCTCCTGCCTTATGCACTGTTTCATGCAAGAAATACTCCCTCTGTTTCTTTGAGTAACCTCACCTCCTATGAAATTCTCTATGGGGCCCCTCCTCCAGTAAGGACCTAACCCCAACTCTAAGACCTACCGATCCCTTCCACACCCCCTTGCTTGACAAACTTAAAGCTCTTGAAAGAACTCAGCGATACCTGTCAAACCAGCTGGCCACTGCCTACCAACCTGGTGAAGAGGAGACTCCACATCGATATCAAATAAGAGACTTCGTCTACATAAGATGACTTCAGGTGTCATCCCTGGAACCCCGATGGACAGGACCATACCAGGTGCTACTTATAAAACCTACAGTGGTAAAGGTAGACGGAATCACTTCCTGGATCCTAATTCTCATCTCAAGCCTGCGCCCTGTCCAGACTCTGGCTTGAAAGTGGAAAAGACTGGTAACCCTTTCAAATTGCATATTGTCCATGTGGATAAGGCTATACTCTCCCATTGGCCACCACTAGTCCTAACCATCATCAGCCCATTCAGCAGCGATGGCTGATCACAAATTCTATTAGACAAGAAGTATGGTCTGTCTTGCAGACAGCCACCTTAGGGACCTGGTGGCCATCTCTCCACCCAGATATTTGTCAGCTGAGTATACGTCTTTCCAATTGGGATATCTCTGATGAAGAGGATCCCATTAAAATTCCATTAAATTTCTTCCGTACCATAGATAATGGAAACAAACATTATGGATGTAGGGACACGCAAACCTGATGCAGGTTGGCTAGCCTAGATTACTATGTTTGCCCGGTGGACTATCAAAGCCACAAACAACCACGGCTGTGTGGGGGAAAAGCCGTCTTCTTCCGTAAGTCATGGGGATGTGAGCATACAGGGGCTGCCTGGTGGAACCCAAACTCCTCATCAAATTCAGTTCACAGCATTGGCCATATTACCAATTAGACAACCAAAACCGATGGCCCACAGAGGGGTGTCTAGATCCTCAAATTCTGTGTGACTTTTTCAACTTCGGCAAGTGCTCAAAAGGATGGAAGAAAATTCCCCTATGTGTATGCCTTTTCCCTCCTTTGCTCACATCATGAACAATGTTTCTCCAATAGATTCTTCTGCTCCAGACTCTCTGCTGTCACTCTCACATCAACAACCTGATTTCTCCCCTCCAATTACTAGATCAAAAACCCAAACCTCCGCTGGTTCTCAGACCATTGCCCCCTTGCTGAGGTAGCAGGTACTGAGGTACCCTTCCACCCACTCACTCCTCTCTTCTCCTGTCAGTGCCCACACCGGGTCCCACCAGGTCCTCTTACCAGTTAACCCAAAGCTCAAACCAGCTGAGGAGTGCCCTCAGACGCCTATCCAAGTTGTAATGAAAATGGCCTTTAAAGTTGCTTTGTCATCACTAAAAACAGGTTACTAAGAATTTAATGTCCCTCACAGGCTTTTTGGGATACTCACTCCTGTTTTCCCATCTGCTCTACCTGTTCTACTGCTCACGTTTTGTTGCCAGGAAAATCCCAAACCCTTTTCCCATTATTCTTTTATATCTCTTTTTCCTCATTCTCAGAACCACAGAACTGCTCTCACCCCCCGCCTTCCCCGTCTTCCCCTCTGTACCAGGCTCACAGAAAAATCTTAAATGGCCTTCTCCAGAAGTCTTCATCGTGGCTGACTTTAGGACTTTCAGCAACAAAGTCCCTATAAAAGAGTTCAGTGTACATAAACTTCCTCTTTTCGTGTTGCTCTGTTATACTTGGCCACTGGCTGGAAAAATCAGCACTTCTAAGCTAGACACCCCCTTACTAGTTTTTCACAAAATATGTGAACAAGGCCTCTGGCCTTGAGCTGAGGCTTCCAGAGATGGCTACATTTCCAAGATAAAGAAGTTACCAACTGGGCTCCATGGTAACAGCTGGCAGGGAGAAAATAAAAGAGAAGAAAAAAGCACTCCCCCTCCCAGATGTCCTTAAAAAGTTATCTTTCCCAGAGAAGAGGAAAATAAAAACAGAACCAAAAACTGCTTTTTGTGAACTTCTGCAGACGGTAAATTTCTGAGTCTTTTCTCTTACATGTTGGGTACAAAATTCTGAAACTACCTAAACTTGGGATTCAGGGGATTAATTGATTACAATAGAAGCAATGCCCTCTATATCCGGTTGCAACCAAGTAGGACTGTTTCCCTGTCTTTGGTGCTATCTTAGGTGCCTTGCCTTGTCCATACCTACAGCAGTATAATTCTATATACTTAAACATTGTTTATTCATAGAATTATCAACAGATGTGATTAATTATTTAATGGTGCAGATGTTTCCCTGAGTGCTCTATCATGAGGCAGGATCATTTAAATTTCAAATAGGGGGGCATACAACCCGGTTCTGCTGGCAACCTGTATCTTTCATTTTAGCCATCCTATGAGGAATAGTAGTTGCTGCAGAGGTGGGCACAGGTACCACTGCCCTAATCCATGGGACACAACAAATGACCCAATTAGAAGCAGCAATACACCAAAACTTAAAGATATTAAAAAACCACCATCACAGCTTTACAAGAATCTTTAACCTCTCTCTCTGAAGTTGTTTTACAGAACAGGCGAGGGTTCGACCTCCTCTTCATGAGAGAAGGGGCCTTTGTCCTGCATTGAGGGAAGAATGTTGTTATTATGCCTACCATACTGGAGTTGTAAAAGAATCTATGATTAAATTAAGAAGACGCATTGAAGAGCATCAACAAGAGAGAGAGGCCCAAAAAGGGTGGTTTGAGTCTTGGTTCACAGAGTCCCCCTGGTTAACTACGCTTTTATCAGCCCTGGCCGGTCCCTTAATAATCCTCACATTATTGCTAACTGTAGGACCCTGTTTGCTCAACCGTGTAGTTTCCTTTCTCCAAGCTCAAATTGGACAAGTTAAACTTATGGTAATCAGAAATCAATATACCACACTAGCAGACATAAAATGTGACATCCCCAATGATCACTATTATGATTTAATGTAACCAAAAGAAAGTGGGGAATGAAAGGTAAATAAAATAGGTAATTGTCACTTCCAGTTTTACGGTATGCTTAACAAAACACTGTTGATATCTTGAGAACTGTTTGCTAATCTTGTTCCCTGAATGTGCTGTACCAACTGCAAAACTGCAGAATGTACTCCCTCACCCATTTGCACGCAAACTACCCACTCGCCGTGACCCATCAATAATCTTCCCTCCCTGCCCTCTCCAAGGAAAGTATATAAGCTCTGCTTAAGCTGTTCTCAGGGCTCTCTCCTCTATTCAAGGGAGCTCTGAGCCCCAGCATGCTGGACCCCCATAAACTTTTGGCTGTTGCATTAGACAGTCCCTGGTAGTCTCTTCCTCCGATGCTCGCCTGACATTTACATTGGTAAAATAATAAGTGTGACCATTGATTCTGTGTTCAAATGTACAAATTAATATTGGGGGTACAAATAGGTGTACCCTGTGATATGAATATAGAGATAATGCATGAATAGGCAATACTGTGAATAAATAATAAAATGGGTTCCAAATTTAATAATGGATTCAATTGATATCTGAAAATATACAGGAAATCTTATATTGATACACATACATTCATTCCAACCAGTTATACATCTAAACGTTATATTAGGATTATGGTTTGTCATGAAAAGTGTGTGAGTTTTGCTTCAAAACTGATTATGAAAGTTGAAAATAATGTGTTTGGAAAGAAGTCTCATGAAAAGACCAGACAAGAAACCTGGAGGAATCCATGTGTTCTGAAGCAGGAAGTTATTGAAAGTGAAACAAATGCCTATAAGTTTGCTAATTTGTGGATGAAATATATATCCTATGATGTGCATAAATTGAAGAAATAATAATGTACCAGTGTTGAATAAAAATGAACGTCAAAATACACATCATGTCCCATAGTAATCTACTTGCATTGATGTTAAACTGGGTCAGTTACTGTACAAATATTAGTATTTGTATGCAACATTAACTGAAGTTAGTTTTCAGTACTGGAAACAAATATGTATTTCATGTGGATGAATATTTCTGAGAATAATTTTGTGAATACTTGATTATAAATCCATATACATGAACATGAATGAATTTGGGGAGTGTATATAAGACACATATATTTCATATTTTGAAAAATCTGGAGAATATATATATATATATATAAAAACACACAGAGACATTAAATTACCAATATATATGCCAATCGAAATTTATCATGAAATATATATCATCCACAGATGCAAAAATATTTCTTTTACTGAACATGGATTTATGTTTAATGTTGTTCTACTAGGAAGCTCACCCATAGGTTGAATTTTAAGATCCAACAGGGTTTAGGAGGAGTGATCTCTTCTCATAATTTGTATCTGCCAAGTCAGCCACCTCACAAGAATGTACATGTGATACCAGGTAGGATTCTATATGTGCATATAAAATTACATGTTCTGAATAGGCTACAGAGAAAGGGAGACAGGAATTTATATATTTATTAACTTTAAAAACACAAGGAGAACTATTTCAATTAAAAATTAACTAGATTTATAACACCTACCCTTCATAATGCAAATGGCAAGTCCAACTATACACCATGCCTTTTTTGAACTGCTTGTATTTCTATTCTGTTTGGGTTAGTTTTCTCCATCATATTAGGATTAGCAGTCAGAGTCTAGTAGTTTATGAGTTACTCTCAGGGATTAAGTATTTTGAATGGAAAATTGGAAAATGAATCTAATGTGTATGCATATATGTGCTACACAAAAATCTTCCCACTCTCATCCACAACAATGCCTTGACATTAACTTCGTCCCAAGTAAGACACAATTAGAGGAGAAAAGTTAGAAAATCTGTGAATGCATATCTGGAATGTAATATACTCAGGAGTTCACAACCTTGGAAGTGGTAGAGCAGTTTCCAAAAGTAAGGCACATGGTAAACACTCCACAAACATGGAGCTCTGCTGGCCTAAAGACTTCTTGATAAACTGCCTCTGAGGTTGGGCACTTGAAATATATGTTGTTGTCAGTAGCTTTAGCTTACTTTCTAGTGAGACCATCAAAGCTGGGTCTGCATCTATGTGACCTGGAGGACATTGTTTCTAATTTTCCAATGAACATGAGGCAGCAGTGTGAATACTCTCTTTGTAGTTAAACTATGGCCACTGGGAGCTAAGTGACTCACCATGTGAACTGTGAAGCCATTTGGTCCTCCTCCACTTTTCGTGGTGGTTCTTGCTGCTGCACTGGGACTTTGGTATTTTCTTCATGAAATACAAGGAGATCAACTGGGACACAGTGCTGGAGGGAGTTCTGTCACATGTGGAGCTCACGGTCTGCATGTGAATGCACCAACCAGGATTTTATCCCACATGGGTTGCCCCTTTGTCCATAGCAACCTGATTCTGAACATTGCCTTGAAATCTCCCTATATAAAAAGATGCTTTTACATGGAAGGTTCTGCTGGCTGTACCATGTCAGTCACAAGCCATTTGGAAGCAAATGGCAGATCCACATAGCCCCACCACACATGTTTTATCACACACCTTCACACCACTGCTCTAGGCCCACTAATTTGCAGGTTCCAACTTACTGGCATCTCAGTTCTACACAATTTTCATGAAACCCAGTCAGTCAAGGCACTGTCTGATACACTCATGATCAGCAATAGGACATCCAAAGATTCTCCAGTGCCACCTGGTCATGGGAATATCAAAAATTTCATGGTGTTTATCTAGCCATTTTTCGAGGATGAAGTTGGAGGAACTTTGGGTTTCAAAAACCATTAAATGTTGAGGAAGCTCATTTCAATGAAACTCTGGAGAACTCTCATAGGCAAGGCCTCCCAAAGAGTGGACAAAAGGTCACATGAAGCCAGTCCAATTGAAGTCTACAATGTGAGGTACATGTGTGTTTTAACTCTCAACTATGGCTGCCAAGACTTTAAGAAGAAAATCATGGATTATCTTGGCTGAGATTCCCAGTGCTCTGTGGCCTTGATCTAAGTTTATAAGGGCTACTTTCATGCGTGGCCTCCTAAAATCCCAACAAAACTCATGGCAATTCTTCTCTGAGGCCAGTTCCAGAACTCAGTCTCTATGTGGATTCACACCAGAGTTCAAGCCCAGGTGGACCCAGTGATTTCTTCCAATCGCCACACAAATGACCAAAATTTAAACGAAAACACTCCCATATGGCCCTCATCTTTTCCACATAGACACTCATCATAACCTCTAGCTGGAGGTTTCTATGAGGGGCGCTGGACAAGACAGTGTCCAAAATAAGCTCCCTTGCCCGTCATTTGCCTAAAGTCAGGGTGGCCTGGAAACCCTTCCTGTGAACCAGGAGTGATCAAATAGGCCTACCATTATTACTGTTCCACTTCTCCAATTTGAGGCCTACTGACTGTGGGGTTTAGATTCTTCATGTGGATTGGGGTCATGAGAAAACCCAAGCACCAATGGGCTAGACTCTGAAGGGCTTTGAAGAACTCATTTGACCCAAAGGATTCCTATTCTCACCTTATGGAGGTCAGGAAACTTACAGAGGAAGGCGAGAGACTTCATCCATAATGAATGCTCTTTTGGCCATTTTGGTTTTGGATGCACACATGGCATCTTTCTTTAGATCCATCAGGTGCTGAGAATCTAAGCCACAGCCTCACACAGGGCCAACAGGCTGATTCAGACACATCCCTTTCGAAATCAATTACTCAAAGAGGGACAGGTGATGCCCATTCATTTGCATTAGAGAACTGTTTTATTCAGGCTTCACAACGGGGTGGCCTTGGCGAAGACCTTCCTGACATTTAGTGCTATAGAACAATAGGTAAGCAAAAGTCCCAAAGCAGGGTTTCTCCACTGAGACTTTTCCTGGTAACACTGATATCTGAGTTTTCTGAGATTCTTGCCATTCCCTTCAGCTATCCAGTACATGGCCAAGTCACAGAGCTTGGAGGTGGTACCTATCTTGGTCACAAAATCATGAGCCTATTCTGGAGAGTGGCCAGAATTCAGGAAGAAAACAGGAACTTAGGAAGATTGCAGGTCTTGCCCACAAATAAGGCAATCCACTGTCCTTTTATAAATTGGGCAGCGTGAATGTTGGGAAGCTTTCTCCTAGACAGGACACATCCATTGATGCATTTTCTTTTGTAATGTCTACACCCACGGACAAAGTGGGATACACAGACATAGAAACACTTGCCTTGTCAAATGACTTAATAGAAACAGTCCACTCCAAAACAAACAAACAAACTTTCCTACGTATTCTCAGAACATGAGACAAAACCACAAACCCACACTCATTCCCACAAATGCACCTCCTTCCCCCAAGAAGGTCTGTTACTAACCGGAATGTCCTCTGCCTGGTGAGCCATTCTTTGTTCACCCGAAATGGCCTGTCTGTTCTCAAATCTGGACTCCTTGGCCCACTCTGTGAAGTTGTCAGGAGCCAGCTTTGAGCCGCCACTACCTGCTTTCTCAGGAAAGACACCTCTTCAGATTTTTTCTGGCATTTGGCCATCTTCATATCTGTAGGTACCAAGAAAGACTGACTCTTTCCATGATAAATCCAAACAAGTGAGATCTCTGTGACTGTTACTGGGCCTGGCCCTGGGTGCCTGGTTTCCGGGATCCCAAGTTCAGAGAGTTCCATCACAAAGAAGTGAGGTAGGTCACTTCCTTCATGAACTGAATGAGCTCACAGCCTTGGCAAACACTTTGTCCTAACAGTTTCTTCCTAGGGTCCCATGAGATGGAGGCTGCCCCTACTTCCTGTGACACTTTCACAAGTTAGAATGGTATATCAACCATAGGTACTGGGGGAGAGATCTCCACACAGGCTTGGTTTTGTCCATTTTGTCTACATTAAAATGCGAGAGGCTTATTCAGACCCATCTCTTCATCCTGACAAGGTTATTTGCCATGGAAAATGACTTTTGGTCTCTCAGGTCCTTCATAGCATTCTATATCTTCTTCAGGGATAATTTCTGCATGGATCTTTGAGATTCTCAGCAGGTGGAAGATCCCCTATATTCCTGTATTGTAAGACCAACTCTATCCCTGCACTGCTGTAAAGTTAGATTGAGGGAACAGTGTATGGTTAGTGTTAATATCATGTTCTATTTGGGTTAGGAATCATTCTGCTGGATGAATAATGGTATTGGGAACCTGAGATATTTACAAGAATATATAGGTGAAATATAAGTATGGAAACAGAAATCTAGGGAAGACTTGAAGCCAAGTAGGACATTGGGCCCTTGAGTAGCATACTTTGCTTTGAATTATATTCTGCACAGATGTCTCAGATAAATCGATATACAAAGAAATAGGATCTTATACACTGGATGATTGAATAACATACAGAATATCCAATAAAAAAGGGATAGTCTGTAGGATTAGCAAGATAGTCAGTAGATTTAGAAAGAAGAGTTAGTATAGCATTTGTACCAAAAGTTCTTTACAAATAAGGTTTCGGGTAGAGAGTGAATGTAAATGTCAGCACAATGACGAATTGGGGAAAATATGTAGGAAAGCAGATATAAATAGAGACATTAGGAAGTCAGTAAAAGTATAAAGTGTGTAATTTGTTTAGACATTTTCAACGGTTTGAGTCTGAATATATAATCTTAGGCAGAAACTAATATGTTGTCACAGATTGGATTGACTTTTGAGAGCATTAGGTAACCAGGACATGGATGTTTTTTATTAATCCATGCTCACTTTTTATTTAGGCTTTGGTAAAATCATAAGTGTGACCTTTGCATTTTGTGTCCAGAATATTATTGTGATAAAATGTATATGTAGATCAGGTGACATGAGTATTCCTTCCACCATTTCTGGGAGCACTATTTTGAAGAAATATAAATTAGTATTGGGGGTACAAAGGGATATACCCTGTGTAATAGAATATATTGATAATGCATCAATTGACCATCATGTGAATAAATAATATAACTGGTTCCACTTTAAATAATGGATTGAATTGATATCAGAAAATATAAAAGAAATCTCACATTGATATACAATCATTCACTGCAACCAGTTACACATCTAATGGTAATATTATTGTTGTGGTTTATCCTGAAAGGTGTGTGAGTTTTGTTTCAAAAGTGATTATGGAAATCAAAAATAATGTGTTTGGAAAGAAGTCTCATGAAAAGAATAGTCAAGAAACCTGTAAGAATACATGTGTTCTCAAGCAGGAAGTGATTGAACATTATATATCATACTATATATAATGTGCATAAACTGCAGAAATAGTAATGTACTGGTGATGAATAAAAATGAACATCAAAATACACATCATGTCCCATAGGAATCTACTTGCATTGATGTTAATCTGGGTCAGTTACTGTAGAAATATTAGGATTTTTATGGACCATTCACTGAAGTTACTTTTCAGTACTAGGAAAAAAGTATGTATTTAAGTTGGATGAATATTTCTGAGAAAAATCTTGTGAAAATTTGATTATAAATCCACATAAATCACAAAACATTATAAACACAAAAGTCACATGGACATTAAAATGTAGCAATATATATGCCAATTTAAATCCATCTTGAAATATATATCATCCACTGATCCAAAAGTGTTTATTTAATGAACTTGAATTTATGTATAATGTTGTTCAGCTAGGAAGCTCCCCCATAGATTGAATTTTCTGTTCCAACAGTGTTTAGGATTAGTGATCTCCTAAATGTGTATGCAAATATGTGCTACACAAAAATCTTCCCACTCTCATCCAGAACAATGCCTTGATATTACCTTCACCCCAAGTAAAACACAGTTGGAGAACAAGAGTTAGAAAATCTGTGAATAGATATCTGGAATGTAAAATGGTCAGGAGTTCACAACCTTGCAGGTTGTAGAGGAGTTTCCAAAAGTAAAGGACAGGCTTGATAGACCCAACCTGATCTTTTATTAGAATTGGGAGCCATCTTGCCAGAAAGCCGTGAAAAGATAATTTGGGCTTTACTATAAATTACTGCAAATTCTGAACCTGCTTGGAATGCGTGTCCGTGCCTTGAACTCATCCATGCCTGGTTCTCTGACCAGATAACAGTGCTCTCTGAAACATTAGTGACACCTAATAAATATTGGCCTTCCCAGGCCAGACAACGACCCTCTCTGAGTCTCTAATGGTCCTCATAATTTCTGATGTTGGGGCCAGCAAAAAAAATGTAAACTACCATTAGTGTGATGCTTTCAAAGTTCTGTTTTCTGTAACCCCCTTTTTGTGTAACTTTCTGCGCTATATAGCTGGGCTGTAGGAAAGGTGGTGTTGCTGTCTT
Source organism: Callospermophilus lateralis (assembly GCF_048772815.1). Lineage (NCBI taxonomy): Eukaryota > Metazoa > Chordata > Mammalia > Rodentia > Sciuridae > Callospermophilus > Callospermophilus lateralis. The sequence goes on along the minus strand of NW_027513250.1, from coordinate 1,375,174 downwards.
GTTCCCGCCATTTTTGGAGGGAGAGGCAGCCTGGCCGGTTTTAATAATAAGCTTGCCTTAATTTGATTTAATTGGAGTCAGTGGTCTTTTCTTGCATCCTATTCCAACATTTTGGAGTTCCCCAGTGAGATGACCCTGCCCGACCAGATCACAAGACCAGATTGCTGAAAATTCTGAAGCTGGCCTTCCCTCCAGGGCTACGGGCTGGGGAGCCACTCTAGGGGGTGCACAACTTGAGATGTTCCAAGGCCTTGGAGTGAGCCGTCGGTCTGGGGAGCACTGCAGTGAACCACCGCACTGAAACTATTAGCAAGTACCTGGTGGAGGAGGCCTCCATAGGTAAGTGGCACCTTGATAACATCTTATATCTGGTTAAGGGAGATCTCTTCTAATGACAGAGAGGTGGCCTGGGGAGGCTCACATTCACTCCTGTCCAGGATAGTAATGAGAATCGTTCTGTCCTCTGTTCCGTTCTGTAGGGAATTCCTCTGGAAGGTTAGAGAGGTGCCGAGGGACACGCATGCGCTCCTACCCCAGAGCTTTAGCAAGACGTTGAATTGCTCATCTGTTTTTCATTTTTGGCACCGGGATTCTGTTTTTTTTTTTTTTTTTTTTTTTTTTTTTTTTTTTTTGTGTGTGTGTGTTTTGTTCTGTGTTCTATATGTTTTTTGTTTGTTTGTTTTTGTGCGTTTTGTTTTGTGATTTCTGTGATAAAATCTTAAGGATATTGAACGTGAAAATGGGTAACAAAGCAAGTAAGCCTGACACCCCTTTGGACTGTGTTTTAAGGAACTGTGATGAACTTTACCACCATTTGTTAAGCAGAATGAGAGAAGGCCCTAGCTGGCTGCCTGGAGCACACCCAGTGCAGATGGTAATGCCTGCTGGGGAATGAAGAACTGAGTATCTCCCAGCATCTGCCGAAGCCCTGTTGCTTCAGGGAATTCCCTCCTTCGTTCCCTGCACTGCAAGCATAATGCCACCTCTGTCTTCTTAAAAAAAGAGAAAAACAAAAAGGGGACACTAAATGCAGTAAAGTCGCCATGGAGACACTTTATTTTATATTTCAGGTTGCTCCTCTGTGAAAACATTTGGTCCCCTTGTGGGGACATCTGTGGTGCCACTGGAGAAGGAGATTTTTCTCTTATTTGCTCTGTTTTAAAGGGTTCTGTCTGTCAGCCATTGTCTGGAGTTCATTTCTGTCTGTCTTGTGCCTTTTTCCTAGCCCTTTAAGACATGTTCAATAATGTGTTAATATTATAAATTGTTTCTTGGAAATGATCTTAGCTGAATGTGTGTCTAAATGATGATGTTTCATTGTACCAATCTGGTATCTGAATGGGTTTTTGAAGCATTCCACAATCTTGCAGTTAAAAGTCGGGTTTAGGTATTTGTTTAGTTCATGGTTTCAGATAATTCATGCCAGAGAACTTAAATACTTAGGATGGAAAACTAAAGAACTCTACTTCCAAGTTGGCAAGTAACTTCCCAATCATTCAGTCTTTTTTTCACCAATTTTAAATTAGGTAGCCTGGGAAAATGTCACTGTGTGTACCAGTGCATTAATTTGGACAAGGATACTAAATCATAGTATGATATCTGTTGACAAAACAACTTGTAAAGATATAAAATTTTGTGAATTGTATCTTAAACTTGTATCATAATTTTCAACATCCTAACCTGAAAATAATGGTTAAAATACCTTAGGCCTAAGGTTTCTGCTCAGAATAGCCATTTTTTCCTGCTTCTTCCAGACCTCAGCCAGGGATTATTTTGAAATGCAAATGAAAGAAGCCTGTAAGCTTAGTAGGAGACTTATTTGAGGCCTAAGGAAAAAAAAATTAAATTGTATGGTATTTACTTATTACTGGCCAGTCATTTTTTCTAGGACTCATATTTTTTTCCTTAGATTCTTTATTTATTTTTTGAGCTCATGATTTTGCTCCTACAGACCTAGGTTAATGTTTTTCTGATCAGTAATATCTTTGACCAACTGTGGAATTTTTAAATCATTGCAGTGGAGATTTCACCTGTGAAAAGCTACAAGGCCTTCACTTTTATTATGTGTGCACAATTTGTTATGTGTTGTATGTCTATATATGTATACATATGTCCGTATATCATGTATATGATACACAAATTAACATATATAAGGAGCACTCATATTAAAAAGCACTCATAAAAACAATTTTAAAAAGTGGATCGAAAGATCTTTCATTCACGTGATTTAAATGTTTCAATTTAAATTGGGTAAACTGATAAATATAAATTTCTTTAAATTTAAGCTTACAAGTTTTTCTAGGTGTTCAAAAATCTAATAAAGTATTAATGTCTACAAAAGGTCTAATATGCCTATGTTCCAGGACTTTTCTTTCAATCAAAAAAATGGCTTACACTGTTCAAAACATTTGTCTAATATTTTGATAAATAAATAAAGTAAATTTGATATGGGATTACTCATTCATGAGTACTTTTGTTTGATATCTGATTGATATACTAAGGTCTGTATAAGTTTGTACTAAAGTCTGTATAAGATTGTAAAAATCAGTCATGTGTTAAAGAGACAAAAATTTCTTAAACATAAGTTTACCCATAACATTTAGTTTATTAAGATTTAAATTTTCTAGAGCAGGCAACCATAAAAATTAAACAACTGTTTAATTAAGAACTGTTATTTTAGAGCACTGTACTGCCATTTCTTTAAAAGCTAAACTTGGTTAATGTAGAAACATCAATGTAACTGTGATGCTATTAATGTGCTCATATCTTCCAGTTATAAAACTCTATAAGGTAGAAACTTTAAAAGAGCATTATATCAAGCAGGTGTTCTGAAGTTGTATGGTAAATAAAATATATATTGGGGATTTATTTACCTGTTATCAATAATATATGTAAAGTTTTATGTTACTTTTTACATTGTGGAACAATTTAAATGTATTTTTAAGTTAATGAGACCCTAATCTATGTAAAGGTTAAAATCTTTCAGCCGTACTTTAATTCATGTTTTAAATGTGATATCATATGGTGTGAGCTAATGTTCATGTGACCTCAAAAATTTATGTAAACTTTGTAAAATGATATTTAAAAAACAAAGATCAGCTTTAGAACTAAAGCATTTAAGGTTTATAAGGAGCCCTGCTTACCTGAGATAAGACTCTGTGTCCCATCTTACTACATGTGAGAATGACTACGAAAGCAGTAGGTCAGATTTTATTTCATTTAAAGTTATGTTCAAATTTTTTTTTCTGTCAAGATTACTAGGATCTCAAAAAGATGATATAATATATAAATCACCCAAAAAATTCAGGGTAGCTATTACATGAACTAAGTATTTTTACTCTTGTTAAAAAAATTTTATTTTTTAATTTCCTTATAAGTGATCTAAAGATTCCCTGTTGGTGTTTTACAGAAGTGTTGCTTTAAGAACACAACATGGGTTAATTTAAGATAATAAGTCATCAACTACAAGACAGACAGAATAATAAGATCCCAATTAATAATATATAAATAATTATAAACTTATAGACATTAAAGCACAGTACTCTTAATATATGGCTGTTAAAATTCATTTGCTGGTTGTTTCAGATTAGGATTGAAAATTAAAGTTAAATAAAATGGTCCAAAAAGAACGATATTTGACTCTTGCCCTCTGAGTCAGTCTGAATCCAGGGAACAAGGGATTTCTCTATGAGCTTTGCAACTCTGGGCCACATAACCTCCCGATCAGAGAGATTAATGAGACCACTGGAGAACAGAAAGCCAATCAGTGCATTTGCTACAAAGAGGTGAGTCATCAGGAAAGGGAGACATCCCTGATGCTTCTGAGGGAAGCCACATGGTCAAGCAAGACCTGGACCCACATAGCTCAAATTGCACTAGCAGAACTGAGAAGCTGCTCTCAAGTTTCCCAAAAAATGACTCCCATAAAAGCTCAGCTGACTGCTAACAATAGATAGAAACAAAAGTCAGTTTGACTGCTTCATCTTAAACACTTAGCAAAGACAGTTAAAACCAAAATACAGCCAATCCTGGGCATTTTAAATAATAATAATAATAATAATAATAATAATAATAATAATAATAATAATATTTTAAGGTATACACTTTATGTTAGCCTCCCAAAATAAGTAAAACTGTTGGCTACAAAGAAGGATTCTCAGAGAGGAATGCCTGATAACTATAAAAATAGACTATCAAGAGGAGCTGGCAGAGGCAGAAGTTTTTAGTTTAAGGCCTACAGATATTCCTAACCTACACAGGTAGGCTTGGTGTTTGCTAGTACAATTATCCAGCCCTGAGTAACAGAATTAAATGTTTCTCTATTAAACACAGAGGTCATACTAGTGAAAGGATTCTGCAAAATCAGATGACATTAAATTATAAAACTGTATATTATGGGGAGGGACAACTGTATCACTAAAAGTTAAATATTAAGTTCACAATCCTGATAATTGGGGATATTAAAGACTGGTGAGGGTACTTCATACAGTGACATGATCCAGCTACTGCAACATTTATTCAATACTCATGTTTTTTGTTTCTCTCATAGAAGAACCAATCCCCAGATGACTTTACAACCTGTTCTTCCTCAACAAGACTTCAAAAAGAACTGACTTCAAAAAGGCAATTCATGTCCCTCACGCCATGCACACTCATGTCACCCTTTCTCAGCTGAGAAAAAGCCAAAATGAGAGACGACTCTCTACTTACACCAATGGAGCTAAAAATAGACTATCAATATAAGTAATTAATTAAGTCAGGTAATATCAGGGAGACTGGTTTTCGGTGAGTTCTAAAAAGTTGGTGACTGTTAAGTGAGGGATTAAAATTTCCTCAGTGCTTTTCCACTAACCTATCAAGGATTACAAAGGGACACATAAGAAAAGGGGGGAATGATACACCCAACCTTACCTTTTATTAAAATTGGGAGCCATCTTGCAACAAAGCCATGAAAAAATCATTTTGGCTTTACTGTAAATTACTGCAAATTCTGAACCTGCTTGGAATGACTGCCCGTGCCTTGAACTCACCCGTGCATGGCTCTCTGACCAGATAGCAGCCCTCTCTGAAACTTTGTCACACCTCATAAATTTTGGCCTTTTGTGGCCAGACAATGACCCTCTCTGAGGCTCTAATGGTCCTCATAAATTTTGATGTTGGGGCTAGCAAAAAAAAAAAAAATGTAAACTCCCATTAGTGTGATGCTTGTCAGAGTTCTATTATCTGTTACCCCATTTTTGTGTAACTTTCTGGGCTACAAACCTGGGCTGTAGTAAAGGTGGGGTTGCTCTCTTGTTCTCGCAATTTTGGGAGGGAGTGGCAGCCCAGCCAGTGGAAATAATAAGCTTACTTTAATTTGATTTTAATTGGAGTCAGTGTTCATTTCTTACATCCTGGTCTAAGAGGTAAACACTCCACAAACATAGAGCTCTGCTGGCCTAAAGACTTCTTGAGAAACTGCCTCTGAGGTTGGATACTTTAAATATATTTTGTTGTCAGAAGGTTTAGCTTCTTTTCTAGTGAGACCATCAAAGCTGGGTCTGCATCTATGTGAATGGAGAGCATGGTTTCTTATTTTCCAATGAACATGAGGCAGCAGTGTGAATTATCTCTTGGTAGGTAAACTGTGGCCATTGGGGGCTAAGTGTCTCCCTGTGTGGACTGTGAAGCCATTTGATCATCCTCCATTTTTGTGGTGTTTCTTGGTGCTGCACTGGGAGTTTGGTATTTGCTTCACGAAATGCAAGGAGTTCAACTGCGACACAGTGCTGGAGGGAGTTCTGTCACGTGTGGTGGGTCAGAAACTGCAGGAGAATGCACCAACCAGGCTTCTATTTCACATAGCTTTTTCCTTGACCAACCCACCTGATTCTGAACATTGCCTTGAAACCTCTCCATATAATAAGATGCCTTAACATGTAAGGTTCTGCTGGATGCACCATGGCAGCCAAAAGGCATTTGGAAGTCAATTGGAAATCCACATGGCCCCACCTCAGATATTTTATTACACACCTGCACACCACTGCTCTGGGCCCACTATTCAGCAGTGCAAATTACTGGCATCTCTGTTCTTCACCATTTTCATGAAACCCAGTCAATCAAGGCACTGTCTGGTACACTCATGATCAGCAACAGGAGATCCAAAGGTTCTCCAGTGCCACCTGGTCATGGGAGTTTTAAAAATTTCAGGGTGTTTATCTAGCCACTTTTCAAGGATAAAGTTGGAGAAACTGTGGGTTTCAATTCATTCAGGAACCATTTAATGTTGAGGAACCTCATTTCAATGAGTGCTCTGGAGAACTCTCAAAGGCAAGGCTTCCCAAAGAGTAGCCAAACGGTCACATGAAGCCCAGCCCATTGAGGTCTACAATGTGAGGTCCATCTGTGTTTTGACTCTCAACTATGCCTGTCAAGTCTTTCAGAATAAAATCATGTGATATCCTGGCTGAGATTCCCAGTGATCAGTCGAAAGCCACCCTTGGCCTAGATTTCAGTTTCCAAGGGCGACTCTCATGCGTGGCATTCTAAAATCGCAACACAATTCATGACAATACTTCTCAGAGGTCAGTTTCAGAACTCAGTCTCTAAGGGGAATCATACCAAAGTTCCAGCCCTGGTGGATCCAGTCATTTCTTCCAACTGCTACAAAAATGAACACAATTAAAACCAAAACACTCCCACATGGTCCTCACCTTCTTCCATATAGACACTCATTATAACCTCTGGCTGGAGGTTTCCATGAGGGGTGCAGCACAAGACGGTATCCAAAACAAGCTCCCTTGTCCCTTATTTGCTTAAAGTCAGCTAGGCCTGGACACCATTCCTGTGAACCAGGAGTGATAAAATAAGCCTGGCCTTAATACTGCTCTGCTTCTCCAATTTGAGGCCTACTGACTGTCAGGTATAGATTCTTTATGTGATTTGGAATAATGAAAAAACCCAAGCTCATATGGGCTAGCCTCTCCAGGGCTTTGAAGAACTCATTTGACTCAAAGGATCCATATTCTCACTTGATGGAGATCAGAAACCTATCAGAGTAAGGCAAGATACTCCATACACAGTGACTGATCTTTTTGCCATTTTGGTTTTGAAAGCACACATGGAATCTTTCTTTAGTTCCAACAGGTGCTGAGAATCTAAGCCACTGCCTCACACAGGGCCAAGTGGCTGATTCAGACACATCCCTTTCCAAAGCAATTAAGCAAAGATACACAGGTGATGCCCATTCATTTCCATTTGAAAACTGTTTTCTTAAGGCTTCACAAATTGGAGGACTGAGGCAAAGACCTTCCTGGCACTCAGAGCAACAGAAAAATAGGTAAGCAAAAGGCCCAAAGCAGGGTTTCTCTACTGAGACTTTTTTTGTCACACTGTTATCAGAGTTTTCTGAGATGCTTGCTATTCCATTCAGCTATCCAGTACATGGACATGTCACAGAGATTGGAGGTGGTACATATCTTGGACAGAAAACCATGAGCCTGCTCTGAAGAGTGGCCAGAATTCAGGAAGAAAACAGGAACTCTGGAAGATAGTAGGTGTTGCCCGTCGCTAAAGCAACCTGCAGTCCACTCATAAATTGGGCAGGATGAATGTTGGCAAGCTTTCTACTAGGCAGGACACATCCATTGATGCATTATCTTTTATAATGTCTACAACCACGGACACAGTGGGATACACAGGCATACCAACAATCGCCTTGTCAAATGACTTACTATAAACAGTCCACTCCAAAACAAACAAACCGCCTTTCTTACCTATTCTCAGAACATGAGACTAAACCACAAAATCACAACCACACCCACAACGACACCTCCTTTATTCAAGTAGGTCTGTGACTAATTGGAATGTACTCTGACTGATGGGCCATATTATGTTTCCTTGAAATGGCCTGTCCTTCTCAGATCGGGTCTCCTTGGCCAACACTGTGAAGTTTTCAGGAGCCAGTGGTGAGCCACTACCTGCTTTCTCAGGAAATTCCCCTTTTCAGAGCTCTCCTGGCATTTGGCAATCCTCACATCAGTAGGTACCAAGGAGGACTTACTCTGTCCTTGGTTATTCCAAACAACTGAGCCCACTGGGAAAGAAACTGGGACTGACTCTCGGTGCCTGGCTTCCTGGATCCCAAGTTCAGAGAGATCCGTCATCAAGGAAGAGAGGTAGGTCACTTCATTCAGGAACTGAATGAGGTTACTTCCGTGGCAACCACTTTGTCCTAACAATTGCTTTCAAGGGTCCCATGAGATGGAGGCTGCCCCTACTTCCTGTGACACTTTCACAAGTTAGATTGGTATATCAACCATTGGCACCTGGGAACAGCTCTCCACACAGGCCTGGTTTGGTCCATCTTCTCTACATTAAGAAGAGAGAAGCTGATTCAGACACAACCCTTCATCCTGACCAGGTTGTTTGCCATGGAGGATGACTTTTGGTCTCTTAGGTTCTCCATAGCTGCTTACAACTTCTCCAGGAATCATTTCTGCATGGACCTTTGAGTTTCTCAGCATGTGGAAGATCCCCTCTATTCCTGTATTGTAAGACCAACTCTATCCCTGCTCTTCTGTAAAGTTAAATTGACTGAACAGTGTATGGTTAGGTTAACTAACAGGTTCGATTTGGATTAGGAATCTTTCTGCGCGATGAATAATGGTATTGGGAAACTGCGATATTTACAAGAATATATAGGTGAAATATAAGTATGAAAACAGAAATCTAGCTAAGATATGAAGCCCAAAAGGGCATTGGGCCCTTGATTGGGATACGTAGCTTTGAATTATGTTCTGCACTGATGTGTCAGGTAAATCGATAAACAATGGCTTAGGTCCTTGTACCATGGATGATTAAATGTAGAAGAGAACTTCCAGTCAAAAGGGATAGTCGGTAGGATTCGGAAGATTCTCAGTAGGTTTAGAAAGAAGAGTGAGTATAGGATTTGGACCAAATGTTGTTTAGCAATAGGGTTTCCGGTAGACAGTGAATGTTAATGTCAGCACAAGTGAAGAGACTGTCACAATGATGAACTGGGGAAAATAGTTAGGAAAGCTGATATCAATAGAGACATTACGAAATCAGGCAAAGTATAAAGTGAGTGATAGGATTAGATATTTTCAACAGGGTTGAGTTTGAATATATAATCTAAGAAAGAAACAAATATGTAGTGACCAATAGGATTGATATTTGACAGCATTAGGCAACCTGGACATGGATGTTTAGTAATCCATGCTCACTTTTCATTTAGTCTTTGCTACAATCTTAAGTGTGACCTTTGCTTTTTTTGTCCAGAATATTACTGTGATAAACGTACATGTAGATCAGGTGACATGACTCTTTCTTCCACCATTTCTGGCAGCAACATATTCAAGACGTATAAATTAGTAATGGGGGTAAAAAGAGGTGTACCCTTTGTCTGTGCATATAGAGATACTGCATGAATAGACCATACTGTGAATAAATAATATATCTGGTTCTGACTTTAAATAATGGATTGAAATTATATCTGAAAAAATACAGGAAATCTTATATTGACATACAAACATTCATTCCAACCAGTTATATATCTAATGGCCACATTAAGGTTATGGTTTATCATGAAGGGTGTGTGAGTTTTGCTTCAAAAGTGATTATGGAAATCGAAAATAATGTGTTTGGAAAGAAGTCTCATGAAAAGACCAGTCAAGAAACCTGGAGGAATACATGTTTCATGAAGCAGGAAGTGATTGTGAAACAAATGCGTATAAATTTTTGAACTTGTGGATGAAGTATATATTTCCTATGATTTGTAAAAACTGAAGAAATAGTAATGTACCAGTGTTGAATGAAAATAAACGTCAGAATACACATCATGTCCCATACGAATCTACTTGATTGATGTTAATCTGGGTCAGTTACTGTACAAATATTAGGATTTGTAAGCACCATTTACTGAAGTTAGTTTTCAGAACTATGAAACAAATGTGTATTTCAGGTGGATGAATATTTCTGAGAATAATTTTGTGAAAAGTTTATTAAAATTCCACATTTTTGAACATGGATGAACTTAGGGAGTGTATTTAAGAAACATATATTTCATATTTTAGAAATCAGGACAGTGTATATATATATATATATATATATATATATATATATATATATATATATATTCATAATTATATATATATGTGTATATACATATATATGTGTATATATATATATATATATATTTATACACACACACACACACACAAAACACACACACAGACATTAAAATGTAGGAATATATATGCCAATCGAAGTTCATAATAAAATACATAGCATCCACAGATGCAAAAATATTTATTTTACTGAAGAAAGATTTATGTATAATGTTGTTCTACTAGAAAGCTCACCCATAGTTTGAATTTTCAGTTCCAACAGCGTTTAGAGGAGTGATCTCTTCTCACAAGTTGTATCTGCCAAGTCAGTCACCTCACAAAAATGAACGTGTGATACCAGGTAGAATTCTATATAAGCATATAAAAATAAATATGCTGAATAGGCTACAGAGAAAGGGAGAGGAATTTACATATTTGTTAACTTTAACAACACATGGAGAACTATTTCAATTAAAAATTGACTAGATTTTTAACACCTACCATTTATCATGAAAATGGCAAGTCCAACTATACCCCATGCCTCCTCTAAACTGCTTGTATTTCTATTATATTTGGGTTGTTTTTCTCCATCATGTTTGGATTAGTAGACAGAGTATAGTAGGGTATGGGTTATTGTCAGGGATTCAGTATATTCAATGGAATATAGGAAAATGAATCCAATGTGTATAAAATATATGCTACACAATTATCTTCCCACTCTCATCCAGAACAATGCCTTTACATTACCTTCACCCCAAGTAAGACACAATTAGAGTAGAAGAGTTTGAAAATCCGTGAATGCATATCAAGGGTGGAAACAGTACTGAGAAACAAATAAGTATTTCAGGTGGATGAATATTTCTGAGAATAATCTTGTGAAAAGTTGATTATAAATCCAAAACATAAATATGAATGAATTTAGGAAGTGTGTAATAAGACACATATTTCATGTTTTGAAAAATCTTGAGAGTGTATCTATATATATATATATACATATTTATATACACAAACAGAGAGAGACATTTAAAATTGAAATATATATACCAAACGAAATTCACCAAGAAATGTATATCATCCACAGATCCAAGTATATTCATTTTACTGAACATTGATTTATGTATAATGTTGTTCAACTAGGAAGCTCACTCACATTTGAATTAAATGTTCAAGCAGCATTTAGGAGGAGTGATCTCTTCTTCCAATTTGTATCTGCCAAGTCAGCCACCTCACAAGAATGTACGTGTGGTACCACGTAGGATTCTATATGTGCATACAAAAATACGTGTGCTGAATAGGCTACAGAGAAAGGGGGATAGGAATTCATTATTTGTTAACTTTAAAAACGCATGGAGAACTATTTCAACAAATAATTGACTAGATTTATAACTGCTACACTATACCAGGCAAAAGGCAACTCCAACTATAAAACATACCTCCTCTAAACTGCCTGTATTTCTATTCTGTTTGTGTTATTTTTCTCCATCATATTAGGATTAGTAGTCAAAGTCTAATAGGGTATATGTTAGTTCCAGGGATTCAGCATTTCTAATGGAAAATAGGAAATTGAATCCAATGTGTATGCAAATATGTGCTACACAAAATTCTTCCCACTTTCATCCAGAACAATGCCTTGACATTACATTCTCCTCAAGTAAGACACAATTAGAGGATAAGAGTTAGAAAATCTGTGAATATATATCTGGAATGGAGAATACTCAGGAGTTTACAACTTTGGAGGTGGTAGAGAAGATTCTAAAAGTAAGGGACAGGGTAAACATTCCACAAACATGCAGCTCTGCTGGCCTACATACTTTTTGAGAAACTGCCTCTAAAGGTGGCACTTGAAATATTTGATGTTCTGAGGAGATTTAGTTCCTTTGTAGAGAGACCATCAAAGCTGGGTCTGCATCTATGTTACTTGGAGGACATGGTTTCTTATTATCCAATGAACATGAGGCAGCAGTGCTGAATTCTCTCTTTGTAGGTAAACTATGGACACTGGGGTCTAAGTGTCTTTCAGTGTGGACTGTGAAGCCAATTGGTCATCCTCCACTTTTCGTGGTGTTTCTCGCTGCTCCACTGGGAGTTTGGTATTTGCTTCAAGAAATACAAGGAGTTAAAATGGGACAGAGTGGTGGAGGGAGTTCTTTAAGGTGTGGTGAGTCAGGGTCTTCAGGAGAATTCACCAACCCAGGTTCTATCCCACGTAGATTGCCCCCTTGAGAATAGCAATATGATTCTGAACATTGCAGTGAATCCTCTCCATATAACAAGATGCCTTTACATATATGGGTCTGCTGGCTGCACCATGTCAGTCACAAGCCATTTGGAAGCCAATGGCTGATCCACATGGCCACAACACAGATGTTTTATCACACAATTGCATACCACTGCTCTAGGCCAACTACTCACCAGGCTCCAACTTACTGGCATATCTGTTCTACACCATTTTCATGAAACAAAGTCAATCAAGGCAGTGTCTGGTATACTCAGGATCAGAAACAGGACATCCAAAGTTTTTTCAGTGCCAGCTGAACATGAAAATATCAAAAATTTCATGGTAATTTTCTAGCCATTTTTCACGGATGAAGTTTGCGGCTCTGAGGGCTTCAATTAATTCAGGAACCATTAAATGGTGAAGAAGCTAATTTCAATTAAAGCACTGGAGCACTCTCACAGGCATGGTTTCCCTAAGGGTGGCCAAAATGTCACATGAAGCCAGGCCCATTGAGATCTACAATGTGAGGTCCATGTGTGTTTTAAACTCAAATATGGCTGCCAAGTCTTTAAGAAAAATTGTATGTAATATCCGGGCTGAAATTCCCAGTGTTCTGTGGAAATCCAACCTGGGCCTAGATCTCAGGTTCCAAGGGCGACTCTCATGTGTGGCCTCCTAAAATCCCAACACAATTCATGGAAATACTTCTCTGAGGTCAGTTAAAGAACTCAGTCTCTAAGGGGAATCACACCAGAGTTCAAGCCCAATGGAACAGTCATCTCTTCCAACCGCCACACAAATGACCACAATTAAAACCAAAACACTCCCACATGGTCCTCATCTTCTTCCATATAGACACTCCTTATAACGTCTGGCTGGAGTTTTCAATGAGGTCCACAGCCCAAGTCAGTGTCCAAATTAAGGTCCTGTTCCCCTCATTTGTCTAACATCAAGGTGGCCTGGACACACTTCCTGTAAACCAGGAGTGATCAAATAGGCCTGCCATTAATACTGCTTGGCTTTATCAATTTGAGGCCTTCTGACTCTGTGGTTTAGATTCTTTATGTGAATTTGAGTCATGAGAAATACCAAGCCCCTCTGCAGAGATTTGAAGAACTCATTTGGCCCAAAGGATTCCTATTCTCCCTTGATGGAATTCAGGATCCTAACAGAGGAAGGTAAAAGAATTCATTCACAATGAGTGAATATTTGCCATTTTGGTTTTGGATGGAAACATGGGATCTTTCTTTTAATCCATCAGGTGCTAAGAATCTAAGCCACTGCCTCACACAGGGCCAAGAGGCTGATTCAGACACATCCTTTTCCAAAACAATTAAGCAAAGAGCCACAGGTGATGCCCATTCATTTCCATTTGAAAACTGTTTTCTTCAGGGTTCACAAAGGTGTGGAATGAGGCAAAGACCTTCCTGACACTCAGAGCAACAGAAAAATAGGTAAGCAAAAGGCCCAAAGCAGGGTTTCTCTACTGAGACTTTGTCACACTGATATCTGAGTTTTCTGAGATGCTTGCTATTCCCTTCAGCTATCCATTATATGGCAATGTCACAGAGCTTGGAGGTGGTACATATCTTGGACAGAAAACCATGAGCCTACTCTGAAGAGTGGCCAGAATTCAGGAAGAAAACAGGAACTCCGGAAGATAGTAGGTGTTGCCCGTCCCTAAAGCAACCTGCAGTCCACTCATAAATTGGGCAGGATGAATGTTGGCAAGCTTTCTACTAGACAGGACACATCCATTGATGCATTATCTTTTATAATGTCTACAACCACGGACACAGTGGGATACACAGGCATACAAACAATCGCCTTGTCAAATGACTTACTATAAACAGTCCACTCCAAAACAAACAAACCGCCTTTCTTACCTATTCTCAGAACATGAGACTAAACCACAAAATTACAACCACACCCACAACGACACCTCCTTTATTCAAGTAGGTCTGTGACTAATTGGAATGTACTCTGACTGATGGGCCATACTATGTTTCCTTGAAATGGCCTGTCCTTCTCAGATCTGGTCTCCTTGGCCAACACTGTGAAGTTTTCAGGAGCCAGTGGTGAGCCACTACCTGCTTTCTCAGGAAATTCCCCTTTTCAGAGCTCTCCTGACATTTGGCAATCCTCACATCAGTAGGTACCAAGGAAGACTTACTCTGTCCTTGGTTATTCCAAACAACTGAGCCCACTGGGAAAGAAACTGGGACTGACTCTGGGTGCCTGGCTTCCTGGATCCCAAGTTCAGAGAGATCCGTCATCAAGGAAGAGAGGTAGGTCACTTCATTCAGGAACTGAATGAGGTTACTTCCGTGGCAACCACTTTGTCCTAACAATTGCTTTCAAGGGTCCCATGAGATGGAGGCTGCCCCTACTTCCTGTGACACTTTCACAAGTTAGATTGGTATATCAACCATTGGCACCTGGGAACAGCTCTCCACACAGGCCTGGTTTGGTCCATCTTCTCTACATTAAGAAGAGAGAAGCTGATTCAGACACAACCCTTCATCCTGACCAGGTTGTTTGCCATGGAGGATGACTTTTGGTCTCTTAGGTCCTCCATAGCTGCTTACAACTTCTCCAGGAATCATTTCTGCATGGACCTTTGAGTTTCTCAGCATGTGGAAGATCCCCTCTATTCCTGTATTGTAAGACCAACTCTATCCCTGCTCTTCTGTAAAGTTAAATTGACTGAACAGTGTATGGTTAGGTTAACTAACAGGTTCGATTTGGATTAGGAATCTTTCTGCGCGATGAATAATGGTATTGGGAAACTGCGATATTTACAAGAATATATAGGTGAAATATAAGTATGAAAACAGAAATCTAGCTAAGATATGAAGCCCAAAAGGGCATTGGGCCCTTGATTGGGATACGTAGCTTTGAATTATGTTCTGCACTGATGTGTCAGGTAAATCGATAAACAATGGCTTAGGTCCTTGTACCATGGATGATTAAATGTAGAAGAGAACTTCCAGTCAAAAGGGATAGTCGGTAGGATTCGGAAGATTCTCAGTAGGTTTAGAAAGAAGAGTGAGTATAGGATTTGGACCAAATGTTGTTTAGCAATAGGGTTTCCGGTAGACAGTGAATGTTAATGTCAGCACAAGTGAAGAGACTGTCACAATGATGAACTGGGGAAAATAGTTAGGAAAGCTGATATCAATAGAGACATTACGAAATCAGGCAAAGTATAAAGTGAGTGATAGGATTAGATATTTTCAACAGGGTTGAGTTTGAATATATAATCTAAGAAAGAAACAAATATGTAGTGACCAATAGGATTGACATTTGACAGCATTAGGCAACCTGGACATGGATGTTTAGTAATCCATGCTCACTTTTCATTTAGTCTTTGCTACAATCTTAAGTGTGACCTTTGCTTTTTTTGTTCAGAATATTACTGTGATAAAACGTACATTTAGATCAGGTGACATGACTATTTCTTCCACCATTTCTGGCAGCAACATATTCAAGACGTATAAATTAGTAATGGGGGTAAAAAGAGGTGTACCCTTTGTCTGTGCATATAGAGATAATGCATGAATAGACCATACTGTGAATAAATAATATATCTGGTTCTGACTTTAAATAATGGATTGAAATTATATCTGAAAAAATACAGGAAATCTTATATTGACATACAAACATTCATTCCAACCAGTGAAATATCTAATGGCCACATTAAGTTTATGGTTTAACATGAAGGGTGTGTGAGTTTTGCTTCAAAAGTGATTATGGAAATCGAAAATAATGTGTTTGGAAAGAAGTCTCATGAAAAGACCAGTCAAGAAACCTGGAGGAATACATGTTTTATGAAGCAGGAAGTGACTGTGAAACAAATGCGTATAAATTTGTGAACTTGTGGATGAAATATATATTTCCTATGATTTGTAAAAACTGAAGCAATAGTAATGTACCAGTGTTGAATGAAAATAAACGTCAGAATACACATCATGTCCCATACGAATCTACTTGATTGATGTTAATCTGGGTCAGTTACTGTACAAATATTAGGATTTGTAAGCACCATTTACTGAAGTTAGTTTTCAGAACTATGAAACAAATGTGTATTTCAGGTGGATGAATATTTCTGAGAATAATTTTGTGAAAAGTTTATTATAAATCCACATTTTTGAACATGAATGAACTTAGGGAGTGTATTTAAGATACATATATTTCATATTTTAAAAATCAGGACAGTGTATATATATATATATATATATATATATATATATATATATATATTCATAATTATATATATGTGTATATATATACACATATAATTATATATATGTATATACACACACACATACACACACACACACACACACACAAAACACTCACACAGACATTAAAATGTAGGAATATATATGCCAATCGAAGTTCATCATGAAATATAGAGCATCCACAGATGCAAAAATATTTATTTTACTGAACAAGGATTTATGTATAATGTTGTTCTACTAGAAAACTCACCCATAGTTTGAATTTTCAGTTCCAACAGCGTTTAGAGGAGTGATCTCTTCTCACAAGTTCTATCTTCCAAGTCAGTCACCTCACAAAAATGAACGTGTGATACCAGGTATTCTATATAAGCATATAAAAATACATGTGCTGAATAGGCTACAGAGAAAGGCAGAGAGGAATTTACATATTTGTTAACTTTAACAACACATGGAGAACTATTTCAATTAAAAATTGACTAGATTTACAACACCTACCATTTATCATGCAAATGGCAAGTCCAACTATACCCCATGCCTCCTCTGAACTGCTTGTATTTCTATTCTGTTTGGGTTGTTTTTCTCCATCATATTTGGATTAGTAGACAAAGTATAGTAGGGTATGGGTTATTGTCAGGGATTCAGTATTTTCAATGGAATATAGGAAAATGAATCCAACATGTATAAAATATATGCTACACAATTATCTTCCCACTCTCATCCAGAACAATGCCTTTACATTACCTTCACCCCAAGTAAGACACAATTAGAGTAGAAGAGTTTGAAAATCCGTGAATGCATATCTGGGGTGGAAACAGTACAAAGAAACAAATACGTATTTCAGGTGGATGAATATTTCTGAGAATAATCTTGTGAAAAGTTGATTATAAATCCACAACATAAATATGAATGAATTTAGGAAGTGTGTAATAAGACACATATTTCATGTTTTGAAAAATCTTGAGAGTGTATATATATATATATATATATATATATATATATATATATTTATATACACACAAAGAGAGAGACATTAAAAATTGCAATATATATGCCAAACGAAATTCACCATGAAATGTATATCATTCACAGATCCAAATATATTCATTTTACTGAACATGGATTTATGTATAATCTTGTTCAACTAGGAAGCTCACTCACATTTGAATTATCAGTTCAAGCAGCGTTTAGGAGGAGTGATCTCTTCTTCCAATTTGTAAGTGCCATGTCAGCCACCTCACAAGAATATACGTGTGGTACCAGGTAGGATTCTATATGTGCATATAAAAATACGTGTGCTGAATAGGCTACAGAGAAAGGGGGACAGGAATTCACTTATTTGTTAACTTTAAAAACGCATGGAGAACTATTTCAACAAATAATTGACTAGATTTATAACTGCTACACTATACCAGGCAAAAGGCAACTCCAACTATAAAACATACCTCCTCTAAACTGCTTGTATTTCTATTCTGTTTGTGTTATTTTTCTCCATCATATTAGGATTAGTAGTCAGAGTCTAATAGGGTATATGTTAGTTTCAGGGATTCAGCATTTCTAATGGAAAATAGGAAATTGAATCCAATGTGTATGCAAATATGTGCTAAACAAAAATCTTCCCACTTTCATCCAGAACAATGCCTTGACATTACATTCTTCTCAAGTAAGACACAATTAGAGGATAAGAGCTAGAAAATCTGTGAATATATCTGGAATGGAGAATACTCAGGAGTTTACAACTTTGGAGGTGGTAGAGAAGATTCTAAAAGTAAGGGACAGGGTAAACATTCCACAAACATGCAACTCTGCTGGCCTAAATGCTTTTTGAGAAACTGCCTCTAAGGGTGGGCACTTGAAATATTTGATGTTCTGAGGAGATTTAGTTCCTTTGTAGAGAGACCATCAAAGCTGGGTCTGCATCTATGTTACTTGGAGGACATGGTTTCTTATTATCCAATGAACATGAGGCAGCAGTGCTGAATTCTCTCTTTGTAGGTAAACTATGGACACTGGGGTCTAAGTGTCTTTCAGTGTGGACTGTGAAGCCAATTGGTCATCCTCCACTTTTCGTGGTGTTTCTCGCTGCTCCGCTGGGAGTTTGGTATTTACTTCAAGAAATACAAGGAGTTAAAATGGGACAGAGTGGTGGAGGGAGTTCTTTAAGGTGTGGTGAGTCAGGGTCTTCAGGAGAATGCACCAACCCAGGTTCTATCCCACGTAGATTGCCCCCTTGAGAATAGCAATATGATTCTGAACATTGCAGTGAATCCTCTCCATATAACAAGATGCCTTTACATATATGGGTCTGCTGGCTGCACCATGTCAGTCACAAGCCATTTGGAAGCCAATGGCTGATCCACATGGCCACAACACAGATGTTTTATCACACAATTGCATACCACTGCTCTAGGCCAACTACTCACCAGGCTCCAACTTACTGGCATATATGTTCTACACCATTTTCATGAAACAAAGTCAATCAAGGCAGTGTCTGGTATACTCAGGATCAGAAACAGGACATCCAAAGTTTTTTCAGTGCCAGCTGAACATGAAAATATCAAAAATTTCATGGTAATTTTCTAGCCATTTTTCACGGATGAAGTTTGCGGCTCTGAGGGCTTCAATTAATTCAGGAACCATTAAATGGTGAAGAAGCTAATTTCAATGAAAGCACTGGAGCACTCTCACAGGCATGGTTTCCCTAAGGGTGGCCAAAATGTCACATGAAGCAAGGCCCATTGAGATCTACAATGTGAGGTCCATGTGTGTTTTAAACTCAAATATGGCTGCCAAGTCTTTAAGAAAAATTGTATGTAATATCCGGGCTGAAATTCCCAGTGTTCTGTGGAAATCCAACCTGGGCCTAGATCTCAGGTTCCAAGGGCGACTCTCATGTGTGGCCTCCTAAAATCCCAACACAATTCATGGAAATACTTCTCTGAGGTCAGTTAAAGAACTCAGTCTCTAAGGGGAATCACACCAGAGTTCAAGCCCAGTGGAACAGTCATCTCTTCCAACCGCCACACAAATGACCACAATTAAAACCAAAACACTCCCACATGGTCCTCATTTTCTTCCATATAGACACTCCTTATAACGTCTGGCTGGAGTTTTCAATGAGGTCCACAGCCCAAGTCAGTGTCCAAATTAAGGTCCTGTTCCCCTCATTTGTCTAACATCAAGGTGGCCTGGACACACTTCCTGTAAACCAGGAGTGATCAAATAGGCCTGCCATTAATACTGCTCGGCTTTTTCAATTTGAGGCCTTCTGACTCTGTGGTTTAGATTCTTTATGTGAATTTGAGTCATGAGAAAACCCAAGCCCCTCTGCAGAGATTTGAAGAACTCATTTGGCCCAAAGGATTCCTATTCTCCCTTGATGGAATTCAGGATCCTAACAGAGGAAGGTAAAAGAATTCATTCACAATGAGTGAATATTTGCCATTTTGGTTTTGGATGCACACATGGGACCTTTCTTTTGATCCATCAGGTGCTGAGAATCTAAGCCACAGCCTCACACAGGGCCAAGAGGCTGATTCAGACACATCTTTTTTCAAAGCAATTAAGCAAAGAGCCACAGGTGATGCCCTTCATTTCCTTTTGAAAAAATGTTTTCCTCAGGCTTCCCAAAGGGGTGGCCAGAGGCAAAGACATCCTGAGATTCAGGGCAACAGAACAATAGGTTAGCAAAAGAGCCAAAGCAGGGTTTCTCCACTGAGACTTTTCTGGTCACACTGATATCTGAGTTTTCTGAGATGTTGGCCATTCCCTTCAGATATCCAGTACATGGCCATGTGACAGAGATTGGAGGTGGTACATATCTTGGACACAAACCCAAGAGCCTATTCTGAAGAGTTGTCAGAATTCAGAAAGAAAACAGGGACTTAAAAAGGTAGTAGGTGTTGCCTATCGATATGGAAACCACGCTCCATTCATTAAATGGGCAGGATGAATACTGGGAAGCTTTCTACTAAAGAGGACACATGCATTGATGCATTCTCTTTTATAATGTATACAACCACGGACACAGTGGGATACACAGAAATAGAAACACTCACCATGTAAAACGACTTATTAGAAACAGTTCACTCCAAACCAAAGAAACCTCCTTTTCTACCTATTCTCAGAACAGAGACAAAACCACACACCCACACTCAAAAAGACACCTCCTTCCCCAAAGTAGGGCTGTGATTATCCGGAGTGTCCTCTTACAGGTTTGCCATACTATGTTCCCCGTTAATGGTCTGTCCTGTCTCAGATCTGGTCTCCTTGTCCAACTGTGTGAAGCAGTCAGGAGCCAGGGGTGAGCCACTACATACTTAGTCAGGAAAGGCCCGTGTTCAGATCTTTCCTCGCATTTGGCCATCCTCACATCAGTCAGTACCAAGAAGACTGACTCTGTCCTTGGTGATTCCAAACAAATGAGACCACTTGGACTGGGACTGGGACTGGCTCTGGTGCTTGGTTTCCTCGGTCCCAAGTTCAGAAAGTTCCATCAACAAGGAAGTGAGGTAGGTCACTTCCTTCAAGAACTGAATGAGGTCACTGCCTTGGCAACCACTTTGTCCTAACAGTTGCTTCCAAGGGTCCCATGAGATGGAGGCTGCCCCTACTTCCTTTGACACTTTCACAACTTAGAATGGTATATCAACCTTAGGCACCCGGGAACAGCTCTCCACACAAGCCTGGTTTGGTCCATCTTCTCTACATTAAGAAGAGAGAGGCTGATTCAGACACAACCCTTCATCCTGACCAAGTTGTTTGCCATGGAAAATGACTTTTTGTCTCTCAGGTCCTTCATTGCTGCCTACATCTTCTCCAGGGATCATTTCTGCATGGACCTTTGAGGTTCTTAACAGGTGGAGCATCCCCTACATTCCTGTATTGTAAGAACAATCTGTCTCTGCTCTTCTGTAAAGTTAGATTGAGTGAACAGTGTATGGTTAGGGTTAATTTCATGTTTGATTTGGGTTAGGAATCATTCTGCTGGATGAATAATGGTATTGGGAACCTGTGATATTTATAAGAATATCGAGGTTAAATATATGAATGAAAACAGAAATTAAAGTAAGATTTGAATCCCAGAAGGGCTTTGGGCAGTTGATTGGGATATTTAGCTTTGAATTGTGCACATATGTCTCAAATAAATCGATATACAATGGCAGAGGAACTTGAACCTTGGATGATTGAATGCTGAAGAGAACATCCAGTCAAAAGGGATGGTCGGTAGGATTAAGAAGATAGTCGTTATGTTTAGCAAGTAGAGTTAGTATAGGATATGTAACAAAAGTTCTTTAGCAATTTTTTTTCGGGCAGTGAGTGAATATAAATGTCAGCACATATGAAGAAATCAGACACAATGATGAAATGGGGAAAATTTGTAGAAAAGCAGATATCAATAGAGACATTAGGAAATCAGGCAAAGTATAAAGTGAGTGATAGGATAAGACATTTTCAACAGGGTTGAGATTGAATATCTAATCTTAGGAAGAAACAAATATGTAGGTCACCAATAGGATTGACATTTGAGAGCATTAGGCAACATGGACATGGATGTTTTTAGTAATCCATGTTCACTTTCCATTTAGACTTTGGTACAATCCTAAGTGGGACCTTTGCATTTTGTTTCCAGAATATTACTGTGATAAAATGTGTATGTAGATCAGATGACATGATTATTTCTTCCACCATTTCTAGGAGCAGTATTTTGAAGACGTATAAATTAGCATTGGGGGTAAAAAGAGGTGTACCCTGTTTCTATGAATATACAGATAATGCATGAATAGACCTTAATTACAATAAATAATATAACTTGTTCCACTTTAAGTAATGGATTGAATTGATATCTGAAAATATATAAAAAATCTTATATTGATATGCAATCATTCATGACAACCAGTTATACACCTAATGTTAATATTAGGTTACGGTTTATCATGAAGTTTGTGTGAGTTTTGCTTCAAAAGTGATTATGGAAATCGAAAATAATGTGTTTGGAAAGAAGTCTCATGAAAAGGCCAGTCAAGGAACACCGAGGAATTCATGAGTTCTGAAGAAGGAAGTGATTGAAATTGAAAAAAATGACGATAAATTTGCTTACTTGTGGATGAAATATTATAATATGATGTGAATAAACTGAAGAAATAGTAATGTACCAGTGTTGAATAAAAATGAACATCAAAATACACATCATGTCCCACAGGAATCTACTCGCATTGATGTTAAACTGTGTCAGTTACTGTAGAAATATTAGGATTTCTTTGCACCATTCACCAAAGTTAGTTTTCTTTTTTTTTAAATTTTTATTTATGCTTGTTCAAAACATTACATAGTTCTTGATATATCATATTCCTCACTGTGATTCAAGTAGGTAATGAACTCCCATTTTTACCCCGTAAACAGATTGCAGAATCACATCAGTTACACATCCATTGATTTACATATTGCCATACTAGTGTCTGTCGTATTCTGCTGCCTTTCCTAACCTCTACTATCCCCCTCCCCTTACCTCCCCTCCCCTCTTCTCTCTCTACCTCTTTACTGTAATTCATTTCTCCCCCTTGTATAATTTTTTCCTTTCCCTCACCTCCTCTTTTATGTAATTTATATAACCCTGAGGGTCTCCTTTTATTTCCATGCAATTTCCCTTCTCTCTCCCTTTCCCTTCCTCCTCTCATCCCTGTTTAATGTTAATTTTCTTCTCATTCTATTCGTCCCTACTCTGTTCTTAGTTACTCTCTTTATATCAATAAAGACATTTGGCATTTGGTTTTACGGATTGGCAAGCTTCACTTAGCATAATCTGCTCTAATGCCATCCATTTCTCTGCAAATTATATCATTTTGTCATTTTTTAATGCAGAGTAATACTCCATTGTGTATAAATGCCTCATTTTTTATCCATTCATCTATGGAAGTGCATCTAGGTTGGTTCCACAGTCTTGCTATTGTAAATTGTGCTGCTATGAACATCAATGCAGCAGTGTCCCTGTAGCATTTTTTTTTTAGGTCTTTAGGGAATAGACTGAGAAGGGGAATACCTGGGTCAAATGGTGGTTCCATTCCCAGTTCTACAAGAAATCTCCATACTGCTTTCCAATTTGGCTGCACCAATTTGCAGTCCCACCAGCAATGTACAAGTTTACCCTTTTCTCCACATCCTCACCAGCACTTGTTGTTGTTTGAGTTCATAATAAATATCTGGAATGGAAAATGCTCAGGAGTTCACAACCTTGAAGGTGGTAGAGGAGTTTCCAAAAGTAAGGGACAGGGTAAATACCACAAACATGGAGCTGTGTCGGCCTTAAGACTTCTTGAGAAAATGCCTCTGAGGTTGGGCACTTGAAATATACGTTGTTGTCAGGAGCTTTAGCTTCCTTTGTAGTGAGACCATCAAAGCTGAGTCTGCATCTATGTGACCTGAAGAACATGGTTTTTTATTTTCCTATAAACATGAGGCAGCAGTGCTGAATTCTCTCTTTGTAGGCAAACTGGGGCTACTGGGGGCTAAGTGTCTCCCCGTGTGGACTGTGAAGCCATTTGATCATCCTTCACATTTCGTCATGTTATTTGATGCTGCACTGAAAGTTTGGTATTTACTTTATGAAATAAAGGAGTTTAACTGCGATACAGTGCTGCAGTGAGTTCTGTCACGTGTTGTGGTCAGGATCGGCAGGAGAATGTACCAAGCAGGCTTCTATCACACATAGTTGCCCCCTTGACCATAGCAATATGATTCTGAACATTGCCCTGAAACCTCTCCATTCAACAAGATGCCTTTACATCCAAAGTTCTGCTAGCTGCACATGTCAGTCACAAACCATTTCTAAGCCAATGGCAGATCCACGTGGCCCCACCACAGATGTTTTTTCACACACCTACACTCTACTGCTCTTGGCCCACTACTCAGCAGGCTCCAACTTACTGGCATCTCTTTTCTACACCATTATCATGAAACTCAGTCAAACCAGACACTGTCTTGTATACTCATGATAAGCACCAGGACATCAAATGGTTTTCCAGTGCCAGCTGGTCATGGAAATTTCAAAAATTTCATGGTATTTTCTAGCCATTTTTCAAGGATGAAGTTGGAGGTACTGTGGGTTTCAATTCATTCAGGAACCATTAAATGTTGAGGAAGCTCATTTCAATGGAAGCTCTAAAGAACTCTCACAGGCAAGTCTTCCGAAAAAGTGGCCCAATGTCACATAAAGCCAGTCACATTGAGGTCTACAATGTGAGGTCCATGTGTGTTTTGACTCTCAACTATTGCTTCCAAGTCTTTCAGAATATAATCAAGTGATATCCTCGCTGAGATTCCCAGTGCTCTGTGGAAAGCCACCCTGGGCCTAGATCTCAGTTTCCAAGGGTGACTCTCATGTGTGGCCTCCGAAAATCCCAACACAATTCATGGCAATACTTCTCTAAGGTCAGTTCCAGAACTCAGTCTCCAAGGGGAATCCCACAAGAGTTGAAACCCAGGTGGACACAGTCATCTTTTCCAACTGCCATACAAATGACCACAATTGAAACCAAAACACTCCCACATGGCCCTCATGTTTTTCCATATAGACACTCAGATTAACCTCTCGCTGGAGGTTTCCATGAGGGGCGCAGACCAAGACACTGTCCAAAATAAGCTCCCTTGCCCATAATTTGCCGAAAGTCAGGGTGGCCTACACACCCTTACTGTGAACCAGAACTGATCAAATAGGGATGTAGTTAATACTGTTCTGCTTTTCCAATTTGAGACTTACTGTCAGGTATAGATTCTTTATGTGATTTGGAGTCATCAGAAAACCCAAGCACTTCTGCAGGGGTTCAAAGAACTCATTTGAACTAAAGGATCCTGATTCTTACTTGATGAAGGTCAGGAATCTAATAGAGGAAGGCAAGAGACTCATTTGCCATTTCTGTTTTGAATGCACACATGAAATCTATCTTTAGATGCATCAGGTGCTGAGAATCTAAGCGACAACCTCACACAGAACCAAGAGGCTAATTCAGACACATCCTTTTACAAAGCAATTAAGCAAAGAGCAACAGGTGATGCCCATTCATTTTCATTTGAAAACTGTTTTCTTCAGGCTTCACAAAGGGGTGGCCAGAGGCAAAGACCTTCCTGACATTTAGGGCAACAGAAAAACAGGTAAGCAAAAGACCCAAAGCAGGGTTTCTCCACTGAGACTTTCCTGGTCACACTGATATCTGAGTTTTCTGAGATGCTCCCCATTCACTTCAGCTATCAAGTACATGGTCATGTCACAGAGCTTGAAGGTTGTATATGTCTTGGACACAAAACCATGAGCCTATTCTGGAGAGTGGCCAGAATTCAGGAAGAAAACAGGATCTTAGGAAGATAGTAGGTTTTGCCCATCCAGAAGGCAAGCCGCAGTCCATTCCTCAATTGGGCAGGATGAATGCCAGGAAGCTTTCTACTAGACAGGACACATCCATTAATTCATTCTCTTTTCTAATGTCTACAACCACAGACACAGTGGGATACACAGACCTAGAAACACTCACATGTCAAACGACTTACTAGAAACAGTGCAATCCAAACCAAACAAACCACATTTTCTACCTATTCTCAGAACATGTGACAAAACCACAAAACCACAACCACTCCCACAAAGGCACCTCCTTCCCCCAAGTAGGTCTGTGACTATCCAGAGTGTCCTCTGACTGGTGGGCCATACAATGTTCTCCCGAAATGTCCTGTCCTGACTCAGATCTGGTCTCCTTGACCAACTCTGTGAAGTTGTCAGGAGCCAGCGGTGAGCCACTACCTGCTTTCTCAGAAAAGGTCCCTCTTCAGAGCTCTCCTGGCCTTTGGCCATCCTCACATAGGTAGGTACCAAGAAAGACTGACCCTGTCCTCGGTAAAACCGAACAAGTGAGCCCACTGGGACTGGGACTGGGACTGGCTCTGGGTGCCTGTCTTCATGGATCCCAAGTTCAGAGAATTCCTTCACCAAGGAAGTGACGTAGGTCACTTCCTTCAGGAACTGAATCAGGTTACTGCCTTGGCAACCAATTTGTCCTAACAGTTGCTTCCAAGAGTCCAATGAGTTGGAGGCTGCCCCTACTTCCAGTGAAACTTTCACAATTTTGCATCGTATATCAACCATAGGCACCCAAAAAAAGCTCTCCAGATAGGCCTGGTTTGGTCCATCTTCTATACATTAAGAAAAGAAATGTTGATTCAGACACATCCCTTCATGCTAACCAGGTTGTTTGTCATGGAAGATGACTTTTGCTCTCTGACGTCATTCATAGCTGCCTACATTTAATCCTGGGATCATTTCTTTAATGACCTTGGAGGTTCTCAGCAAGTGGAAGATCCCCTAATTTCTGTATTGAAAGACCAACTCTGTCCCTGCTCTTCAGTAAAGTTAGATTGAGAGAACAGTGTGTGGTCAGGGTTAATAACATGTTCCATTTGGGTTAGGAATCATTCTGCGGGATGAATTATGGTATTGGGAACGTGCAATATTTATAAGAATATAAGTGAATTATAAGTATGAAAACAGACATCTAGGTAATATTTGAAGCCCAGAATTGCATTGGACCCTTAGCTGGGATTCTTAGCTTTGAATTATATTCTGCACAGATGTCTCAGATAAATCGATATACAATGGCATAATTACTTGTACCTTGGTTTATTGAATGTTGAAGAGAACATCCAGTCAAAAAGGGATAATTTGTAGGATTAGTAAGATAGTTGGTAGGTTTTGAAAGAAGAGTGAGTATAGGATTTGGATAAAAAGATCTTTAGCTGTAGGGTTTCGGATAGAGTGAATGTAATTGTCAGCACATGTGGAGAGTCTGTCAAAAGGATGAACCGGGGAAAAAAGTAGGAATGCAGATATCAATTGACATTAGGATATCAGGCAAAGTATAAAGTGAGTGATAGAATCATACATTTTCAACAGGCTTGAGTTTGAATATATAATCTTAGGAAGAAACAAACATGTAGTCACCAATAGGATGAACTTTTGAGAGCATTAGGCAACATGGACATGGATGTTTTCCGTAATCCATGCTCACTTTTCATTTAGGCTTTGGTACAAACATAAGTTTGACCTCTTCTTTCTGTGTGCAGAATACTACTGTGGTAAAATGTATATGTAGATCAGGTGACATGAGTATTTCTTCCACCATTTCTGGGAGCAATATTTTGAAGACGTATAAATTATTTTTGGAGGTAAAAATGGTGTACACTGTGTCTATAATTATAGAAATAATGCATGAATAGACCATACTGTAAATAAATATTATAACTGGTTCTAACTTTAAATAATGGATTGAATTGATATCTGAAAATATACAGAAAATCTTACATTGATATACAATCCTTCATTCCAACCAGTAATATATCTAATGGTTATATCAGCATTATGGTTTTTCATGAAGAATGTGTGAGTTTTGCTTCAAAAGTGATTATGGAAATCGGAAATAATGTGTTTGGAAAGAAGTCTCATGAAAAGACCAGTCAAGAAACCTGGAGGAATACATGTGTTTTGAAGCAGAAAGTGATTGAAAGTGAAACAAATGCCTATATATTTGTGAACTTGTGGATCAAATATATATCCTATGATGTGCATAAACTGAAGAAATAGTAATGTACCACTGTTACATAAAAATGAACGTCAAAATACACATCATGTCCTCTCCCACAGGAATCTACTTGCATTGATGTTAAACTGGGTCAGTTATTGTAGAAATATTAGGATAATGCCGCAGTCTTGCTGGGCACAATCAGGAGCCACTTGCCAAAAGAAACAAACTTTATTTTTAGAACCACACACGCCAAACAAAACAGCCTCTCAGGAAAAACCTTCAGAGCCCCAACTGCCACCACTGGCTTCCCAAAACCTCTCCCTCCCACATGAACCTCTCTCCGCCTCCCACAATCCTCCTGCTCTTGAGGCCGATTGGCTGGGTCATGTGGGCAAAGTCAAAAAAAGTCCCCCAATGAGCAGTTTTGTGGTCTGAAAGGGCAGGGAAACAGCCCATTGAGCATCACCGCAGAGGAGCCAATCAGCTAGTTGTTGCTGGGGCCGCTGTGAGCCAATCATCAGCCGGCAGCTGGAAGTTTGCTGGCAGCAGGAATTTTGCTGGGGCCCCTTCGGCTGTGGCTCTCAACATCTTCCCCTCTCTGTTTAAACAACACGCATGTGGCTTAGGGACCGTGCCTGCCTTAGGTTGTCCAATAGTACATATGGTCTTTACCCTTTAAGTTGGTACCATTGCAATTGGATCTTACCCATCACTGACTACCCGTCCAGTATAGAGCCACACCTGTGGAGAGGTCTTTGTACCAGCGGGGGTGGGTGAGGTTCTTTGCCTCACCTCTGTTGGCCCCCCCAAATTTTAGCTGGACAATCATGACACGCAGAAAGGAGGAAGATACACCAAGCCAATTGACGGCTCCTTTTGGAAAAATTGTACCACCGATGACATCATCAGCAAATATACCCCAACACTACCACAAGTCGCTGCACCAACAGATAGTTCACAATGCATTTAGGTGAGTTCACATGTGTCCAGGCAAGTTCTGCAAGCAGTACAGGGATGGCTATTGCAGAAGCTGTAGACTGGAATTATCTTTGATTTCACCTGCACTGGGATGAAGATAGGAACTCTGGCAATAATGTCTAAAGAAAAAAATTATGTAACATTCCAGAAAGCACTAAAACCAAAAAAAAAAAAAAAAAAAAAAACATATGTAACATTCCAGAAGGCACATCAAAAACCAAAATGGCCCAAAAAGCATTCATTGAGGATGAAGTCTCTCACCTTCCTCTGTAAGGTTCCTGACCTCCATAAAATGAGAATAGGGATTTATTGGGTCAAATGAGTTCTTCAAAACCCTGCAGAGGGTAGACAATGGGTTATTGGGTTTTTTCATTACTCCAATTCACATCAAGAATCTATACTCCACAGACAGTAGGCCTCAAATTAGAGAAGCAGAGCAGTACTAAAGTCAGGGTTATTTGATCACTCCTGGTTCACAGAATGGGTCTCCAGGCCACCTTGACTTTAGGCAAATGAGAGGAAAGGGAGATTATTTTGGACACTGTCTTGGGCTGTGCCCCTCAAGGAAACATCAAGCCAGAGGTTATGATGAGCGTCTATATGGAAGAAGATGAGGGCCATTTGGGAGTTTTTTGGTTTTCCTTGTGGTCATTTATGTGGCAGTCGGAAGAGATGACTGGGTCCACCAGGGCTTGAACTCTGGTGTGATTCCCCTTAGAGACTGAGTTCTGGAACTTACCTCAGAGAAGTATTGCCATGATTTGTGTTGGGATTTTAGGCAGCCACCCATGAGAGTCGCCCGTTGAAACTGAGATCTAGGCCCGGGGTGGCTTTCCACAGAGCACTGGGAATCTCAGACAGAATATCATATGATATTATTTTGAAATACTTGCCAGACATAGTTGAGAGTCAAAACACACATGGACCTCACATTGTAGACCTCAATTGGCCTGGCTTCATGTGACTATTTGGCCACTCTTTGGAAAGCCTTGCCTGTGAGAGTTCTCCAGAACTTTCCTTGAAATGAGCTTCCTCAACATTGAATAATTCCTGAAAGAATTGAAACAAATAATGCCTCCAACTTCATCCTTGTAAAATGGCTAGATAAATACCATGAAATTTTTGAAATTCGCATGATGAGGTGGCACTGGAGAACCTTTGATGTTCTGTTGCTCATCATTAGTGTACCAGACAGTGCCTTGATTGATTGGGTATAATGAAAGTGGTGTAGAACAGAGATGCCGGTTAGATGGAGACTGCGGAGTATTTGGCCCAGAGCTGTGGTCTGCAGGTGTGTGATAAAATATTTATGGTGGTGCCATGTGGATCTGCCATTGATTTCCAAATGGCTTTTAGCTGACATGGTGCACCCAGCAGACCCTTATATGCAAAGGCATCTTGTTATATAGAGAGGTTTCAGGGCAATGTTCAGAATCAGGTTGCTATGGTCAAGGGGGCAAGCTATGTGGGATAGAAGCCGGATTGGTGCGTTCTCCTGGAGACTCTGACCCACCACATGTCACAGAACTCCCTCCAACTCTGTCCCAGTTGAACTCCTTGTATTTCTTGAAGCAAATACCAAACTCCCAGTTCAGCACCAAGAAACACCATGAAAATTGAAGGATGACTAAATGGCTTCATCGTCCACACAGTTTGACACTTTGGCCCAGTAGCCTCTGTTTACCTACAAAGAGAAAAATCAGCACTGCTGCCTCAGGTTCATTGGAAAATAAGAAACCATGTTCTCCAGGTCACATAGATTCAGACCCAGCTTTGATGGTTTCAGTACAAATGAAGACAAAGCTACTGACAACAACATATATTTCAAGTGCCACACCTCAGAGGCAGTTTCTCCAGAAGTCTTTTTTCCAGCAGACCTCCATGGTTGTGGAGTGTTTACCCAGTTCCTTACTTCTGGAAACTCCTCTACCTGCTCCCAGGTTGAGAACTCCTGAGAATTTTCCATTCCAGATATGTATTCACAGATTTTCTTACTCTTCTCCTCTAATTGTGTCTCACTTGGGGCAAAGGTAATGTCAAGGCATTGTTCTAGGTGAGAGTGGGAAGATTATTGTGTAGCACATATTTGCATACACATTGGATACATTATCCTATTTTCCATTTGAAATACTGAATTCCCGACACTAACCCATACCCTACTAGACTCTGACTACTTATCCTAAAATGATGGAGAAAAATAAACCTAACAGAATAGAAATACAGGTCTTTTGTAGGAGGCATGGTGTATACTTGGATTTTCCTTCTCCTTTATCAAGGATATGTGTTATGAATCTAGTCAACTTTTCATTGTAATATTTCTCCATGAGTTTTCAAAGTTAACACATATGTAAATTCCTGTCTCCTTTTCTCTGTAGCCTCTTTAGAACATGTATATTTTTATGCATATATAGACTCCTACCTGGTAACACACGTATATTCTTGTGAGCTCACTGACTTTGGAATATACAAATTATGAGAATAGATAACTTTCCCTAAATACTGATGGAACTGAAAATTCAACCTATGGGTGAGCTTCCTAGTGAACAACATCATACATAAATCCATGTTCAGTAAAATGAATATTTTTAGATATGTGGATGATATATATTTCATGATAAATTTTGATTGGCATATATATTGCTACATTTTATTGTTGTGTGTGTGTGTATATGTATATATATGTATATATATATATATATATATATATATATATATATATATATGTATATATATATATATATATATATATATATATATATATATATATATATATATTTTCACGAGATTTTCCAGATTTTCCAAAATATGAAATAAATGTGTCTTATTATACACTCCCTAAATTCATTCAAGTTCATGTATGTGGATTTAAAATCAACATTTTACATGATTATCATCAGTCTGGCTGGGCACAATTCAGGAGCCAATTGTCAAAAGAAACGAACTTTATTTTTAGAACCACACAAACCAAACAAAACAGCTTCTCAGGAAAAACCCTCAGAGCCCAACTGCCACCACAGTCTTCCCACAAGCCTCTCCCTCAACCACAAGCCTCCTCCTTATGAGGCCGATTGGCTCGGTCACATGGGTGGAGCCAAAAAAGTCCACCAATGAGCAGCTCCGTTGTCTGAAAGGGCAAGGAAACATCCCATTGAGCATCACCACAGAGGAGCCAATCAGCTAGATGTTGCTGGGGCCTCTGTGAGCCAATCATCCACTGGCAGTCTGAATGGGCGGGGAAACAGCTCAATGAGCATCTGCAATGAGCATCACCACAGAGGAGCCAATCAGCTAGATGTTGCTGGGGCTGCTGTGAGCCAATCATCAGCCGGCAGCTGGAAGTTTGCTGGCAGTTGGAGGTTTCCTGGGGCCCCTTTGGCTGTGGCTCTCAACATCTCCCCCTCTCTGTTTAAACAACAAGCATGTGGCTTAGGGACCATGCCTGCCTTTGGTTGTTCAAAAGTACATATGGTCCTTACTGGAGAACCTTGGCTGTGGCTATCAACAGGATTTGTATGTACCATTCACTGAAGTTAGTTTTCAGTACTAGGAAACAAATATGTATTTCAGGTGGATAAATATTTCTGCGAAAAATCTTGTGAAAAGTTGATTATAAATCCACATACTTGAACATAAATGAATTTAGGGAGTGTAAATAAGATACATATATTTCATATTTTGAAAAATCTGGAGAGAGAGAGAGTGTGTGTGTGTGTGTGTGTGTGTATACACACACAGACACATACAGATATTAAAATGTAGCAACATATATGCAAATGTAAATTCACCATGAAATATACATCAATCACAGATCCAACAATATTCAATTTTCTTAACAGGGATTTATGTATAATGTTTTTCTACTAGGAAGCTCACCCATTATTTGAATTATCACTTCCAACAGCGTTTAGGAGGAGTGATGTCTTCTCACAAATTGTATCTCCCAAGTCAGTCACCTCACAAGAATGTAGGTGTGACACCAGGTATTATTTGATATGTGCATATAAAAATACATGTGTTGAATAGGCTACAGACAAAGGGAGACAGGAATTCACATATTTGTTAACTTTAAAAACACATGGAGATCTATTTCAATTAAAAATAGACTGGATTTATAACACCTAACATTTATCATGCAAAAGGCAAGATCAACTATACACCATGCCTCGTCTGAACTGCTTGTATTTCAATTCTGTTTGTGTTACTTTTCTGCATCATATTAGAATTAGTAGTCAGAGTCTAGCAGGGTATGGGTTCGTGTCAGGGATTCAGTATTTCGAATGGAAAATTGGAAAATGAATCCAATGTGTATGCAAATATGTGCTACACACAAAAAATTCCCACTCTCATTCAGAACAATGGCTTGAAATAACCACGCCCCATGTAAGAAACAATTAGAGGAGAAGAGTTAGAAAATCTGTGAATACATACATAGAATGGAAAATGCTCAGTAGTTCACAACCTTTGAGGTGGAAGAGACGTTTCCAAACCTTAGGGACAGGGTAAAACTCCACAAACATGGAACTCTGCTGGCCTAAACACTTCTGGAGATACTGACAATGAGGTTGGGTACTTGAAATATATGTTGTTGTCAGAAGCTTTAGCTTCCTTTGTAGTGAGACCATCAAACTTGGGTCTGCATTTTTGTGACCTGGAGGACATGAATTCTTATTGTCCAATGAACATGAGGCAGCAGTGCTGAATTCACTCTTTGTAGCTAAACTGTGGCCACTGGGGGATAAGTGTCTCCCCGTCTGGACTTTGAAATCATTTGGTCATGCTCCACTTTTCGTGGTGTTTCTTGCTGCTGCAGTGGGTGTTTTGTATTTGGTTCATGACATACAAGGAGTTAAACTGGGACACAATGCTGGAGGGAGTCCTGTAACGTATGGTGTGTCAAGGTCTGCAGGAGAATGCACCTACCAGGCTTCTATCCCCCATTGCTTGCCCCCTTTACCATAGGAACTTGATTCTGAATATTGCCCTGAAAACTCTCCATGTAACATGATGCCTTTACATACAAAGTTCTGCTAGCTGCACCATGTCAGTCACAAGCCATTTGAAAGCCAATGTAAGATCCACATGACCCCACCACAGATGTATTGTCACACACCTGCACACAACTGCTCTAGGCCCACTACTCAGCAGGCTCCAACTTACTGGCATGTCTGTTCTACACCATTTTCATGAAACGCAGTCAATGAAGGCATTTTCTGGTACACTCATGATCAGCAACAGGACATCCAAAGGTTCTCCAGTGCCACCTGGTCATGGGAATTTCAAAATTTGGTGGTAGTTATCTAGCCATTTTTGTAGGATGAAGTTGGAGGCACTGTGGGTTTAAATTCATTCAGGAGCCATTAAATATTGAGTAAGCTCATTTCGATGAAAGCTCTGGAGAACTCTCACAGGAAAGGCTTCCCAAAGAGTGGCCCAAGGTCACATGAAGCCAGGCCCATTGAGGTCTACAATGTGAGGTCCATGTGTGTTTTGACCCTCAACTATGGCTGTCAAGTCTTTCAAAATAAAATCATGTGATATCCTTGCTGAGATTCTCAGTGCTCTGTGGAAAGGAACCCTGGGCTTAGATCTCAGTTTCCAAGGGTGACTCTCATGCATGGCCTGCTAAAATCCCAACACAATTCATGGCAATACTTCTCTGAGGTCAGTTCCAGAACTCAGTCTCTAAGGTAAATCACACCTGAGTTCAATCCCAGGTGGACCCAGTCATCTCTTCCAAATGCCACACAAATGACCACAATTAAAACCAAAACACTCCCACATGGCCCTCATCTTCTTCCATATAGACACACATCATAACCACTGGCTGGTGGTTTTCATGAGTTGCGCAGCCTAAGACAGTATCCAAAATAAGCTCCCTTGCCCCTCATTTGCCTAAAGTCATGGTGGCCTGGACACCCTTCCGGTGAACCATGAGTGATCAAAAAGGCTTGCTGTTAATACTGCTTCGATTTTCCAATTTTAGGCCTACTGACTCTTGGGTTTAGATTCTTAATGTTAAATGGAGTCATGAGAAAAACCAAGCACCTCTGGGCTAGACTCTTCAGGGCTTTGAAAAACTCATTTGACCAAAAAGATCTTGATTCTCACTTGATGGAGGTCAGGATCCTTAGAAGAATTCGAGAGACTTCATCCACAATGACTGCTCTTTTGGCCATTTTGGTTTTGGATACACAAGAGATCTTTCTTTAGATCCCTCAGGTTCTGAGAATCTAGGCCACAGCCTCACAGGGGGCCAAGAGCCTGAATCAGACACATCCCATTCCAAAGCAATTAAGCAAAGAGCCACAGGTGATGCCCATTTATTTCCATTTGAAAACTGTTTTCTTCATGCTTCACAAAGGGGTGGCCTGAGGCAAAGATGTTCCTGACATTCAGTGCAACAGAACAATAGGTAAGCAAAATTCCCAAAGCAGGGTTTCTCCACTGAGACTTTCCTGGTCACACTGATATCTGAGTTTTCTGAGATGCTCACCATTCCCTTCAGCTATGTAGTACATGGCCATGTCACAGAGCTTGGAGGTGGTACATATTTTGGACACAAAACCATCAGTCTATTCTGGAGAGTGCCCACAATTCAGGAAGAAAACAGGAACTTAGAAAGATAGTAGGTGTTGCCCATCTATAAGACAAGCCACAGTCCATTCATAATTTGGGCTGGATGAATGCTGAGAAGATTTCAACTAGACAGGACTCATCCATTGATGCATTTTCTTTTCTAATGTCTACGACCAGGGGCACAGTGGGATACACTGATATCCAAACACATGCCTTGTCAAACGACTTACTACAAACAGGTCCCGCCAAAACAAAAAAACCACCATTCTTACCTATTCTCAGAACATGAGACAAATTCACAAATCCCCACCCACACCCACAAAGACACCTCCTTCCCCCAAGTAGGTCTGTTACTATCTGGAGTTTCCACTGACTCGTGGGCCATAGTATGTTCCAAATAAATGGCCTTCCTGTCTCAGACCTGCTTTCCTTGTGCAACTCTGTGAATTTGTCAGGAGCCAGCAGTGTGCCACTACCTGCTTTCTCAGGAAAAACCCCTCTTCAGAGCTTTCCTGCGTTTTGGACATCCTCACATCAGTAGGTACCAAAAATGAATGTCTGTGTCCTTGGTAAATCCAAACAAGGAGACCACTGGGACTGGGACTGGACTGGCTATGGGTTCCTGTCTTCCTGGATCCCAAGTTCAGAGAGTTCCATCACCAAAGAAGTGATGTGAGGTCACTTCCTTCAGGAACTGAATCAGATCACTGCCTTGGCAACCTCTTTGTCCTAACAGTTGCTTCCAAGGCTACCATGAGAAAGAGGCTGCCCCTACTTCCTGTGACACTTTCACAAGTTAGAATGCTATATCAACCATAGGCACCCTGGAGCAGCTCTCCACACAGGCCTGGTTTGGTCCATCTTCTCTACATTAAAAAGAGAGAGGCTGATTCAGAAACAACCCTTCATTCTGACCATGGTTTTTGCCAGGGAAGATGACTTTTGCTCTCTCAGGTCCTTCATAGCTGCCTACATCTTCTCCAGTGATCATTTCTGCATGGAACTTTGTGGTTCTCAGCAGGTGGAAGATCCCCTACATTCCTATATTGTAAGACCAACTCTGTCCCTGCTCGTCTGTAAAGTTAGATTGAGGGAACAGTGTATGGTTAGGGTTAATAACATGTTCGATTTGGGTTAGAAATTATTCTGCTGGATGAATAATTGTACAAGAATAATGAGGTGAAATGTATAAGGAAAACAGAAATCTAAGTAAAATTTGAAGCCCAGAAGGGGATTGGGCTTCAAGGGATTGTGATACTTAGCATTGGGATCAAGGGATTGTGATACTTAGCATTGAATTATGTTCTGCAGAGATGTCTCAGAGAGATCCATATACAATGGCATAAGACCCTGTACCTTGGATTATTGAATGTAGAAGAGAATATCCAGTCAGAAAGCGTTAATAGGTAGGATTAGGAAGATAGTCAGTAGGTTTAGGAGGAAGAGTGAGTATAGGATTTTGAACAAAAGTTTCTTAGCAATAGGGTTTCGATTAGAGTGTGAATGGAAATGTC
Source organism: Callospermophilus lateralis (assembly GCF_048772815.1). Lineage (NCBI taxonomy): Eukaryota > Metazoa > Chordata > Mammalia > Rodentia > Sciuridae > Callospermophilus > Callospermophilus lateralis. The sequence goes on along the minus strand of NW_027513250.1, from coordinate 1,337,980 downwards.
AGCACATGTGAAGAGTCAGTCACAATGATGAACTGGGGAAAATATGTAGGAAAGCAATCAATAGAGACATTATGAAATCAGGAAAAGTATAAAGTGAGAGAAAGGATTAGATGTTTTCAACAGGGTTGAATTTGAATATATAATCTTAGGAAGAAACAAATATATTGTCACAAATAGGATTGATTTTTGAGAGCATTAGGCAACTTGGACATGGATGTTTTTAGTAATCCATATTCACTTTACATTTAGGCTTTGGTACAAACATAAGTGTGACCTTTTCTTTTTGTGTCCAAATATTACTGTGATAAAATGTATATGTAGATAAGGTGACATGAGTATTTCTTCCATCATTTCTGAGACCAATAATTTGAAGACGTATAAATTAGTATTGGGTTTACAAAGAGGTGTACCCTGTGTCTATGAATATAAAGAAAAATCATGAATAGACTGTACAGTGAATAAATAATATAACTGGTTTCACTTTAAATCATGGATTGAATTGATATCTGAAAATATATAAGAAATATTATATTGATACAAAATCATTCATTCCAACCAGTTATACATCTAATGGTAATATTAGGGTTATGGATTATCATGAAGGGTGTGTGAGTTTTGCTTCAAAAGTGATTATGGAAATCGAAAATAATGTATTTGGAAAGAAGTCTCATGAGAAGACCAGTCAAGAAACATGGAGGAATACATGTGTTTCGAAGCAGAAAATGATTGAAAGTGAAACAAATGCCTATAATTTTGTAACTTGTGGATGAAATATATATCTTATAATGTGCATAAACTGAAGAAATAGTAAAATACCAGTGGTGAATAAGAATGAACATAAAAATACACATCATGTCCCATAGGAATCTACTTGCATTAATGAGAAACTGGGTCAATTATTGTAGAAATATTAGGATTTGTATTCACGATTCACTGAAGTTAATTTTCAGTAATAGGAAACAAATAGTATTTCAGGTGGTTGAATATTTCCGAGAATAATCTTGTGAAATGTTGACTATAAATCCACATACATGAACTAGAATGAAATTAAGGAGTGTATAATAAGACACATATATTTAATATTTTAAAACATCTGGAGTGTGTATACACACACACACACACACACACACACATTAAAAAGTAGTAGTATATATGCCAATCGAAATTCATCATGAAATATATATCATCCACAGATCGAAAAATATTCATTTTCCTGAACATGGAATTATGTATAATATTGTTCAACTAGGAAGCTCAGAGAGAGGATGAATTTTCAGATCCCACAGTGTTTAGGAGGAGTGATCACTTCTCACAATTTGTATCTGCCAAGTCAGACACCTGACAAGAATGTACGTGTGATACCAGGTAGGATTCTATAGATGCATATAAAAATAGATGTGCTGAATAGGCTACATAGAATGGGAGAGAGGAATTCACATATTTGTTAACTTTAAAAACACATGGACAACTATATCAATTACAAATTGACTAGATTTATAATACCAACACTTTGTCACGCAAAAGTCGTGTCCAACTATACACTATGCCTCCTCTGATATGCTTGTATTTCTATTCTGTTTGAGTTATTTTTCTCCATCATATTAGGATTAGTAGTCAGAGTATAGTAGGTTATGGGTTAGTGTCAGGGATTCAGTATTTCAAGTAGAAAATAGGAAAATGAATCTAATATGCATGAAAATATGTGCTACAAAAAATATTCCCACTCTCATCCAGAAGAATGCCTTGAAATTATCTTCGCCCCTAGTATGACACAATTAGAGGAGAAGAGTTAGAAAATATGTGAATACATATCTGGACTGGAAAATGCTCAGCATTACACAACTATGGAGGTGGTAGAACAGTTTCCAAAAGTAAAGGACAGTGTAAACCCTCCACAAACATGGAGCTATGCTGGCCTAAAGACTTCTTGAGAAACTGCCTCTGAGTTTGGGTAGTTGAAATATATGTTGTTGTCAGGAGCTTAACTTCCTTTGTAGTGAGACCATCAAAGTTTGGTCTGCATCTATGTGACCTGGAGGACATGGTTTCTTATTTTCCAATGAACATGAGGCTGCAGTGCTGAATTCACTCTTTGTAGCTAAACTGTGGTCACTGGGGGCTAAGTGTCTCCCCATGTGGACTTTGAAGCCATTTGGTCATCCTCCACTTTTCCTGGTGTTTCTTGCTGCTGCACTGGGTGTTTTGTATTTGCTTCACGACATACAAGGAATTCAACTGGGAAACAGTGCTGGAGGGAGTCCTATAACATGTGGTGGGTCAGGGTCTGCAGGAGAATGCCCCAACTTGGCTTCTATCCCACATTGCTTGCCCCCTTGACCATACCAACCTGATTCTGAACATTGCCCTGAAACCTCTCCATATTACAAGATGCCATTTCATATAATGGTCTGCTGGCTGCACGAAGTCAGTCACAAGCAATTTGGAAGCCAATGTAATATCCACATGGCCACACCACAGATGTATTATCACACACCTGCACACCACTGCTCTAGGCCCACTACTCAGCACGCTCTAACTTACTGGCATCTCTGTTCTACACCATTTTCAAGAAACCCAGTAAATCAAGGCACTCTCTGGTACACTCATGATCAGCAATGGGACATCCAATGGTTATCCAGTGCCACCTGGTCATTGGGAATTTCAAAAATTTTATGATATTTATCTATCCATTTTTCAAGAATGAAGTTGAAGGCACTTTGGGGTTTCCATTCATCCCGGAACCATTAAATGGTGAGGAAGCTCATTTCAATGAAAGCTCTGAGGAACTCTCACAGGCAAGGCTTCCCAGAGTGTGCCCAAAAGGTCACATGAAGAAAGGCCCTTTAAGGTCTATAATGTGAGGTCCTTGTGTGTTTTGACTCTTAACTGTGGCTGCCAAGGTTTTCACAATAAAATCATGTGATATCCTTGCTGAGATTCTCAGTGCTCTGTTGAAAGCTTTCCTGGGCCTAGATCTCAGGTTTCAAGGGCAACTCTTATGCATGGCCTCCTACAATCCCAACACAACTCATGACAATACTTCTCTGAGGTCAGTTTCAGAACTCAGTTTCTAAGGGGAATCACACCAGAGTTCAAGCCCATGTGGACCCAGTCATCTATTCCAAACGCCACAAAAATGACCACATTTAAAACCAAAACATTCCCACATTGCCCTTATCTTTAACCATATAAACACTCATCATTAACTCTGGCTGCAGGTTTCCAAGAGTGGCGCAGCCCAAGACAGAATCCAAATAATGCACCCTTGCCCCTGATATGTCCAAAGTAAGGGTGGCCTGTTCACCCTTCTTATGAACCAGGAGTGATCAAATAGGCCTGCCATAAATACTGCTCTGCTTCTACAATTTGAGGCCTACTGACTGTCAGGTATAGATTCTTTATGTGATTTGGCATCATGAGACAACCCAAGCAGTTCTGCAGGAATTTGAAGAACTCATTTGATCCAAAGGATCCCTATTCTCACTTGATGGAGGTCAGGAACCAAACAGAAGAAGTCAAGAGACTTCATCCACAATGACAGATTTTTTGCCATTTTGGTTTGGATGCACACATGGGATCTTCTTTAGATCTATCAGGAGCAGAGATTTTTAGCCACAGCCTCAAACAGGGCCTAGTGTCTGATTAAGACACATCCCTTTCCAGAGCAATTAAGCAAAGAGCCACAGGTGATGCCCATTCATTTCAATTTGAAAACTATTTCTTCAGGCTTCACAAAGGGGTGGCCTGAGGCAAAGACCTTCCTGACATTCAAGGCAACAGAAACATAGATAAGCAAATGGAGCCAAGCAGGGTTTCTCCACTGAGACTTTACTGGTCACACTTGTATTTGAGTTTTTTGAGATGTTCCCATTCCCTTCAGCTATCAAGGACATGGCCATGTCACAGAGTTTGGAGGTGGTACATATCTTGGACAATAAACCATGATACTATTCTGGAGAGTGGCCAGAATTCAGGAAGAAAACAGCAACTTAGGAAGTTAGTAGGTGTTTCCCATCCATAAGGCAAGCAACAGTCCATTAATCAATTGTGCAGGATGAATGCTGTGAATCTTTCTACTAGACAGGACACCTCCATTGATGCATTCTCGTTTCTAATGTCTAAAACCACGGACACAGTGGCTACACAGACATAGAAACACTCGCCTTGTCTAAAGACTTACTAGAAAAAGTCGACTCCAAACCAAACCAACCACCTTTCCTACCTATTCTCAGAACATGAAACAAAACCGCAAACTCACACCCACAACCAAAAAGGCACCTCCTTCCCAAAAATAGGTCTTTAACTATCTGGAGTGTCCTCTGACTGGTGGGCCATACTATGTTCCACTCGAAATGGCCTGTCCGGTCTCAGATCTTGTCTCCTTGGCCAACTCTGTTATTCTGGGAGAAGCCAGTGGTTAGCCACAACCTGCTGTCTCAAGAAAGGCCCCTCTTCAGAGCTCTACTGGCATTTGGCCATCCTCACATCACTAGGTACCAAGAAGGTCTGACTCTGTACTTGGTAAATCCAAACAAGTGAGCCCACTGGGACTGGGACTGGGACTGGCTCTTGGTGCCTGGCTTCTTGCATCCCAATTTCAGAGAGTTCCATCACCAAGAAAATGAGGTATGTCACTTTCTTTGGAACTGAATGAGGCCACTGCCTTGGCAACAACTTTGTCCTAACACTTGCTTACAATGGTCCCATGAGTTGGAGGGTGCCCCTACTTCCTGTGACAATTTGACTAGTTAGAATGGTATATCAAAATAGACACCATGGAACAGCTCTCCACGAAGGCCTGGTTAGGTCCATCTTCTCTACATTAAGAAGAGAGAGTCTGATGCATACACATCCCTTCGTCCTGTGCAGGTTGTTTGCCATGGAAGATGGCTTTTGCTCATTCAGGTCCTTCATAGCTGCCTACATCTTCTCCAGGGATAATTTCTGCATCGAACTTTGAGGTTCGCAGCAGTTGGAAGATCACCTACATCCCTTATTGAAAGAATAGCCCTGTCCCTGCTCTTTTGTAATGTTAGATTGAGGCAACAGTGTATGGTTAGGGTTAATAACAGGTTCGATTTGGGTTAGGAATCATTCTGCGGGATGAATAATGGTATTGGGAACCTGCAATATATAGAAATATAGTGGTTAATTATAAGTATGGAAACAGAAATCTAGGTAAGATTTGAAGCTCAGAAGTGCATTGGGCAATAGATTGGGACACGTAGCTTTGAATTACGTTCTGCATACATATTTCAGAAAAATCGATATACAATGGCATAGGACCTTGTACCTCGGATGATTGAATGTAGTAGAGTACATCCACTCAAAAAGGGATAGTCGATAGGATCAGGAAGATAGTCAGTATGTTTCGGAAGAAGATAGAGTATAGGATTTGGACCAAAGTTCATTAGCAATAGGGTTTTGGTTAGAGAGTGAATGTCAATGTCAGCACATGTGAAGGGTCAGTCACAATGTTGAACTGGGAAAAATATGTAGGAAAGTAGATATCAATAGAGACATTAGGAAATCAGGCAAAGTATAAAGTGAGTGAAAAAACTAGACATTTCCAACAGTTTTGAGGTTGAATATATAATCTTAGGAAGAAACAAAAATGTGGTCACCAACAGGATTGACATTTGAGAGCATTAGGCAACCTGGATATGGATGTTTTTAGTAATCCATGTTCAGTTTCCATTTAGGCTTTGGTACAATCATACGTGTGACTTTTGCATTTTGTGTCCAGAATATTACTGTGGTAACATGCATATGTAGATCAGGTGACATGAGTATTTCTTCCACCATTTCTGGGAGCAATATTTAGAAGACGAATAAATTAGTATTGGGCATGCTAAGAGGTGTACCCTGTGTCTATGAATATAGAGATAATGCATGAATAGACCATATAGTGAATAAATAATATAACTGGTTCCACTTTAAATAATGGATTAAACTGATATCAGAATATATATAAGAAATACTATATTGATGTGAAATCATTCCTTCCAACCAGTTATACATCTAATGGTGATATTATAGTTATGGTTTATCATGAAGTGAGTGTCAGTTTTGCTTCAAAAGTGATAAAGGAAATAAAAAATAATGTATTTGGAAAGAAGTCTCATGATAAGACCAGTCAAGAAACCTGGAAGAATTCATGTGTTCTGAAGCAGGAAGTGATTGAAAGTGAAACAAATGCCTATAAGTTTGCTAACTTGTGGATGAAATATATATCCTATGATGTGCACAAATTGAAGAAATAGTAATGTACCAGTGTTGAATTAAAATAAATTTCAAAATACACATCATGTCACATAGGAATGTACTTGCATTGATGTTAAACTGGGTCAGTTACTGTAGAAGTATTAGGATTTGTATGCAACATTAACTGAAGTTAGTTTTCAGTACTGCAAACAATATGTATTTCAGGTGGATGAATATTTCTGAGAATGATCTTGTGAAAAGTTGATTATAAATCCATATACATGAACATGAATGAATTTAGTGAGTGTATATAAGACACATATATTTCATATTTTGAAAAATCTGGAGAGTGTATATATATATATATACAAAAAAAAACACACACAGACAATAAATTAGCAATCGAAATTTATCATGAAATATATATCTTCCACAGATGCAAAATTATTTCTTTTAGAACATGGATTTATGTATAATGTTGTTCTTCTAGGAAACACACCCCTAGGTTAAATTTTCAGTTCCAACAGAGTTTAACAGGAGTGATCATTTCTCACAAATTGTATTTGCCAAATTAGCCTCCTCACAAGAATGTAGGTGTGATACCAGGTAGTGTTCTATATGTGCATTTAAAAATACATGTGCTGAATAGGCTACAGAGAAAGGGAGAGAGGAATTCACATATTTGTTAACATTAAAAACACATGGAGAACTATTTCAATTAAAAATTGACTAGATTTATAACACCTACAATTAATCATGCAAAAAACAAGTCCAACTATACACCATGATTCCTCTGAACTGCTAGTATTCCTATTCTGTTTGTGTTATTTTTCTCCATCATATTAGGAGTAGTAGTCAGAGTTTATTAGGGTATGCGTTAGTGTCAGGGATTCAGTATTTCGAATGGAAAATTGGAAAATGACTCTAAAGGGTATGCAAATATGTGCTACACAAAAATGTTCACAGTCTCATCCAGAAGATTGCCTTGGCATTACCTTAGTTCCAAGTAAGATACAATAAAGGACAAAAGTTAGAAAATCTGTAAATACATATCAGGAATAAAAAATGCTCAGGAGTTCACAAACTTGTAGGTGGTAGAGGAGTTTCCAATAGTAAGGGACAGGGTAAACACTCCACAAACATTGAGCTCTGCTTGTGTAAAGACTTCTTGAGAAACTCTCTGAGGTTGGGCTCTTAAAATACATGTTGTTGTCAGGAGCTTTAGCTTCCTTTGTTGTGTGACCATCAAATCTTGGTGTGCAAATATGTGACCTGAAGGACATTGTTTCTAATTTTCCAATGAAAATGAGGCAGCAGTGCTGAATACTCTTTTTGTAGTTAAACTATGGCCACTGGGGTGTAAGTGTCTCCCCGGGTTGACTGTGAAGCCATTTGGTCATCCTCCAATTTTCGTGGTGTTTCTTGCTGGTGCACTGGGAGTTTGGTATTTGCTTCATGAAATACAAGGAGTTCAACTGGGACACAGTGCTGGAGGGAGTTCTGTCACGTGTGGAGGGACACGGTCTGCATGAGAATGCACCAACCAGGATTCTGTCCCACATAGGTTGCCCCTTTGTCCATAGCAACCTGATTCTGAACATTGCCCAGAAACCTATCCATATAACAAGATGCCTTTACATATAAGGGTCTGCTGGCTGTACCCTGTCAATCACAAGGCAATTGGAAGCCAATGGCAGATCCACATGCCCCAACACACATGTTTTTTCACACACCTTCACACCACTGCTCTAGGCCCACTAATGAACAGGCTCCAACTTACTGGCATCACAGTTCTACACAATTTTTATGAAACCCACTCACTCAAGGCACTGTCTGATACACTCATGATCAGCAACAGGACATCCAAAAGTTTTCCAGTGCCACCTGGTGATGGGAATTTCAAAAATTTCATGGTATTTATCAAGCCATTTTTTGAGGATAAAGTTGGAGGCTCTGTGGGTTTCAATTCATTCAGGAACCATTAAATGTTGAAGAAGCTCATATCAATGAAAGATCTTGAGAACACTCACAGGCAAGGCTTCCCAAAGAGTGGCCAAAAGGTCACATGAAGTCAGGCCCATTGAGGTATACAATGTGAGGTCCATATGTGTTTTGACTCTCAACTGTGGCTTTAAAGAATTTCAGAATAAAATCATGTGATATCCAGGCTGAGATTCCCAGTGTTGTGGGCAAAGCCACCATGCACCTAGATCTCCCTGCACCACAATTAATACCTGAGATGTTGGTTGCATGGCCTAGTAAAATCCAAACACAATTCATCACAATACTTCTCTTATGTCACTTCCAGAATTCAGTCTCTAAGGGGAATCATACCAGAGTTCAAGCCCAGGTGGACCCAGTCATCTGTTCCAAGCGCCAAACAAATTACCACAATTCACAACAAAATGCTCCCACATGCCCCTTATCTTATTTCATGTAGACACTCATCATAACATCTGGATGGAAGTTTCCATGAGGGGCACAGCACAAGACAGTGTCCAAAATAACCTTTCTTGCCCCTCATTTGCCTAAAGTCAGTGTGGCCTGGAAATCCTGACTGTGAACCAGGAGTGATCAAATACACCTGCCATTAATACTCCTTGGCTTCTCCAATTTGATGCCTACTGACTGTGGGGTTTAGATTCTTTATGTAAACTGGATTCATGAGAAAACCCAAGCACTTATGGGCTAAACTCTGCAGGGCTTTAAAGAACTCATTTGACCCAAAGGATCCCTATTTTCACTTGATGGATGTCAGGAATCTTAGAGAAGAAGGTGAGAGTCTTCATCCACAATAACTGCTCTTTTGGCCATTTTGGTTTTGGATGCACCCATGGGATCTTTCTTTAGATCCATCAGGTGCTGAAAATCTAAGCCACAGCCTCACACAGGGCCAAGAGGCTGATTCAGACACATCCCTTTCCAAAGCAATTATGCAAAGAGCAAAACACACACAGACATTATAAAGTGGCAATATATATGCTAATTGAAATTCATGATGAAATATATATCGTCCACAGATCCAAAAATATTAATTTTACTGAACATGGATTTATGAATAATGTTGTTCAACTAGAAAGGTTACCCTTAGGTTGAATTTTAAGATCCAATAGCGTTTAGGAGGAGTGATCTCTTGTCATAATTTGTATCTGCCATGTCAGCCACCTCACAAGAATGTATATGTGATACCAGGTAGGATTCTATATGTTTATATAAAAATACATGTGATGAATAGGCTACAGAGAAAGGGATAGAGGAATTCACATATTTATTAACTTAAAAAACACAAGGAGAACTATTTCAATTAAAAATTAACTAGATTTATAACACCTACCCTAAATAATGCAAAAGGCAAGTCCAACTATACACCATGCCTCTTCTGAACTGCTTGTATTTCTATTGTGTTTGTATGCACTGTGGGTTTCAAGAACCATTAAATGTTGAGGAAGCTCATTTGAATGAAACTCTGGAGAACTCTCATAGGCAAAGCTTCCCAAAGAGTGACCAAAAGGTTAGATATAGCCAGGCCCATTGAGGTCTACAATGTGAGGTCCATGTGTGTTTTGACTCTCAACTATGGCTACCAAGTCTTTAAGAATAAAATCATGGGATATCTTGGCTGAAATTCTCAGTGCTCTGTGGAAATCCACCCTTGGCCTTGATCTTAGTTTCCAAGGGCGACTCTCATGCTTGGCCTCCTAAAATATCACCACAATTCATGGCAATACTTCTCTGAGTTCAGTTCCAGAAGTCAGTCTCTAAGGGGAATCACACAAGAATTCAATCCCAGGTGGACCCACTCATCTCTTCCAACCGTCACACAAATGACCACAATTAATACAAAAACACTCTCACATGGCCCTCCTCTTCTTCTATAAAGGCACTCATCATAACATCTGGCTGGAGGTTTCCATGAGGAGCACAGCCCAAGACAGTGTCCCAAATAAGCTCCCTTGCCACTCATTTGCCTAAATTCAGGGTGGCTTGGACACCCTTCTTGTGCACCAGGAGTGATCTGAAAGGGTAAAATAAATTGAAATTAAAGTGTAAAAGTTGAAGTGTAAAAGACTGGGTTTTGTAAAGTTTCTAAGCTGCAAGGCCTGAGTTAAAATGTAAAGGACCAGGTATTGTTAAGTTCCTATGCTACATGCAAAACCTGAAATTCCTGTAGCTTGTAGTACAATTCCCGACTGCCCAGTAAATATTCCCCCTGACCGCCTGGTTATTTAATAACCTAGGACCCTGTGTGGCCTGGCACATAGGCATTGCAAGGCCTAAAGCAATCTGTTTGAATGTGTACCTCGCTTTAGAACTGACCTATCACTCCTGCCTCACCTGTTCCTGCCAATGAATGAACTAATCATGTTTAGGAATTGTTGTTTGATTTTTCTGCGGTGTATGTTGATTTCTTAAAGGAGACTGTGATATATGTAAAGTCCCGCCCTCCCCAAAAAGTGTACTTAAGCACTGCTCAACCCCTGCTCGGGGCTCTGGGCTGCTCTCCCTTCTTGAGTGAGCACGTAGCCCCAGCATGCTGGATTGGATCCTCAATGAACGCCTTTTTCTGTTGCATGAGCCGCGGTCTCTTGGTGGTCTCTTCCTCCGACGTTCACCGGATCCTTACATTTGGTGCGTTGGCCGGGAATCACGCAGCATAGGACAAGGACACCCCAACAGACCCATCTGGGGGTAAGTAAGGCGCTTCTTTCCATTTTTCCTTGCGATCGCTCAGAGCTTTTTGTTCAGGTTCCGTTTTTCCGTTTTTGGTTTGGGTTGGCAGAGTGGCTGCCAGCGGAGAACGTAAGTTCCCCCTGTCAGTGGTGGACAAACGTGTCCTAAAGCCACAGACCACGTCCTTGCAAGGGATGCCTTGGAGGACTCAGGGAGTGATGGATGTGCCCTCATTAGGTGAGGAGGGACGGATGAGCCCACATTAGGTTACTCTGCTGCCAACCCATCATATCTTGCTGGCTACTTTTTTCTCTCAGGTTGAATTCACTGTCTGGCTTTGTGGTCTAACCCATCAGGTTTTGCCAGTTACTAGGTTCTAATCTTTACTTCTGAACTCGTGTTAAATGTTACCTGTGTGTACATGTTTGTGTCACGTTTGTATTGTCCTTGTCTCTGTTTGAGAAACTCTCATTATGGGACAAAGCCATTCCATACCTCTGTCCTTGAAGCCTTTCCTGGTCCCTGCCTCCAATCCGACACCGTCACCCAGGATCCTATCACTCAAACCTTCTACTCCTTCCCCTCTTCCCTCCATTCTCCCTGAGTCACAAGATTGTAGATCTTGGTGTTGTGAACAAACGGGAGTGCATGATGGTCTTTGTGTGTCTTTTTATCTGTGTTTCTGTTAAATGTGATGGCATTGTTTGGACCGATGCAGAGTCCCGAGTTCCAACCTGCCTTACATATGTGGAAGTTACTTTAGCTAAATTTTAAACTAATGCTTCTCCTGTGAGGGACCAAAAGTCAATAGAACCGCCAGTTTTTCTGTTCTCACCTTTTGCACCTCTCTTAGCTGTGTTTTAAAGAACTTTGATAAACTTTACTCCCCTTTGTTAAGCAAGATTACGGAAGCAGTGATTTCTTTTCTTCCCGTAGTTGGCTTGAGCATGCCCACTGCAGAGGGAAATGTCTGGGGTCAAAGAACTTTGATATCTCGCTTAAACTTTTCTCAAAACCCTGTCCTCATTATTAAATTGGCATTAATTGGCTTTGGGATGGGAACCAAGCCTTCAGTCATAAATTTTGACACCCCAGAGGGGACTTTAAATAAACCCCACTCTGCCCTCTTGGGGAAGCCTAGCACTCAAAACAACTGCAAGCAGAGGATGAAATTTTTGGGAGCTGACTACTGCAAAGTTGGGAGACATAGAATATGCCTGGTGCCTGGGGTCAAAGCAAACCAGAGGAACTAATCCTGTAAGTAAATGGTGAGGCTAAAAGACTCCCAGCAGCTGACAGAGCCATTTTGCTGTGGGGAACTCCCTTATTCCTTACTTGCACTTTAAGGATTTCTCCACCTCTGTTTACTTAACAAAAGGGACAATGAATGCATTAATATGTTGATATTATAGATTGTTTCTTGGGGATGATCTAGGGTAAATGTGTATCTAAAAATGATTTTTTTTTATTTTAACCATCTCGTATCTAAATGGGTTTCTAAAGCATTGCACTATGTTACAGTTAAAAGTTGGGTTTAAACAATTGTTTAGTTTGATTTCAGGTAGTTCATGCTAGGAAACTTAAATACTTAGGATAAAAAATAATTAAAGAGTTTTAATTTTGAACTAGGCAGCCTGAAAAAATTTCACTAGATATACCAGTGCATTAACTTGGGAAGAGATAATAAATTATGATATGGTATCTATTCCCATCAGTGTGTAAGATTTTAAAAAATGGTACTAAATTAAAATGTTGGTCTGGCTTATTGAAATGACATTAATTAGCAACAGTCTTGGAAATTTTTAAAGCTTAATTTCGGATACACATGGTAGTGTGTGGTTCTTTTTAAAAAATTTTCAGCCAATTTAATGTAACTTAATACTATTAGAAACTTCATAACAAAGAAAGGGGCTTAAAGATCCTTTAGAAACTTCTTCTGATGGTGGCTTTAATATTATCAAAAAATGATCCTATTTTCAGTTTTGTGTGAGCAAGTTTTTCTAGTGTAGAAAAATCTAAAGATATAAAATTTTGAGAATTACATCTTAAACTTGCATCAAAATTTTCAACATCCAAACCTGGAAATTATGACTTATAGCTAAAATGCCTTAGGCCTGAGGTTTCTGCTACGAATTCCAGTCTTTTCAGTTTTCCAGACCTCACCCAGGACTTAAGTTGATATGCAAATAAAAGAAGCCTGCAGCACTCAGCAGGAGACAGATAAAAAAGAGTAAATGTGTCTTTTTACCTGAACTCAAACTAGACCTAACCAAAAAATTATATTATACGGTATTTACTAATTACTGGCCAGTCATCTTTTTTAGGACTCTTGCTTTTCTTAGATTCTGTATTTTTTTTTTGAGCTCATGATCTTGATTCTGCTGATGGGTTAATGTTTTCTGATCAGTTCTATTTTTGATCGACTCTGGAGTTTTTAGCATTTCAATGGAGATTTCACCTGAAAAAGCTACAAGGCTTTTACTATTGTGTTATGTGTTACATTTGTGTTACGTGTTGTATGATGGTATGTCTGTATGTGTGTATGTCCATATATCATGCAGTGATATGACAATTGACAGATGAGGAGCACTCATGAAAAATTTAGAATGTATCCAAATGTCTTTGATTCACGTGATTCATATGTTTTAATTCAAATTGGGTAAACAGATAAAAATAAATATGTCTTTAAAATTAGGCCTATACGTTTTCTAGGTTTTCAAAAAGGCCCTAATAAAATGTAGATGTCTATAAAATAATCTGCCTAAATTCAGAAATTTACAAGTATTGTATTGAAATGTGAACAGAAAGAGGTTAGTAGATGAAAAAGAGAAACTAAAAGGTTCCAGATATAGATCTAATAGAGGAAAAATGTGTTTCTGGATAAGAGAGTCTATATGATTAAGTAATTAAAAGGGTTTAAGTAAATAATAAAAAAGGTTTGTGTAACTTGGTTATATGTGTAAGTTTTGAGCAAGTAATCTTAAAAAAATAAACAGCTGGTAAAACAAGTACTGTTTTTATAAAATTGTGCCATGTTATTTCTTTAAAATCTAAACTTGTTTAATACAAAAACATCAATGTAATTGTGGTGTTAATGTGTTCATATCTTCCAGGTATACAAGTCTGTAAGGTAGAAGCTTCCAAAGATCATTGTATCAAGCTGGTGTTCTAAGGTTGTATGGTAATTCTAGGCTTAAAAAAAAAACATGTTGGAGATTTATGTATATCATTTGTGTTCTATAATTGGACTTGTTATCAATAAGATATGTACAGTTCCATGTTACTTTTTACACTGAGATACAATCTAAAAGTATTTTTAACTTAATGAGAGCCAAATCTGTGAAGGTTTTATTGTAAACACAAAGGTAATGCCCATTCATTTCCATGTGAAAACTGTTTTCTTCAGGCTTCACAAAGGTGTGGCCTGAGACAAAGACTTTCCTGATATTCAGGGCAACATAACAATAGGTAATCAAAAGGCCCAAAGCAGGGTTTCTCCACTGAGACTTTACTGGCTACACTGATATCTGAGTTTTCTGAGATGCTTGCCATTCCCTTCAGCTATCCAGTACATGGCCATGTCAAAGATCTTGGAAGTGGTTCATATATTGGACACAAAATCATGAGCCTATTCTGGAGAGTGGCCAGAATTCAGGAAGAAAACAGGAACGTAGGAAGATAGTTGGTGTTGCCCATTGATAAGGCAAGCCACACTCCATTTATAAATTGTGCCGGATGAATGCTGGGAAGTTTTCTCCTTGAGAGGATACACCCATTGAGGCATTCTCTTTTCTAATGTCTTCAACCACGGACACAGTGGGATACACAGACCTAAAAACACTCGCCTTGTCAAAGGAATAACTAGAAACACTCCAATCCAAACCAAACACACCCCCTTTCCTAACTATTCTCAGAACAAAAGAAAAAACCACAAACCCATACCCACAACCACAAAGGCACCTCCTTCCCCCAAGTAGGTCTGGAACTATCCAGAGTGTCCTCTGACCGGAGGGCCATATTATGTTCCCCAGAAATGGTCTGTCCTGTCTCAGATCTGGACTCCTTGGTCAACTCTGTGAAGTTTTCAGGAGCCAGCAGTGAGCCTCTACCTGTTTTCTCTGGAAGGGCCCCTCTTCAGAATTTTTCTGGAATTTGGCCATTCTCACATAAGTAGGTACCACAAAAGACTGACTCTGTCCTCGGAAAATCCAAACAAGTGAGAACACTGGAACTGGTGCTGGGACTGGGTCTTGGTGCCTGGCTTCCTGGAACCCAGATTTGGAGAGTTCCATCAACAAGGATGTGAGGTGAGGTCACTTCCTTTAGTAACTGAATGAGGTCACTGCCTTGGCAACCAATTTGTCCTAACATTTGCTTCCTAAGGTCTCATAACATGGAGGATGTCCCTACTACCTGTGACACTTTCACAAGTTAGAATAGTATAGAAACCATAGTCACCTGGGAACAGCTCTCCACAAAGGCCTAGTTTGGTTCATCTCCTCTACCTTAAGAAGAGAGAATCTGATTCAGACACAACCCTTCATCCTGACCAGGTTGTTTGCCATGGAAGATGCCTTTTGCTCTATCATGTCCTTCATAGCTGCCTACGTCTTCTCCAGGGATCATTTCTGCATGGAACTTTGAAGTTTTCAGCAGGTGGAAGATCCCCTGCATTCCTGTATTGTAAGACCAAATCTTTCCCTGCTTTTCTGAACACTTAGATTGAGGGAACAGTGTATGGTTAGGGTTAATAATATGTTCAATTAAAACCAAAATACTCCCATATGGCCCTCATTTTCTTCCATGTAGACATTCATCATAACCTCTGGCTGGAGGTTTCCATAAGGGGTGCAGCCCAAGACAGTGTCCAAAATAAGTTCCCTTTCCCCTCATTTTCCTAAAGTCAGGGTTTCCTGGACACCCTTCCTGTAAACCAGGATTGATCAAATAGGCCTGCCAGTAATACTGCTCTGTTTCTTCATTTTGAAGCCTACTGACTGTGAGGTATAGATTCTTTATGTGATTTGGAGTCATGTGAGAACCCAAGCACTGCAGGGCTTTGAAGAACTCATTTGTCTCAAAGGATCCCTCTACTTACTTGATGGAGGTCAGGAACCTAACAGAGGAAGCAAGAGACTTCATCCACAATGACTGATCTTTTTGCCATTTTGGTTTTGGATGCACACATGGGATCTTTCTTTAGATCCATCAGGTGCTGAAAATCAAAGCCACAGCCTCTCTCAGAGCCGAAAGGATGATTCAGACACATCCCTTTCCAAAGCAATTAAGCAAAGAGCCACAGGTGATGCTCATTCATTTCCAATTGAAAGCAGTTTTTTTCAGGCTTCACAAACTGGTGGCCTGAGGAAAAGACCTTCCTGACATTCAGGTCAACAGAACAGTAGGTTAGCAAAAGGCACAAAGCAGGGTTTCTCTACTGAGACTTTACTGGTCACACTGATATCCGAGTTTTCTGAGATGCTCCCAATTTCCTTTATCTATCCAGTACATGGCCATGTCACAGAACTCGACAGAGGTCCATATCTTGGACAAAAAAACATGAGCCTATTCTGGAGAGTGGCCAGAATTCAGGAAGAAAACAGGAACTAAGGAAAGAAGTAGGTGTTGCCCATATAAGGCAAGCCACAGTCCATTCATAATCGGGCAGGATGTGTGCTGAGATGCTTTCTACTAGACAGGACACATCCATTGATGCATTCACTTTTCTAATATCTACAACCACGGAAAAAGTGGGAAACACAAACATAGAAACACTCGCCATGTCAAATGACTTACCAAAAACAGTCCACTCCAAACCAAACATACTGCCTTTCCTACCTATTCTCAGAACATGATACAAAACTACAAATTCACACCCACACCCACAAAGGCACCTCCATTACCCAAGTAGGTCTGTGACTATCCAGAGTGTCCTCAGACTGGTGCGCCTTACTCTGCTCCCTCGAAATGGACTTTCCTGTCTCAGATCAGGTCTCCTTTACCAACTCTGTAAAGTTGTCAGCATCAATCAGTGAGTCACTACCTGCTTTCTCAGGAAAGGCCCCTCTTCAGAGCTTTCCTGGCATTTAGCCATCCACACATCAGTATGTACCAAGAAAGACCGACTCTGTCCTTGGTAAATCCAAACAAGTGAACCCACTGGGACTGGGACTGGGACTGGCTCTGAGTGCCTGGCTTCCTGGATCCCAAGTTCAGAGAGTTCCATCACCAAGGAAGTGAGGTAGGTCACTTCCTTCAGGAACTGAATGAGGTCACTATCTTGGCAACCACTTTATCCTAACATTTGCTTCCAAGGGTCCCATGAGAGAGAGGCTTCCCCTACTTCCTGTGTCACATTCACAAGATAGAATGGTATATCAACCATAGGCACATGTTAACAGCTCTCCACACAGACCTGGTTTGGTCCATCTTCTCTACATTAAGAAGAGAGAGGCTTATTCAGACACATCGCTTCATCCTGACCAGGTATTTTACCAAGGAAGATATCTGTTGCTCCCTCAGGTTCTTCATAGCTGCCTACATCTTCTCCAGGGTTTATTTCTGCATGGAACTTGAGGTTCTCAACAGGTGGAAGATCCCCTATCTACCTGTATTATAACACCAACTCTGTCCCTGCTCTTCATAAAGTTAAATTGAGGGAACAGTGCATGGTTAGGTTTAATAGCATGTTCGATTTGGGTTAGGAATCATTCTGTGAGATGAATAATTTTATTGGGAACCTCCGATATTACAAGCATATATAGGTGTAATATAAGTATGAAAACAGAAATCTAGGAAAGATTTCAAACCCAGATGAACATTGGGCCCTTGATTGGGATACTTAGCTTTGAATAATTTCCGCAAAGTTGTCTCAGATAAATCGATATACAATGGTATAGGACCTTGTACCTTGGATGACTGAATGAGGAAGAGATCGTCCAGACAAAAAGAGATAGTTCGAAAAGTTATTTAGATATAGGGTTTTGGTTAGAGAGTGAATGTAAATGTCAGCATATGTGAAGAGTCAGTCACAGTGATGAACTGGGGAAAATGTTTAGGAAAGCAGATATCAATAGAGACATTAGGAAATCAGGGAAAGTACAAAGTGAGTGATAGGATAAGATGTTTTTAACATGGTTGAGTTTGAATATATAATCTTAGGAAGAAACAAATATGTAGTCACCAATAGGAATGATATTTGAGATCATTAGTTAATCAGGACATGGATGTTGTTAGTAATACATGCTCACATTAAATTTAGGCTTTGGTACAATCATAAGGGTGTCCTTTGCATTTTTTGTCAGGAATATTACTGTGTTGAAATGTAAACGTATATCAGGTGACTACAGTATTTCTTCAACTATTTCTGAAAGCAACATTTTAAGACTGATAAGTTAGTATTGGGGACACAAGTACGTGTACCCTGTGCCTATGATTATAAAGATGATGCCTTAATAGACCATACTGTAAATAAATAATATAACTGGATCAAACTTTAAATAATTGATTGAATTGATATCTGAAAATATATAGGAAATCTTATATTGATATACATAAGTTCATTCTAACCAGTTTTACATCTAATGGTAATTTTAGCATTATGGTTTATGATGAAGAGTGTGGGAGTTTTGCTTCAAAAATGATTATGGAAATCGAAAATAATATGTTTGGAAATAATCTCATGCAAAGAACTGTCAAGAAACATGGAGGAATACATATGTTCTGAAGCAGCAAGTAATTGCAAGTGAACCAAATGCGTACAGATTTGTGAACTTGTGAATGAAAAGTATTATCCTATGATGTCCATAAACTGAAGAAATTGTAATGTACCAGTGTTGAATAAAAATGAACTTCAAAATACACATCATGTCCCATAGGATTTTACTTGCATTGATGTTAAACTGGGTCAGTTACTGTACAAATATTAGGATTTGTAAGCACCATTCACCAAAGTTAGTTTTCAGTACTGGGAAATAAATATGTATTTCATGTGGATGAATATTTCTGAGAATAAACTTGTGAAAATTTGATTATAAATCCACATATAGGAACATGAGTTAAATTAATGAGTGTATAATAAGACACATATATTTCATATTTTGAATAATCTGGAGAAAAAAAAAATATATATATAGATACAAACACAGACATTAAAATGTAGTAATATGTATGCCAGTCAAAATTCATTATGAAATATATATCATCCTCATATCCAAAAATATTCTTTTTACTGAGCATGGATTTATGTATAATGCTGTTCATCTAGGAAATTCACCAATATGTTGAATTTTCAGTTCCATCAGTATTTAGGGGCAGTGATCTCTTCTCACAATCTGTATCATCCTAAAACAGCAAGCTCACAAGAATGTACGTGTGATACCAGGTAGGATACTAAACATGCATAATAAATTTCATGAGATGAATAGGCTACAGAGAAAGGGAGACAGAAATGTACATATGTGTTAACTTTAAAAACTCATGGAGAAGTATTACAATAAAAAGTTGACTAGATTTATAACACATACACTTGATAAAGCAGAACGCAAGTCCTAGTATACACCATGCCTCCTATGTACGGCCTGTATTTCTATTCTGTTAGGTTTCTTTTTCTACATCATATTAAGATTAGTAGTCAGAGTCTAGTAGGGTATGGGTTAGTGACAGGGATTCAGTATTTCTAATGGAAAATAGGAAAATGAATCTAATGTGTATGCAAATATTTGCTAGACAAAATCTTCCCACTGTCCTCCAAAACAATGCCTTGATATTTCCTTCGCCACAAGTAATACACAATTAGTGGAGAAGAGTTTGAAAATCTGTGAATATATATCTGGAAAAGAAAATGCTCAGGAGTTCACAACCTTGGAGGTGGTAGAGGAATTTCCAAAAGTAAGGTACAGGGTAAACACTCCACAAACATGGAACTCTGGTGGCCTAATGAGTTTTTGAGAAACTGCCTCTGAGTTTGGGCCCTTGAAAAATTTGTTGTTGTCAGGAGCTTTAGCTTCCTTTGTATTGAGACCATCAAACCTGGGTCGGCATCTATGTGACCTGGATGACATGGTTCCTTATATGCTATTGAACATGAGGAAGAAGTTCTGAATTTTCCCTTTGTTAGTAAACTGAGGACACTGGGGTCTAAGTGTCTAACCATGTGATCTGTGAAGCCATTTGGTCATACTCCACTTTTCGTGGTGTTTCTTACTGCTGCACTAGGAGTTTGGTATTGGCTTCACGTAATACAAGGAGAAAAACTGGGACACAGTGCTAGAGGGAGTACTCTCACGTGTAGTGGGTGAGGGTCTGCAGGAGAATGCACCAACCAGGCTTCTATCCCAAAAAGCTTGCACCCATGTCCATAGCAACCTGATTCTGAACATTGCCCTGAAACCTCTCCATATAACAAGGTCCCTTTACTTGTAATGTTCTGCTGGCTGCAACATGTCAGTCACAAGTCATTCGGAAACCAATGGCAGAACCACGTGTCCCGACGACAGATGTTTTATCATACACCTGCCCACCACTGCTCTGGGCCCACTAATCAGCAGGCTCCAACTTTCTGGCACCTCTGTTCTCACCATTTTCATGAAACCCAGTCAATCAATGCAATGTCTGGTACACTCATGATCAGCAACAGATATCCAAAGGTTCTCCAGTGCCATCTGTTCATGGAAATTTAAAAAATTCATGGTATTTATCTAGCCAATTTTCAAGGATGAAGTTGGAGGCACTGTGGCTTTCAATTTATTCAGGAACCATGAAATGGTGAGGAAGCTTATTTCAATTAAAGCTCGGGAGAACTCTCAGAGGCAAGGTTTCCCAAAGAGTGGCCAAAAGGTCACATT
Source organism: Callospermophilus lateralis (assembly GCF_048772815.1). Taxonomy (NCBI): domain Eukaryota; kingdom Metazoa; phylum Chordata; class Mammalia; order Rodentia; family Sciuridae; genus Callospermophilus; species Callospermophilus lateralis. The sequence continues at coordinate 1,317,260 of NW_027513250.1, read as the reverse complement.
AAGCCATGCCCATTGAGGTCTACAATTGAGGTCCATGTGTGTTTTGACTCTCAACAATGGCTGCCACGTCTTTCTGAATAAAGTCATGTGATATCCTGCCTGAGATTCCCAGTGCTCTTTGGAAAGCTATCCTGAGCCTAGATCTCAGTCTCCAAGGGCAACTCTCATGTGTGGCCTCCTAAAATCCCAACACAATTCATGTCAATACTTCTCTGAGTTCATTTCAGTCTCTAAGGGGAATCACTCCAGAGTTGAAGTCCATGCGGACCCAGTCATCTCTTCCAACCACCACACAAATGACCACAATTAAACCAAAACACTCCCACATGGCCCTCATCTTCTTCAATATAAACTCTCAACATAACCTCTTGCTGGAGGTTTCCATGAGGGGCGCAGCCTAAGGAAGTGTCCAAAATAAGCTCACTTGCCCCTTATTTGCCTAAACTCAGTGTGGCCTGGAAACCCTTCCTGTGAACCAGATGTGATCAAATAGGCCTGCCATTAATACTGCTCTACTTCTCCAATTTGAGGCCTACTCTCTGTGGGGCATAGATTCTTTATGTGAATTGGGGTCATGAGAAAATCAAGCACCTATGGGCTACCCTCTGCAGGGCTTTGAAGAACCCATTTCAGTGAGTCGAGGAATTGGACCAAATGTTCTTTAGATATAGGGTTTTTGTTAAAGAGTGAAAGTAAATGTCAGCATATTTGAAGAGTCAGTCACAGTGATGAACTGGGGAAAATGTGTAGGAAATCAGATATCAATAGAGACATTAGGAAATCAGGCAAAGTACAAAGTGAGTGATAGGATAAGACATTTTTAACAGGGTTCAGATTCAATATTTAATCTTAGGAAAAAACAAATATGTAGTCACCAATAGGAATGATATTTGAGATCATTAGTTAATCAGGACTTGGATGTTGTTAGTAATACATGCTCACTTTCAATATAGGCTTTGGTACAATCATAAGTGTGTCCGTTGCATTTTGTGTCAGGAATATTACTGTGATAAAATGTGTATGTATATCAGGTGACTAGAGTATTTCTTCCACCAATTCTTAAAGCAATATTTTAAAGACTTATAAATTAGTATTTGGGATACAAATAGGTATACCATCGGTCTATGAATATAGAGATGATGCCTTAATAGACCATACTGTGAATAAATAATATAACTGGTTCAAACTTTAAATAATGGATTGAATTGATATCTGAAAATATATAGGAAATTTTATATTGATATACATAAATTCATTCTAACCAGTTATACATCTAATGGTAATATTAGCATTATGGTTTATCATGAAGAGTGTCTGAGTTTTGCTTCAAAAATGATTATGGAAATCAAAAATAATGTGTTTGGAAAGAATCTTATGAAAAGAACAGTCAAGAAACATGGAGGAATACATGTGTTCTGAAGTAGGAAGTGATTGAAAGTGAACCAAATGCCTATAAATTTGTGAAATTGTGGATGAAAGGATATATCCTATAATGTCCATAAACTGCAGAAATAGTAATGTATCAGTGTGGAATAAAAATGAACTTCAAAATACACATCATGGTCCCATAGGTGTCTACTTGCATTGATGTGAAACTGGGTCAGTCACTGTGGAAATATTACGATTTGTATGCACCATTCACTGAATTTAGTTTTCAGTACTAGGAAATAAATATGTATTTAAGGTGGATGAATATTTCTAAGAATTATTTTGTAAAAGTTTGATTATAAATCCACATACACACACATGAGTGAATTTAGAAAGTGTATAATAAGACATATATATTTCATATTTTGGAAAATCTAAAGAGTAGATATCTATATCTATATAGATAGATAGATAGATAGATAGATAATTAGATACTCACATACACAGACATTAAAATGTAGCAATATATATGCCATTCGAAAATCATAATAAAATGGATATCATCCACGTATCCAAAAATATTCATTTTACTGAACATTTATTTATGCATAATACTGTTCATCTAGGAAATTCACCCATAGGTAGAATTTCCAGTTCCATCAGTATTTAGAGGGAGCGATCTCTTCTCACAATTTGTATCTTCCAAAATAAGCAAGCTCACAAGAATGTACATGTGATACCAGGTAGAATTCTAAAGATGCATTAAAAAATACATGTGATGAATAGGCTACAGAGAAAGTGAGACAGAAATTTACATATGTGTTAATTTTAAAAACTCTTGGAGAAGTATTACAATGAAAAGTTGACTAGATTTATAACACATACCATTGATAAAGCCGAAGGCAAGTCCAAGTATACACCATGACTCCTATGAAAGGCCTGTATTTCTATTCTGTTAAGTTTCTTTTTCTCCATCATATTTTGATTAGTAGTCAGAGTCTAGTAGGGTATGGGGTAGGTTCAGGGATTCAGTATTTCAAATGGAAAATAGGAAAATGAATCTAATGTGTATGCAAATATGTGCTACACAAAAATCTTCCCACTCTCATCCAGAACAATGCTTTGACATTACCTTCGCCCCAAATAAGACACAATTAGTGGAGAAAAGTTAGAAAATCTGTGAATACATATGTGGAAAGGAAAATGCTCAGGAGTTCACAAACTTGTAGGAGGTAGAACGGGTTACAAAAAGAGAGAGGGTAAACACTCCACAAACATGGAGCTCTGCTAGCCTTTTTGAGAAACTGCCTCTGAGGTTGGGCAGTTAAAATATGTGTTGTTGTCAGGAGCTTTAGCTTCCTTTGTAGTGAGACCATCAATTCTGGGTCTTCATCTATGTGACCTGGATGACATGGTTTTTTTATTTTCTAGTGAACATGAGGCAGCAGTGCTGAATTCTCTCTTTGTAGGTAAACTTTGGCCACTGGGGTCTAAGTATCTAACTGTGTTGTCTGAAAAGCCATTTGGACATTATCCACTTTCGTGGTGTTTTTTACTGCTGCACTGTGAGTTTGGTATTGGCTTCACGAAATACAAGGAGTTCTACTGGGACTCAGTGCTGGAGGATGTACTCTCACGTGTGGTGGGTTACTAAAATGCACCAGTGGGGCTTCAATCCCACATAGCTTTTCAACTTGACAATAGCAACCTGATTCTGGACATTGGCAGGAATCCTCTCCATATAATAAGATGCCTTTACATACAGTCTGCTGGCTGTACCATGTCAGTCACAAGTGATTTCTAAGCGAATGGCAGATCCACGTGGCCCCACCAGAAATGTTTTTTTCACACAACTTCACTCCACTGCTCTAGGCCCACTAGTCTTCAGGCTCCAACTTTCTGGCATCTATGTTCTACACTTTTTCCATGAAACCCAGTCAATCAAGGCACTGTCTGGTACAATCATGATCAGCAACAGGACATCCAGAGGTTCTCCAGTGCAACCTGGTCATGGTAATTTCAAAAAAATCATGGTATTTATCTAGATATTTTTCAATAATGAAGTTGGAGGCACTGTGGGATTCAATTTATACAGGAACCATTAAAAGGTGAGGAATCTCATTTCAATGAAAGGTCTGGAGAACTCTCACAGGCAAGGCTTCCCAAAGAGTGGGCAAAAGGTCACATGAAGCCAGGCCCATTGAGGTCTACAATGTGAATTCCATGTGTGTTTTGACTCTCAACTATGGCTGACAATCTTTCAAAATAAAATCTTGTGATATCCTGGCTGAGATTCCCAGTGCTCTGTGGAAAGTCACCCTGGGCCTAGATCTCAGTTTCCAATGGCGAATCTCATGCGTGGCCTCCAAAAATCCCAACACAATTCATGGCAATACTTCTCTGAGCTCAGTTCCACAACTCAGTCTCTAAGGGGAATCACAACAGAGTTCAAGCCCAGGTGGACCCAGGCATCTCTTCCAATTGCCACACAAATGACGACAATTAAAACCAAAACACTCCCACAGGGCCCTCTTCTTCTTTTATATAGACACTAATCATAACCTCTAGCTGGAGGTTTCCATGAGGGGCACAGCCCAAGACAGTGTCAAAAATAATCTCACTTGCCCCTCATTTGCCTAAAGTCAGGGTGGCCTGGACAACATTCCTGTGAAACAGAAGTGATCATATAGGACTGCTGTTAATACTGCTCCACTTCTAAAATTTGAGGCCTACTGACTGTGGGGTATAGATTCTTTGTGTGAATTGGAGTCATGAGAAAACGCAAGCACCTATTGTCCAGCCTCTGCAGGGCTTTGAAGAACTCATTTGACACAAATGATCCCTATTCTCACTTGATGGAGGTCAGAAATATTACAGAGGAAGGCGAGAGGCTTCATGTACAATGACTGATCTTTTTTTCCATTTTGGTTTTGGATGCCCACATGGGATCTTTCTCTAGATACATCAGGTGCTGAAAATCTAAACCACAGGCTCACACAGGGCCAAGAGGCTGATTCAGACAAATCCCTTTCCAAAGCAATGAAGTAAAAAGCCACAGGTGATTCCCATTTATTTCCATTTGAAAACTCTTTTCTTCAGGCTTCACTAAGGTTTGGCCTGAGGCAAAGACCTTTCTGACATTCAGAGCAACAGAACAATAGGTAATCAAAAGCCCCCAAGCAGGGTTTCTCCTAGGAGACTTTCCTGGTTACTCTGATATGTGAGTTTTCTGAGATGCTCGCCATTCCCTTCAGCTATCCAGTACATGGCTATGTCACAGAGCTTGGAGGTGGTACATATCTTGTACAAAAATACATGATACTAATCTTTAGAGTGGCCAGAAATCAGGAAAAAAATGAGAACATAGGTAGATAGCAGGTGTTGCCCATGGATAAGGCAAGCCTCAGTCCATTCATTATTGGGAAGGATGCATACTGGGAAGTTTTCTACTAGACAAGACACACCCAATGAGCTATTTTCTTTTCTAATATCTACAAAGAAAAACACAGTGGGATACACAGACACAGAAATAGTCTCCTTGTCAAATGACTTACTAGAAACAGTCCACTCCATACCAAACAAACCTCCTTTTTCACCTATTCTCAGATCATGAGAAAAAACCACAAACACAAACCAACACCCACAAATGCACCTCCTTCTTCCAAGTAGGTCTGTGACTATCTGGAGTGTCCTCTGACTGGTAGGACATACGATGTAACCCAGAAATGGCCTTTCTGTCTCACATCTGGTCTCCTTCGTCAAATCTGTGAATTTATAAGGAGGCAGTGGTGAGCCAATTCCTATGCTCTCAGGAAAGACCCCTCTTCAGAGTTTCTTGGTATTTGGCAACCCTTACATCAGTAGGTACCAAGAAAGACTGACTCTGTCCTTGGTAAATCCAAAGAAATGAGCCCACTGTGACTGCGACTGGGACTGGCTCAGGGTGCCTGGCTTCCTGGATCACAAAATTCAGAGACCTCCATCACCAAGGAAGTGAGGTGAGGTCACTACCTTCAGAAAATGAATGAGGTCACTGTCTTGGCCACCACTTTGTCCTAACAGTTTCTTACTATTGTCTCCTGACATGGAGGCTGCCCTACTTCCTGTGATACTTTCACATGTTAGAATGGTATAGAAACCATAGTCACCTGGGAACAGCTCTCCACACAGGCCTGGTTTTGTCCATCTTCCCTACATTAAGAATAGAGAGGCTGACTCAGACACATCCTTTCATCCTGACCATGTTGTTTGCCATGGAATATGACTTTTGTTCTCTCAGGTCCTTCATAGCTGCCTGCATCTTCTCCAGGTATAATTTCTGCATGGATTTTGAGGTACTCAGCAGGTGGAAGATCTCCTAACTTCCTGTATTGTAATACCAACTTTGTCCCTGCTCTTCTGTAAAGTGAGATTGAGGGAATATTGTATGGTCAGGGTTAATAGCATGTTCGATTTGGGTTAGAAATCATTCTGCTGGATGAATAATTGTATTGGGAACCAGCGATATTTATAAGAATATAGAGGGAAAACATAAGTATGAAAACAGAAATCTAGGTAATATTTGAAGCCCAGAAGGATTTGGACCCTTGATTGGGATCCTTAGCTTGAGTTATGTTTTGCACCGAGGTCTCAGTTAAACTGACATACAATGGCATAAGACCCTGTACCTCAGATGATTAAATGTAGAAGAGAACATCCAGTCAAAAAGGGATTGTGTGTAGGATTAGGAAGATAGTCAGTAGGTTTAGGAGGAAGAGTGAGTCTAGGATTTGGACCAAATGTTCTTTAGCAATAGGGTTTTGGTTAGAGAGTGAATATAAATGACACCATATGTTAAGAGTCAGGCACAATGATGAACTGGGGAAAATATGTAGGAAAGCAGACATCAATAGAGACATTAGGAAATCTGGCAAAATATAACATGATAGGATTAGAGATTTTCAACAGGGTTGAGGTTGAATACATAATCTTAAGAAGAAACAAATTTGTAGTCACCAATAAGATTGACATTTGAGAGCATTAGGCAACCTGGACATGGATATATTTAGTAATCCATGTTCACATTCCATTGAGGCTTTGGTACAATCATAAGGGTGACCTTCGCATTTTGTGTCCAAAATATTACTGTGATAATATGTATATGAAGATCAGGTGACATGAGTATTTTTTCCACCATTTCTGGGGGAAATATTTTGAAAAGACATAAATTAGTACTGGGGATACTAATAGGCTTACCCTGTGTGGATGAATATAGAGATGATGCATTAATAGACCATAATGTGAATAAATTATATGACTGGTTCCAAATTTAAATAATGGATTGTATTGATATCTGAAAAAATAGAAGAAATCATTTATTGATATACATACATTCATTCCAACCACTTACATATCTAATGGTTATCTTAGGGTTACCGTTTATCATGAATAGTGAATGAGTTTTGCTTCAAAAATGATTATGGAATCGAAAATAATGTGTTTAGAAAGAAGTCTAGTGAAAAGACGAGTCAAGAAACATGGAGAAATATAAGTGTTCTGAAGGAGGAAGTGATTGAAAGTGAACCAAATGTTTATAAATTTGTGAATTTGTGAATGAAAGGATATATTTTATGATGTCTATAAACTGAAGAAATAATAACGTACCAGGTTTGAATAAAAATGAACTTTAATAAACACATCATATCCAATAGGAATCTACTTGCATTGATGTTAAACTTGGTCAGTTACTGTAGAAATATTATGATTTGTAAGCACCCTTCCCTGAAGTTAGTTTTCAGTACTAGGAAACAAATATGTGTTTCAGTGGATGTATATTTCTGAGAATAAACTTGTTAAAAGTTGATAATAAATCCACATATATGAATATGAATGAATTCAGGCGGTCTATAAGAAGACACATATATTTCATATTTTGGTAAATCTGGAGAATATATATATATATATATATATATATATATATATATATATATATATATATTATATATATAGACACACAAACACACACACATTATAATGTAGCAATATATATGCCAATTGAAATTCATCATGAAAAATAACTCATCCGCATATCCCAAAATATTCATTTTACTGAACAGTAATATATGTATAGTGTTGTTCATCTAGGAAGCTCACTCATGGGTTGAATTTTCTGTTAAAACAGCGTTTAGGAGGAGTGATCTCTTCTCACAATTTGTATCTGCCAAGTCAGCCACCTCACAAAAATGTACATGTGAAACCAGGTAGGATTCTATTTGTGCATATAAAAATACATTTGCTTAATAGGCTACAGAGAAAGGGAGACAGGAATTCACATATTTCTTAACTTTAAAAACACATGGAGAATTATTTCAACAAATAATTGACTAGATTTATAATTCCTACCTTATATCATGCAAAAGGTAAGTCCAACTATACACCATGCTTCCTCTGAAATGCTTGTATTTCTATTCTGTTTGGGTTATTTTTCTCCATTATATTAGGATTAGTAGTCAGAGTTTAGTAGGGTATGGGTTAGTGTCAGGGATTCAGTATTTCAAACAGAAAATTGTAAAATGAATCCAATGTTTATGCAAATATGTGCTAAACAAAATCTTCTCTCTCTCATCCAGAACAATGACTTGACATTCCCTTCGCCCCAAGTAAGTCAGAATTAGAGGAGAAGAGTTAGAAAATCTGTGAATATATATTTAGAATGGAAAATGCTCAGGAGTTCACAACCTTGGAGTTGATAGAGCAGTTTCCAAAAGTAAGTGACATGGTAAACACTCCACAAACATGGAGATCTGCTGGCCTAAACACTTCTTGAGAAATTGCCTCTGAGCTTGGGCACTTGAAATATATGTTGTTTTCAGGAGCTTTAACTTCCGATGTAGTGAGACCATCAAAGCTAGGTCTGCATCTATGTGACCAGGAGGACATGGTTTCTTATTTTCCAATGAACATGAGGCAGCAGTGCTAAATTCTCTCTTTGTAGCTAAATTGAGGCCACTGGGGCTAAGTGTCTCCCCATGTGGACTGTGAAGCCATTTGGTCATCCTCGACTTTTCGTTTTGTTTCTTGCTGCTGCACTGGGAGTTTGTTATTTGCTTCACGATATACAAGGAGTTCAAGTGGGACACAGTGCTGGAGGGAGTTCTGTCACGTGTGGTGGGTCAGTGTCTGCATGAGAATGCACCAACTAGGCTTCTATCCCACATAGCTTGCCCCTTGACCATAGCAACCTGATTCTAAACATTGCCGTGAAAAATCTCCATATAACAAGATGCCTTTATATAGAAGGGTCTGCTGGCTGCACCGTGTCTGTCTCAAGGCATTTGAAAGCCAATGGCAGATCCACATGGCTCCACCAGAGATGTTTTATTACACACCTGCACACCACTGCTCTAGGCCCACTACTCAGCAGGCTCCAACTTACTGGCATCTCTGTTCTACACCATTTTCATGATACCTAGTCAATCAAGGCACTGTCTGGTATACTCATGATCAGCAACAGGACATCCAATGGTTCTCCAGTGCCACCTGGTCATGAGAATTTCTAAAATTTTATGGTATTTATCTAACTATTTTTCACAGATGAAGTTGTTGGTACTGTGGGTTTCAATTCATTCAGGATCCATTAAATGTTGAGGAAGCTCATTTTAATGAAGGATCTGGAGATCTCTCACAGGCAAGGCTTCCCAAAGAGTGGCCAAATTGTCACATGAAGCCAGGCCCATTGAGGTCTACAATGTGAGGTCATGTGTGTTTTGACTCTCAACGATGGCTGCCAAGTCTTTCAGAATAAAACCTGTGATATCCTAGCTGAGATTCCCAGTGCTCTCTGGAAAGCCTCCCTGGGCCTAGACCTCAGTTTCCAAGGCGACTCTCATGTGTGGCCTCCTGAAATCCCAACAACATTCATGGCAATACTTCTCTGAAGTTAGTTCCAAATCTCATTCTCTAAGGGCAATCACATCAGAGTTCAAGCCCAGGTGGACCCAGTCATCTCTTCCAACTACCACACAAATGACCACAATTAAAACCAAAACACTCCCACATGGTTCTCATCTTCTTCCATATAGACACACATCATAACCTGTGGATGGAGTTTTCCATGAGGGGCACAGCCAAACCAGTGCCCAAAATAAGCTCCCTTGCCCCTCATTTGCCTAACGTCAGGGTGGATTGGACATGCTTCCTGTGAACCAGGAGTGATCAAATAGGCCTGCCGTAAATGCTCCACTTCTCCACTTTGAGGCCTTCTTACTGTGGGGATTATATTCTTCTTTTTCTAAATTTTTTTGGAAATTTAATTGGAAAGTTAAAAAAATTGTTTTGCAGAATGTTAAATTTCTAATGGCAAAGCCTTCACCTTGTTTGTGAAGAAAACCTTGATGCCTTGCCAATCTGGTAACATGGAGACACTCAAAATTTTCTGTTACATACTACATGGATGAATGGCTACAGCACATAGTTTTTTAAAACTGAAAGGCAGATACCAGCAAGTAAGATAACAAATAAAAGACAATTTTATTAAAAAATAAAGTTGTTAAATGACTCAAATATTGGAAATTCAATTCTTTTTATTTTTGGTTGTTCAAAACATTATAAAACTCATGATATATCATCTTTCATACATTTGACTCAGTTGGGTTATGAACTCCCATTTTTACCCCAAATACAAATCGCAGAATCACATCAGTTACACACTCACGTTTTTACATAATAGCATACTAGTTATTGTTGTATTCTGCTACCTTTCCTATTCCCTACTATTCCCCCTCCCCTCCCAACTTCCCTCTCTACCTCACTGCTGTTGTTTAATTCTCTCCCTTGTTTTCCCCTCTTTAGCCTCACAACCTCTTATATGTAATTTTGTGTAACATTGAGTAGTCTCCTACCATTTCCATATGCTTTTCCTTCTCTCTCCCTTTCTCTCCCCCCACTCATCTCTGTTTAGTTTTAATATTTTTCTCATGTTCTTCCTCCCTGTTCTGTTCTTATTTGCTCTCTCTATATAAAAGGAAACATTTGGCATTTGTTTTTTAAGGATTGGATAGATTCGCTTAGCATAATCTATTCTAATGCCATTCATTTCCCTGCAAATTCTATGATTTTGTCATTTTTCAGTGCTGTGTAATACTCCATTGTGTATAGATGACACATTTTTATTATCCATTCATCTATTGAAGGGCATCTAGGTTGGTTCCAAAGTCTAGCTATTGTGAATTGTTCCGCTATGTTCATCGATGTGGCAGTATCCTTATACTGCGCTCTATTAACATCCTCAGGGAAGAGTCTGAGAAGGGCGATATCTCGGTCAAATGGTGGTTCCATTCCCAGCTTTCCCAGGAATCTCCATACTGCTTTCCATGTTGTACTCACCAATTTGCAGTCCCACAAGCAGTGTACAAGTGTACCCTTTACCCCACATCCTCACCAACACTTATTGTTGTTCGACGTCATAATGGCTGCCAATCTTACTGGAGTGAGATGGTATCTTAGGGTGGTTTTGATTGCATTTCTCTGACTGCTAGAGATGGTGAGCATTTTTTCATGTACTTGTTGATTGATTGTATGTCCTCCTCTGTGAAGTGTCTGTTAAGATCCTTGGCCCATTTGTTGATTGGGTTATTTGTTATCTCATTGTTTAATTTTTTTGAGTTCTTTGTATATTCTAGATATTAGGGCTCTATCTGAAGTGTAAGGGGTAAAAATTTGTTCCCAGGATGTAGGCTCTCTATTTACCTCTCTTATTTTTTCTCTTGCTGAGAAAGATCTCTTTAGATTAAGTAAGTCCCATTTGTTTATTCTTTTTATTAACTCTTGGGCTATGGGTTTCCTAGTAAGGAATTTGGAGCCCAACTCCACAGTATGTACATCGTAGCCACCTTTTTCTTCTATCAGACGCAGTGTTTCTGATTTTATATCTGGCTCCTTGATCCATTTTGAGTTAACTTTTGTGCATTGTGAGAGAAAGGGATTCAGTTTCATTTTTTTGCATATGAATTTCCAGTTGTCCCTGCACCATTTGTTGAATATGCTATCCTTCTTCCATTGCATGCTTTTAGGCCCTTTTTCAAATATAAGAAAGTTGTAATTTTGTGGATTTGTCTCTGTGTCCTCTATTCTGTACCATTGGTCCATCTGCCTGTTTTGATACCAGTACCACACTGTTTTTGTTACTATTGCTTTGTAGTACAGTTTGAACTCTGGATTCACACTTCCTGCTTAGAATTGCTTTCGCTATTCTGGGTCTTTTGTTTTTCCATATGAAATTCATGATTACTTTATCTATTTCTACAAGAAATGCCATTGGGTTTTTGATTGGCATCGCATTAAACCTGTAGAGAACTTTGGGTAATATCGCCATTTTGATGATGTTATTTCTGCCTATCCATGTACAGGGCATACTTTTCCATCCTCTAACATCTTCTTCTATCTCTCTCTTTAGGGTTCTGTAGATTTCATTGCATAAATCTTTCACCTCTTTGGTTAGGTTGATTCCCAAGTTTTTTATTTTCTTTGAGTATACTGTAAAAGGAGTGGTTTTCCTCATTTAAATTTCAGAAGTTTTGTTGCTGATATACAGGAATGCCTTAGATTTATGCGTGTTGATTTTATATCCTGCCACTTTGCTGAATTCATTTACTAACTCTAGCAGTTTCTTTGTAGACCCTTTTGGGTCTGTTAAATATATTATCATGTCATCCAAAAATAGCGATAATTTAAGTTCTTCTTTTCCTATTTTTAAGTCTTTAATTTCTTTTGTCTGTCTAATTGCTCTGGCTAGTATTTCAAGAACTAAATCGAATAGAAGTGGTGATAGATGGCATCCCTGTCTTGTTCCAGATTTTAAAGGGAATGCCTTCAGTTTTTCTCCATTTACGATGATGCTAGCCTGAGGTTTAGCATATATAGCTTTTACAATGTTGATGTAAGTTCCTGTTATTCCTAGTTTTTATAGAGTTTTAAACATAAAGGGATGCTGTACTTTGTAGAATGCTTTTTCTGCATCTATCGAGATGATCATATGGTTCTTCTCTTTAAGTCTATTGATGTGGTGAATAGTATTTATTGATTTCCGTATATTGAACCAGCCTTGCATCCCTGGGATGAATCCCTCTTGATCATGATGCACAATTTTTTTATATGCTTTTGTATTTGATTTGCCAGGATTTTATTGAGAATTTTTGCATCCAAGTTTATTAGAGATATTGGTCTGTAGTTTTCTTTCTTTGAAGTGTCTTTGTCTGGTTTTGGGATCAGGGTGATGTTGGCCTCATAGAATGAATTTGGAAGAACTCCTTCTTTTTCTATTTTTTGAAATAGCTTGAAAAGTATTGGTATTAATTCATCTTTGAACGTTTTGTAGAACTCTGCTGTATAACCATCTGGTCCAGGGTTTTTTTTGGTAGGTAGTCTTTTGAAGGTTTCTTCTATTTCTTCCTTTGTTATTGGTCTATTTAAATTTTGTGTGTCTTCCGGACTCAATCTGGGCAGATCATATGACATAAGAAATTTATCGATATCTTCATTATCTTCTGTTTTATTGGAATATAGGGTTTCAAAATACTTTTGAATTATCTTCTGTATTTCTGTAGTGTCTGTTGTGATATTGCCTTTTTTATCCCATATGTTAGTAATTTGAGTTCTCTCTATACTTCTCTTCATTAGCATGGCTAAGGGCCTGTCAATTTAATTTATTTTCAAAGAACCAACTTTTATTTGTTCAATTTTTTTTTGTTTCAATTTTGTTGATTTCTCCTCTAATTTTAATTATTTCTTGTCTTCTACTACATTTGTTGTTTTGCTCTTTTTTTCTAGGTTTTTGAGATGTAGTGTGAGATCATTTATTTGTTGTTTTTTTCTTTTTTTGAGGAAAGAATTCCAAGAAATGAATTTCCCTCTTAAAACTGCTTTCATTGTTTCCCACAGAATCCGGTATGTTGTGTCTGTATTGTCATTTGTCTCTAAGAGATTTTTTATCTCCTCCTTTATGTCTTCTGTAACCCATTGATTATTCAGTAACATATTGTTCATTTTCCATGTGATGTAGAATTTTTCCTTCCTTCTTCAATCATTAATTTCAAGTTTCATTCCATCATGATCAGATATGGTGCATGGTATTATCTCCATACTTTTATAATTACCAAGAGTTTCCATATGGCATAATATATGGTCTATATTTGAGTAGGACCAATGTGCTGCTGAGAAGAACATGTATCCACTTTATGATGTTTGATATATTCTATATATGTTGGTTAAGTCTAGGTTATTGATTGTGCTATTGAGTTCTATAGTTTCTTAATTCAGATTTTCTCTAGAGGATCTGTCCAATGGCGAGGGTTGTGTGCTGAAGTCACCCGTAATTATTGTGTTATAGCCTATATGACTCTTGAACTTGAGGAGAGTTTGTTTTATGACTTGGCACCACCATTGTTTGGTGCATACAAATTGATAATTGTTATGTCTTGTTGGTGAATGTTGCCTCTTAACAGTATATAGTGTCCTTCTTTATCACTTTTGATTAACTTAGCTTTTAAGTTGATTTTATTCGATATGAGTATGGCCACTCCTTCTTGCTTCCGAGGGCCAACAATGGCTGTGAAGTCTTTCAGAATAAAATCATGTGATTTCCTGGCTGAGATTCCCATTGCTCTGTGGAAAGCCACCTTGGGCCTAGATCTCAGTTTGAAAGGGTGACAATCATGCGTGGCCTCCTAAAAACCAACACAATTCATATCAATACTTCTATGAGGTACGTTCCAGAACTCAGGCTCTAAGGGGAATCACACCAGAGTTCAAGCCCAGGTGGACCAAGTCATCTCTTCCAACCCCCACACAAATGACCACAATTAAAACAAAAAAACTACCACATGGCCCTCATCTTCGTCCATAAAGACCCTCATCAAATGTTCTGGATGGAAGTTTCCATGAGGGTTGCAACTAAAGACAGTTTTCAGAATAAGCTCCCTTGCCTCTAATTTCCCTAAAGTCAGGGTGGCCTGGACACCCTTCCTGTGAACCAGGAGTGATCAAAAAGGCCTGCCATTAATTCCGCTTTCTTTCTATAATTTGAGGCTTACTGAATGTCAGGTATAGATTTTTTATGTGATTTGGAGTCATGAGAAAAACCCAAGCACATCTGCAGAGCATTCAAGAATTTATTTGACAAAGAGGATCCCTATTGTCACTTGAAGGGGGTCAGGAACCTAACAGAGAAAGGCAAGAATCTTCATCCACAATGACTGCTCTTTTTGCCATTTTGGTTTTGAATGCACACATGGGATCTTTCTTTAGATCCATCAGGTGCTGAGAATCGAAGCCACAGCCTCACACAGGGCCAAGAGGCAGATTCAGACAAATTCCTTTCCAAAGCAATTAAGCAAAGAGCCACAGGTGATGCCCATTTATTTCCATTTGAAATTTTTTTCTTCAGGCTTCACAAAGGGGTGGCCTGAGGCAAAGACCTTCCTGACATTCAGGGCAACAGAACCTTGATTGGTATACTGAGCTTGAATTATGTTCTGCACCGAGGTCTCAGATAAATCGATATACAATGGCATAGGACCGTGTACCTCGGATGATTGAATGTAGAAGAGAACATCCAGTCAAAAAGGGATAGTCTGTAGGATTAGGAAGATAGTCAGTACGTTTAGGAAGAAGAGTGAGACTAGGAGTTGGACCAAAAGTTCTTTAGCAATAGGGTTTCAGTTAGAGAGTGAATGTAAATGTCAGCACATCTGAAGAGAAAGTCACAATGATGAACAGGATAAAATATGTAGGAAAGCAGATATCAATAGAAAGATTAGGAAATCAGGCAAAGTATAAAGTGAGTGATAGGATTAGACATTTTCAACAGGCTTGAGGTTGAATATATAATCTTAGGAAAAAACAAATATGTAGTAATCAATAGGATTGACATTTGAGAGCATTAGGCACCCTGGACATGGATGTTTTTAGTAATCCATGGTCAGTTTCCATTTAGGCTTTGGTACAATCATATGTGTGACCTTTGCATTTTGTGTCCAGAATACTACCGTGATAAAATTTATATGTAGATAAGGTGACATGAGTATTTCTTCCACCATTATGGGGAGTAATATTCTGGAAACTTATAAATTAGTACTGGTGATACAAATAGGTGTACCTTGTGTTGATCATTATTGAGATGTTGCATGAATAGACCAGATTGTGAATAAAGTATATAACTGGTTCCAACTTTAAATAATGGATTGAGTTTGCATCTGAAAATATATTGGAAATCTTATATTGATATATATACCATCATTCCAACCAGTTATATATGTAATGGTAATATTAGGGTTATGGTTTATCGTGAAGAGTGAGTATTGCTTCAAAAATGATTATGGAATCAAAAATAATGTGTTTAGAAAGAAGTCTAGTGAAAAGACCAGTAAAGAAACATGGAGGAATACATGTGTTCTGAAGTAGTAAGTAAATGAAAGTGAACCAAATGCCTATAATTTTGTGAAGTTGTGGGTGAAAAAATGTATCCTATGATGTCCATATACTGAAAAAATAGTAATGTACCAGTGTTGAGTAAAAATGAACTTCAAAATACAAATCATGTCCCATAGCAATCTACTTGCATTGATGTTAAACTGGGTCAGGTACTGTAGAAATATTAGGATTTGTATGCACCACCTACTGAACTTAGTATTCAGTAGTAGGACACCAATATGTATTACAGGTGTATAAATATTGCTGAAAATAATCTTGTAAAAATTGGATTTTGAACCCACATACATGAATATAAATGAATTTAGGGAGTGTATAATAAGACACATATTTTTCATATTTTTTTAAAATCTGGAGAATATATATACATATATATATATATATATATAATATATATATTATATATATTACATATATAATATATATGTATATATATACACATATATATTTTTTTTCCAGATTTAAAAAAAAATACATACACACACACACACACACACACACACACATTAATATTTAGCAATATATATGCCAATCGAAATTCATCATGAAATATAATTCATCCACATACCCAAAAATATTCATTTTACTGAACATGGATTTATGTATAGTGTTTTTCACTAGGAAGGTCACCCATAGGTTGAATTTTCAGTCCCATCATTATTTAGGGAGAGTCATCTGTTCTCACAATTTTATATTCCAAAATCAGGGAGCTCACAAGAATGTCCGTGTGATACCAGGTAGGATATTATATATATATATGTATAAAAAAATACATGTGCTGAATAGGATACAGAGAAAGGGAGACAGGAATTTATATATGTGATAATTTTAAAAAATCATGGAGAAATATTACAATGAAAAGTTGACTAGATTTAAAACACATACTCTTGATAATGAAGAAGGCAAATAGAAGTATACACCATGCTTCCTATGAAAGGCCTGTATTTCTATTCGGTTAGGTTTCTTTCTCTCCATGATATTAGGATTAGTAGTCAGCGTCTAGTAGGGTATGGGTTAGGGTCAGGGATTCAGTATTTCAAATGGAAAACAGGAAAATGAATCTAATGTGTATGCAAAAATGTGATACACAAAAATCTTCCCCCTCTCATCCAGAACAATGCCTTGACATAACCATCGCTAAAAGTAAGACACAATTAGAGGAGAGGAGTTAGAAAATCTGAATATATATGTGGAATGGAAAATGCTCAGGAGTTCACAACACTGGAGGTGGTAGAACAGTTTCCAAAAGTAAGGGAGAGGGTAAACAATCCAGAAACATGGAGCTGTGCTGGCCTTGAAACTTCTTGAGAAACTTCCTCTGAGGTTGGGAACAAGAAATATATGTAATTGTTAGGAGATTTAGCTTCGTTTGTAGTGACACCATGAAATCTGGGTCTGCATCTCTATGACCTGGAGCACATGGTCCTTATTTTCTAATGAACATGAGGGAGCAGTTCTGAATTCTCTCTTTGTAGGTAAACTGTGGCCACTGGGAGCTAAGTGTCTTTCCGTGTGGACTGTGAAGCCATTTGGTGATCCTCCACTTTCCAGGGTGTTTCTTACTGCTGCACTGGGAGTTTGGTATTTGCTTCACGAAATACAAGGAGTTCAACTGGGACAAAATGCTGGAGGGAGTTCTGGCATGTGTGGTTGGTCAGGGACGCAAAGAGAATGTACGAACCAGGCTTCTATCCTACATAGCTTTCCCCTTGACTATAGCAACCTGATTCTGAACATTGCCCTGAAACTTCTCCATATGACAAGATGCCTTTAAATATAAAGGTCTCCTGCCTGCACCATGTCAGTCGCAAGTCTTTCGAAGCCAATGGAAGATCCAGGTGGTCCTACCAAAAATATTTATTTACACACCTACAGTCCACTTCTCTACGCCCACTACTCATTAGGCTCCAAATTACTGGCATCTCTGTTCTACACCATTTTCACGAAAACCAGTCAATCAAGGCACTCTTTGGTACACTCATGATTCACAACAAAAAATCCAAAGTTTATCCAGTGCCACCTGGTCATGGGAATTTCAAAAATTTTATGGTATTAATCTAGTCATTTTTCAAAAATGAAGTTAGAGGCACTGTGGGTTTCAATTAATTCAGGAACCATTAAATGGTGAGGAAGCTCATTTCAATGAAAGCTCTGGAGAACACTCACAGAAAAGCCTTCCAAAAGACTGGCCAAAAGGTCACATGAATCCAGACACATTGAGGTGTACAATGTGAGGTCCATATGTGTTTGGACTCTCAACTAGGGCTGCCAAGTCTTTAAGAATTAAATCATGTAATATCCTGGCTCAGAATCCCCGAGCTCTGTGGAAAGCCATCCTGGGCCTAGATCTCAGTTTCCAAAGGCGATTCTCACGCGTGGCCTAGTAAAATCCCAAGAGAACTCACGGCAATACTTCTCTGAGGTCAGATCCAGAACTCATTCTTTAAGGGGAATCACACCAGAGTTCAAGCCCAGGTGATCCCAGTCATCTTTTCCAACTACCACACAAATTACCACAATTAAAACAAGAACACTCCCATATGGCCCTCATCTTCTTTCATATTGACACTCATCATAATTTTGCTGGAGGTTTCCATGAGGGGAGCAGACCAAGACAGTGTTCAAAATAAGCTCCTTTGACCCTCATTTGCCTATAGTAAAGGTGGCCTGGACACCCATCCTGTGAACCAGGAGTGACCAAATAGGCCTGCCATTAATACCGCTCCAATTCTCCAATTTGAGGCCTACTGACTGTTTGGTTTAGATTCTTTATGTGAATTTTAGTCATGAAATAACCAAGCACCTATGGGCTAGCCTCTGCAGGTTTTGAAGAACTCATTTGACCCAAAGGATCCCTATTTTCACTTGATGGAGTTCCGGAACCTTACAGAGGAAGTCGAGAGACTTCATCCCAATGGCTGCTCTTTCTACCATTTTTCCTTTGGATGCAAACATGGGAACTTTCTTTAGATCCATCAGGTGCTGAGAATCTAAGCCTCAGCCACACACAGGGCCAGGGGGCTGATTCAGTCACATCCCTTTTCAAAGCACTTAAGAAAAGAGCCACAGGTATGCCCAATCATTTCCATTTGAAAACTGTTTTCTTCAGGCTTCACAAAGGGGTGGCCAGATGCAAAGAACTTCCTGACATTCAGGGCAACAGAACAATAGGTAAGCAAAAGGCCCAAAGCAGGGTTTCTCCTCTGAGACTTTCCTCGTCACACTGATATCTGAGTTTTCTGAGATGCTCGCCATCACCTACAGCTATCCAGTACATGGCCATGTCACAGAGCTTGGAGGTGGTACATATCTTGGACACAAAACCATGGGCCTATTCTTGAAATTGGCCGGAATTCAGGACGAAAATAGAAACTTAGGAAGGTAGCAGGTGTTGCTCATCGATAAGGCAAGCTACAGTCCATTCATAAACGGGGCAATATGAATGCTGAGAAGCTTTCTACTAGACACGACACATCCATTGATGAATTCTCTTTTCTAATGTCTACAACCACGGAAACAGTGGAATACACAGACATAGAAACACTCGCCCTGTGAAAAGACTTACTAGAAACAGTCCACTTCAAATGAAACAAACCGACTGTCCTACCTATTCTCAGAAAATGAGACAAAACCACAAACCCACAACCACACCCACAAAGCCACCTCCTTCCCCTAAGTAGGTCTTTGACTATCCGGAGTGTCCTCTGACTTGTAGGCCATAATACGTTCCCCCGAAATGGCCTGTCCTGTCTCAGATCTGGTCTCCTTGGCAAACTCTGTGAACTTCTCAGGAGCCAACGGTGAGCCACTAACGACTTTCTCAAGAAAAGCCCCGCTTCCGAGCTTTCCTGGCATTTGGCCTTCTCACGTCTGAAGGTACCAAGAAAGACTGACTGCATTTAGGAAATCCAAACAAGTGAGACCATAGGGACTGGGACTGGGACTGGCTCTGGGTGCCTGGCTTCCTGGATCCAAAGTTCAGAGAGTTCCATCACCATGGAAGTGAGCTGAGGTCACTTCCTTCCTGAACTGAATGAGGTCCCTGTCTTGGCAACCACTTTGTCTTAACTGTTACTTCCAAGGGTCCCATAAGATTGAGGCTGCCCCTACTTCCTGTGACACTTTCACAAGTTAGAATGGTATATCAACCATAGGCACCCAGGAATAGATCTCCACCCAGGCCTGTTTTGGTCCATGTTCTCTACATTAAGAAGAGAATCTGATTCAGACACAACCTTTTATCCTGACCAGGTTGTTTGCCATGGAAGATGACTTTTGGTCTCTCAGGTCCTTCATAGCTGCCTACGTCTTCTCCAGGGATCATTTCTGCATGGGCCTTTGAGGTTCTCAGCAGGTGGAAGTTTCCCTACATTTCTGTATTGTAAAATCAACTCTTTCCCTGCTCTTCTATAAAGTTAGATTGAGGGAATAGTGTATGATTATGGTTAAAAACATGTTTGATTTGGGTTAGAAATCATTGTGCTGGATGAATAATGGTATTGGGAACCTGCTATGTGTATAAGAATATAGGGGTGTAATATATGTATGAAAAAAGAAATCTAAGTATGATTTGAAGGCCAGAAGGGCATTGGGCCCTTGATTGGGATACGCAGCATTGAATTACGTTCTGCAGAGATGTCTCAGATAAATCGATATACAATGGCATAGGACCTTGTACCTTGCATGAATTAATGTAGAAGGAACATCCAGTCAAAAAGGGATAGTCGGTAGTGAAAGGTTAATAAAATAGGTACTTGCTATTTCCTGTTTTTCTGTATGCTTAAAAAAACACTGTTGAAATCTTGAGAAATGTTTGCTAATCTTGTTCTAGAATGTACTGTTCCCAACTGCCAAACTGCAGAATGTACTGCCTCACTCGGTGTCACGCGAACCGCCCACTCACCCTTACACATCAGTAAACTTCCCTCCCTTCCCTCTCCAAGGAATGTATGTAAGCTCTGCATAAGCTGTTCTCAGAGCTCTCTGATCTATTTAAGTTAGCTGTGAGCCCCAGCAAGCTGGACCCAAAATAACCCTTTGCTGTTGCATGAGACAGTCTCTTGGTAGTCTCTTCCTCCAACACTCACCTGACCTTTACATATCGACGTTCCACCGAGTTCCGGCAGTGGCGGATGAGAGACCCCAACGGGGTCCTCTCGGAGCAAGTAAGGCGCCTCTTTCTGGTTTCAGGTGTCATGTTAGGGCTTGGCAAAATTTCTGGCGATGAAGAGCCTGGGGTCTCTCCGATGGTGGCTGAGAGACGTGTCACAGAGACATAGGGCACCTCCCTGGGGGACCCCGCAGAGGACTCGGAGAATCAAGGAACAATTGCTTCATCGACTCAGTGATATTTTCTTTTAGATTCGGTATTGCCATCCTATCGGGTTTTGCCGGCTACGCATTCGTGGTCTCAGTGTTGGATGTCCATTGCCTGTCTTTATGGTCTTGTCTTATCTGTGTCATGTGTCTTTGCTTTTACTGTTTGTGTACCTTTCATTATGGGACAGAGCACTTCAATGCCTCTGTCCCTGACCCTTGATCACTGAACCAAAGTCCGCTTAAGGGCTCAGAATCTTTCTTTTTTTAGTAAAACGCTGGACCTGGCAGACTCTCTGTGCCTCAGAATGGCCCATCTTTGGAGTCGTATGGCCCCAAGAAAGATCTTTCTACTTCCCACTAATTTAAAAAGTCAGAGATATTGTCTTTCAGCCAGGGCCACATAGCCATCCTGATCAACAGCCATATATCTTAAATTTGCAGGACCTCTGCAAATCTCCTCCTCCATGGGTGAAGCCTTTCCTTGCCCATGCCTCTGCTCATACTCCTTCCCACATGATCTCTCAAACCCTCACCTCTTCCTCCTCCTCCACCCTCTGTTTTCCCTGAGTCACAAGACTTGACTCTACTGGACTCTTCCTCCTCTCCTTATCCCCTGCCCTCGTCCCCTAACACACAACACACTCTAAGTGATTCCCCTGCTGCTGACTAAGCCTCTCTACCATTGGAGGAAGCTAAGCTGGTAATAGGATCTGATAATGGACCGATGTTCATGGCCCAGGTAAGTCAGGGGTTAGCCAGGAACCTGGGGATTAATTGGAAGTTATATTGTGCTTATAGACCCCAGAGTTCAGGACAAGTAGAAAGAATGAATAGAACCATTGAAGAGACCTTAACGAAATTAAGCTTAGAGACCAGCATAAAAGATTGGACTGTGCTCCTGACTTATACAATGTTTCATGCAAGAAAAAATCCTTCTGTTTCTTTGAGTAACATTACCCCCTGAGAAATTCTCTATGGTGGCCCTCGTCCAGTAAGGGTCCTAAGCCCAACTGTAAGACCTAAGGATCCTTTCCACACCCTCTTGCTTGACAGACTTAAAGCTCTTGAAAGAACTCAGTGATACCTGTGAAAATAGCTGCCCACTGCGTAACAAACTGTGTACCAGGGGATTCCACATCCATATCAAATAAGAGACTTCATGTATGTAAGATGACATCAGGTGTCATCCCTGGAACCCAGCTGGAAAGGACAATACCAGGTGCTACTTATAACACCTACAGTGGTAAAGGTATACAGAATCACTTCTTGGATCCATGCCTCTCATCTCAAGCCTGCTCCTTGTCCAGAATCTTTCTGGAAACTGGAAAAGACTGGTAACAGTTTCAAATTGTGTATTCGCCATGTGGATAAGGTTATATACTCTCCCCTTGGCCACAAGTAGTCCTAACCCTCATCAGCCTTTTAAGCAGCGATGGCTGATCACAAAAACCACAGGAAAAGTGTATAATCTATCTCACATACAGCCCCCTTAGGGACCTGGTGTACATCTCTCCACCCAGACTTTTGTCAGCTGGCCATAGTTTTTTTCTATTGGGATATCCCTGATGAAGAAAATCCCACTAAAATACCATTAAATCCCTTCTGTACCATAGATAATGGAAACAAACATTATGGATGTAGGGACACGCGAGCCAGATGCGGGTTGGCTAGCCTAGATTACTATGTTTGCCCGGGAAACTATCAAAGCCACAAACAGTAACGGCTGTGTGGGGGAAAAACCGACTTCTTCTGTATGTCATGGAGATGTGAGCATACAGAGGCTGCCTGATGGAACCCAAATATTTCATCAAATTCAGTACACAGCATTGGCCATATTACCAAGTAGACAACAGAAAAAGGATGGCCCCCAGAGGGGTCTCTAGATCCTCAAATTTTGCGTGACCTTTTTAACTTCTGCAAGTGCTCAAAAGGGTGAAAGGAGATTCCCCTATGTGGAAGCCCTTTCCCTCCTTCACTCACATCCTGAACTGTGCTTCTCCAATAGATTTTTATCCTCAGCCTTCTGCTCCAGACTCTCTGCTGTCACTCCCACCTCAGCAACGTGATTTCTCCCCTCCAATTACTAGATCAGAATCCCAAACCTCCACCAGTTCTCAGACAATTGACCGCTTGTGAGGTAGCAGGTACTGAGGTACCCCTCCACCCACTCACTCCTCTCTCTTCCTGTCAGTGCCCACACCGGGTCCCACCAGGTCCTCTTTCCAGCTAACCCAAAGCTCAAACGAGCTGAGGAGAGCTCTCAGACCCTTATCCAAGATGTAATATAAATGGCCATTAAAGTTGCTTTGTCATCACTGAAAACAGGTTACTAAAATTTAAAGTCCCTCACAGGATTTTGGGATACTCACTCCCGTTTTCTGCTCTGCTCTACCTGTTCTACTGCTCAAGTTTTTTGCTAGGAAATTCCCAAACACCTTTCCAATTATTCTTTTACATCTCTCTTTTTTCTCATTCTCAGATCCTCGGAGCTTCTCTCAGCCCCACCTTCCCAGTATTCCCCCTCTGTACCAGGCCCACAGAAAAGTCTTAAATGTCCTTCTCCAGAAGTCTTCACCATGGCTGACTTTAGAACTTTCAGCATAGAGTTTCTATAAAGAGTTCAATGTAGATAAACTTTCTCTTTTTGTATTGCCCTGTTATACTTGGCCACTGGCTAAAAAACTCAGTACTTCTAAGCTAGACAACCCCTAACTAGTTTTTCACAAAATATGTGAACAAGTCCTCTGGCCTTCAGCTGGGGCTTCACAGAAATGGCCACATTTCTAAGATAAAGAAATTACCAACTGGGCTCCGTTGTAACAGCTGGCAGGGGGAAAAAAAGAAAGGGAATAAAAAGCTCTCCTCCTCCCAGGTGTCCTTGAAAATTTAACTTGCCCAGAACAGAGGAATAATCAGAAACATATACTGCTTTTTTGAACTTCTGCATACTGTAAACTTCTGAGAACCATCCCTTATATGTTGGGTACACAATTCTGAAACTACCTAAACTTGAGTTTCAGGGGATTAATTGATTACAACAGAAGCAATGCCCTCGAATCCAGTTGCAACAATATAGGACTGTTTCCCTGTCTTCAGTGCTATCTTAGGTGCCTTGCCTTGTCTGTCCCTACAACAGCATAATTCTATATACTTAAACATTGTTTATGTTTTCATGAAATGGTCAACAGATGTGATTATTTTGAAATGTTGCAGATGTTTCCCAGAAAGCTCTATCATGACGCAGGTTCGTTTGAAGATCAAATAGGGGGGGCATACAACCGGTTCCACTGGGAACTTGTATCCCTCACTTTAGCCATCCTATTAGGAATAGGAGTTGCTGCACGGGTGGGCACAGGAACCACTGCCATTGTCCATGGGACACAACAAATGACCCAATTAGAAGAAGCAATAGAGCAAAACTAAGATATTAGAAACCTCCATCAGAGCTTTGCATGAATCTTAACCTATCTCTCTGAAGTTGTTTTAAAGAACAGTTGAGGGTTGGACCTCCTCTTCATTAGAGAAGGGGGCCTTTGTGCTGCATTGAGGGAAGAATGTTGTTTTTATGCTGACCATACTGGAGTTGTAATAAAATCTATGAGTAAATTTAAAAGACACCTTGAAGAGCATCAACAAGAGAGAGAGGCCCAAAAAGGGTGGCTTGAGTCTTGGTTCACACACTCCTCCTGGTTAACTACGTTTTTATCAACCCTGGCCGGTCCAATAATAATCCTCATATTATTGCTAACTATAAAATCCTGTTTGCTCAACCGTGTAATTTCTTTTCTCCAGGCTCAAATTGGACGAGTTAAACTTATGGTAATACCCCACTAGCAGACATAGAATGTGACACCCTCCAATGATCATTTTTATGATTAAAAGTAGCCAGAAGAAGAAGTGGGGAATTAAAGGTTAATAAAATAGGTACTTGTCACTTCTTGTTTTTCTGTATGCTTAACAAAACACTATTGAAATCTTGAGAAATGCTTGCAAATCTTGTTCCCAGAATGTTCTGTCCCCAACTGCCCAACTGCAGAATGTACTCCCTCACCCAGTTGAATGCAAACCACCCACTCACCCTGACCCATCAATAAAATTCCCTCCCTGCCCTCTCCAGGGAAAGTATATAAGCTCTATTTAAGCTATTCTCAGGGCTATCTGCTCTATTAAAGTGATCTCTGAGCCCCAGCATGCTGGACACCCAAAAAACCCTTTGATGTTGCAAGAGATAGTCTGTTGGTGGTCTCCTCCTCTGAAGCTCGCCCCACATTTACTTGGATGATTGAATGTAGAAGAGAACATTCAGTCAAAAACGATAGTCTGTAGCATTAGGAAGATAGTCAGTACTTTTATGAAGAAGGGTGAGTATAGGAATTGGAAAAAAATTTCTTTAGCAATAGGGTTTCGATTAGAGAGTGAATGTAAATGTCAGCACAGGTGAAGAGTCAGTCACAATGATGAACTGGGGAAAATATGTAGGAAAGCAGATATCAATAGAGACATTACAAAATCAGGCAAAGTATAAAGTGAGTGATAGGATTAGATATTTTGAACAGGGTTGAGTTTAAATATATAATCTTAGGAAGAAACAAATATGTAGTCACAATTAGGATTGACATTTGAGAGCATTAGGCAAATTTCAGGTGGATGAATATTTCTCAGAATAATCTTGTGAATAGTTGATTATAAATCCACATAATAAACATGAATGAATTTAGGGAGTGTATATAAGACACATATATTTCATATTTTGAAAAATCTGGAGAGTGTATATATATATATATATATATATATATATATATATATATATATATACAAAACACACACACAGACAAAAAAGTAGCAATATATATGTCAATCAAAATTCATTATAAAATATATATCATCCACAGATCTAAAAATATTAATTTTACTGAACATGGATTTATGTATAATGCTGTTCAACTAGCAAGCTCAACCATAGGTTGAATATCCAATTCCAACAAGTTTAGTAGGAGTGATCTCTTCTAACAATTTGTATCTGCCAAGTCAGCCACCTCACAAGAATGTACGTGTGGTACCAGGGAGGAATCTAAATGTGCATATAAGAATACAGAGAAAGGGAGACAGGAATTCACATATTTGTTAACCTTAAAAATACATGGACAACTATTTCAACAATAAATTGACTAGATTCATAACTCCAACTCTGTATCATGCAAAAGAAAAGTACAACAATACACCAGGCCTACTCTGAACTGCTTGTATTTCGATTCTTTTTGGGTTATTTTTCTCCATCATATTAGAATTAGTAGTCAGAGTCTGGTCGGGTATGGGTTAGAGTCAGGGATTCAGTATTTTGAATGGAAAATAGAAAACTGAATCCAATGTTTATGCAAATATATGCTACAGAAAATTCTTCCCACTCTCCTCCAGAACAATGCCTTGACATTACCTTCGCCCCAAGTAAGACACAATTAGAAGAGAAGAGTTAAAAAATCTGTGAATACCTATCAGGAATGGAAAATGCTCCAGATTTCACATCTTTGGAGGCGGTAGAGGAGTTTCCAAAAGTAAGGGACAGGGTAAACACTCCACAAATATGGAGCTCTGCTGGCCTAAAGACTTTTTGAGAATCTGCCTTTAAGGTTGGGCACTCAAAATATATGTTGTTTTCAGGAGCTTTAGCTTTATTTGTAGTGAGACAATCAAAGCTCGATCTGCATCTATGTGACCTGGAGGACATGGTTATTTATTTTTCAATAAAAATGAGGCAGCAGTGCTGAATTCTCTCTTTGTAGGTAAACTGTGGCCACTGAGGGCTAAGTGTCTCCCCCTGTGGACTGTGAAACAACTTGGTCATCCTCCAATTATCGTGGTGTTTCTTGCTGCTGCACTGGGAGTTTGGTATTTGCTTCATTAAATACAACGAGTTTAAATGGGAAACAGTGCTGAAGGGAGTTCTGTCAGCTGTGGTGTGCAGGGTCTCCAGGAGAATGCACCAACCAGGGTTCTATCCCACGTAGCTTGCCCCCTTGACAATAGCAACATGATTCTGAACATTGCCCTAAAACCTCTCCATATAAAAATATGCCTTTACGTATATGGGTCTGATGGCTGCACCATGTCAGTCTCAAGCCATTTGGAAGCCAATGGAAGATCCACATGGCCCCACCACAGATGTTTTATCACTCACTTGCGTAACACTTCTCTAGGCCCACTACTCACTAGGCTTCTACTTACCAGCATCTCTGTTCTACACCATTTTCCTGAAACCCAGTCAATCAAGGCCCTGTCTGGTATATTCATGATCATCAACAGGACATCAAAGGTCCTCCAGTGACATCTGGTCATGGGAATTTTAAAAATTTCATGGTAATTATCTAGCAATTTTTCATGGATGAAGTTGGAGGCACTGTGGTTTGCAATTCATTCAGGAACCATTAAAGGGTTAGGAAGCTAATTTCAATGAAAGCTCTGGAGCACTCTCACAGGCAAGGCTACCCAAAGAGTGGCCAAAAAGTCACATGAAGCGAGGCCAATTGAGGTCTATAAAGCGAGGTCCATGTGTGTTTTGAATCTCATGCCAAGTCTTTCAGAATAAAATCATGTAATATCCTGGCTGAGATTCCCAGTGTTCTGTGGAAAGCCAACCTGTGCCTAGATCTCAGGTTCCAATGGCAACTTCATGCCTGGCCTCCTAAAATCCCAACACAATTCATGGCAATACTTCTCTCAGGTCAGTTCCAGAACTCAGTCTATAAGGAGAATCACACCAGAGTTCAAGTCCAGGTGGACCCAGACAACTCTTCCAACCGCGACTCAAATGAAAACAATTAAAACCAAAATACTCCCTCATGGCCCTATTCTTCTTCCATATAGACACTAATCATAACCTCTTCCTGGAGTTTTCCATGAGTTGTGCAGCCCAAGAGAATGTCCAAAATAAGCTTCTTGCACCTCTTTTGCCTAACTTCAGGGTGGCCTGGGCACCCTTCCTGTGAACCTGGAGTGATCAAATAGGCCTGCCCTTAATACTGCTCCGCTTATCCAATTTGAGGCCCTCTGACTGTGGGGTCTAGATTCTTTATGTGAATTGGAGTCATGAGAAAAGCCAAGACAGTGTCCAAAATCAGCTCCCTTGCCCCTCATTTGCCTAAAGTCAAGGTGGCCTGGACACCGTTTCTGTGAACGAAGAGTGATCAAATAAGCCTGCCGTTAATACTTCTGTGTTTCTCCAATTTGACGCCTACTGATTTCAGGTATCAATTCTTTATGGGATTTGGAGTTATGCGAAAACCCAAGCACCTCTGCAGGGAATTGAAGAACTCATTTGACCCAAAGAATCCCTATTCTCACTTGATGGAGTTCAGGAACTTAACAGAGGAAGGCAAGAGACTTCATCCATAATGAATGATTTTTTTTTTGCCATTATGGTTTTGGACGCACACATGGGATCATTCTTTAGATCCATCATTTGCTGAGAATCTAAGTCATAGACACAAACATGGCCAAGAGACTAATTCAGACACATCCCTTCCCAAAGCAATTAAGCAAAGAGCCACAGGTGATGACATTTATTTCCATTTGAAAACTGTTTAATTCAGGCTTCACAAAGTGGTGGATTGAGGCAAAGAACTTCCTGACATTCAGTGCAAAACAACAATAAGTAAGCAAAAGGCCCAAAGCAGGGTTTCTCCACTGAGACTTTCCTGGTCACACTGATATCTGCGTTTTCTGAGATGCTCGCCATTCTCTTCAGCTATCCAGTACATGGCCATGTCACAGAGTTTGGAGGTGGTACATATTTTGGACACAAATCCATGAGCCTATTCTGGATAGTGGCCAGAATTCAGGAAGAAAACATCAACTTAGAAAGATAGCAGGTGTTGCACATCAACAAGACAAGCTGCACTCCATTCATATATTGGGCAGGTTGAATTATGGGAAGATTTACACTAGACAGTACACATCCATTATTGCATTCTCTTTTCCAATATCTACAACAACGGACACAGTGGGATACACAGACATAGAAACACTTGCCTTGTCAAATGACTTACTAGAAACTGTCCACTCCAAACCAAACTAACCGCCTTTCCCATCTATTCTCAGAACATGAGACAAAATAATAAACCCATACCCACTCCCACAAAGGCACCTCCTTCCCCCAATTAGGTCTGTGACTATCCAGATTGTCCTCTGACAGGTGGGCCATACTATGTTCCCCTGAAATGGTCCGTCTTCTCTAACATCTGGTGAAATATAAGTATGAAAACTAAAATCTAGGTATGATTTGAAGCCCAGAAGGGTTTTTCCCTTGATTGGGATACTTAGCTTTGAATTATGCTCTGCAAAGTTGTCTCAGATAATTCGATATACAATGGCAAGGACCTTTTACCTTGGATGATTGAATGTAGAAGAGAACATCCAATCAAAAAGGGATAGTCGGTAGGATTAGGAAGATAGTCGGTAGGTTTGGAAAGAAGAGTGAGTATAGGATTTGGACCAAAAGTTCTTTAGCAATAGGGTTTTGATTATAGAGTGAATGTAAATGTCAGCACATATGAAGTGTCAGTCACTAGGATCAACTTGGGAAAATATGTAAAAAAGCAGATATCAATAGAAACATTACGAAATCAGGCAAAGTATAAAGTGAGTGATAGGATTAGACATTTTCAACAGGGTTGAGTTTGATTATATAAATTAGGAAGAAACAAATATGTAGTCACCAATAGGATTGACAATTGACAGCATTAGCCAACCTGGACATGGATGTTTTTAGTAATCCATGTACACTTTACATTTAGGCTTTGGTACAATCATAAATGTGACCTTTACATTTTTTTGTCCAGAATATTACTTTGATTAAATGTATATGTACATCAGGTGACATGAGTATGTCTTCCACCATTTCTGCGAGCAATATATTGAAGATGTAAAATTAGAATCGGGGGTACAAAGAGGTGTACCCTGTGTCTATGAATATAGAGATAAAGCATGAATAGACCCTAATGTGAATAAATAATATAACTTTTTTCAACTTTAAAAAATGAATTGATCTAATATCTGAAAAATTACAGGAAATCGTATATTGATATACAATCATTCATTCCAAGCAGTTATACATCTAATGGTAATATTCGTGTTTTGGTTTATCATGAAGAGTGTGTGAGTTTTGCTTCAAAAGTGACTTTGGAAATCGAAAATAATGTGTTTGGAAAGAAGACTCATGAAAATACCAGTAAAGAAACCCTGACAATACATGTGTTCTGAAGCAAAAAGTGATTAAATTTGAAACAAATGCCTATAAATTTGTGAACTTGTGGATGAAATTTATATCCTATGATGTGCAAAAACTGAAGAAAAAATAATGTACCAGTGTCGAATACAAATGAATAAAGAATTACATATCATGTCCCATAGGAATCTACTTGCATTGATGTTAGACTGGGTCAGTTACTGTAGAATAATTAGGATTTGTATGCATCATTCCCTGAAGTTAGTTTTCAGTACAAGGAAACAAATATGTATTTCAAGTGGATGAATATTTCTGAGAATAATCTTGTGAAATGTTGATTAAAAATCTACATACATGAACATGAATGAATTTAGAGAGTGTATATTAGACACATATATTTCATATTTTGAAAAATCTGGAGAGTGTATACACACACACACACACACACACACACAAATAAAAAACACTCACAGACATTAAAAAAGTAGCAATATAAATGCCAATCGAAATTCATCAGTAAATATATATCATCCACAGATGCAAATATGTTTATTTTACTGAACATGAGTTTATGTATAATGTTGTTCTACTAAAACGCTCCCTATAGGTTGAATTTTCAGTTCCAACAGCGTTTAGGAGGAGTGATCACTTCTCACAATTTGTATCTGCCAAGTCAGCCACCTCACAAAGATGTACGTGTGATACCTGGTAGGATTCTATATATGCATATAAATATACAAGTGTGAATAGGCTAAAGAGAAAGGGAAACATGAATTCTCATATTTGTTAACTTTAAAAACACATGGAGATCTTTTTCTATTAAACATTGACCAGATTTATAACTCCTACCTTGTATAATGCAAAATGCAAGTCCAACTATACAACATGCCTCCAATGAACTGCTTGTATTTCTATAGGTTTGTGTTATTTTTCTCTATCATATTAGGATGAGTTGTCTGAGTCTAGTAGGTATCGGTTAGTGTCAGGGATTCAGTATTTCAAAAGGAAAATTGGAAATTGAATCCAATTTTTATGCAAATATATGCTGCACAAATATCCTCCCACT
This sequence comes from Callospermophilus lateralis, assembly GCF_048772815.1. Classification (NCBI taxonomy): domain Eukaryota; kingdom Metazoa; phylum Chordata; class Mammalia; order Rodentia; family Sciuridae; genus Callospermophilus; species Callospermophilus lateralis. Next base: position 1,285,824 of record NW_027513250.1, on the reverse strand, counting down.
CTCATCCAGAACAATGCCTTGAAGTTACCTTCACCCCAAGTAAGACACAGTTAGAGGAGAATAGATAGAAAATCAGTGAATACATATCTGGAATGGAAAATGCTCAGGAGTTCACAACCTTGGAGGTTGTAGAGGAGTTTCCAAAAGTAAGGGACAGGGTAAACACTCCACAAACATGGAGCTCTGCTGGCCTAAAAACTTTTAGAGCAACTGCCTCTGAGTTTGGGAACGTGAAAATTATGTTGTTGTCAGGAGAATTGGCTTCATTTGTAGTGAGACCATCAAAGCTGGGTCTGCCTCTATGTGACGTGTAGGACATGGTATCTTATTTTGCAATGAACATGAGGTAGCAGTGTTGATTTTCTTCTTTTTAGGTAAACTGTGGCCTCTGGGGGCTAAGTGTCTCCCCGTTGGACTGTGAAGCCATTTGGTCCTCCTCCACTTTTTGTGGGGTTTTTGCTGCTGAACTGGGAGTTTGGTATTTGCTTCATGAAATTCAAGGAGTTCAACTGAGACACAGTGCTGGAGGGAGTTCTGCCATGTGCGGTGGTTCAGAGTCTGCAGAAGAACGCACCAACCACGCTTCTATCCCTCAAAGCTTGCCACATTGCATCCTTGTCCATAGCAACCTGATTCTGAACATTGCCCTGAATCCTCTTCATATAACAATATGCCTTTAATTACAAGGGTCTGCTGGCTGCTTCATGTAATCCACAAGCCATTTGGAAGCCAATGGAAGATCCACATTGCTCCAACAGAGATGTTTTATCACACTCCTGCCCACCAAAGCTCTAGGCCCACTTCTCAGCAGGCTGCAACTTTCTGGCACCTCTGTTCTACACCATTTTCATGAAACCCAGTCAAGCAAGGCACTGTCTGGTACATCCATGATCAGCAACAGGACATCCAAAGGTTCTCCAGTGCCACCTGGTCATGGGAATTTCAAAAATTTCATGGTATTTATTTAGACATTTTTCAAGGATGAAGTTGGAGGCACTGTGGGTTTCAATTCATTCAGGAACCAGTAAATGGTGAGCAAGATTATTTCAATGAAAGCTCTGGAGAACCCTCACAGGCAAGGCTTCCCAAAGAATGGCCAAAAGGTCACATTAAGCCAGGCCCATTGAGGTCTACAATATGAGGTCCATGTGTGTTTTCACTCTCAACTATGGCTGCCAAGTCTTTCGAATGAAATCATGTGATATCTTGGCTGAAATTCCCAGAGCTCTGTGGAAAGCCACTCTGGGGCTAGATCTCAGTTTCCAAGGGTGACTCTCATACATGGCCTCTTAAATCACAACACAATACATGGCAATACTTCTCTGAGATCAGTTCCTGAACTCAGTCTATAAGGGGAATCACACCAGAGTTCAAGCCCAGGTAGACCTTGTTATGTCTTCCAACTGTCACACAAATATGCACAATTAAATCCAAAACACTTCCACATGGCACTCATCTTCTTCCATTTACACAATCATCATAACCTCTGGCTGGAGGTTTCCATGAGGGGTGCAGCCCAAGACAGTGTCCAATATAACCTCCCTTGCCCCTCTTTGGCCTAAAATCAGGGTGGCCAGGACATTCTTCCAGTGAACCAAGAGTGATCAAATAGGCCTGCCATTAATATGGCACTGCTTCTCCAATTTGAGGCCTACTGACTGTGTGTTTTAGATTCATTATGTGAATTGGAGTCTTGAGAAAAACCAAGCACTTATGGGCTAGCCTCTGCAGGGTTTTGAGGAACACATTTGAACCAAATGATCACTGTTCTCACATGATGGAGAACAGGACACTTACAGAGGAATGCGAGAGACTTCATCCACACTGACTGCTCTTTTGTCCATTTTGGTTTTGGATGCACACATGGGATCCTTCTTTAGATCCATCAGGTGCTGAGAATCTAAGCCACAGTCTCACACAGGGCCAAAAGACTGATTCAGACACATCCCTTTCCAAAGCAATTAAGCAAAGAGCCACAGGTGATGCCCTTTCATTTCCATTTGAAAACTGTTTCTTTAGGCTCTACAATGGTGTGGCCTGAGGCAAAGGCCTTCCTGACATTCAGGGCAACAGAACAATTGATGAGCAAAAGGCCCAAAGCAGGGTTTCTTCACTTAGAATTTCCTGGTCAAACTGATATCTGAGTTTTCTGAGATCTCCCATTTCTTTCAGCTATCCAGTACATGGCCATGTCACAGAGGTTGGAGGTGGTACATATTTTGGACACAAAACCATGAGCCTATTCTGGAGAGTGGCCAGAATTCAGGAAGAAAACCGGAACTTAGGAAGATTGTTGGAGTTGTCCACCCATAAGTCAAGCCGCAGTCCATTCATAAATTGGGCAAGTTGAGTCTAGACAGGACACATCCAATGATTCATTCTCTTTTCTAATATCTAAAACCACGGACACAGTGGGATACACAGACAAAGAAACACTGGCCTTGTCAAACGACTTACCAGAAACAGTTCACTCCAAACCAAACAAACCGCCTTTCCTACCTATTCTCAGAACATGAGACAAAATCTCAAACCCACACCCACACAAACAAAGTAAGCTCCTTCCCCCAAGTAGGTCTGTGACTATTGGGAGTGTCCTCTGACTGGTGGGCCAAACTATGTTCTGATGAAATCGCCTGTCCTGTGTCACATATGGTCTCCTTGGCCAAATCTGTGAAGTTGTCACTACCCAGCGGTGAGCCACTACCTGCTTTCTCAGGAAAGGCCCCTCTTTAGAGCTTTCCTGACATTTGTTCATTCTCACCTCAGTAGGTACCAAGAAAGACTGACTCTGTCCTTGGTAAATCCAAAAAATAAGACCACTGGGACTGGCACTGAGACTGGCTCTGGGTGCCTGGCTTCCCGGATTCCAAGTTCAGAGAGTTCCATCACCAAGGAAGTGAGGTGAGATTACTTCCTTCAGGAATTCTTTGAGGTCATTGCCTTGGCAACCACTTTGTCCTAACTGTTGCTTACAATACTCCTATGAGATGGAGGCTGCCCTTTCTTCCTGTGACACTTTTACAAGTTAGAATGGTATATCAACCATAGGGACCCCGGAACAGCTCTCCACACATGCCTGGTTTGGTCTATCTTCTCTACATTAACAAGAGAGAGGCTTATTCAGACACAACCCTTCATCCTGGGAAGGTTGTTTGCGATGGAAGATGACATTTGCTCTCTCAGGTCCTTCATAGCTGCCTACATCTTCTCCAGGGATGAAATCTGCATGGACATTTGAGGTTCTCAGCAGGAGGAAGATACCCTACATTCCTGTATTGTAAGACGAACTCTGTCCCTGCTCTTCTGCAAAGTTAGATTAAGGTAAGAGCGTATGGTTAGGGTTAATAACATGTTGGATTTGGGTTACGAATCATTGCGAAGGATGATTAATAGTATTGGGAACCTGCGATATTTATAAGTTTATAGAGGTGAAATATAAGTATGGAAACAGAAATCTAGGTAAGATTTGAAGCCCAGAAGCGCATTAGGCCCTTGATTGGGATACTTAGCTTATAATTATGTTCTGCACAGATGTCTCAGATAAATCGATAATCAATGGCATAGGACCTTACACCTTGGATGATTGATTTTAGAAGAGAACATCCACTCAAATTGAGATAGTCGGTGGGATTAGGAAGGTAGTCAGTAGGTTTAGGAAATAGAGTGAGTATAGGATTTGGGGCAAAAGTTCTGTAGCAATAGGGTTTTTGTTATAGAGTGAATGTAAATTTCAGCACATGTGAAGAGTCAGTCACATGATGAACTGGGGAAAATATGTAAAAAGGAAAATATCAATACAGACATTATGAAATGAGGCAATTATACAGTGAGTGATAGGATTAGACATTTTCAATAGGGTTGAGATTGAATACATAATCTTAGGAAGAAACAAATATGTCGTCACCAATAGCAATGACATTTGAAAGCATTAGGCAACCTGGACATTTATCGTTTTAGTAATCCATGTTCACTTTCCATTTAGGATTTGGTACAATCATAAGTGTGATCTTTGCATTTTGTGCCCAGAAAAATATTGTGAACAAATGTGTATGTAGATCATATGACATGAGTATTTCTTCCACCATTACTGGGAGCAATATTTGAAGACATATAAATTAGTATTGGGGGTACAAAGTGGTGTACCCTGTGTCTTTGAAT